>NC_047574.1:18853583-19478583 GCF_011004845.1 Esox lucius
TGAGACCCTGCATGCGTCTGGGCTCACAAATGTGTACATAAATTCAATTTCTTTCTCCAAACTGTTTTCCCTAAGTAGCAAATACTGGCATCTCATCACATAATGTTTAGCAATAATTAATCCCTATGGTCGTAAACCACACAAAGGAGACGAGAACAGAGTCATCAGAAGGGAGAGACCAGTCCAACCAAGGGCAAAACCCCCAAATCCCACTAAAGTGGCCAGACTTTTGTCCAAAGGAGTTGGGCTGAACATAAGCAGCAGATAATTGGGTTCCTTCATTTTCTAAGAGCCAAAAGTCACCAAAATGTCCTTTCATTACATAGAAAATATGAAACTACCCACTTTTCAAAATCTCTTTCAAAGGCTTATGGGTTAGATTTATAGTTTTGTGGTTAGTATAAAGGTTACAAAAAGAGATTTGGGAAAATAGGTTTTTGAACAAAAAAAGGAAAGTTCTAATAAGTTGTGAAAACAAGGTGTGTGTATGTGTGTATGCGTGCTACACTCTCCACTATCAGAAGGGCTATCCAGATCTATTGTATTATAAATACCTCTCTTTAAACCAGGATAGCTGCTCTGTGATTTTAGACGTTGACAAGACAGTATAGATCCTATAGTGCCACAGTCAGATAAAAAAATGCTTCCTACTTCAAACGGGGACCATTCTGGCATCTGTGCCATCTTTCCCCTAAGAAAACTGCGTCAGTTGTACGGGGTATTGCAGTAATGATATACAGTATATTTCATTTAATTTATATTATGTTATTTCACAAGAGAGACATTCTTACTTACAGCAATGACCTGGGAACAATTCGGGTTAAATGTCAGGCGTTCTGTACCTTGTTGGGTGTTAGAAACAGCAACCTCTCAATATCTTGTGATTTTTGCAGCATGCAGTAAATGGATGAGCCGCTGGCATTGAATTGAACGCTCAGATGAAGTCTTATCAGGTATTAAACAGATGTCGCTAAAGGGCAACAATAAACTACTAAATATATAATCATGACATCTGTCCACATGGGTAGCTACACTACATTCGCCGACAATAATAACTACATTTCATGACCCAAGCTATGAAATCAGATTAAAGTCCTGATAAAACAACACATCACAACACAAAAACAAACACACACACAGGCACAAACTCTGAAGACACAAACCTAACTACAGCTTTTAGTAATGTCACATAATACAGTTTTCTGTATAATGAAATGCATATTTTCAAAAATGAAACATGCACATTATTAGATGGTCAGCAGGGATTTCCTTGTCTTACTGAGCTGTTGCGACTCCCTCAGGCTGGCCAGGTGCCCGCAATAAGCAAACTGATTGTTAGCCAATATCAGTGACCTAACAAACATCTTGGTTTGACCTCCACGTGAAAAAGAGGAATGGCTTGGCCATGTCTTCATCTTCAGCTGTCCTGAGCCCATTTGATGTCATTGCATTGAAACAGGGTGGTAGGTCAGATTGGAGATCACAGATTGTTGAACAGGGAAAGGAAGAAGACAAACTACTGAATCCATAATAGGTATCATGACACTAAAGACATAAACATCTACTATGGTTGAAGATGACCATGGCACTGTTTCTGACACAAACCATCTACAGATGAACATGGTACTGTGTCTGACTCTAACCATCTACAGATGAACATGGTACTGTCTGACACAAACCATCTACAGATGAACATGGTACTGTGTCTGACACAAACCATCTACAGATGACCATGGCACTGTGTCTGACTCTAACCATCTACAGATGACCATGGCACTGTGTCTGACTCTAACCATCTACAAATGACCATGGCACTGTGTCTGACTCTAACCATCTACAGATGACCATGGCACTGTGTCTGACTCTAACCATCTACAGATGAACATGGCACTGTGTCTGACTCTAACCATCTACAGATAAACATGGCACTGTGTCTGACTCTAACCATCTACAGATGACCATGGCACTGTGTCTGACTCTAACCATCTACAGATGAACATGGCACTGTGTCTGACTCTAACCATCTACAGATAAACATGGCACTGTGTCTGACTCTAACCATCTACAGATGACCATGGCACTGTGTCTGACTCTAACCATCTACAGATGAACATGGCACTGTGTCTGACTCTAACCATCTACAAATGACCATGGCACTGTGTCTGACTCTAACCATCTACAGATGACCATGGCACTGTGTCTGACTCTAACCATCTACAGATGGACATGGCACTGTGTCTGACTCTAACCATCTACAGATGACCATGGCACTGTGTCTGACTCTAACCATCTACAGATGAACATGGCACTGTGTCTGACTCTAACCATCTACAGATGACCATGGCACTGTGTCTGACTCTAACCATCTACAGATGACCATGGCACTGTGTCTGACTCTAACCATCTACAGATGAACATGGCACTGTGTCTGACTCTAACCATCTACAGATGACCATGGCACTGTGTCTGACTCTAACCATCTATAGATGAACATGGCACTGTGTCTGACTCTAACCATCTACAGATGAACATGGCACTGTGTCTGACTCTAACCATCTACAGATGACCATGGCACTGTGTCTGACTCTAACCATCTACAGATGGACATGGCACTGTGTCTGACTCTAACCATCTACAGATGACCATGGCACTGTGTCTGACTCTAACCATCTACAGATGAACATGGCACTGTGTCTGACTCTAACCATCTACAGATGACCATGGCACTGTGTCTGACTCTAACCATCTACAGATGACCATGGCACTGTGTCTGACTCTAACCATCTACAGATGAACATGGCACTGTGTCTGACTCTAACCATCTACAGATGACCATGGCACTGTGTCTGACTCTAACCATCTATAGATGAACATGGCACTGTGTCTGACTCTAACCATCTACAGATGAACATGGCACTGTGTCTGACTCTAACCATCTACAGATGACCATGGCACTGTGTCTGACTCTAACCATCTACAGATGACCATGGCACTGTGTCTGACTCTAACCATCTACAGATGAACATGGCACTGTGTCTGACTCTAACCATCTACAGATGACCATGGCACTGTGTCTGACTCTAACCATCTATAGATGAACATGGCACTGTGTCTGACTCTAACCATCTACAGATGACCATGGCACTGTGTCTGACTCTAACCATCTACAAATGAACATGGCACTGTGTCTGACTCTAACCATCTACAGATAAACATGGCACTGTGTCTGACTCTAACCATCTACAGATGACCATGGCACTGTGTCTGACTCTAACCATCTATAGACGACCATGGCACTGTGTCTGACTCTAACCATCTACAAACGAGCTGAGCACATTTCACCCTGTGTCTATTCAGCAGAGGTGTTCAGGCCACTAAGGGCAGGCTCTCTTTGTATCCTTTTTCTGTGCTTAAGAAAAAAGCCTTTCCACACTAATGAATGTTGGTGATTTCTGGGACACTGTTCCCCATGGCTTTGTGTTGTTCTGCTCCAAGCCTGCCTCTTCTACCGTGGACTTACAGGCTGTCATTACAGAAGCATAGATACAAGCCTTATCTTTACACACACACACACACACACACAGCACTGACTGTCTATGACATGACTGGGCTCCTCTGATGGAGACATGCTGGCACACACACACACACACACACACACACACCCTTTATGTGGATGAGGCGTGGGATAATTGCCATTCTGCCACGTTGCGGTGGCCGTCACTACTGTGGACCACTGATTAGGACGGACAATTAAAGGGTTGATATCCTGTTGGAGGGTCGGCACAGGGGAACTTGGCAAATCACACACACAAACAAAAATCCGCCAACACCTCCACTCACTGCCAGACGATGTCCTTAAACACCCGCCACTACGTCCTACACACAGTGTTGCTAGGGTAAGATGTGGCAAGCAATGTGATTTAATTGTCCACCACTGTTAAATCAGGAGTGGAACTGTGGCTCTGTCTCCATCCGTTTTGTAAGTTAGTACTTTATTACTTCAGATTCAGACACAATTGGCTTAATTTGAACAAAATGGTTGAATGATGCCTCTTGCCATAAAGATCAGCCATTTACTGTTCCACTTTAAATGGTGCACAGCTTAATAAATGTTTCCAATAGCTGCCATAAGGCTCTCATAGGTGCTACATACATGTGTTACAAAGTACATTTAAATGTATTCCACGCTTTATGAGGGTTCATAATTGTGGCATTACTGTTTCATGCCCCACCATGTTATACAGTGGTTTTTGTATTTATTTTTTATTATGAAGAGTGTTATAGTAACCTTTTAATAATAGCATTTATAACCTTGTAACCATGCATCTTGTGCTTTATAAAGGAAGCTATAAGAACAGCCTAGTAAAAGACATATAATCCATATTAAATGAAGGCTTCTCAAAGCATGTTTAGCCTGGTATTTATGAAAGAGGATTTGATGTGGGGGACCACTAATATGTAAAATGTGATGTAATCATGACTGGATGTGATGTAATCATGACTTTTGGGGGGTGTTCATAAATGTTAGTGTTTCTTGGGGTAATGTGACTAATATGAAGTACATTTAGAGTGTGCACCATCCTGCCGAACAACCTGTCATTCTACAAATGTTTCGCACTAATTCAATATAATATATGCCAACACATTTATCCAAAGCAACTTTCAGTAACAAAATGTTTACCCAGGTATGTCATATCTCACAAAGTATACTATGTCATGGATTCTTTGCAAGACATTTCTGTATGTGCATTATGAAGGATTCATGAAACATTTATAAGTTGAACATCAAGCAGGATTGCGATGAACTTAAAGTACTCACAAGCACTGTTTCAATTGGCCACAGGGAGGGGTGCTAAATCATCAGACCTTCTGTGTGTGTCTGTGTGTATGTGTGTTTGTGTGTGTGTGTCTTTGTGTGCATGTGTGTCTGTGTGCATGTGTGTCTGTGTGTATGTGTATATGTTAGGAAAATGAGTAAGAACAGACGAACGGGAAGATATGCAGACGGAACCACTAGCTATGGATCCTTTCTTTAGGCCATACCCCACACAGCACTGACAAGCTGAAGCCACTGTAATCAGCATCAGAGCACATTGTAAGCCACAGGCTTACTCTGAAGACAAAAAGAGCTGAGAAAATAGATCTATAACTGCTGGGACAGGACACAGTCAGGTACCATAGCGGACATAGCTGCAAACAAATACATCAAAACGTCACATAAATGGCATTATAAATTCTAGTCACTTCAGAGATTTTCTCGGTATGAACAGAATACAATCACTTACTGGACTTCCTGCAATGATCCAGCCACGCAGTGAAAACGTTCCGGGACAGTCTTCCACTCCTTGGCCATCTTGACCATGCCACCAGCATCCAACACTCCGTATCCAAACAGGTGGTTAAACTCCAGGCCCACACCGTTCCTCCGCCACTGGTGCAGATCGTCATGCAACTGGTTCCTCTTGGAGGTCAGCACGGACAGATGTTGCATGTCTCTCCACGTCAGGTCAGGACTTGGGAGATGTGAGAAGGAAAGAGAGGGAAACGAGGTAACAGATGTGTTAGATCTGGTGGACACAGCCCAGCTGACATTTCTAAGGTGTTTTTCTAATCCACTCTTGTTTAAGTACAGAGTTTTACCTTCGTCTATCAATATTATACAAAAAAGCAGTAAAAACTACCCTCTTTGGCATTAGCTTAAGGAAAACATTCCCCTAACCCTTAGGAAACAGGAAACAAGAACATTATTTTAACAAAACCATGAAATGTGTCTAATATATCAGTATGTTAAGTTCTGAGTACATGGCAGCCACATTCTAGAAAAGTTGAATTTGACAATAAGGGATTGGATTGAGGAAACCAATTCCTTCCACAAAATTCAAGGTTATTTAAAAACTTAAATGACTTTAAAGGAATGCTCTTGAATGTTATTTCTTGTTTAGAGATGATAGCTTTAGCATTTTGTAAGACATTTCATCACAGCAGTTTTTTACATGTGGTTGACTCGCTTGAATGCTCTAATCGATAAATCAATCTGAGCATCTAAAAATGACTACAATTTAAAATAACTATCATAAATGGGGCGGAATATAAAAACATTGCAATTGATCTGTTCTAAATAATATTGCCAATTAAGCTATAATTACTATATGTCTACAACCCTGAATAGGAAAATAGAACATAGAGAATCAAGCAAATCATGTGTATCATCTCCCCTTGTAGGTTACTAATCATACAAACATTTAATAGATGAGTGTGAATGGATTCTGGTGCACTTCCTAAATCAACCTGATAATGCTTCAGATGTGTGAACATAAAAGGGTCTCTACATTGGTACAGCCGGCAGCACATTTCATTTGTTCCATGGAACAACGGCTTTGTTCAGTCAGTGAATCCTGACACAACACAGTTCAAGTGTGTTTGTCCAGTTAAAAGGGACTCGGCACTTATCACACACCAGCTTCGTACCCCCAGCCAAAGCTATCATGAGCCGCCCCTGACACTAACATCATTACTGTGTGCTACGCAAACAGCTCCTGTTTAGACAGTCCTGGTCTGCGCCACTGGCTAATGGCATAGAGAAGATAATCACCAGCCCTTAATATGACTAAATGACTGAGTTAAAAGGATTGGAAACAATCAGGGTGAGGAGTGTGTAAAATCAAGAACCCTTGTACGTTCCACTTGTTTTTAGACAGAAGGTTTGAAATATTACTATTTTACTAATATAGTACTTTTCTAGAATTATACAGGACTATATTCCTGCATGCGCCAATTGACTTAACTAGCGGATTTCACATGTTCTAGTCCATGAGGACCAAATATAGCAAAGTTTTCATGTAAAAAAAAACAATTTATGGGAATGTTGGGGTCTTAGCACCCCCCAAAAAGGTGTATTATGCATCAATTAAAGGCTAAGGTGTTTCTCTGGTTGACTCGTCAGTATCATGACATATAAATCCCAGCTGGCCAAGCTGGGAGAATCATCAAGCTTCTTACATCATCAGCTAGCAATGAGTCACTCATGTTCATGTATATGAGCTCCTCTGTATATAATAAAACTTTGAGTCTTCAATACACATAAAGCTTGTTTTTCAGCAGTATACTGAAATATAGAATAAAGAACCCATGTCGGTCCAAATAAAATTGTTATCATTTATATGAGACTTTGTAATAACTAGGCAAGATTACAGAGTCCCCCCTTTTTTCATAGTGTGGGTGTGCAGGCCT
Source organism: Esox lucius (assembly GCF_011004845.1). NCBI lineage: Eukaryota > Metazoa > Chordata > Actinopteri > Esociformes > Esocidae > Esox > Esox lucius. The sequence continues at coordinate 18,860,814 of NC_047574.1, forward strand.
AGTAGCTAATTTGATAAATAAGTGGTTCTGAGAAGACATGAAACGGTCAGAAAAGAAGCAAAATGGAGGAAGATTATTAGACCCTCAAACTAAAAAGTTGAAAAATACAAATGTCTGCTAAATTACTAAAATAAAAAAGAGAAATTTCCAGTTGTGCGAGTACATACTTGGCCTCCAACGCTAAGGCAAACACTCCGGCTGCTTCAGGAGCTGCTGCTGATGTTCCGGAGTGACGAAGGGTACAGTTTCCATACAGGTCAGTGGTGGCCTGCAAAAATACAACCATGGAAACAGTAGTCATATTAATCAGCTAACAACATTCAACAAGAGGGGAACATATGAGAGGAGAATAGTACTTTGCAATTAAACTGAATAGTGGAGACTACAAGAATGCTAATTATTCTGCAAACGTGATTCATAATGTGAAGTTTAATTACAGATAACCATTGGTCATATCTAATTAGTCAGAGAGAAAGAAGCCCCAGAGGAAATTCCTGGCACACTCAACTGTCCTGGCCGTCTAGCGAAAGTCAAATACAGTTATCATGTCAAAGCGACATCTGATAATAATCAATACACTGGAAACCCACATTTATTTGTCAGAATATTCCCTTTACTAAGCACTGAGTAGCTTTACTGAATGATCAAGTGGCAGGAGAAGACTGCAAAGATTGATTGGAAGTACCATTTTTACAAACATCAACAAGAGATGGTCCCTCTATAAATATTGAAGTAGCCGACATGCCCTGTTTCAGGTAGCCAAGATGCCGTTACAGATCTCTCTCTCTCTCTTTGTTTTTGTCTCAAACGGGGGGAAATAATCTCGGTAGATTGCATGATTGTACATCCACATGATGTTCGAAGACAATTTGCAAAGGTGGATAAAGAATGTTCATGACCTGATGCTGTCAGACACTTCTAACTTTGCCAGCATGTTCCTTAGAACTCTCCTGTTTATTTCGGGATTTATGATCATTTCAAACTAGCACAGAGGCCCTATCAGATGGACCAAAAATACAGATAATTCTATTATAACACTTCATCTGTTGTGGGAATTGATTAACTTATTATAGGAAATGAATAGATACAATCCATATTCATTACAAACAACTGTAGATATTTGTTATATTATGAAAAATATACTGAAAATAACAAGATTTAGGAAAATAGGGCATCTTGGAGACCATAATCATAACGCTGTTTTACAAAATTAACTAAAACTTTGTCTAAACTGTGTTTTCGCTAATTTAGGTTTAATGTTTGGTGTAGAATTTGGTATTATACACAATGTAAAGTGTGAATGGAAGTTACCTTTTTAGTTTTTTGTCCGATAATCATCCGTTTACATCCCAATAGAGACCTCTCTAAATTCTAACCCTAACTCTAATTCACAAAATGATCTAAAACAATATCTTAACTCTATTTTTCCAGCTGTATAGTGATTGGTGATTTAGAACATGCTATGACATAGCATGAGAAGTGTAAATGTAAACAACATCATTTTAATGTTCTCAGATAATCATACCTTTACAACCCAATAGGACCTCTCTTAAATGTCCCTAAATGCACAAAGCAGACAATGCAGCAAAAACAACAATAGGTAACATTTCCAACCTGGTAACCTATTTACTAGACACTTGTATCTATAAGATATTACAGTATGAGTCAATATTACTGTGGACTTTTGATGTTATGGATCCTGCAAATTACCCTTGAAATTGTTCAATTCATTCATATTGAACAACCCCTGACCTCTGTGAAAAATATGAAAGCTTAACAGTTGAGACTGGTGCTTTGGATACGTCAACAGTGGGCTATTTCTGAAGAAATGGGTGAAGTGGCTAAGCTAAAATGTCATTAAATAGTTATCAAGAATTCTATAGATTTCTGGCCTTATCTTGGCCTTAGATAAAGATACAGGTAAGCTACTTCAGCAACTCCTTCAAGATTAGTTCCCAGGTGACATATTCGAAGCAATAGTCTCAACTTGCGGGTTGGTTTTCAGGATCTATAACTAAATAATTCCTCCGTAATATTATCTGATCTGGTACCAACCTATAGATATTAGTGTGATGTTGTTGGATTTTATACTCCCATATAATGAATTTGTAGATTTGTTACATTATCTTGGGTATTGAACAGGTTAAAGGTAAGCTTCTTTTGCCATTACTTCCAAATGTCGCCAATTGTTGTTTTTGCAGCATTGCCAGTTTTTTTCTAGTCAGGGTTATTTATGGTAATTGCCCTATTGGAATGATAAGACATGGTTCTAACAGCAATGAAGGTATGTTTTTGTCCTCTACACTTCAAATACCATCTCATAGAATGTTCAAAAATAGCTATTAACATCAATTTAGTTTTGTGAATTAGGGTTAGGTTAATTAGTTTTAGTTTAATTGTATTACAGATTTCTAGTTTTAATGGTTTGTAGTTTACAGGGCATCATTACAAATAGACAGGAGAGATATGTAATCTTACAAGGAAGTTTCTTTGGTCATATGTGTATTTTTTCATCTAAAGCTGTAATGGCCCATTGACATGAATGAGAAAGTCCAGAGTGCAAAGAGGCCCTATAAATATTGAAGTAGCCGAGATGCCCTACCGAGTAGCCGAGATGCCCTATAGGTAGCCAAGATGCCCTGTTGGTACCCAAGATGCCCTGTTTCAGGTAGCCAAGATGTCGTTACAGATCTCTTTTCTCTCTCTCTCTCTCTCTCTCTCTCTCTCTCTCTGTCTCTCTCTGTCTCTCTCTGTCTCTCTCTGTCTCTCTCTGTCTCTCAATTTCATTCAGAGCCCTATCTATGGCCTAGATGATTCATACATTGTCTTGTGATAACTCTGCCTGCCGACACAATTCCCTGGGTAAATTCAAAAATAACAACAAAGCAGACAGTTATAGCTGTAGTCTGTCTGTACTCTGTCATTGTTCCTGTCACTCACTCCAAACCACTATTAGAGTTCAGATGCCAGTCAATGGAAAAACACATCAACAGCGACCTCTCCTGGGAGGTGGCGATCAGGGTACTCTGAATTACCTACATCTGGGATTACTGATTGCTTTGTGTCTCCTTCTATTTAAGCATAGAAAGCACCTGCCAGCTGTCTCCAATGAGCAGCTACTGGGATAGAACACCGCCCCTCTCAATTGATTCACTTCAGGCATCATTATGCATGTATATAGTTGTGAACGGTAGTCTTAATGTGTGTTAATTCTCTCCCCCAATTAGTGTAGTCCAGACAATATAGCCTTCAGGTAGCCGACTTTGTAAATTTAGTTTCCACCTGTTTGGACTATCATTTTGTTTTGGATGACAATAAAAAAAAAAGATATAAACAAAAGAAAAATGACAAATCAATAGAAAAATTTACTTCATTCAGCCTCCAGTCTTCAACTGTCCTGCTTGCTTTCACCATGGGAAATACAACCCCATCTCCCAAAAAGTTGGAATGCTGCATAAAATGCTAATAAAATCAGAATGTCTTGCTGAAATAAGCATGGCCTTCCCTGAAAAAGACGTTGTCTGGATGCCAGCATATGTTGCTTCAAAACCTGTATTATTCAGCATTAATTGCGCATTCACAGATGTGCACATCACCCATGCCATGTGCACTAATGCACCCCCATACCATCACGGATGTTGGCTTTTGAACTGCACACTGATAACAAGCTGGGTGGTCCATTTCCTTTTTAGCCTGGAGGACATGGTGTCCATAAATAATTTCACATTTTGGTTTGTCATACCACAGGTCAGTTTTCCACTTCGTCTCAGTCCATCTTAGATGAGCTCGGGCCCAGAGAACGTGGTGGTGTTTCTGGATCTTGTTTATGTCGGATTTCTTCTTTGCATGGTAGAGTTGGTTTTCTTTTATTGATATTAGAATATGAGATCCCCAAACATTTTACAAGTTTACATTGAGAAACGTTATTCTTAAATTGTTGCACTATTTGTCCCTACACTGAGTGGTAAACCTCTCCCCATCTTTACTTCTTTTTATACCCAATCATGTTGCTGACCTGTTGTCAATTAATCTAATTTGTCATGAGATTTTCTACCAGGTTCTTTTTTGTATTACACAACTTTTCAAATCTTTTGATGCCCCAGTCCCAGCTGTTTTTGAAACGTGTTGCTAGCATCAAATTCAAAGTGGGCATATATTTTTCAAGGAACAATAACATTTTTCAGTTTCAACATTTGATACATTGTCATTGTACTATTTTCTATTGAATATAGAATTATATCTGTTTTCTATGTAATGTAGCGTCCCAACTTTTTTGGAAAGGGGGTTCAATCACACCACATACAATCCACAGGCAAGGAAAACTGGTCAAATATAGCGTAAAGTCTATAGTAAATCTTGCTTCCTGTTATTTCTGATTGTATGTCCTGTTTTACTGTAAGCAGAGATGAAGGAGATGCCAAATCCTCCCTGTCTTTGCTTTATTATTCACAAAGAGTAGACAATGAGTTGGGTTATATCGCGGACAGTAAATAGTGAGCTGTCTTTGCCTGTGTCTGAAGGAAAAGCAGATATTTCAAGTGCTCCGGATGTTGATAAACTGTGTTAGACATTGACAAACACATGATCATATCAGTCACCTCAGTCTCCTCCTGATCTCCTCTCCTAGTGCAATCATAGGCTTATAATTTATAACCTGGCTTGTATTGTTGTTGCTGGGCTGAGATACTCTACATTTATGGAATGCAACATTTTCATCTCTGGCAATTGCTCAAACAAAAGAGGATAGAACAATCAATCCATCATAGAGAATGCCTGCATGCAAGGACAGGTATTCAGAATTCAGTGAATAAGGAATATCTTGTAACGGCACAGAACAATGAAGAGTTGTCTGAAAAGACGGTGCCATTACACAACCTTGACTTTGTGGGGTTCGATTCAAGGATGGAAATGGATTACAAATAGATCGGGAAGATGGCACGGATCAGAACACTCAGTTTGCAGAGTACTGAGGATAACAATGAGATTAACTTGGTCAACATGCACAGTCGCGCTATCTCTCCTCTTCACTCACCACTCCTGCCTCCGGGTTCCTCTTGCGGCCGTTGCTGAAGGTGGACGCGAGGGTGGAAGAGCAGCTCTCGTCATACAGGGCCGTGCGACCATCGTTGATGGCCGAGTTGATGGAGATGGTCCACATGCTGGAGGCGTAGCCGTCGCAGTTACAGTCGTCATAGCTACCACCGTCTCCAGAGGCCCACACGTAGATACTGCCTTTTCCACCTCTCCCCTACAAGACAACACATCAACCGGCTTCAGGATTGCGGTGTAGGGTCGGAACAGTGGAAGTGGTGGTGTTAGTGGCAACAGTTCAGCGGCTGCGGTGCAGTGGTTGTAAGGCTAGTTCCCCGCATTTTACACAGGTCCAATTATCAGATTGCTAAGTTTGATGAGTACAATCGTGCCAATTTAACATTGCCTGACCATCAATAGAACTGCTACCATGACCACTACATTGCTACTTCTGTAAAAAAAAAAAAAAGCTTTCTGCAGGCACTCATATTCCAAGGCTTTTATTACATAAACTGTAGCTATTGTCAATAACCACCTCAGAATGAATATAATAACCACAGATGTATATGTTCTTTGAATACATTGAGAAACATAATCTCTAGTCTAGATTGCAGACTAGACAAACACTTCAGTTTGTAACTTAAGGCTGTTTTTTTCTTCCCACACTGCTACGAGACTTCTTAGTTTAATGATAACTCTAATCATCCGTTGCTGCCAATCAGTTATATGAAGAATGAAAGCGAGAGGCAGTGGGGGTTTGGAGAGTCGTGCAAAGGAAAGATTTTTGAGAGATAAATAACTCTGGGAGAGTGAATGAAGGCTGGGTCTGTTTAACGTTTCTATATTGTGATTTCTAATCCTGCTACTACTTAGAATATACTGTTTAATACAAACAAAATAATAAGGACCAAATATTTGCATCCGATAGGAATGTATAATCTAATGCACAACTGTGTTGTTTCGCAGCCCTTTAGATGTTTGTAATGGTACAGCACATCCCCTAGGCTGATGATTAGCTCTTGTCAGACAGGTGATCTCCAAAGACAGCTGTATTCCAGGTCAGTGGTGTGCAACGACTTGCTGATTACATTCCAACATTTAAATGTGTTTTGAAATGTCACATACCCAGAGTTGGGGAATAACTGATTACACAATTACAGTAACTAATCGGTTACACGAAAAAAATATGTAATCGGATTACAGATACTTTTGAGAAACAATATGTTTACTTTTAAGATTACTTTGAAATGCAGATGCTATTTCTACAAATAAATATGTAACTTAATTTCCAGAATTTTATGTTTTCTCATTCGCTTGTTTGTCAATGACCATTCACAGTCGCTGTAAAGGCGCGAGATAAAACGTTATCATTATGCCCTTATAGCGAAATAAGGAACATTAACTATTACTTTAACATTAACATTAACTTGAACTGAATGGCCCACCAACGTTGTGCATTTCACGCTTGGCGTTTCAACAATCAATTTATATTCAAAGATGAAAAGGGCAGGAACATAACAGTTCAATGGAAGTTGTGTTTGCCAAAGATGAAGGTGCTGCCTGCCAAAGAATCCACCTCGAACTTGAAGGTAAGGATAATCATTGGCTGGTGTGTTTGTGCCGCAGCCAGCTATTGTCATTAATTACAGACGGTCTTGCTCCACAAAACAAGTTGAAAAGCTATCTAAACAGGTTGGCTAGCTGGCTAGCTAGCTAATTCAACCGGTTATCTTGCTTGTTAATCTGTTGAGATGTATGTATCTGTAAAATCGTGGAGGATGACAAACCCTGTTTACCTGTTTGGCTAATAAGCTAGCTGTCTACAGTAGTATTAGCCGGCTAGCTAACCTGGCTATGTTTCTGAATTTGCTTGCCAACTACTGTATTAAAGCTCGACACAGTCATTATTATCACCTGGTATGCTCCGCTGCTCTTTTGGTTTTAATCCTGTAGGCTGTCAGTTTTAACAAGTGCACAATGGCATGTTTATTAATGCAGCACTGTAGTTTAGCGTTTGTTTATGTTTTAATAGGCAGGTCTTCACAATTGAAACTTACTTGGCAAAGATAGCTAGATAGATTTCAAAAAAGGTTTCACTCGGTTAGTAATTTAAGATGCTGTCATGACCAGGATTGTATATTGTACTATGGATTTATAAATTAACCTATTCAGCAGTAGTGTCGTGATAACGTTCTAGCTTACACCAGCTTTTCCGTATTTTCTAAAAGCGGAACCACGCTCAAAAAGCATTTCTTTATATTCTGTCAGAATGAATAGGAGTACAGTCTAAACTTATCTTAATAAAATATTATGCTATTAAATAATAAATGCAGTCATCTACACTCAATGCAGTCAACCTTTTATGCACTGTATTTTATTACAGTGAAAGCCATAAAATTGGCATAGTAATGACTTTCTGAGCTTGTTTCTTTCAGATGATGCATAGCAATCAGCCAGATGACATGGAGGTGACATGGAGGAGTGCAGAAATGAACAGCCATCATTGGGTGGCCCAGAAGGACCATTCCATATACCTTTAAAACAAGCAAAACTCCAACCAGGACAACCACATATCTCACAAAGCTGTGTTAATAATCTGGTGTTTGACTTCATCATAGAGGATATGCAACCATTTTCATTGGTAGAGATGCCTTCATTCCGCAAGCTGGTTGAGGGAATCCGTGGGGGAAGAAAAGTAATGTGCAGAAAGACTTTGATGCAACAAATTTAAAGTGAATTTGAGTCCATGAAAGCAGCTCTCTCAACCAAACTCCAGAGCATCAAATCAGTCTGCACCACAGCAGACATCTGGTCTACTCACAACAGGAGTTTCTTTGGCATGACATGTCACTGGATTGAGGAGGAAACCTTGGAGAGGAAGTCAGCTGCCTTGGCTTGTGTGAGAATAAGAGGACGCCGTAACTACAATGTGATTGCTGCCAAGTTAAGTGAGATACATGCTGACTTTAAAATTCAGCATAAAGTGAGGGCCACGATGACCGACAATGGAAGCAATTTTGTGAAGGCATTCTGTGAGTTAAGTGCTAGTGAAGATTAGCAAGGTGAGATGGATGGTGGAGTCAGGTTTGAAGATGTGGGTGCTATTCTTGAGGAGGTTGAGCAAGACCCTAACTTTTTTCTCCCTCCACATCAACGTTGTGGGGCACATTCCCTCGACCTCATTGCTACAAATGAGGTAGACAAAGCTGCATCACAAGGTCCATCTCGAAAATTGTACAGAAGTGCAGTGTCAAAATGTTCCAGCAATTAGAACAAAGCACACCGGTCCACATTAGCTTCAGAGGCCACAGAGGATATCGCAAGCATGAAAGTGGCTGTGCCAGTTGTTACAAGATGGAGCTTAGAGTACCGTACCATCTCCAAGATCATCGCTCTCACAGAGGACCAGCTGAGGCAAATCTGTGAAGACCTGTGTGTAACCACACTACATCCTCGTGTGATTGCTTTCCTCAAGGAGTTTACAGCAGTTCTACAGCCACTTGCATTCTGTATTGATCTTCTCCAGGGGGAGAAGTGCTTTCTGATCCCGACAAGCCTAAGCGTAAAGTCTAAGCTCTCAGAAAAAATACCTCATGCAACATTCTCTGCACACATAATCATTGAGGCTATAGACCACAGGTTTGGACATATGCCAAGCAGCCACGAAGCAAAAATGGCAACTGCCACCTTGCCAAAGTTCAGACTGTGTTGGCTCAAACCTGGACAGAGTGAGGAGATTCGGAATATGTTACTTCAAGAAGCTGCTGCTATGGAGAACACTGACTTTCAAGAGGTTGCTGAGAAAGCACAAACCGAGTCTGACGAGTCAGATAACTTCTTTGTATTTGGAGGTGTAAAAAGGGCCAGTACCACTGAAGAGGATGAGGTGAGGAAGTACCTAGAAGACACAGACAAGTCTCTGGACTCGTTTAAATCATTCCCAATAGTCCGGAAACTATTTAAGTATAACACAACACTCCACTCCAGTTCCCCAGTGGAACGCCTTTTCAGCTATGGTGGAAACCTGTTTACCCCTCAGCGAAGCAGGATGACTGATACACATCTAGAGCATGTTCTCTTGCTGAGATACAACAGCAAATTCTGTCTTCAAACATCTAAGTAGGCTAATATTCTGTTTCAGAATTGGCTTAATGCAATACATCATCTGACTTTTAGGTTTTGAGTTCATGGACATAATGTGAATTGCACATAGCTGCACTTACGTTGACTACAAAGGCACAAAAAAGTTGCTGTATGTTATTGTCAAACAACAAATTTAAAAAAATGATCTACTTAATAATTTTGATAATATTTAGCCTCAGTCTCCATAACGGGATGCATCCTCTAACCCCCAAAACGGTATGTGTCCTCTAACCCACTACAGGTGCTGGTCATAAAATTAGAATATCACCAAAGAGTTGATTTATTTCAGTAATTCCATTCCAAAAGTGAAACTTGTATAATGTATACATTCATTCCACACCGACTGATATATTTCAAGTGTTTATTTCTTTTAATTATGATGATTATAACTGACAACTAATGAAAACCCCAAATTCAGTATCTCAGAAAATGTGAATATTGTGAAAAGGTTCAATATCGAAGACACCTGGTGCCACACTCTAATCAGCGAATTAACCCAAAACACCTGCAAAAGCCTTTAAATGGTCTCTCAGTCTAGTTCTGTAGTCTACACAATCATGGGGAAGACTGCTGACTTGACAGCTGTCCAAAAGACGACCATTGACACCTTGCACAAGGAGGGCAAGACACAAAAGGCCATAGCTAAATAGGCTGGCTGTTCACAGAGCTCTGTGTCCAAGCACATTAATAGAGAGGTGAAGGGAAGGAAAAGATGTGGTAGAAAAAAGTGTACAAGAAACAGGGATAACCGTACCCTGGAGAGGATTGTGAAACAAAACCCATTCAAAAATGTGGGGGAGATTCACAAAGAGTGGACTGCAGCTGGACTCAGTGCTTCAAGAACCACCACGCACAGACGTATGCAAGACATGGGTTTCAGCTGTCGCATTCCTTGTGTCAAGCCACTCTTAAACAAGACACAGCGTCAGAAGCGTCTCGTCTAGGCTAAAGACAAAAAGGACTGGACTGCTGCTGAGTGGTCCATTTATGTTCTCTGATGAAAGTACATTTTGCATTTCCTTTGGAAATCAAGGTCCCAGAGTCTGGAGGAAGAGAGGATCCACGTTGCTTGAAGTGTACATTTTCCAGTCAGTGATGGTTTGGGGTGTCATGTCATCTGCTGGTGTTGGTCCACTGTGTTTTTTGAGGTCCAAGGTCAACGCAGCCGTCTACCAGGAAGTTTTAGGGCACTTCATGCTTCCTGCTGCTGACCAACTTTATGGAGAAGCAGATTTCATTTTCCAACAGGACTTGGCACCTGCACACAGTGCCAAAGCTACCAGTACCTGGTTTAAGGACCACGGTATCCCTGTTCTTAATTGGCCAGCAAACTCGTCTGACCTTAACCCTAGAGAAAATCTATGGGGTATTGTGAAGAGGAAGATGTGATACGCCAGACCCAACAATGCAGAAGAGCTGAAGGCCACTATCAGAGCAACCTGGGCTCTCATAACACCTGAGCAGTGCCACAGACTGATCGACTCCATGCCACGCAGCATTGCTGCAGTAATTCAGAAAAAAAGGAGCCCCAACTAAGTAATGAGTGCTGTACATGCTCATACTTTTCATGTTCATACTTTTCAGTTGGCCAACATTTCTAAAAGTCCTTTTTTTGTATTGGGTTTAAGTAATATTCAAATTTTCTGAGATACTGAATTTTGGATTTTCATTAGTTGTCAGTTATAATCAACACAATTAAAAGAAATAAACATTTGAAATATATCAGTCTGTGTGTAATGAATTAATATAATATACAAGTTTCACTTTTTGAATGGAATTACTGCAATAAATCAACTTTTTGATGATATTCTAATTTTATGACCAGCACCTGTATATGCTTTACACCTGTGCTCGTAGTGGCCACCAGTTCACCAATAACAGTATGCCATCATTGACTTAAATGGGAGTGAACTTTCTATTCCTTATTTTTGACTGATTTTCTTGTTTTACATGTCCTATTGTTGTTTCAGAACAGTTGCACTGAAGCAAATTTTTGTGGAGATTGATACAGTATGGATAAATTGTTTATTTATTTAGTCATTAACCAGGTTATGTACACAAACGTTGTGTAATTCATGTTGTTCAATTGCTTATAAACGTTTTTCTTCTAATGCAGTTGAAGTGTCATCTAAAGTAATCCAAAAGTTACATTACTGATTACAAATGTGCACAGGTAATTTGTAACTGTAACTGATTACATTTTAAAAGTAACCTACCCAACCCTGCACATACCATCATTTTCTTTCACTTACAGATGTGAGATTTAGAACGCAAGTAGCATACAGGTATTACTACTAGGCCTGGGTCTTCTATCAATAATGTTTTATGGCAATAAATGTACTGTATGTAAAAAAAAACAAATAATGTGTATTTTACTGTTGGTGTCACAAACCAACCATAACCAAGCTTATGTTTTGTCAACATAACATTTACTTATTAGCTCCAGTTGTTGAGTTAATACTGTGCACGAATGTGGGAGGAAGGAAGTCTTAGTTATTCAAATCTGAGCTGTCTGCTATTAGCCCTTCATGCTGGATGCTATTTCCCTTTCTGCTCTCCTCTTCATGTCTGCATGGCCACTGAGCTGATAGGAGTAGATACGGAGAGGCAATCTGCTGGAAAAGCCACTGAGCTTCACCCTCAGCATCAGAGCCAGGGTCAGTTTCAATTCCTGTCATTGCAAGATATGTACTTTTTCCTCGGGTGTAAAATGTTTTAATCTAATGGAACTCTGCTGAACCCAGTCCCAATTTAACCAGAATTAGCCTACCGGTTAATTATAGTTAAGGGTTGAGAAAGGGGAAATTGGTTTAAAGTCCAGCTAAATGGAACACAGTCTTCCAAGAGGGCATTCTCTAAATTCAATCATATGGTATTATTAATGCATTATATTGTTCCAATCCATCTTTGCTCTCTCTCTTTATTTCTCTATGTATCTCTCTCTCATTGCGACTCTCGGCCATAACAGGCACATACGATTCAGATACACCATGTGAATTGGAAAAGAGCCAACAACATATCCAGACCACAAAACTGTCTTGGGATGACAAATAGGGTGAGAGGAAACACTTAACATCTGACTCCAGTCGAAGATTTAGCACATCCACACCAGAAGCAGACGGTGTCTGCATCTTAAAACCTTATTTCGCCATGGAGGATCTAGGTAAACCAGAGTTACGTACGTGTCTCTTGCCACATCTGTTTAAGCTTTTCCATTTAAATTGCGAAGTGGCATTTGAAATATGTGCATGGCTTCTCTCTCCAGCGATCACCCGGTGAAGCGCTCATATTTGTAAAATTCAGTGTGATATATTTCTAAAATCCACGGCAATTTGCAAAAAAAGTGCCACCTCTCTTAAGATGCAAACTAATAGACTTGTTTAGAGTGGAGAGATTGTACCAGAGCAGGGATGACAAGTGTTCCTCAGCTATAGGAGAGAATTAAAAACACATGCATGGCTGTTTAATGGAAAAAAGCCTAATTGAATGATTCTCATCTCGGTTTGTGGAAAAGAAAGTGCTTCTTTTGTTGTTGTACAAGCTACGCCGTGCCTAGCCTAAGGTAATGGTGTGTATATAAGTGATCATTAGCCTGACAGTCTGAGTGGAATACTGAGTGGCTGTGTTCCTTAGCCAGGCTTTGGATCACGTTTTGCACCTACTCAGCAAGGCCAAAGGAGATCGGATCAGAGCGGACCAGACCACCCCTTGCATGTGGTATTTCGATTATTCAAGCAGCTAATTGCCAGCGGCACCAGCAGTATGCTGACTGTGTGTGATGTTGTGTAAAAGCAAGGCCATTCTTTTTCCTCTGTGAGTTAAGGCTCATGCTGTGAGCTTAAAAAAAAATTACCCAGTCACTCTTCAATGTAACCCTGCTATCATATCGAGTCATGCCACAGTTGTGTGTGTGTGTTTACCTTGTTGACTCCATCAGCCATGGCCTGAAGAGTGAGCTCTCGGGGGCCATCTACCGTCTTGCCGTCATCGGTGGGCCCCCAGCTGGCACTATAGATGTCAATGATCTGGGGCATGTGGCTGATGGAGGACGCCTCGATGATGTCTGTCATGAAGGGCTGGTCCAGCATGCGGATCCCTGGGGGAGGAGGAGAGGTGGAGTGGGCATGTGGAAGACACACACTGTTGACACGCCATTGAAATTCTAAGCATTTCCGTATGCCGTTAACTGGGACTGGTTCACCATTTTCTAGCATGATGTCCGATGGTATCTCACCCCGAAAGTAAGTCGTGGGCTGGTAGAAATGTGGTTAGCTTGAAATTCATGGGTGTTATTGGGCTATGTGAAATTAGTTACCTGAAATCAAGTGAAGTTAACACATTTGGTTAGTTGTTCAGGAAGACGCATGTTCGCATGCCCCTATCACCATCCTAGGTGTATCACTTGTGGTGACTGTAGTAAGCTGACATTTGTCAAACTGTTTAAATATAACTGAATCATAGATTTAAATACATTCCTGGCCCAAATGCTCCTTTCAGGGTGAAGAACCACCTAACATGGTACTGTAACATACTGAACTACTCCTTTAAGTACTTGATAGCAAAATCAACTGTGTACCCACCAGTTCATTTGAGTATCATTACATGTAGAGTTTGTGTAGCGTTGCCATGACAACATATGTTGCTGGTGCCAAGCAGAAGGAGAGAGGGCTGATGGGTAATTTATCCACATCAAAATAGGCTGAGGTAATAGGTGTTGGTGCTAATCTTTACTCTGTATAATGTACAGGCACTGTTTTCTTTGTTACAAAAGCAGCATCCTTCCTCTGCAAATACATTAGATAGATACCCATCTGAAATTGTACTGTATATCAGCAACCTGTGATGAATTTATTAGTAGAAGTACTGTATATACTGAATCAATATATATCATTAAAGCCTTTTTAAATGTGTTTTTTCTTTCAACCTTGATGGATATCAATTGGTTCAGGATTCTATTAATATCATACATAATGAAGAAGTGCCTGCATTGGAAATTGTAATTTCATGCAAAGCAAAGTGTTAAGAGCTTGTAGATAAACTAGACAACATATTGAACTGATGCCAGGGTTTTGGATGAGTGTGGACAAATCACATTTTCTTGGCTTCTACATTACATTGCTGCTCCAGGAGCCAAATCAAAGTTGGAAATCAGTAAGCTGTGGGACTATTGGATGTGCAGAATGGTTTCGATTAATGTTGTCATTTTACTTCTCACATTTATTTAATGGAATCGAAAGTGTATTTTGGTAACACTTTATTTAAAGCCCATATGCGTAACACATTATGCAGTACTGCTGTACTCATAATGCAATATAATACAGTAATAATGCAGTATAAGAAAAGTTATAGACATTCGTAATGACTCATGAAGACTTGTGATGTTGTATACATAATGACCTATAATGTACAGAAACATAGTGCTTCACAATTACTGGGAAATCTTTCCTCAAGGATCATACAGCATTATAATTATTAACACTGTAATAAGACATGACTATAACATTATAAAGTGGCCATTGGCCCTCCAACAATGGGCTAGGCGGAGAACGGGCCGTTTACTACCTAAGAAATGCACATGCAGTCACAGAAGGTCTCACATTAAATAGAAAATGGTGCCATTTGCTACATATGCCCTCGGAAAGGCAAACCTTTCTGAGTTAGCTAAATAGCATATATTTTCTATTAATACAACTGTCTTGGGGTCCTCTGTTGCTTATTTGTTATGTTTTTCTGCTCTGGGATCAAATCCAACTTGGACATGTAAATGCTTACACAATGTATGTTAGATTGATTCGGATAAAACAGACGTGCAGGTCTTTGACTTTGCGTTCTTTCTTAGACACTTTATGTGAATGTATTTTGAGTGCCAAATTGCCAGCTGTTTGTTTTGTGTGGCAATGAATGTTATGTTATTCAACTTGTTGAATAAAGCAGAGAATGAAAGATATTGTGTTGTGTCAATATGAAATGTGCAGAACGTTTCACTTGACTGAATGCAGACAATGGCCACTTTATAATGTCATGGTAATGTCTTATGTTTGTGTGATTAGACATTTCATCACTTTACCCAAAGCAATCAAAGATTACTTTATAGTGGCTTATAAGTATGCTATAACACACCCAGAAAAAGATTATGATGCATTGCTTACTGACCACATCATTCAGATTAATCACAGTGTTGATAATTATAAGGCTGTATGATCCTTGACGAAAGATTTCCCAGTAATTGTGAAGCATTATGCTTCAGTACATTATAGGTCATTATAATTAAACATATAATGCATTATGAGTATTTGTATAGAACAATACAAGTCTTCATGAGTCTTTGTGTGTCTATCTGTTACCACATTATACAGCATTATTGTACTCATAATGCAATATAATATAGTAATAACACAGTATAAGCATAGTTATAGACACTCATGAAGGCTCAAGAAGACTTGTGATGTTGTATACAAATATTCACAAGGCATTATGTGTTACGCTTGTGGGCTTTAAATAAAGTGTTACCAAAATATGCTTGTGATTCCATTAAATGAATGTAAATGTGAGAAGTAAAATGACAACATTAATCGAAACAATTCCACACATCCAATATATCAACAAGGACATTCATTTAATTATTGATGAATACCACTAACGTTAATATTATAATGATAACTGTCAGTTCTACACACGTTTGAATATTAATGTGATCACTTGTAGGCCTTCTGTTGCTTCTACCTTTTCTTTGCTAACATAGTGGGGACATACCTGCCACCTTGGAGTTGTATGCCACTCCCACTCCGCAGATGTTGTTGTTGGCGGCTGCAGACACCTCACCAGCACACCTTGTTCCATGACTACACACAGAAACACACCAGTAGACAGCACACGGGATGAAGTAGGAAAATATTTTGGGAATCGATTGGTATCTTGTCAATGTTTTGTCACAGCTATTGCAGACTTTGTGAATTCTGTGTAAATCTATTGTGTCTGACCAGAATAGGATTACCGGTTTCAAAATGCATGGCATTTTGGGGCAGAAATCAATACGAATTAGCATAAAGAATCCTTCATTGTGTCACATTAGCTACGGGCAGTATACTCACATAGCAAACACCCAATTGCTATTAATAATGTGCAGACAAACATCCAACTCCATAGGAAGGGCAGCAGTGTTACAATAGCTACTATACACAGGGAAACGCTTTTGCTTTCATTTGATAATGTCATGATATGTTAAGCCTTTCTGTAATTCCTTAGCGCTTGTACTGTGTAATTCATGCAATCTTCCCCTGAAAGAATGGTTCTTCATCAGGAGGCAGGTGCAGGTGTTTGACAAGCGGGAGCCTGTTCTGGAAACCGAGTAAATATGAAGGCCCAACATCTCTTATGACCCAACAAGTCAAAGTCAAAGAGAGTAGAGCAAATTATGAAAAATATATTAATAATGAGTTAATAAAGATGATGGCTTGTACATTAATTTACTGTAATTTGAAGTTAATATGCAGATGTACAGCTGAGTTCCTTCTAGACAGTATTTGCATCTTTTGAATGTATGGCGATGGTTATAGAGTCATTTGGTATTCTTGAAGGAATAAGTCATTTTGACTACATATACTATACATGTATTCTCCCTCTCTATTCTCCATTCCCTGCTCTCTTTGTCCCTCACTCTATTCTGCTCCCTCTCTTCTCTCTCTCTGTACTGCTTCTTCTCATCAGTTAGTCTAGTTCAACATCTAGAATATCCTCTGGATGCTCTCTCACATCTTATCATACACAACTTGCCGCACACGCACACAAAAATGCACACACACACACACACAGACCGGGAGAGTAGCGACCTTGAAACACTTAACGCTCATAATGCACAAAACCCTCTATTCCCTCTCCCCCCAACGTGTGGCTAGGCTATTGCTACGCAGACTAAATCTGGAACCGCTAATTCAATACTGTAGAGGTATGTGATCTAGGTGGGGGGGTACAGTGCATTTGCATTACGCTCAGACCTTGTTGCCCACTTTGGGAGACTGGATTTTCCACTACTTAACAAATGTATGCATCACAATGGGCGTGTGGCTGAATAATTGCCAGTCGCATGCACTGGTTGGGTGCTTTATTCTTCAGCTGCCTGCATGGTCGTTAGAAAGCTAGGATTGTTATTTGGTATTCTGTTGTCAGGTCCCAGTTTTAGGTGTTGATAGTGGGATTGAGCAATACTTGCATGCACTTGGGAATTTCCAGAAGGGGCTCGATGATGCACATTCTTTTTGTTTTAACAAAGTTCTGAGCGATTTAAAATGTAACGGGCCACGTGAGATTCAAGGCTAAATTTGCGGTCTCACGACTCAGACGACCTGACCTGTGTGTTTGTACTGCCTGACTACTTTCTTTCACTTTCAGTGTCTTGGTGTTCTTGCTCCTCTTTCTATCTCCATCTTACTCTCTTGTTTTGCTGTCTGTTTTTCCTTTTTTGTCCTTCTTTTCTTTCATCCTCCATCCCATCGTTGAATGATAGCTCATTGGGTGTGATTATTTGTATTAAATTAAATATGATATGTGGATTATATGAATTAGAATTACAATATAAAATAGCATTGAATCAAGCAGTAAATCAAATTAAGTAGAATTGGATACAATTTCTGGCTTCTTTATTAAACTGGTTATCGACTTTTGATCAAAGTCTGGCAACATAATATTTGTCTCTAGGTTATATTGCTTGCTCCTTGTGGTTTCAGGGTGTGTGTTTTGTTAAAGGCCAGGTGTTTTGTAAAAGCACTTTATGACAAGTCCTGATGTAAAAAGTGTTTTAGAAATACATTTGGTCATACTGGACCTATTTTAAAGGTGTAAACCACCCGAAACGAGTTGTGAAAAGTACTTGTAGCTATGAAGTGATACTACACAATTGCACTTAAGTTATTTGGGTGTCACTAGGTTGTACTGAACCTATCTAAAATTTTTAAGATGTGGTCTGCACCTTTGAAAAGGTATGACATGGGTATCTGCTGCCTGTGTTTGGCACAGGGGTTGGTCTCTGAAACAGTTCAAAACAGTGGACGTATGATATATTGACATACAGTGGGGCAAAAAAGTATTTAGTCAGCCACCAATTGTTCTCCCACTTAAAAAGATGAGAGAGGCCTGTAATTTTCATCGTAGGTACACTTCAACTATGAGAGACAAAATGAGAAACAAAATTCCAGAAAATCTCATTGTAGGATTTTTTATGAATTCATTGGTAAATTATGGTGGAAAATAGGTATTTGGTCAATAACAAAAGTTCATCTCAATACTTTGTTATAATAGCATTCATGAGTCTCGTTTTCTCTGAAAAGTAATGTCTTGAAGGTTACTTCCATGAAGTGTTAATGAAAAATGTTTAATGTACCGCATATTAGTGTACTTCATTATTTTAACACATATAATTCAATGTTAAAATATATGACATGGATTGTATTATGATATTGTGAGAAGCTATATATTTCATAAACATATTCAGGGCACATATGTGAATATATACATATATTCTACATATACTGTACGTACATATATGTTTTACATTAGTTTTCCGTGTAGGGGAAGTGGGGAGGGCCAGAGGATAACAATGGAGGATAACAATGTGATGACAAGAGAACCATTCCGAGCAGAATCAGAATTGACTTTGCTGTGTACACTTAATTTACCAATAATTCTACTTGGCATAAAAGTGCTGCTAGTGGGAAACATACACAGACAGAATATAAAACATCAACTTTAGTTGCTGTATAAAATACACAAGCGGTGAGGATATGTGATGAAGGGATATGGGCGGTAAAAGTATGGCTTGTACATTAATTTACTGTAATTTGAAGTTAATATGCAGATGTACAGCTGAGTTCCTTCTAGACAGTATTTGCATCTTTTAAATGTATGGCGATGGTTATAGATTTGAAAGCAGTACAGTACAGCTACTTAATACCGGTTAAGTAGCTGTACTGTACTGCTACCAGTTAGCCTTTGTGGGGCAGATAATGGAGAGACAGAAACTGCAGCCATTTCAGTCGTTCAGTATTCTTAAGAGCAAGTTTTAGTTCATAAAAATAAATCAATGTATATCATGCTGAACAAGCATGTAAGCAAAATATCTAGCCCTGCTGCCAAAGCAACAGAAGATACATTATTTGACAGGGCAAAATAATTTGGCTTGGTTTTCAAACTATAGCCAAGCTGTGTGGAATGAGAAGTGCAAATAGTGCCGAGTGTAACTATCCCTGGTCATTGGTCAAAAACAGCCTTATCAAGCTTTTACCAAATGTATCAATTTAAAAGAAGATTAGGAAATTCCTAGAATTTCTGATTTCTATTTTCATAGGATGGTTGAGGTGCAGCATTCAAAAGGACATACTAGGGAGGTGTGTTCCTGGCTGGGCTTCCCACAGGGCAGCTGCAGTGAGCCCTTTCTGCCCTCCCAGCATGCTTTGCCACAGACAGTCTGCTATTTATAAACAACCAGCTAATTGGCCACCAAACCCTGAGCTTACACAGCAGTATCAACACTACACAACACACATACGCACACATATGTGAGAAGAGCAGTGAGGGTGGATGGAGTTTTCTGTTTAATGGTCTATCCTTCAGGTGCCATTGGCAGCAGTGGGTCATGCTATATGAAGAAGCGATGGAAGAGATATACAGCGCAATTGGACACAAGGTCACCACTATAAGCACTGCAGTCAGGGCAGAGTGGACTTTCACCTATCTGACCTCCGTATTTCTACTGATCTCTCAAAGCATAGATACAGGTACATCACCAGGTACAAGGTACATCACCAGAAAGAGAGGAAAATATTCATGTTGGCAAACTCATCCACATAAAGATGATTTAATATAAACTCTATCTAAAGCTTTTCACATAAGGAGTATTTGTCAGCCAATGTTAAAGGCACTGTGTAGATTTCTTTCTAAGCAATGACTGTCTCCCCCTCCCATTCCCTTACCAAACAAACCGAAATATTATTAGCTAGTCTATGTGGAAAATGGGCACGTTTAGGTTAGATGGAGGTTAGTAGTGGTTGTCTAAAACCAGTCTGAGAAGGCCACAAGTGAAAGCAAACTGATAGACACACTGGCGAAAATGTTTCACTGGGGAATATACAGTGAGGGAAAAAATTTTTTATCCCCTGCTGATTTTGTACTTTTGCCCACTGAGAAAGAAATTATCAGTCTATAATTTTAATGGTAGATTTATTTGAACAGTGAGAGACAGAATAACAACAAAACAATCCAGAAAAACGCATTTCAAAAATTTTCTAAATTCATTTGCATTTTAATGAGTGAAATAAGTATTTCATCCCCTCTCAATCAGAAAAATGTCTGGCTCCCTGGTGTCTTTTATACAGTTAACCAGCTGAAATTAGGAGCACACTCTTAAAGGGAGTGCTCCTAATCTCAGTTTGTTACCTGTATAAAAGACACCTGTCCACAGAAGCAATCAATCAGATTCCAAACTCTCCACCATGGCCAAGACCAAAGAGCTGTCCAAGGATGTCAGGGACAAGATTGTAGACCTACACAAAGCTGGAATGGGTTACAAGACCACCGCCAAGCAGCTTGGTGAGAAGGTGACAACAGTTGGTGTGATTATTCGCAAACTGAAGAAACACAAAAGAACTGTCAATCTCCCTTGGTCTGGGGCTCCATGCAAGATCTCACCTCGTGGAGTTGCAATGATCATGAGAATGGTGAGGAATCAGCCCAGAACGACACAGGAGGATATTCGAGCTCTTTGGCATCAACTCAACTCGTGTTTGGAGGAGGAGGAATGCTGCCTATGATCCCAAGAACACCATCCCCACCGTCAAACATGGAGGTGGAAACATTATGCTTTGGGGGTGTTTCTCTGCTAAGGGGACAGGACAACTTCACCGCATCAAAGGGACGATGGGCGGCGCCATGTACCATCAAATCTTGGATGAGAACCTCCTTCCCTCAGCTAGAGCATTGAAAAAGGGTCGTGGATGGGTATTCCAGCATGGCAATGTCCCAAAACACACGGCCAAGGCAACAAAGGAGTTGCTCAAAAAGAAGCACATTAAGGTCCTGGAGTGCCCTAGCCAGTCTCCAGACCTTAATCCTATAGAAAATCAGATGAGGGAGGTGAAGGTTCGAGTTGCCAAAGTCAGCCTTGAAACCTTAATGACTTGGAGAAGATATGCAAAGAGGAGTAGGACAAATCCCTCCTGATTTAGAGTGCAAAACTGGTGGCCAACTACAAGAAACGTCTGACCTCTGTGATTGCCAACAAGGGTTTTGCCACCAAGTACTAAGTCATGTTTTGCAAAGGGGTCAAATACTTATTTCAAAATTATAGACTGATAATTTCTTTGTCAGTGGCAAATGTACAAAATTAGCAGGGGATAAAAATAAATATTCCCTCACTGTATTAGGCACAATTTTGTAGAAAAACAATATTTGAAACGTTAACTTAAAACATTCCTGCAGATACAGCAGGAGTACAGCAAAACATTACAAATTTAACATTAACAAGACATGTAACAATAAATTGTGTTTTAAATAAAAAAAAACAATGTCTTTTAACCCCCAGTCTACTCAGAGTACCCCATCTAGATATACTGTAATATTGATCTGTTTCCTTATTAACAGCCCTGGGACATGTGTTGTGGACAATAACACTACAGGAGTAATGCTATTACTGTTAGTGCTCAAAGACTGAATAAAGACAAAATCAACACAAACCTGGAGACCAGATAGCATAGGCAAAAATATCTTAACTTACTCCTCTGCAAACATATACTGTTATACAGTCAGGCATGCAAGGATAACTTTAGAGGAAGGCAAGCTGGCCAGTTTGTCTTTACCTGTTAAACCAGTCATCTGTGTAGCGGGGATATGGGTATGGGTCATTGCTGCTGAAGTCATAGCTGGCCTCAGCATTCTGAAATGAAAGAACAAAAAGTGTTAAAATCAGGCAAGATACGAGTCACAATAGGAAAAACAAAACAGGAAAACAAGCATTCCTTACTCGTCCAAATCTTGTGTTCTCTCCATTAAATAATGGGTTGGGACACCATATTGCCATAGCACATTCTCCCTAAATTAGGCAATGAAATGCTTTGTTTCAGTCCTACAGAATAATTTTTTTGTTCCAAATATACTAACCACCAGAGGCCAAGTTATCTTGGAAAATCTAGGTGGAATACTCATGCCATCAAGACTACAGTGTTGTATGTTTAGTCCATTAAAAGAATACGGTAATATATTATTCTTTGTGCACAAAAAAAGCTAGCCGATTCAGTGATTGTACTTCTCGTTTATGTAAATACTGTATTAACATTTTATATATCCAGCCCAAAATGGGAGGTTTAAAGAAATAATTCATTATTTCCAATAATTATTGGAAGGAGTAGGAAAACCTTGCAGCTGTCTGGTATTATCCCTTGAAATGGTAGCAATTCATGTGGTATTTTGGTTGCAAGGAACTTTTAATAAGCAGGTGCATGAAGAGTCCTATTAGGAGCCTTTTAATAAATACTGAATAATAATGCTGTAGGGTTGTTTTCATGTCTCTGGTACTGTGGGCATTACATCATGAAATTATTAGATGAAAGTGTATCAAGGTGTTTGGAAGTCAGTGGATTATCCCTGTGTTTTGGAGTGCATTGCTCCACTCAATGTCAAAAAACAGTATCTCTGTGAAATGTTCTGGGTCTTCAAGCAGGACAACCATGACAAACTTATTACAAAAGCAGTTGCTGTCTTTAATTTCTAAAGAGTTCTAATGTGACGTTAATATATAGCCACTACAGGGAACCAAGCTGAGACACTGACACACCAATTACTCCTGCTATTTAATTCAACACGGCCAAAAGTAATAGGAGTGGAATTAACCGTGGAGAAAAGCAGGACAAAACAGATGCAGAAAACAGATGCACCTGTCGGCAACTCATCAACCCAGCCTGAGTAATCAGCAAATGGCTTGCTCTGGAGAGAAGCTACACACATACATTTGCATAGGCACACATACACAAACACACACACACGCACAAACAAACATGAAAATCTACATATCCACAACCCTTTATATTAATCTGTAAAAAAAATCTCATACTCTCTCTTTCTCTCTTTAGACATCTCACACATTTCTTTCACACCTGGTTCTCTTTGAGTTGACAATTGTAGAAGATTCTTCTAAGGATTTCTCTTTAATTATTCTTCTCACCCAAGAATTATCCACTAGCCACCTGCAATAGGTCTCTTGTCACTGTCTTTCCAATATTTACTTTCAGTATTTATTTCTGTTTATACCATATGTGGGTGATTACAAAACCGGTCTACATTTCTGTTCCACTCCCTATTTAGTCAGCCACCAATTGTGCAAGTTCTCCCACTTAAAAAGATGAAAGAGGCCTGTAATTTTCATCGTAGGTACACTTCAACTATGAGAGACAAAATGAGAAAAAGAAATCCAGAAAATCACATTGTAGGATTTTTAATGAATTCATTGGTAAATTCCTCGGTAAAATAAGTATTTGGTCACCTACAAACATTACTGGCTCTCACAGACGTGTAACTTCTTCTTTAAGAGGCTCCTGTGTCCTCCACTCATTACCTGTATTAATGGCACCTGTTTGAACTTGTTATCAGTATAAAAGACACCTGTCCACAACCTCAAACAGTCACACTCCAAACTCCATTATGGCCAAGACCAAAGAGCTGTCAAAGGACACCAGAAACAAAATTGTAGACCTGCACCAGGCTGGGAAGACTGAATCTGCAATAGGTAAGCAGCTTGGTGTGAAGAAATCTACTGTGGGAGCAATTATAAGAAAATGGAAGACATACAAGACCACTGATAATCTCCCTCAATCCGGAGCTCCACGCATGATCTCACCCCGTGGGGTCAAAATGATCACAAGAACAGTGAGCAAAAACCCCAGAAACACACAGGGGGACCTAGTGAATGACCTGCAGAGAGCTGGGACCAAAGTAACAAAGGCTACCATCAGTAACACACTACGCCGCCAGGGACTCAAATCCTGCAGTGCCAGACGTGTCCCCCTGCTTAAGCCAGTACACGTCCAGGCCCGTCTGAGGTAAAATTAATGAATTCATTAAAAATTAAAAAAGTGGGAGCACAATTGGTGGCTGACTAAATACTTTTATGCCCCACTGTATTGCAGTCAGTGTTTATATTGAGAGGCTGCTGTTCCATACTGCTACATTTCATGTTTGAGGTAAAACAGTTAATGTTGTGTTGTATATTGCATTTGTTGCTCATCTTCATCAACCAAAATAATTCTGGTGGGGAATGTGTGAGGATACAGCCCTCTTTAGTACCAATGATTGAGATAGTTTTGTCCTCTGTTAACAAAGAAATCCCCTATCATGTTGCCAAAATAAAGACAAGGGAGAATTTAATACCAAACATAACCTCATTAGATTCAAAAGTAATTCAATAAATTTTACATTCATACAATCAACACTGAAAGTACTACAGATTTGTAAAATCTTAACTAAACAGAAAACAGAGCTTAGAGACTTACAGAGGACAATAGCAATAATATTTCTCAAAATGAAATGTTATAGTTTTTGAAATGAGGTTTAAAATAAAGTATTCATATTTTGACAGTTTGCTTTGTAAGTACAGCATCTCATTCATAACATACTTCTCTCTCACATATTGGTCATATACAGTGGGGAGAACAAGTATTTCATACACTGCTGATTTTGCAGGTTTTCCTACTCACAAAGCATGTAGAGGTCTGTAATTTTTATCATAGGTACACTTCAACTGTGTGAGACGGAATATAAAAAAAAGGTATGTGATCTTGGCCAACAACCTCCTTCCCTCAGTAAGAGCATTGAAGATGGGTCGTGGCTGGGTCTTCCAGCATGACAACGACCCGAAACACACAGCCAGGGCAACTAAGGAGTGGCTCCGTAAGAAGCATCTCAAGGTCCTGGAGTGGCCTAGCCAGTCTCCAGACCTGAACCCAATAGAAAATCTTTGGAGGGAGCCCAGCCACAGCCCCGAAACCTGAAGGATCTGGAGAAGGTCTGTATGGAGGAGTGGGCCAAAATCCCTGCTGCAGTGTGTGCAAACCTGGTCAAGAACTAGAGGAAACGTATGTTCTCTTTAATTGCAAACAAAGGTTTCTGTACCAAATATATAGTTCTGCTTTTCTGATGTATCAAATAATTATGTCATGCAATAAAATGCAAATTAATTACTTAAAAATCATACAATGTGATTTTCAGGATTTTTTGGATTCTGTCACTCACAGCAAAATCAGCAGTGTATCAAATACTTGTTCTCCCCACTATAAGCCCCAATCTCTCTAATCACAGTTCCTATGCAATTCTTTATTTGTGCTGACAGTAGCATTTGTGAATAGTGGAGTTTTGACAGAGTTTTGCCTAGACACCAGAGAGACGCCTGTGAGTGTTGCCATGATCATTAGGTGGCAAACACATTAGATCAGTCAGTGGGACGACAGCCAGTTCAGACCAACCAAGGCAACGGCTGGCATTTACCTAACGAGGATACAGGGATGACTCAGTGAGGAACAAAGAGATGCCAGACACTACCGTCTTTTTGCTCTGTGGTATCAGACGGTAATTACAGAAACGTGGAGCAAGTAACAAGGTGAAGGGAATGACCTCCAGTAGTAGTATGAGGTTGAGAGGGGTTGAAGGGGTTGTTACCTCTGTATATAGGGATGGTTGAGGCTCAGGGTCGGTGTTTAGGCTAATCGTTTGTTTAGGCTTATTTTCATGCTACTGAAACAGCGAAACATTTCAAAGGGATCGGGATGTTATGTACACATGTTAACTCAAAATGGTAGTGGGATTAAAAGGTCTCCAAGATAGTATGATAGCACAAAAAACTCTGATATTATTTTAGGCAAGTTAACTGAGAATAATTTCTCATTTACAAGTATGACCTGTTAAAAGTCTTGAAGACTGCAAGACATCACTCAGTTCCACAAATAAAGAAAATCTCATTTATTTTGGTCTGGAGATTGTGTTGCTATTTTACTTGTGTTTGCTAGAGAACTGAAACATTTTCACCTTTAAAATACAGTAAATTCATTCTAAGAAGCCACATGGACAGGAGGGCAATGATACTTGCCTTAATTTTGTTGCATTATCAAGTCTAGTATGTTGGTCTGAGCGATGTACAAGAGGCACTACACAAATTAGTTCCAGCCCTCCCTTACTTCCAGTGCCCATGGAAGACTTTCTTGAGTGCAGCACTACAGATCTGTCATGGCAAAGGTATAACACTCTCTTCCAGAGGTCTATAAGAGGCATTTTCAAACTACGGAAGTGTGGCCAAACGCAATACGGAAGCAAACCTTGCTGGGTGATCCTCTTGGTACCCTAGGCCCTCTAGCCTCTTATTGTAGACTGTTTGTTAACAATCTTGGTTTTGTCTTTGATAGCTCCTTCAAACTCAATAAGCAAATTAGTCTAGCAGTGAAATCTAGCTTCTTTCAGCTAAGACTTTTGGCAAAAGTTAAGGTTTATCTTCCTCCGAGGGATTTTAAGAAAGTTGTCCATGCATTTATTAAGTCTCGACTGGATTACTGAAATTCTTTGTACCTGGGGGTAGATCAGAAAACCCTAAATCGGCTCCAGTTAGTACAAAATGCCACCACTCAACGTTTAACCGGTATAAGAAAACGGTAGCACATAACACCAATCTTGGCCTCCCTCCATTGGCTTCCTGTTTGTTTCAGGATTGATTTAAAGATTTTAATGCTTGTCTTTAAGGTTTTAAATGGATTGGCCCCTTAATATCTGTCTGAACTTTTACATCGTCATTCTCCAGCCCGAGCACTGAGGTCAGCTAACCAGTTACTTCTAGTTGTCCCAAAAGCCAGGCTAAAAACTAGAGGGGATTGAGCTTTCGCAGTGAGTGGTCCCATCCTCTGGAATAGCCAACCACTGCATATTCGAAATGCCCAGAATATAAACACTTTTAAGTCATTGCTATCTGTCTTTCCTTTCTTAGCTGAGTTGGCCTTAACATTTTTGTGCTGCTATTTTGTCTGTGTCTTATGTGTATCTACGTAATTTTTTACCTGTACATTTCATATATTTTGTATACTTTGTTATTTTGTCCTGTACAGCACTTTGGTCAATGACAGTTGTTTTTATATGCTTTATAAATAAAGTTGACATTGACATTAGAATTTGTGTATAATCCTGGTTATCTGAAGGAGGGATTGGGGTACAACATGTATGCACGCACCTCTCTCTTTACCTACTTCAACTCAGCCAAGTGTTTTATAAGAAATTCTAACATTTGGGGGTACGAACATGTTCTATATGCATTTAGCCCCAACCTAAGATCCAGAGGTCAATGTTGTAATATTTGTTTATCAGACAGAGTGTGTGCAAATGATTGTGCAATGGATGGAGTGGCAACATGAAAATGCAGATAACCCTGATCTCCTGCCGGTCGTTGTTAACGTGCTAACAGCACACCCTGCAGATGCACCACTTAAATACTGTCTGCTGTCCCGTTTCACAAAACATTCTGAGCCAATGAGCAGACAGTCGATTGCATTTCATTTAGAACAATAAACAAGATTTAAGAGGGTGATTTATGAGGTCAATTACAATGGGAGCTCCCTGCAGATTATGTGCAATGGTAATGGTAAAAATAATTTACCGTATTAAAATGATTTCCTACTAGGTGTCATAGAATGTGGCATCCCTACACACACAATTCATTTGTATAAATGTGCACTCTTGGGCATACTAATGCTTACCAATGAACAGTTTGCAATGTTTGCAGTCTTCAGGGAAATAAGAAGAAATAAAACAACAGATTCAGTCCAGGAAGAGAGGGAAGATGAACTAATTGACCTCATTAGCATTTTACAAACACATACACACACACACACACACAAAAACATAGACACGACACACAACCACTCTAAATTAAACCTCAACTGAACGGTGATTATCTTCTGTGTGGTGAATGGCATATTCAGTGACTTACACTGTAGTTTAATGATGGTTGGGGAAATCATCTTTGTGTTCCAGAGGATCAGCATGATAAAATAAATAATACACACAGAATCTATGCACACACACATTCCAAACATTACACACATCCACTACAAAAACATGACCACACAAACAAGACTGCAACACACGCAGAAACACAGATGAAGACAGAAAGTTGTGATCCCCTGCAGCAACACAAAGATGAGATGATTTCCCCCCAATCATCAGCAGGAATACAGTATAACCCACACACAGGAAGTGTGTAGCTCTATGTGAGTTTGAGATCCTTACACAGCATGATCCATCAGCCTAGTGGAGCATGTTACTCCTGCATCGCCCCCACTACCACGCTCACAGGGGTCTATTTTTGGGCTAAGACTCATCCCGTTAACAGGCACACAAAGACACACACACACACACACACACACATACTGGCATTACGCACAAACAGCAGAGCTTATGACCGCTTGAAGCTATAAAGACATCCACACAGTCTCAGGCTCTAAGAAATCAAGTTTCATTTCCTGTTTTGAAATTATTCAATTATTTTCCATTATCCTTACAGGAAACTGTTCACATTTAATCATCTCACACCTAGCCTTCTTTGAAGCCCTGGCATCATTAGAAGATGTGAGCGGACAGAAAAGTGTATGTGATGTGTGCGTTTAGACGATTCAATTCACACTTCTCTTCTGCCTGTGGCAGCCTGTACCACTTTGACTCTTCCTCCTATGTGCAATCTGTCTAAACAATTTGATGTTAGTTTTTACCTGTACTGAAACCCTAAATAACACATTTCCAGATTAAGGAAGCATTCTGGGTGTTTCAGAGTATTTAAATTATGTTGTTGATATTTATAACATTAGATTCAATTAGATATACATTCAAACACACTTCAAACACCAGATCATTCATTCTGTAATTTTTCCCCCCTGTATTCATTACACAATCAGTGTTTTAAGTCTTTCTTTTTGTGTCTCTAATGAAGTACACATTTCTGGATTGTGGTCTTAGGAAAGACATGACTGGTTTCCTGCACCTGCATTCAGCTTCCTGTTGTTGTATTTGCTAATCCAAGTTTATCTTTTTAAAAGGCTAATTGATCATTACAAAACCCTTTTTGAATAATGTTACCACAGCTGGCAACTGTTGTGCTGATTAAAGAAGCAATAAAACTGCCATTCTTTAAGCTAGATGGGTATCTGGAGCATCAGCAATTGTAGATTTGATTAAAGCCTCAAAATGTCAGTCCACTGTGAAATGAAGGCTATTGCTAGCGAGAAACCGCAAAGAAACTGAAAAGCCCCGTTGCACAACTGTGAAAGTGGACGAATAGTTGCTCAAACGAGTGTCTAGTTTGAGCAACAGATGCCTCACAGGTCCACAAATTGCAGCTTCATTAAATAGTACCCGCAAAACACCTGTTTCAACATCAACAGTGAAGTGGCAACTCTGGGATGCTGGCTGTCTAAGCAGAGTTGCAAAGAAAAAGCCATGTCAGACTGGCTAATTTAGGAAAAGATTAAGATGGGCAAAAGAACACAGACACTGGACAGAGGAAGATCGGAAAAAAGTGTTATGGACTGAAGCATAAGTTTGAGGTGTTCGGATTACAAAGAAGAATACGTGTCAGACAGAGACCAAATGAAAAGATGCTGGAGGAGAGCTTGATGCCATCCGCCAAGCATGGTGGAGGCAACGTGATGGTCTGGGGGTGCTTTGGTGGTGGTAAAGTAGGAGATATGTACAGGGTTGAAGGGATCTTGAAGAAAGAAAGCAATTTTGCAACGCTATCCCATACCCTGTGGAGGACACTTGATTGGAGCAAATTTCCTCCTACAACAGGGCAATGACCCAAATCTCAGCTCCAAACTATGCAGGAACTATTTAGGGAAGAAGCAGTCAGCTGTTATTCTGTCTATAATGGAGTAGCCAGCACAGTCACTGGATTTCAACCCTACTGAGCTGTTTTGGAAGCAGCTTGACCGTTTGGTATGTCAAAAGGAAGCATGGGGTGACATTTCATCATGTTGCCTCTACAAATTGACAACTAGAATGCCAAAGATCTGAAAGGCTGTGCTGCGAATGATGTATTCTTTGACAAAAGGAAAGTTGTCAAAAATAATTATTATATATTTATTTCCTATTAATTTTGCAATATTTACATTTCATGTATGTTTTCAGTGACCCTAAACTCTTGAGCAGTTCTGACTGTCTGACTGACTCCTGCGTGGGGGAGGGCATTCACAGCGGACTGTCGCATGGGGGAGGACATTCACAGCGGACTACCACGTAGAGGAGGGCATTCACAGTGGGCTGTCGCATGGGGGAGGGCATTCACAGCGGACTACCACGTAGAGGAGGGCATTCACAGTGGGCTGTCGCATGGGGGAGGGCATTCACAGCGAACTACCACATAGGGGAGGCCATTCACAGCAGACTGCCGTGTGGGGGAGGGCATTCACAGATGACTGCCACGTGTGGGAGGGCATTCACAGATGACTGCCGCGTGGGGGGGCATTCACATGCGACTGCCGCATGGAGGAGGGCATTCACAGTGGACTGCCATGTGGGGGAGGGCATTCACAGACAACAGTCACGTGGGGAAGGGCAGACGACTACTCAGACAGCTCCATTTAGCCATTTCCTTTTCTGTGGGGGCTGTGTGGGCTGAGGTGGTGGAAGGCCTCTTGTGTTGAGACAAACATATTTATTCTTCAAAGCACCTCACAATCTATAGCAAGACAGAATTGAAATTATCCTTTATATACTATTGCTGTGAAATGAATGTTGCATTCATGTATTTATTTGTTATTGGACAATAAAAAAACATTGGAATTATTAAATAGTAACATAGGTAATACATTTTGTACTGTGGGTTCCTTAATTCTTCTTCTTTTCCATCAATCTGGCCGACAAAACTGCCAGTCCATGGTGGTGTTGTTATCAGTATTCTAGAGTTAGAGCCTCACATTATGCGGCGCTAGCTACTCTGGCATTATCTGTGCTAGTGACAGATCGGCCTGCCATCCTGCCTGCCATACTGCTGTGCTCATTAACATTAAACAGCCTGGCTGGCGGACTGCCTGTCTTCCCGTCCTCCAAGGGTACAAGGAGACTTGCCAACCATGAAGGAAACTTGGAATACACCTTCCCCTGGCACCACCTCCGGCACTCAACAACCACCTCATGGGAACCGCCACATCAAGGGCTGATTTTATTTAAAAATGTCCATACAGGAAATGAGGGCATAGAATTGTGAAATCAAAACCAGGATTAAGTACTTACGTAGTTCGATGCCAGATCTGGGTGGAGATAGTCAATCCCTGAAACATAATTTAAACAGACATTAGGGAGGTAATGATTAAAAATAAAACATGTTCACACTACAGCTCTTGAGGGGATGTTTTAGCTTTTATAAGAAAACCTAAACCTAAATTAAAATTACACATTTTATAAGCAGAACAAAAACAGCTAATAGGTACATATTTGTGGAATTTATTTGAAATAAATATATTTTATTAAGAACATGAAAATACCCTTGTCATGATGCACAATAATAAATGGCATTGGTAAGAGAATTGGCATTCTCATACCTTTCAATAGATTTAGTTAATATGCACACAGTATTGAATCAGGAAATGCTTATATGTGATGACTTGGGATAATGTTTATTTGCTTAAGTGAGACTAAGTCTTTATGTTTATTGGCTATATACATTGCCTTCACGTGATGAGGTGTTTTTTGGTTTTAGTTCGTAACTTACTGTAGAAGTTGGAATATACATTATTCAGAGATGGCAGATTCAAGCTAGAAAGTGGCACAGAGATATTCTCCCCATCACAAGCTCTTACAGAGATAGCTTTTTTGTTTAATCTGCCACCAAGGTTTCTGTAATACACTACAGCACACAGCGTTGAGCCAATTTGTTTTCATTCAGTTTGCAAATTACTTATTTATTCCCATGGGTTTTTTGTCCACAAGTTAAAACATTGCAATTCTTTATAACTGTTGCAATATCTAGCCAAACAAGAAACCAGGCAAGCCTAGTTCAGCCGGTCCGCAATAAAAAGTGTTTGAACCCAGGTTGCCCAAGTGAAAGGAATAATCTTAAGAATTTAGTAATTGCTAGCAACACTGAAGATGAACTTTCCATGCCAGAAACAGTCGCAATATAATCGTATACAGTTTCAGCAAAGGCTTACTATAACATAACTACTGTATTTTAAGCCAGCAAATGTGTTTGTCTATCCTGACCCAAAACGCATACACGAATGCGTACTTCGAAAATTCACCAGGAACAGTCGTAATATAACCCTAAACGGCCAGCGAAGTTTTCGTCTATATGGAACAATTCGTAATGCGTACTTGGTTTTGCCTGCGAGGAGATACGAACTCGGGACCTATAGTTTGCAGGTCTGCTTCTCTAACCACTACATTATTTAACAAGGTATAGTCAGTCAGTCACTCAGTCACTCAGTAAGAGATATTCACTCACACGGTCTGGCGAATAGCACTAAATGGCTTTTTTATCCAAATGGCATAACCCTACTCTGGT
The DNA here is from genome assembly GCF_011004845.1 of Esox lucius. Taxonomy (NCBI): domain Eukaryota; kingdom Metazoa; phylum Chordata; class Actinopteri; order Esociformes; family Esocidae; genus Esox; species Esox lucius. The sequence goes on from NC_047574.1 coordinate 18,893,554, forward strand.
CAGTAGGCCACAAATCACAGAAAAGCTTAATAGTGAGTGAGCACACAGTAGATAATTCCAATACAATAGATGGGTGAAAAATTAGTGAAGACCATATGGCCCTGGGACAGAATAAGTTTGATACCACTAATATAAAGGCATTTGCTCCATAACTACACTCCCACTGATGACAGCTCTTTTGTTTTGGGGGTTTTCCTTTCAGATTTTAAATCATGATTGTGCAGATGTTAGCACCTTTTGAATTAATAGCAATGAATCCATCCAATGTGTACCAGTACACTTGTAATGTTATGAGAAATGTATGTTGAGGAAGAGTGGAAGTGTATTCGACGAAGAGGGGCGCCTGGCCCAACCAAGTCTCCAACACACCCTTGGTGATTTTAATCAGGTTTCCTGCATAACATGTGTTTCTCCAAAGTCCTGGAACACCAGGTGTGGGCCATCATCCTCACCTGGAGAAGTGTGAAACTCTGAGTGAACCGGAATGTAACTAAATGCATGATATTGTGGATATTTATCTGTAGTGTTTGGATTTCCCCTGTTCCCCATAAAGAGCAGAATGGTCTGATAGGCTTTATTGTACCATATGTACCATCATTTTACAAGAACATTGTAGAATGTTTGTCCATGTTACATGTCTGACAACAACTGGCAGCAACGCCCAGTACACTTTTGCATTAATTAAGTGGGACAGTTCCTGTCCTTTGTGTTCATTGTGTTTGCCAAGATAAAGTAATGCTACTGACTATATATCAGGGTGTGTTTTAGATATGTCTGCATTTAGGATAAATAGCCATTTCTCCAAAATGTTCTTTTAGTTTGTCATCGTTAAAGAAACCTCCCAACACGTTGTGCTGTAGCTTGCTATTTACCCAAATACTTGTTCTGTATTGCAACTGTATGACTGGATTGGAATCAATTGTATTACTTCAATGTGAATTACGACGCCTTTACTTGTTCATCTTCATATGCAAGTTTGTAGAGCTACTAATAGTGACACACATATATACTTCGACCAGACTTGTCATCCCTGAGTTTTGGGTCTCTAGATAGACCCAGGAACACATGTCATTTTAGGCTCATAATGAAAGGAGTAGCTAACCTTTACTAAGGACTTCCTACATAGTATGGTCATTTATGATAACATTTATGTGTGAGTGTACAGTTGTCAGACTACACATCTTCAACAGGTAGGTTCTTAGTCTATACACTCTAACATGAATATTTTATGCAATGTATCCCACTGTTTCCTGTTGAGGAGTGAGTGATATATTTTTCATAGACAAAAAAACATTTATGTGAGACGTGATACTGTGAGCTACAGAGAAGGGGGCAGCAGGGTCTACTCCACTGATGAATCAGCAGACATATTCATGAAAGGTATCAAAATGTTTCCATAATCTGAAAGACTACAACTGAAATTTGGGAATTTCTTTGTTTATGTTCTCATCCGAAAGCTAGATAGTATGTTAAATAATGTTACGCATGACAGTGACTTCATCTAGATTAAACCATACGTTTGATCTGGAGTAGGCAAAAAAAAAATGTTGTAGACAAGTACACACGTCTATTGGCTGATTTAGTCATCTGAAGTGCAGGTAATTGTTTAAAAAAGTTATTACATTTAATAAATGTGTGTTATCTCCAGAAACAGGTTGGCACATGCAGAAATCCATACTCTCACTACAAGGAATGGATATGCTCGGATCTTGTACATTTACATAGTAGGACCATACATTTTCACCCAACATCATTTAATACAAATGATTCTGAGCTTGTTTTTTTACTAGATGACTACTGCATATGGTACTTCTTACGAGCCATACACTGAAACATCAATCCCAAATGGGAGGTTCAGAAAAGAATCTGTTTCTTTTACATTATTTGGAATTCCATTTTCCGGATGTACGGCTCCAGAACATAATGAAGCGCTCAGCCAATGACATTATACATTAGTAACAGGATGAATTATTACCATGGTTACACAATTTCAACCTACCATCGTCCATGATGGCTATGGTGATGCCTGTCCCAGTGTATCCCAGGTCCCAAGCCTCTGCCACGTTGAGGTCCAGTCCAGGGGTCCCGTCAGCCTGGCCTGTGTTAATCTAATCAGTCACACAAACAACACGGAGACCAGCCATGACGCAGGACGCACAGCCGAGAGGCCATCGGAGAATTAATCATATTGGAGGAAGATAGGATGGAGGAGGGAGGAAGGAGGATGAGGAGGAGGTGAGCTGGGGAGCGCGGGTGGGCGGGAGGGGGATTGCAAATGTTACGTTAGGCACATTGCTGGGATTCTATCCGACAATCTGACAAGCGGAATAAAAGTAGGCACATTGCCCCAGGCGCAAAGTCCCACTTGCCAGTCCAGGGTAAACACTGAGGGAGGAGGCTGACACAAACAGAGATATGAGTTGGCGTGAGCAATATTTAATGGCCTAATGAAAGGACATCATCTACATAGGCAGAGCAGCTGCAGTGAATGTCTGGGATCAGTGCAATCTAACAAATGCTGGGCTAAAAAGTGACACAGCAATGGTTAAATAGTGAACAGAACACATTATTTCTGACCTAACTGTTCCATTAAGCCTATTATTGACCCCCTCTTACATTACCTTATTACTGTTAAGTGTTCCTGGTAATGTACATTTGAACCTAGACCCCAGTGACATGATGAGCTAAATGCATTAGTACATACGTACACACCTGACTTTCAGGCCATTTCAAAATCATGGCTTGGAAAATTCATCACAGACTTAGAGGTTTTCATTCGTGGCTATGGTACATTCTGTCAGGATCCACCAGGGAGAAGTGGATATGTATTGTCAGGAGAATCCGCAATGCTCTGCTATTTTAGCAAAGTGTCTGACTAAACCGTTTGAGCTGTTGCTTGTAAACACTTAACTCTAAAGAAACATATTTCTCAATGATGCCGTCTGTTACAGACCTCCCTCTTCTCCTGTCTGTGCTCTGACTGTCCTAAATTAATGTGTTGCCCTTCATTTCCCTTCAGAACTTTGGTTATTAGATTATCTACATTAGGAAATGTTCAATCCTCCTAAATATGTACAGGGCCCCACCTGAACAGAAGTCAATAGATGATGCTACTCTCATGGGTATTATTATTACTATACCGCCAAGCACAACTTTGCAAAAGGCCTGGATCATTGTAGTATTGCCTGTGTCCACAATGCCTTCCGCTTATTATTGTCAAACCTCTATTGAAACTCCCTAATGAGCAGGGCTTCAAACATGACCTGACTGGGTACACTGGGTTAGAATATATTAAATCCCCTTCTGTTGAGGACGCCTAGTACTGTCTCTAATAAAAATTATCACCTCAAGATAGACAAAAACTGCAACCACCGCTAGTTCAGCAATTGTCTGAGGTGATCCAGGAAACACCTGTTATTGTACAAAGCGATGGCCCCCAGAATGCTACAGCCTCGCCCCTGTAATTTGCTAATCCTTGTGAAGACAAGGAATCGATGCACTCAGTCAAACAGGAGAGCTAAGGCAAGATTTTACCAACAGAAATTTGCAGCCATGAGAAAATGAATATTCTATGGAAAATCCAAGGAAAATACAACTGTTACTGTCAGTTGCCTGAACTGCTCAAATCTGAGAACATTATGACAAAGTTGGAATTGTTGACAACTTTGAAAATCTTTTTGTCAGTTTTGACCATGCATTTGATATGCCACACCAATACATGCTAACAGTATAACCGCCCCCCACCCCCCATCCCTGTAGAATTCTCCCTCCAAGCACCCTGTGTTTCTTCTTTCATCCAGTACTGGTGAACATGGTGTGGAAAGAGCTGCACAACCTGGGCCCTTACAAATCAGCTAGGCTCAATGATCTGGACAACTTTTTTTTCTGAAGCTGTCTGCCTCCATCTTCTCTGACCGCTATTGCCTGCCAGTTGAACTTCCCATTAAAAACTTCAGAAATCCCCCAGAATTGGAAAGCCGCTGCCATCATTCCACCACCATGTTAGACAAGCTAGTTCCTAATTGTTATCAGCCTCAATCTCACCCTGCCTGTCTGAAGTTTTAAAATTGCTTTTCATCAAACAGCAAACCTGACAGTTTGAGTACTATAGTGTTCTCGCTGCCTGGAGTCTAGCTTCATAGCTTGCCTTGGGCGTACCTTAGCAACACTGAAGATTACAAACAACTTACGTATTTGCTTTAGTCAACAAGCAACATTGTTCTGCTGATATGTATTGATTTGACAAAATTCATTTTATTCCATCACCCATATAATCCTAATAATAATATTGTCCTTACTCATGGTAACTCTCTTCTCCACCTTTATGCTGAAAATATTATCCTTTATGCTTTTGTTGTGATTTCAGTATAAAGAAGGCCTATAAGAAACTGCTACAAGAAAAGAAGGGAACAAATCCCAACGCCTTTCTACATAGCATAGCATTCTCCTTCCCATAGCATCTTGCCTTTCTGTGGTTTTAAATACATTCAATGCGGCTTTTATAAAGTTTTTTATACGATAATAATTAATGATTTTGGTAATTGGTGTTGGTGATTGGTAATTGGTGCGTAACAAGGGCCGGAAAAATGAATTAATATGAAGAAATATTTTGTAAAAATACAAAGGATGGCTATCAAAATATTCAACCCAATGTGATAAAACATCAAACATCCTGCCATTTCGTAATCTAGCTAAGTAACCAACCAGCTCTGGAAAAAGATTCAGTGACCCCAAAAATGATGTAGTTGTTTTTAACCCAGCATTTTTAGAGTGCAACTTATACTGTGTAATGTAGGGTTTTTGAAAGGTGAGGTAATATGAGCATTTCAAGAATGATGACTACTCACCAGATACCACTGTTTGCTGAACAGGGGGTCGGTCATTTTTATATCAATTTCGTTGATGCTTCTGTAGCCTCGCTTCTGTCTTCCAAAGCCCTCCTGGTCCAAAACATTCTTTACCTGAGTAAAGAAAATGGAAATATCTCACCATGAGCACTTTATATTAAGACTAATCTCAGAATATTGAATTAGAATTTTTGGGATATCATGAACAATATATTATTACCCGAGTAGATAAAATCTTGAATGCTGATTGACTGAAAGATGAGTATATTTATATGTATAAGTATATGTGACCGTATACCAAGGGAATGACCTCAAACAACATTTTACTAGTTCAACTGCATTGGTAACTGGTTGAGAATAGCAATAACGGACCTTCGGGGGATGGGAAGCGTTGTTCCTGATAACAGCTCCCAACCGTGGTATATTGGCCATATAGCACACCTCCTTTTGCCTAATTTATTACTTATAATCCACTCATGGACCTCCCTGGGGGTTCATAGGTCTAAGGCACCCTTTTGTAGCACCAAGCTGACCACCACAGCTTAGGGTCCCCTTGATGCACACTGGCCAGCATCACAGGGTTGGGAATCATGCTCTACAGATTCCCTCCAGAGGCTTGGGCACCTTGCAGTGCTAACGGACGTCAGGTGAGTGAGCATGCCCTCACATGCATTGACCCGCCAGACTGCCAGGTTGAAAGAGCAGTGTGGAACAAAGCCGATTGGCTTGCTGCGATCTTCAGCTGTTGTTGCAATGAGACACGCCAGGGATACAACTGGACTGAAAGGGGGTAAATAAGGGGAGTGTATGTACAGTACACTAATAATGAAATGAAATAGAAATACTTAAGACAGAAATAACTTTTGGAATTAAAAGATATTGGTACATAGGAACTGCCCATATGTGTTAGAGCACATTCCTAAACCCCTCTCATATCCAGCGGTGTCTGTAGTGCAGGCAGGTGGAAGGATATCACATGGATCAATATGCTAATTCCATCTGTCCTCAGGCCCTGGGCCGTGGGTCCCAGCTGTACAACACACACACACAGGAATTCTAAAGAGCCTGTTTAAGAGGGTGTCCTATCAGATAAGAAAGGCCACAATGAACTTGACAAATTTCACTTTGGGATGGAAACAAATAGCTGATTAAAGGTCAGAGAACACTTTTAAATGAAAAATATTAGTATACAGTATTAAGTAATGAAGGAGCATTATGTAGAATCCAGACCGGCTTCTGTTGTCAAAAATAAAAGCAACACCCTCCCTCTTTCCATCGCTGTCATTAATAGCTGTGGACCTTTCAAGTATTTCGTTTTTACAGCTTTTCAAAGCAGGTGGACTAAAAGTTAGAGCAAAACAATAGTGTGAGTGGGAGGAAGGGGAGAGCAAAGATTTTTAGGTGAACTGTGCTTCCTGGTATTCCTCTCCTGTCCACTTTGAAAATAAATTCTACACACTGCTCCTTAAAGTCCATCGATGCCACTAGAAAAAATTTAAGCAGTCAAGCATAAAAAGCAGATCTATTTTCATGTTCCTGAAGTATAAAAGAAATGCACAACTCAAACATCAACACACACGACGACACAAGTCGAATCATTTACCGTACAGCACAATGCTCAGCGTAAACATTGAAAAGTAAAGAACATGCAGAGTCTAAAAACATCCTAAACAATATGGATACATGAACACACAACCTGGAACAATAATTCATTGGTAAAGTACCAGACCAAAGCCTTCATCTATCACCTCCTTCCCTCTTCAACTACAATGAGGAAGGGCAAACCAAGTTAACACTATAGCATTGAAAGATGGATCAGACAGCAACCAGAGCCAATGGGGTGGTTGTAGATTATGCTTCATTCTCTCTACAGCCAAGGATACAGCCTAATTTACAGACTGGATTATGGCTCTTTATCTCTCTATCTAGAAGTCATTAGGGAGAGAAAAGGACCTTGCTCTACTTTCCACCAGCTGCTCAAGAACACAGTATGTTTAGAAAGTCTTCCTCAGAATGATTGCTACAGTTCACAGTGCCATCTTAAGATGAGCTCTATAAATGTACACTATCTCTTTCCAGCTAAGATAAGAGATCAGCCTTTAACTCTGCTCTTTGCAAGGCTTTAAAAGGAAAAAAGCTCATAACACACATCTCTCATATTTACAGAAGTTTACCAAAGCAAATTGCCTCAGTTGTATTTTCTAAGAAAACACAAAATACTAACTCTTTCTAAAAATTCTGATGTTCTGATTGTTTTCTTTAAGTTCTTGTTATTTATGGTATTAATGTTTATTTGCATTTATTCAAATGTTATATAGTGTTTCTATGAGCAAAGAGGGGTATGGAAGAAGGCTAAGTCATTAAAATAAAACCGCGGGAGCAAAAGCAAATGAGACATTGATCAGTGCGTGTATAGATGCCTGAACGGAGAGGTGACATTTGTTAATGCTAATTAAACAATTGTGCAGGATGACCGGCCAAAACACAACAGCAGGATTAGAAACAATTAAATGGTACTTTGTGTTATAAAGGTGGTATTATAGACATCCGCCCAGCAAGGAACAAGTCACCATGTCAGAAATGAAAGGGCGACTGGAAGCAGCAGTCTCGTAGATCTTCCATCCTATCACATCCACAACTGCCTAGTAGATGCCCATGTTCAGCAGGGATTGAGAACTAGTCTAACAGTGATCAACAAAATGTAGCCCTGTAGAGTTGAACCGCCTCCGAAGGGGTTTGGTACATGACAAATTCACCATTGTATTTCACCCTAATGGACATAAATTGATGTGAACTGAACAGGATAGAGAAGAGAAAACCTAAAATTACACTGCCAGAAAAGGGACTTTAACGTAAAATTGGTCGCTGCAGCCATCTATGGCCGGGCAATAATCATTGCACACTCCGATTATTTATCCACTCCAAGAATATGAGCCTTTTTTCATGTCAGAGTTATTTCACAGAAATGGGAACAACCGGTTGTCTGTCTACAGATAGTAGGGTATTCCTTGACTACACTATTTAATGTTGATATAGTCAGTTGAAAGCCATTACCATGCAGAGTTATGCAAAAAGGCTATTAGCAATCTGTTGAAATAAAGGAGGTCTGTTCTCTGTAGAAAAATTAGGTTGTAAAACTCATGTACTGGAGACACTTTCAATGTCACCATCCGTATTCTTCCGAAAGATATATGAAATCTAAAGAATTGGCCAAAAAGTTGATTTTCAATATTTAATTTGGGACATACATTTGCTCAAATCAGTCTGAATTCTATGCTGAGGTACACTTTTGGATCTAAGGAATGCTCCCTCTGATTTCTCTTGAGTCCTTTTGAATCTTGTTGAATTTTGATTCCTAGCTGTCCCTTTCCAAAGTCCACTTGGTTGTGCTGAAGATCTAGCTTCTGCCTGATGATTCCTGCTGTCACTTTCCTGCTACCACAGCTCACCTGGTAGTCTCTGTCCTTGTCCTCCTGGCTGTGAAGCTGATCTGGATTCGGCTTAAAGACTGGACACAGCCCTTTGTACTTAGTGACTAAAGCACCAGCACTGTGTTACTGTGTCTGTTCCGTGTTTTTCCCTTTTACAATATAAAGACGATAAATTGTCTTGCATTCTTTGCAAAAAAGAAACACAATTATAATACGCAGACATTTCTTCTCATCTCTAAATTAAATCTGCTGTCGTTTTGAGGGCATTCCTATGTGCAATCCTACGTTTGGTGCCAATTTGCTTTTGGCATTAAATCTAAGCCTTTTTCACGTTTCCATACGAAAAAAGGTTTCAAAACCAATTTGTAACTAATGTTAGATGTATACTGTGTCAAAATAGTTCCATTTCTGTTTCCAGCAAATAATTGTTGCAATATGTAGGGCTGTCAAAATAAATGCATTAACACATGCAACTAATTAAAAATGCCATTCATTTTTATTTCTTTTTTTGAGCCTCGGAACCATATTTAGTGCTTGACTTGAATCTACCTGTTTAGTTTTATATTGTTGCTTGGCTAAACTTGGCTAGATGTTAATTTTGTCATCAAATTTCCACTAAACATATAATAATCCCATAACTACTGGATCAGTGAAATAGTTTACAATAAAACAATGACTTTTTAACATAATGCACTGATTTTTAAACAGAAAAATGTTTATTTAGTACCACATTTGAACGTATTCTAGAATTGTGATTAATCGCGATAAACTAGTGATGTAAATGCGATTAACCGCGATAAAATGTTTTAATCATATGACAGCTTTTGACTTTGTGACCCACCAACCCTTGTTATCTGTCATCTTGCGTAGTGATTTAGTTTTTTTTTTTTTTTATATGTTTTATCATCTAACCTACTGGTAACACCCTAGCGAGGCCACTGTGGTGGTAGACAGCCTTCTTGCCCCTAGTGGAAAAAATGTACTGCAATTAACTTAGGTCCTGGGAACCTGCAGTAGATGGGTTCTGACTGATAGACACACAAGAGGCATAACTAACAGTTTCAATATGACTTTCAATACTGTGGAAGACAATGAGATAAAGAAGGAATTTAAGAACACAAACTTCCATCAGCGTTGCAATACTATTGAATGCAAGGACTAAACTATTCCATTTTGTATGTACTTAATGTATGTCCATTGAGGATCTAGCCTCAAATTTGAACCATTGTTTTGCTGTCACGCGGGAGATGGGCCCGTTTCCATGGGAACCATTATGTGTGTGCGTGTGCGCATATACATAAGGGAATTAGCCTAATGCAGATGTGTGTGTGCGTTGTGTAAGTATGCAAGTGTGTGGGTGTGTGCATCGGTGTGTGTGTCCTACCCTGCGATCCTTCTCCAGACGCTGTCTATTGTGAAGGCTGCGTTTGGTCCTCCTCGGAGCGGTGTCCAGTGGGTAGAAGTGAAAAAGTCCCTCTCCAAAGGGAAGCTGGGAAAGAGGAAAAACAATGGAATTAGTGTGTGACAGAAAAAGAGGAGAATGAAGGAGGTAGAGAAAGAAAATACATGGTGGAATGAAAGAAAGGGGTTGATGGAGGCAGGGTGATGGGGGGAGGAGACAGGTGACAGAGGAAATATAAACCAATGGGCATTAAGATGTGTATATATATATATATATATATATATATATTTACACCTTTTCCACAGAACGTGTAATATATATATATATATATATATATATATATATATATATATATATATATATATAGAGAGAGAGAGAGAGAGAGAGAGAGAGAGAGAGAGAGAGAGAGAGAGAGAGAGAGAGAGAGAGAGAGAGAGAGAGAGAGAGAGAGAGAGAGAGAGAGAGAGAGAGAGAGAGAGAGAGAGAGAGAGAGAGAGAAAGTAAAGGTGAGTGACAGGAGACAGAGAGAATAGAGAGCAGAGATGAGAGAGTGAGAGCCATACAGAGTCAGCATCCCTCCATTCTGTGGAAAAGGTGTAAATCCCCATGCCACAGCAATGCACAGTTTCTATTTTAAGACTGGAGTGCACTGGTGGAATCAAAAGGAAGAAATCACAGGGAAGAAATGAGATGCATGGTACGATATGTGCCCAGGGCTCCCTAGTCAGATTAAAGACCACCATACACTTTAATAAAGGCTGGGGGCCAGGTCACTGTTTTCAACGAAACGATCCATGGGAATCAGTACTGCTAATGCAATAGTAATGTATGATTACCAGGCTTCACTAGACATGGAACAGTGTGGAAAGACTGCCTATGAATAGACAATATATTCAACACAATATTTCAGGCTTCCCTTTTCACTGGATCTATTTTGTACAGAAAATGCTGGTGATTCAGAGGATATTGGCTTAATACGGTGTGGGTTTGTATGTATGTCTGTGTGTGTGTGTCAGATCGTTTCTTTAATAAATTGAGCATGAATAACAGATAATTCAAGCTACGCACATATATTGTTTAATTGCGCGTGTGCTGTGGAGACAAATATAGCCGGCGATTATATAATCTGGAGACAGTGAATGTGTGAAGCAGTGACGGACGGTATGATAGTGTCTATGAAGATTAGGACGAGCAGGCAGACACTTTCCAGCAACCATTCAGAGATAAAACCTCTGGCAAAACAACATACATTCAGGAGCCAATGATCATAATCATATCAAACTAAACTGCACATCAAATCTTGAGTAGCCAAGAGGAACAGGTTATGAATGCAAAGGTGAACATCGTAATTCCCGACACTACAGTACCCTCGTTTTTCATGCCATGCATCAGTGCCTTGCTCTCCAGCCAATTGCACCGTGGCTCTTATTCTGAAATCTGACAGGGCAGTTGAGTCAGCAGGATAATGTTCCTTGTTCAGACACCAACTGCTCCTTAGGATGCTTGATGTGTGGTGACAGGGCCTGCATTCATTGGGCTGTTTAATAAGTGGTTTGATAAATAGATAGCTGATCAAATCCCCCATCTGAAGAGAAAGCCTTCTGCTGGTTTCTGATCTAATACTCTCAATCTGCTATGAGGAGATATTTGATGAACACACTTGATTAACTTGATCAACTAGGTTCATCATGCTGAACTGGAAGATGTTTAGACTCTGTTGTGTATGGAATAAACATAGACTGTGCAATCCTACTTGAGCCATTGACATGAACTCCAAAACAAAGCACCACCTTGAGCACTATAGCAATAGAACATGTAGTGCAATATAAGTTCAATAGGAATGGTCCTTAGCCTCAAAGACAAACTCAGGCTTTCATATAGCAAGTGAAATAAACTTTAGTAACCAAGTAGGTACACATACTGGCAGGTATATTGACATAGGCTTATATATCTGAATTGACAACAAATGTACATTTTAGGCCAGCCTTTCCCAAAATAGAGTTTGCTATCCTCATGTTGGGCAGCCTGATCTGAAAATTATGTTTGGTTCATGTTAGAACCGGGTTAACTTGATTAACCTCCTGTTGGTGTGCAATTGTGGTTTGGGTTTTGGTTTTCTTCCCATCTGGCTTAAAAAAATAAATATATGAGCTATTAAATATTATGACCCAGGTCCTGAACATTTAGACTATCAGGAACATACAGTGCGTGTGTCCTGCTTCCTTCAGAACCCTTTATAACAGTGGACAAGATGAGGCAGTAAATTAGACTGGAGGGAATATAACAATAAATTATGAGTTTCTTTTCTATACCGAAATGTCCAATTATTGCCTGGTTATCTCCCTGATGTTGTCTTGAACTTCCCAGAAGATGTTGAGAAGTTGTCTTTCTGACTATGAAAATACCTCTAAGAAATGATTAAGTCAAGTGGGTACTCCCTTTTGATTGAAAATGTATCCAATCAGTATTGTAATTAACTGTGGATCAAAGCATCTGCTTAATGATTTCGAAAAAAGTACAGATTAAAACATTGCAAATCAATCATTAGTACATTTTTGACAGCCTGTCATAGCTCCAATATGAAAAGTAAACAAAGTTCAGGAAGCCTTGGTTTAGGCTGAGGTAACATCACCACTACTGTTCACCAATGAAAGTGAGATTTAAATTATTTCTTGAGTGGGGGCAGCACTTAGGGATGATCTCAATGGACCTGATGCTACAATTCATGTATTTAGAACAGATTTTTAGATTTCCTAAAATAAGGGGGCAAGTAAATAGATTGTCTTTATGGAAAGTGCATTTTTTTCTGATGAAGTAGCCTATAGGCCCTATTTCAAATTCTGTAACATAGCAGACATTAAGGCTGACGTCATTTATGTATCAACTATACGCTTAATAAAGCAACACAAGACTAGATATTAGCCTATGTATATGAATATATATATATAATACATTAGAGTATATATACATGTATTATTATCTATATGAACCTAATTCATGGTAGTATAAAATCATAGAGTAGTATAGTCGCATTCAAATATATTAAAATGTAAAATGTATTAACATGTTTTACTATCAAAACAAGTTTTTATAATAGCATAACTAATAGTTTTTCTATTCTAGGCAAAATCAATTAGCATTTTTTTTTTTTTGCAATGTTCACAGATACAAATTAAGCAATAGGCCTAATACAATATCGAATGGACAACACATTTGTATACAAAATACTAGTTGTTTAAAATACAAAATATTAACATGTCTTACCTTCCGAGCGCTGTGATACCCGTGCTCTGTAGCAAGTTGGTGCGCTTCATCATGTACACCTTCATGCAACTGAACCAAGAGATGATTAGTAAATATCCCTTCCTCCGTGGCTAGTGTCGCAAGAACCATCGCGTTTATTAAAATCAATCCCACTGTTGTCCCATATCTGAGAGATCCGAGCATCATGTCTGGCTTGTATCAAGGGTGCCTGTTGGAGTGAATTCTGCGGGCTTGACGCTCCTCTGAAGAAATGTCTTAATCAGACCTTTTGGGGATTCATCTCCTCGGCTGCGGAGGGCAAGTGGAAGATGAACCGTCCTTCAGGTTTAAGCGTCTCTTTATTGTGGGCGATGCTAGGAGACGATGGGTGGTTGTGTTTGGGACCAAACCTGCATCCTCAGCTCACTCTCCTCCGTCGTCTATCATTTATCAGCTCCTCTATTCGGGTCCTCTCAGCGTGACGTTCCACCAATCGGCTCCAGCGGGTGTGTCCTCTCGCTCTCACTCTCTCTGGTTTGTGTTCTGGGGTGTCTTGGCCAGCGCTTGACTTGGGATGGAATAAGTGTAGGGACTGATAAATCGGGGCATTAGACTATGTTCATCAAAATTAGGGTGTTAATAAGGCATGCCTAAAAAGGAACCGGAACGCTGTTTTCCTAAAATTCGAATTACCTGAACGCCGTTCCGCACCGTTCCGCACCGTTCCAGTCCGTGGTCTTGGCGGAAAGGAGCGTGGCGCTTCTCGCGCAGAAGGAGACTTTCAGGCCCCTAGGGAATTATTTATCTGGCCGCGGTGACGAATGGCTAACCACAATAACAAGGAAAGCCCTAAGTAGATACACCTACAGTAACTAAGCCAACATTGTACTCCTCAAATGACATTGGTGATTCCCGCTTACTAGACCTAATCGTGTGTTGAAAAAATAGCTGTGTCCATGTCCAGCACAGAGCTTAGATTACAAATTATCTTCGTCTTTGTGTTATTATCAATTGGCATTGCATATTGCATTGGTTCCTCAATTATTGTATGCACAAGCATGGGTGTAGAATTGGGGGGGGGGGGGGGGGGGGTCAATGTGATGCCCCTGGAAAAGAGTGAAAATCCTGGGATCCATTGACCCTGACCCCAATATACAATACAAACCTATGCCTTTGTCCACAAGGGTGTATACTCCAGCTCTTAACCGAATGGACAATTTTCTCATATTCGACTGCAGTGTCTGATATTGTGGTATAACTGAGAAGAGTTGTGGTCATTGGGCAGCTGTTTTTTAAAGAGAGTATTCATGAACAGTGGAAACTCAATCAATCAAATTGATTTTATATAGCCTTTTTTCAGATCCGCAGTTGTCATAAAGTGCTTTTACAGAACCCGAAACAACAAAGAAAAAGCAACAACCCAGTTGATGCGTACTGGCCAGGAAACCTCCCTCGTAGAGTCAAGACTGTGAGGGGCGGCCCGTCCTGTTCTGGCTGTGTCGGGTGAAGACAGTGAGAGTACATCGACTTTTGTGCCACGTCAGTGTGTGTTTGCAAGTTCTGATGACAAGCAAGTCAATGACCTCCTAAGGTAAAACATGATGAACATTACTGCGGCTGAGCAGCAGAGAGGGAGGAATGAAAAACGTGGATTGTCATAGAAACGACTCTAATGCGCAGAGAAAATTAAACAAAGAAAAAATGAGGTACATATTTGGGTTTTAAAAATCAGACCCCCAATGTTATTGTAGACATGTGGTGGGGATTTGTAGATGGGTGTCGGCTATAGATGTGGTAAAGAGGTGAATGGAACAATGGAAATGTAATAGAAATTTTAAAAAATGCATGGGGAAAAGATGCCTAATCTCTTAATTGCCCCCAAGCTAAATATGAATAGTTTTAGGCTATTGTATTAATGTGTATATTAACTATGTTGAGAGAGAAATCAGAGTATGATGCTTGTATGGATTTCAACTGCAATTTAAGTCAATTCCAAATCAACTGCATTACAGCTAAATGCAATTTGACTACCACCACATGTTCTGTATGTTAGCTATGCTACTTGCTTATTTCCAATCATTGTGTGGAGGAGCAGGGTGATAATAGAAGGCATGGCTTAAAACAAATCCTAAAGATATTCATGGGAACATATCTTTATATCTGGAACAAAAAAATACCAAGTACTGTACACGATTCTGAGCAATAAAAATATTGTTTGAGTCAAACCTGCTATTGAAAGGACTCATCACTGAGTGTCTGGCTCCACTGTGATCTATGGTAGAACAAATCTTTGCCGGCTGTTGACTCTTTAGATCTTTCCAGGTTGTTGACTCCTTAGATCTTTGCAGTTCATTGACTCTTTCAGGAGCAGGGCTTTTTTGGCCTTGCAATGAAATCAACAGGAGAAACAAGACGGTGTTAAGACTTGACTGCCTCTTCACAACAAAAGCAAAGTACTCTAATCTTAATACATTGTTTAGCATATTATTCCACAGCAGTTTCGTATAATTTAACAGTAAACACTCCCATTCAAGTGGGACCAGTCTGCGTAATAACCATTTGATCTCAAACAGTTAAAATATACACTCACCTAAAGGATTATTAGGAACACCTGTTCAATTTCTCAATAATGCAATTATCTAATCAACCAATCACATGGCAGGTGCTTCAATGCATTTAGGGGTGTTGTCCTGGTCAAGACAATCTCCTGAACTCCAAACTGAATGGGAAAGAAAGGTGATTTAAGCAATTTTGAGCATGGCATGGTTGTTGCTCAGTTACTGGGATTTTCACACACAACCATTTCTAGGGTTTACAAAGAATGGTGTGAAAAGGGAAAAACATCCAGTATGCGGCAGTCCTGTGGGAAAAAATGCCTTGTTGATACTAGAGGTCAGAGGAGAATGGGCCGACTGATTCAAGCTGATAGAAGAGCAACTTTGACTGAAATAACCACTCGTTACAACCGAGGTATGCAACAAAGCATTTGTGAAGCCACAACACGCACAACCTTGAGGTGGATGGGCTACAACAGCAGAAGACCCCAACGGGTACCACTCATCTCCACTACAAATAGGAAAAAGAGGCTACAATTTGAACAAGCTCACCAAAATTGGACAGTTGAAAACTGGAAGAATGTTGCCTGGGTCTGATGAGTCTCGATTTCTGTTGAGACATTCAGATGGTAAAGTCAGAATTTGGCGTAAACAGAATGAGAACATGGATCCATCATGCCTTGTTACCACTGTGCACTTAGTGCCAATTGGGCATCGTTTAAATGCCACGGCCTACCTGAGCATTGTTTCTGACCATGTCCATCCCTTTATGACCACCATGTACCCATCCTCTGATGGCTACTTCCAGCAGGATAATGCACCATGTCACAAAGCTCGAATCATTTCAAATTGGTTTCTTGAACATGACAATGAGTTCACTGTATTGAAATGGCCCCCACAGTCACCAGATCTTAAACCAATAGAGCATCTTTGGGATGTGGTGGAACGGGAGCTTCGTGCCCTGAATGAGCATCCCACAAATCTCCATCTACTGCAAGATGCTATCCTATCAATATGAGCCAACATTTCTAAAGAATGCTTTCAGCACCTTGTTGAATCAATGCCACGTAGAAATAAGGCAGTTCTGAAGGCAAAAGGGGGTCAAACACAGTATTAGTATGGTGTTCCTAATAATCCTTTAGGTGAGTGTATATATATATATATATATATATATATATATATACACAGTACAGGCCAAAAGTTTGGACACACCTTCTCATTCAATGCGTTTCCTTTATTTTCATTACTATTTACATTGTAGATTCTCACTGAAGGCATCAAAACTATGAATGAACACGTGGAATTATGTACTTAACAAAAAAGTGTGAAATAATGGAAATTCCTCAAAGTAGCCACCCTTTGCTTTTTTGATAGCGCTGCAAACCCTTGGTGTTCTCTCAATGAGCTTCATGAGGTAGTCACCTGAAATGGTTTTCACTTCACAAGTGTGCCTTGTCAGGGTTAATTAGTGAAATCCTTTCCCTTATTAATGGGGTTGGGACCATCAGTTGTGTTGTGCACTGTACATTCAAACACATTTGTTCCTGGAAAACCTATACATTATTATGGTACTTAGAAACTGGCCTTATATCCTAAAGAAGTGCATTCAGTAGGTCCTTGAAAGGCCTTTTTATTTAAGAGGATCTGCTTCAGCTGTCTGAGTGTCCATCCTGCCTGAAGACTTCCTCAAACCTGCTGTCTTACAATTGCCAGACTATGATTTAATTTAGCCAGACAAGGAAAATCCTCCTTAGATCTTTTTGCTTGGTCTCCTCAGTGATTGATGTTCACTCCCATGTTGACTGGCACATCTGCTGGTGCCGCAAGTCACAAACTACACACCTGGGAGGAAGAAACCAGTGTGAACAACATTTTCGGCACTGTAAAAAAATAAGTGGGTTCAATGTACAGTTGTAACCACAAAATGTTGTTTATTAAATGTTGAGCAAACTTACAATCCTCTCGCAGCTGTCTGCCTTATAATTGTACGTTCAGTCAACCACCATGCCATTTTGTAAAGCATCCACAAACATAGCTGGAATATTTTCAAATGGTATTTAACTGGGCACTTTGTGTTTATTTGCTCATTAAAATGAATTATAACAAGTAATAATAAAATAAAAAAATATTTATTGTGTTGTAATTGATACTAAAGACTATTGGAGAAACTGGGAAATTTGAAGAAAACGCAGTGGCCGATTCTTTTCGTAATTTCTTTTTAACAAATCATGGTTTAATTTGAACATTTTGTAAGAACCTTTGTCAATAAACATTATATGAACTGTTGGTTATCATCATGTTAATTATGGAGGTTCCTAACAGCAATCCAAAACATGATATTTGGGCATGATGACTCCAAAAGCAGGTCTGGACTGCAGGCAGGCCGGTTTTGCACCCAGAGTCTACTATGGAGCCATGCTGTTGTAATATGTGTGCAGAATGTGGTTTGGCTTTGTAAGCTGAAAAAAGCAAGGCCTTCCCTGAAAAAGACATTGTCTGGATGGCAGCATTTGTTGCTCAAAAACCTGTATATATTGTTCAGCATTAATGCTGCCTTCGCAGATGTGCAAGTCAGCCATGCCATGTGCACTAATGCACCCCCATACCATCACGGATGATGGCTTTAGAACGGTGCACTGATAACGGTGCAACAGACATCTCCAGTGTTTGTGCTTGTCCTTGTTCTTATGAACTGTCGTCTTTGAAGTTTTTAGGATGGAAGCCACCTGATTCTCACTATCCCTCTGCCAGTAAAGCCACAATTTAACCCTTCTTTTCCTCACTCAAAGCTTTTCTTTTCAACTCTTTTGTCATGCTGAATAGTTTTTCCCCATTCAAATTACCTTTGAGGTGCTACTTGCACTGTTTTTGCCATCCAGCTGGTCCTATTGCAAGAGGATAGTGATGACCACAGCAGTGGTTTTTATACTTTTCCTCGTTAAATCAGATTTGGTTCAGTTAATCACCTAATCAGTACCTCATTAAGTGAAATGAGGTGTGCCTGTGTTGGAATTTAACAGACACTGGAATGGAATGGCTGCCATACATGTAGAGATGGTGATTTAAGAAAAATTAGGAGTGGTCTCTTAATTTTTTCCAGAGCTGTATACAGTAAGGAGTTAAACTGCAATTTGGGAAGTGGGAGAGTTTTCATTTCTACAGTACTTTCCGGTTGCAACTAAAATGTTTAACTGCTGGCTAGTGGAAGAACGGGAGCTCAGTTCCCCTAGGTCTCATTCTTTAAACCCTGAATGCAGTATGTTACAGGTGAAGGTTTCGCTAACAAAGCTATCCAGCTACATTAGGTTTGTAGTGGTTGCTGGCAACCCCTGTTATTGCCAAATCAATCATAAAATTGTACAACACTGTGGAAAGTATGGAAGTATCCTAGCTAGGTACGGAATGCTATCCAACTCACTACTGTATGTTTTTTTGTCATTGTCCCTCCTGGTACAGTTGGTTTAGACTGCCAGAACCTGTTAATCTTTAGTAATACTTGTTTTCATTGCATTCAGTCTACTGTGGTCCAGAATAATAGATCTGCATGTTTTTATGTAGATAAAGTATTAATCTATGTGTAGCTAAAAGAACATAAAAATGTATCTCTTTGTCCAGTTCTCAGTCCTCCAGCAACCTTTGAGAATATCACTTTTACCTTGAAAAGCACAATTGGAACAAGGACAAAAATACAGTATCTGCTAACTTCTATGTTTGATCAAGCAATTGACAAATCAAAAAGGCCAGTCATCTGTACAAAACATCACGCCATTTATATTTAGATCAGACAGCTCCCTCTGGGATATTATCAGTGACCCTAAGATAATACAAGTACTCAGATCCTCTAAAGAAAGTGTCAGCTGTATGGAATGTAGAAAAATAAATGAATTAAAACAAATAAGAGTTGATGCTCCTGTTGTTAATCTTTTAGCATATGAACTGTTCTTTGTGTCTGTCGGCATGTGAACCCAGACAAGGGGACTTAGTGTAGAGTGGAGGATCATGGGTATCACATCTGCATTGATTACGGGTGCCACAAGTGTCACAGGAAGTGCACTTTTGATTGCTTCTCTCTTTTTCTGTCTCTGTCTTTGCACCCATTTGGATATCTGAGGTCTGCTGTGGTATGTGGACAGGAAAAGTCAGAGTTTTCAATACACATCTTCAGGTTGGAAAGGTAAGCCCCTCAGATAACATCTGACAATGACACAGTCATTTGCTACTGCAGTATCCTGGATCAACAACAGAACAGGAGCCACCACTGGTTGTCTCATTGTATGAATCAAATGACCATAATTAGCTGTACGCATCATACAGTTCGCCAAAAGTTGCTGGGGTATTTGTCCGTGCCCATCGCTATGCAACAACATCACAACAACCATTATTCAGAAACACAATCTTATAATTCCAAGAATACCAGGCCGGGATTTACCCCTCCAAACGCAGTGTATGACAGAAGGGAGCATGACATATTTGTCCTATCAGACTGAGTTATTGGGCTCATCACTTTCATCAGTCAAGGTTTCCAGGCAGCTGAGAGCAGAAGGGCAAACGGTTATCCTGGGCTCACTGCTCTGTGACAAAGAAGCAGTCGGCTGAAAACAGCAGGATGATTTCTCATGGAACACTGAACTAGATTAAATTAAAACCATCTCTCTCTCCTTGTCCCTTCTCTTTGGCTTTGTCCCTTTTATTCTCTCACCGCCTAGCGATTCGTCCTCTTCACTCCGCCCCCACCCTCCTGTCCATCTCCCTCTGTCCTTTGGAAACTAAATTGTTGTGATATCATGTCAGTGCTATTTATAATCCTCACTGCAGGTCAGAGATAAACTGAGGGGTGGGAGATGACTTTGTCCAGCAGGTGACCTGCTGGTTTGTTGTCATTGCCTGCTGGGACCTAATTTGTGATCACCTCGGCGAAGATGTTTTGATTCATAAGGATTAAAATGATTTGTGGTTATGATATCTACAGCTACGATGATTCAGCTGAAAACCATTGCCGTGTAAAAGATGAAATGTAGTCAATGACATTTTAAAACCTCCTGTCACCAAAACTGATGATTTATTATTATTTGTGCGAAATACAGTGTTTCATTCAAAACTTGCACATTGTGGCAAAACAGGTGCAGTATATTTTGAATGATTTGTGTAATTGTTGCACCAAAGAAATACAATACAGATACTTGTCTGTAAACATAATGTCATTTTCTCCAGCAGGTAGCAAGATCAACCTGGTGACTTCAGTTTTTCTTCCTGAGAGTGAACAAAACTCCACCACTGCATTTGTTTCATGCTATCATGCCTTCCTATTAATCAGTGGAAATGAAATGTACGTTTCCATGCATACCAGGGTTTCACATAAATACGGTCCTGCATTGGGAATAAAAACTTCTGTTGTCTCATATACAATCTTCATTATTAATGATCTCTGGCAAACAACCATGAACGCATCCCAGCATCAGTGTTGTTCTTACCCAGAGAGAGAGAGTAGGAGAGAGAGGAGATATTAACAAGGAGGGAGATGGGAGAAAGACAGAAGACAGAAGAGCCACTGGAAAATGTGGAGGAAAAGACCAGTTCTGGTATGTCTGTATTCCTGTAGTCAGTGGGCAAGTGGCTAAACCACCCCAGACATCAACTATTATTTGTTTTGAGGCTAATTTATTAATTATTCATTGTGTTCCTTAATGAACAAACTGCCACAGAAAAAAACCTGAGCTGCAAATCAAGAGGCGGATTAATTAAGAGCCATCTGCAGCTGTGTGTGTGTGTGTGTGTGTTTGTGTGTGTGTGTGTGATAGCGAGAGAGAGAGGAAGAAAGGAAGACAGAGAGGAAGACATGGAGGGCGGGAGAGAGGGAGATGAGATAAAGGGATTATGCAGAGAAATTAAAGTGTAGTTTCAATGTTATACAGAAGATCCCAAATTATAAAAGCACTGATACTTTATATTCTGAGCATTTATGTCAAATGTATTTACAGAGCCTTCAGAAAATATTCAGACATTTTAACTTAATTTTTTGTCTGTTAGATTCCATTTGCATTTATTTAAATGTATTATTTTGGCATCAGTCTGTACTCAATACTCACTAAATGTTTTAATAAATTTGTGCCAGTTTAATGAAGATAACAAATACAAATATTGCATGTTTCTCATATCATAAGTATTCAGAGGCTTCTTTTCGTAGTCCTTTACTAGCTTTGCAAACCTGGATTCGGGCAGTTTCTCTCAATTTATATTGTAGATCCTCTCAACCTCTGTCAGATTGAATGGGGCACGTTTGTGAACTGCGATCTTCAGGTCTCCCTACAGTTGTTCAAAGGGTTGGGGTTTTCGCAAGATGTAGCATTTGGCACTCAGGCCTAATAGTTCGATTTTGTTCTCGTAAGACCAGATAATATTTTTCCGCATGCTCTGTCCATAAGAGAGCATGTCATATTCCTTTAACTCTGGAGTGGCATCCATCTAGCCACTCTAACATGACAGCCTGATTGGCCTCTCAGCTGAAAAAATCTGAAGCTCTGTTACAGTGGCCATTGGTTTCTGGGTGAAGGCCATTCTTGCCAGTTATCAAGTTTGGCTGAAAGGCAAGCTCTAGGAAGAGTCTTGGAGGTTCCTAACTTGGTCCATTTCAAAATGATGGAGCCCATTGTGCTCCTGGGAACCTTCAATGCATTTCAGATATATAATCCTTGACACAAATCTCAGAGGTCTACCAACACTTCATAGGATATTATGGCTTGGTTGTTGCTCAGACATGCACTGTGACTTGTGGGGCATTATGTTTAGGGCCTTGTAGACAGGTGTGTGCCTTTGTAAATCTGATCCATTCTATTGAATTTGCCACAAATTTGAGAGACATCTCAAGGATGATCAAAGGACACAGGATGCATCTGAGCTCAATGTGTCACGGCAAAGCGTCTGACTTATGTACTATATAAAACATGCATAATAAATGTTATTTTTTTATAAACTGACACAAACATCTAAAAATATATTTTCTGTCTGGTCATTATTGGATATTAGGTGTAGATTGATGGCAAACAAATGTAATTAATCATAAATGATGTCCATCTAACGTAACATAAAATAAGGAAAAAGTGAGCTGAAACAGTAACTTGGAATTAAATCATTAAAAACCATTGAAGATGTTGCTAACCATGGTCATCAGAGTAGGGCTGTTAGACTTCCGTTTTAATGGGGCCCACTTTGCCAAACTCGAACCCCTCAGAGTCTGAACACAAGGGACAGCCGTAGTTCACCAGGTTTTTTTCTCAGATACAGTAGGTCACTAACCACAGGCCTTATGGCCAATTATCATTGTCAGGAGAGATCCAAGGTGTCTCTCGTCAGGAGAGATAATACATGTGTCTCTCCCATGTATGTGACATCCTAGTAGAGGTCTTGACCTTTTGCAAAGGACACATTTCTTGACAACTACAGGAGAAGTGCACCTGACCTGTGACAGACCCTGGTTTGGGCTCTCTGACAAGGCATGTTATATCTAGCCTACGCCATGAAGCTTAACAATATACGAAGAAAGGACAGGTACATGTACAGTGGGGAGAACAAGTTTTTGATACACTGCCGATTTTGTAGGTTTTCCCACTTACAAAGCATGTAGAAGTCTGTAATTTTTATCATAGGCATTCTTCAACTGTGAGTGACGGAATCTAAAACAAAAATCCAGAAAATCACATTGTATGATTTTTAAGTAATTAATTAGCTTTTTATTGCATGACATAAGTATTTGGTACATCAGAAAATCAGAACTATATATTTAGTACAGAAACCTTTGTTTGCAATTACAGAGATCATACGTTTCCTGTAATTCTTGACCAGGATTGCACACACTGCAGCAGGGATTTTGGCCCACTAAATACAGACCTTCTCCAGATCCTTCAGGTTTCGGGGCTGTCGCTGGGCAATACAGACTTTCAGCTCCCTCCAAAGATTTTCTATTGGGTTCAGGTCTGGAGACTGGCTGGGCCACTCCAGGACCTTGAGATGCTTCATACCGAGCCACTCCTTAGTTGCCCTGGCTGTGTGTTTCGGGTCATTGTCATGCTGGAAGACCCAGCCACGACCCATCTTCAATACTCTTACTGAGGGAAGGAGGATGTTGGCCAAGATCTCGCGATACATGGCCCCATCCATCCTCCCCTCAATACAGTGCAGTCGTCCTGTCCCCTTTGCAGAAAAGCATCCCCAAAGAATGATGTTTCCACCTCCATGCTTCACGATTGGGATGATGTTCTTGGGGTTGTACTCATCCTTCTTCTTCCTCCAAACACGGCGAGTGGCGTTTAGACCAAAAAGCTCTATTTTTGTCTCATCAGACCACATGACCTCCTCCCATTCCTCATCTGGATCATCCAGATGGTCATTGGCAAACTTCAGACAGGCCTGGACATGCGCTGGCTTGAGCAGGGGGACCTTGCGTGCAATGTAGGATTTTAATCCATGATGGCATAATGTGTTACTAATGGTTTTCTTTGAGCCTGTGGTCCCAGCTCTCTTCAGGTAATTGACCAGGTCCTGCCATGTAGTTCTGGGCTGATCCCTCACCTTCCTCATGATCATTGATGCCCTACGAGGTGAGATCTTGCATGGAGCCCCAGACCGAGGGACATTGACCGTCATCTTGAACTTCTCCCATTTTCTAATAATTGCGCCAACAGTTGTTGCCTTCTCAACAAGCTGCTTGCCTATTGTCCTGTAGCCCATCCCAGCCTTGTGCAGGTCTACAATTTTATCCCTGATGTCCTTACACAGCTCTCTGGTCTTGGCCATTGTGGAGAGGTTGGAGTCTGTTTGATTGAGTGTGTGGACAGGTGTCTTTTATACAGGTAACGAGTTTAAACAGGTGCAGTTAATACAGGTAATGAGTGGAGAACAGGGCTTCTTAAAGAAAAACTAACAGGTCTGTGAGAGCTGGAATTCTTACTGGTTGGTAGGTGATCAAATACTTATGTCATGCAATAAAATGCTAATTAATTATTTTAAAATCAAACAATGTGATTTTCTGGATTTAACGGTTGAAGTGTACCTATGATAAAAATTACAGAGCTCTACATGCTTTGTAAGTAGGAAAACCAGCAAAATTGGCAGTGTATCAAATACTGGTTCTCCCCACTATATGTATATACTTCCCTAAAGGCCTAGTCTGGAAGCCTATATAGGATATTTATTGTTTGATTGAAACCAAAAAAGTAGGCACACTTGATATTGTGCACCCCTCAGACAATATAGGTTGAGAGACAGCAGTGTACAGAAATTCTCCTGTCATTAATGAATACAGCTACAGACCTCTGCATCAACAGAAGGCCTAGGGTGGTCCAGCCGTCTAAGTCACTTGTGCTCATGTATCTATTGACTGCAATTTGTTGTGTAATCCTACGCAACCACCCATGTCTTTTGGTAATATGCACAGTTGTGATAGTTGCATAAATTACACACAATGGAAGCCTTATCATTAGCAGAAGGAAATGTCTCTCATCATAGCAAACATGGGATTGATCGTAGCAAAGTACATTGTATAGGCTCTATCAATGGATACATTGTTGAAATCACCTTACACTTTGTTGAATGTGAATGCGTTACCATGTAAAGCTTGCTACTGCATCTCTAATGGCTGTTACCCACTGAAAAAGTGCTGCAAGTAAGATAGGAGCCTTTGAAGGCTGGTAGGCAATCGATTACAACATTTCATCTGAATACATTGCATTGCAATTATAAAGGTTTGGGTAAAGGTTAAATGTAACCTTTAACTTCAAGTTTATTAGATTTATTTAGTGAGACCAAATCACTTTCGTCAGCAATTATTTCACTGGCAGATTGTGTTGACTACTGCTTCGTCTATCGGTCAATCCCATATTGGTTTTGACTGTTCCACACAGGCCACAAGATCAGCTGAATGCCACCTGCCAAGCCCTGACATTTAGGCGTGTGTGTGTGTGTGTGTGTTTGTGTGAATACTGTATGTGTGTGCCCTTTTGCGCCTAAGCCACAAAGCAAGTGCCACCTGCGTCTACTTAGTACACAAATAAATATGATTCTGCGTGCTATTAGAATGATTAAGGAGCGAAACAAAACCAAATAAAGAGCACGGTCTGGACACGTTCTATTTACATTAGCCAAAGCCTTGTCATTAGCTTATATACACACTGTAGAGACTGCCAAGAGACTCATTGTTAATGGGAGAGAGCTCTGAAGAAGGTACTGTAGGAAGTGGAGAAACGGTAGACAAGGAGATGACGTTAGTACTGGATCACGCAATCAGCAGCATGTGCCGCACCGTGTGTGTGCGTGCGTGTGTGTGTGTCTGGGTCCTGCTAGTCTTTCCATTTTAAAAGGACATTAGGCCTGATGGTAATGGTATCTCTGAGCTTTCCATCCTCTCCAATACCACCACATGGAGCAACAGCACAGTCCATTAGGAGAGTAAACAGCAGGTATATTTTTCATAGACAGGGGTCAAGGATTACGGTCAGTATTCTAGTTAGTTCTCTGTGATGGTGCTGTAAATATGATGATAACAGACTTTTAGTTGATTTAATTTTCAGAAATACAAAATAATGACGTCAAGATGCATAAAGACTTAGTGAAATATATGCTAGTCTAAGGCATTGATTAATTCTAACCATAATAATGTTTACATGGTGTCTTTCTTTACAACATGCATCCTAGCCCGCTTCGAATTTTGACAACTAAAATTACATTGGATATATAAAATCTACACACCCCTGTTAGAATGCCAGGTTTTTGTGATGTAAAAGAATGAGACAAAGATAAATCATGTCAGAACTTTTCCCGCCTTTAATGTGACCTATAACGTGAACAATTCAATTGAAAAACAAACTGAAATCTTTGAGGGGGAAACATTTAAAATGTAAAAGTTAAAATAAACTCACAATAACATGGTTGCATAAGTGTGCACACCCTCTTATAACTGGTGATGTGGCTGTGTTCAGAAGCCGGGCTCGGATGTTTTTCTTTGTAAGAAAAGGCTTCCGTCTCGCCACCCTACCCCATAGCCCAATCATATGAAGAATACGGGAGATTGTTGTCACATGTAGCACACAGCCAGTACTTGCCAGAAATTCCTGCAGTTTCTTTAATGTTGCTGTAGGCCTCTTGGAAGCCTCCCTGACCAGTTTTCTTCTCGTCTTTTCATAAATTTTGGGGGGACGTCCAATTCTTGGTAATGTCTCTGTTGTGCCATATTTTCTCCACTTGATGATGGCTGTCTTCACTGTGTTCCATGGTATATCTAATGCTTTGGAAATTCTTTTGTACCCTTCTCCTGACTGATATCTTTCAACAATGAGATCCCTCTGATGCTTTGGAAGCTCTCTGCGGACCATGGCCTTTGCTCTGAGATGCAACTAAGAAAATGTCAGGAAGATCCTACTAGAACAGCTGAACTTTATTTGTGATTAATCAGAGTCACTTTAAATGATGGCAGGTGTGTAATGACTTCTATTTAACATGTAATTGGTTAATTCTGAACACAGCGACATCCCTAGTTATAAGAAAGTGTGCACACTTATGAAAACAGGTTATTGTAAGGTTTTCATTTTTCCCCCTTGAAAATGTCAGTTTGTTTTTCAATTGAATTGTTCGCATTATAGGTCACATTAAAAGTGGAAAAAGTTCTGATATGATTTATCTTTGTCTTATTGTTTTACATCACAAAACCCTAGCATTTTAATAGGGGTGTGTAGACTTTATATATCCACTGTATGTTTCTAAGGGTTAAGGTTTGATTTACCAATACACCAATACAATACACAAATACACATAATATACACACAAAACAGTATAACATCAAAGATTTTCTCTGTTACAGTATATATAAGGAAATTAGTCAATTGAAATAAAGTGTATGGACATCCGGGACTAGTGTGGTTACACGTGGTATGAGGTTGTAATGCTGGTTGGATGTACATTTTGTTAAATTTTTTGAAATAATGTTAATGGTGGCTTATGGTAGACAATTGAACATTAACTTCTCTGGCAACAGCTTGGGTGGACATTCCTGTAGTCAGCACACCAATCGCACACTCCTTCAAAGCTTGAGAGGAGAGAGGCCTTTTATTGTCCTCAGCAGAAGGTGCCATTTGTAATGATCATGCTGTCACACCCAGCAGACCATCCATTATTGATGGCAACCCTGGAGAAAGTAACTGCTTTTTTGAATGGCAGAATAACCAAATGTTAACCTTCTCAGCTCTGAGATTCAAGCACCGCTTAATAACCCTGTCAGCCCTGTAAACACCGGATGGCAGATTTGATTGAATTAATACAATGTTAAAATGTACTGTATGTACAGGACTTACCACAAGTGAAACATCGTTATCTAATGTAGCCATGCGGGAAAAACACCTGTGTGTTTTTCCATTACATCGTGTCCCCTAGCTTTCTTTGATTATTCATGGACTCTGTGCATTTTTAGCTTCCAGTCACCACCCTCTGTCCATCTGCCCCACAGTCTGATGGAAACATGAGAGACGAACCGTTTTTTAACACAAGAGGCTGTTCGCAGGAAGGTGAAAATCTACACACTGATCCGCTGGATCACTGTTGGATCATTGCTGCATCACAGCTGGTCACTGTGTCTCTGGGGTTCAAGGATCTGCCTGGCCAGGCCCCAGGCTATAGATTGTAGTAAACAACAAAATGTTATAGAGTGCACATATAAATAGTGGCTTTATGAATGACCTTTGCACTTTTTGATCGTAGCTTGAGTCCTATATTGACAATGAACATAAGTATTTTGGCCATTTTCCAACTACTTACATTGTTATAATTCTCTATGTGTAAAGCATGCTTGCCAATCTCCCAGGTTGCAATATATCGTATTATAATGGGTCCTTGATTTAAAATGATGAACTTTGGTCTGCATTATCCAGAGAAACAAATAACAGAGAAAATAAAGCAACAATGAACTGTATTGGCTATTTTCAGTCCAGCATTTGTTAGACTAAATCCATCCAATAGACCATTTAAGATTCATCATCGCTTTGTTAAACGGCCACCCAAACACAGAGGGGTGTAGTGGTACTCCAAGCAAACCCTACATTATCCATTAAGAACAGGCCAATAAAACTTGAGACTGAACTGTGCCTGAAAATGTTGAATAAGAATCCCATTGCTCACTCTCTCACTGAGATGGGAAGGATACACAGGCCAATCAATACAAGGACCATTAG
The DNA here is from genome assembly GCF_011004845.1 of Esox lucius. Lineage (NCBI taxonomy): Eukaryota > Metazoa > Chordata > Actinopteri > Esociformes > Esocidae > Esox > Esox lucius. Next base: position 18,922,243 of record NC_047574.1, read on the forward strand.
GCTTTACAAACCCAGCTCATAAACTGCCATACAGCAGACTCTGTAAATGAACAACAGAATACCTGTTTGTGTGTTTGTATGTGTGTGTGCCCCTGCGTTTGTGCGCGTGTGCATGTGTCTTGTTTCTTGTGCCTGTTCGTCAGTTTGTGCCTAGCCGTCACCAAGGAAGTGACATCAGACATCTCTGTGAGATGAGAGCCTGTTTCTACTGATGACTAGCTGTATGGACAACACGCTCAATGCAGTATAGAGATAAGGAACTAATGAAACGTCTTACCGTATTAGTAAGAAAAACAAATACTTAAATGAAATAAAGGAATCCATATTGAATTCTGTTTCAGAAATGAAACAACTCTGGTTACTATTAAGGGGTGAAAATAGCATTTGACACCTATCCATCACTTTCCAAGGTTCAGAGAAGTCATTATGTCCCAGCTAATTAAGTTATGGATTCTATAGGCAGCACATTTGAAGGATGCAAACAATTTATAAACAGCCTTGAAGTCAGTTCAGACCTTTCCCATACGCATGCATATTAATGTTGAAAACAAAGCAGAGCTTAGGAATTTCCAAGTGGATGATAACAATTAGGAGTGTACTATACTGACCATTCTCATAACTCAGTGTTCTGTCTCTCATTGCTGCCTACAATTCTCTGCCCTGGCTCTCTCATCTGTTACACTGGATCATTCACTCAGTCATTGCTTCTCCAAGTAGGCTGGGAAATTAAATATCAGTCACATCCACACACACACACACCACTTTCTTCCTCTCACAGACAGAGGAATAGTCACATGCTCAATTTTGTTTCAGAACTTAATTGCCTTCCTTAGCCTCACAGCTTTTACACTGGGTATTTGGTTGTCATGACGAATACTAGATCTACACTGAGCACAGCGAAAATATAGAGCACAGCGAAACCAAAATAAATACCACTGGAGAGACAGGGCTGATTTCTAATGGAAACATGCCACGTCCCCACAGCTAAGTGGACGGATATTATGAACTATTTCTTTCTGCTCTTCCATCTACCCGGTGAACTGTAAAGCCTTTTAAGGAGGAGGTACAGGAGCGAGGAGGAAGGGTAAAACCAATGCACCAGCGTAGCCTTCCTCCCACCACTGCAGTGACACCCATAACTAACACACTGATCTAGTGACATTCAGATTGTCAAATGTGAGGGAATGGTTTAGGTTCAGTGTCAACGCGATCATGCACATTCATGGATAATTCATTAAATGTTGAGTTCAGTGAGAGGTCAGGGTAGTGGTGCTTTCAAGTAGAAAGTACTGCCTAGTGGTCTTTGAAATATTGACTTTGTTTTTTCTGTATCCTAGACCTGAAGAAAACAATCCCACGACAAATGTATTTTTAAGTTAGTGTACATATAATATTATTCAGGCTTCCTCTTACTCTCCATGGCTTTAGCTATGAGTATAAATAAAGCTATGTTAACTCAGGGGTTCTGCATATCTGCCAGGTCCAACATCATTCAGTGTGACAAGGCGGGATAGTTGCACTTTAGCCTCAAATAAGGAATGGACTAAAAATCTGAATTAAATGGAGTACAAATCATTCAAAAATGTGCTAACCTGAAGAGCCTGACATGAAGTCCTTTTAAACCTGCCTGGTTGGTTTGAACCTGCCTGGTTGATATCTAAATAATAATATTGTACTTAGAGAAGTAAATATAAATACTGTATGTCAGGAATACATATGACGAAATATATATGATTTTCTGTTGCCAACAGACTTTAGAGTCACTAGTATTTTCACAGTATATAAAGCAAAAGTCACCTACTGGGGTGAGCAGTCCTTCAAACTGCACTGTAATAAGTCCAGTTCTCAGCAGTATTGTATAAGGACTGTTTCACTTAAGTTACATTGAGAGATTTACTGAGTTTTTACTAAGTTTGGAGGCCGATCATTTGCAGTTCAGGGCCCAACTCTGTGGAACGCTTTACCACCTTCCCTGCGTAACATTACCGTGTTCAGTGTTTTTAAAGCGCAGTTGAAAACACATCTGTTCAGACAGGCTTTTAACACGTAATCTCTGACTCGACTGCTCATTTTATATATTTTATGTGTATGTATGTGTATGTGTGTGTATATGCGTATGCGGGTGTATGTGTATATATATGTACACATACATTTTTCTTCATTTATCTTATATTTTTATATGTTTTAATATTTTTTATATTCTGTTGTCTACTGAAGCTTTTAATGGAAAGCGCCTTGTGCACCTTTTGGCTGTTGTAAGGCGCTTTACAAATAAAATTTGATTGATTGATTGATTAAGTTTAATCTGAGAATCGATATTTTCATGAAACTATTTCTCCCGCTTCTCAAGGTCACAGACATACAGTATAGTCTCACTGAAGCCATGTTTTTGTTCTTTCTAAGGATCAGATACACACATCCTATTTATATGTACACTGTATATCTGGGTGCAAAGAAAAAAAGTTCATTGGTATTTATTGTATTTATTTACGATCAGACCTGGAAGTTCTCTAGTCCAGGACAGGACCTGTCTCAGACTCAAGTCCTATTTTTCATAAGCCATGACTCAACTCAGACTGAATCAGTGGTTACTCGGACTCAGTAAACATATTTATCTTTCTATATGCGGACATATCAAAAATAATGGCAAAGGTTTGTTAGCCATATCAGTTTAGCCTTACAGACATGTAACATCATAAGGAGTTGTTTTTCATTATGTGCTTTAAAGCATTAAATTAAATTATGTATCAACTATAAGAAAAGGCTATTATTTAATCTAGTATTTAATAAAGCCCATTTGTTACACAAACAGTTTCAAATGAAGAGTCACTGCGAGCTCATGGTCTGTCATGGTCCGTCTGGCTTTTTATGCCATTCAACCCTGTTTCCAGTGCTGAACATTGGTTGGAAACATTCCCAGAGCAAGATGTTGAGACAAATACATATGAATTTCATATAGATGTGAAAACAAGTGTTCTAATATAACAACAATTTAAACTGATATTGGAGATAATCTGTCTTGCCCTTCCACACAGTCACCACAGAGGAAACAAATATACTTTGGAGGAGTTTAGAGTTGGATCTGCAACCAAGTGACCAATATTATGAGGGGATTGTGTATCAGGTAGTGAAATGGTGCCTTTTCTGAGATCAGATCCCAGGAGTGATGTGTGTTCCCTTGAAAGGAAAATGTCATGCTCCTTTTTCTTTTCATATGTGATACATCCTGTCCTACAGGAGAAAGGATAGATTACAACAGAACATGATTAACTTACACTACCAAAACACCTAAATGGGGGCCTCTTCATTGCATTTTGGATACACATACTGTTAATAGAATAAAAAGTAAGCAGTAAGTATGTTCCGAATGTTGTCTTCGCAAATGACATCAGTTATCACTATTCTATTGCTTGTTTTAAAAATACTAAACAGACAAACTCTGATCCATATATAATTATAAAGAAAAATTTACATTAATTTTCACCACAGGCATTTCTTCATGATATGCTCTTCTCCAAACTCCCCTCAATCAGATGCAGGCATTCCCCTAAGTGGCTCTCAGACTTCTCTATTTCCATGGCAGACAAACATGCTCCTGTTAAACAATGTTGTTTAAAATAGAACCAATTCATGATTTTCAAAAGAACTTTCAAATCTCATTATGATGTGAAGGCCCAGGCTAAATCTCAATTTGTGCTTTTGATTGGGCTTGATTTTGAGGAAAGGTTTACGCGCTGAAGCTTTGGAATTCCTACCCCTCCCTCCCAAATCAAATTAGATCATACTCTGGCATCTTTACAAAGAAAGAATTGGCTTTTGATGCTTCTAATCAGCATTTTATCTTGGCAGGCAGAACGTTTGGTTTATTAGACCCTGGTCAGTCAATTGGGTTAATTCTCCTCTCCTAGCTTCCAGATGGAAGATCAGTCAACATCTAGCGAATATTTCTTTTAATTTCTTCAACATTCTCCTTGTGATGTGGTAAATGCCTTGCTTAAGATGGATGTAAAAAAAATCCCCAGGGGCATATTGCTAAATCCATTTATGCAAAAATTTTAGAATCCCTCCAAAAATATTAAACTTAGATCCATGTTAACTATTATTCTAAATGCACATCAATCTGATTTTATACATGATGACAGCACCATCTCCACAACTTTTATAAGTACACGCAGGAAAACTGTGCCACACTTATAAGCCCTATGTTTTATGCTTTTACTTGCATGGATGAATGAGCAATCTGCCTTAATTTCCTCGCAGAAGCAATTTATTGAACTAAAATTGGTACTTGATGCTGGTGAAATATCGATACACTCTACCATTCAAATGTTTTAGAACACCCCCATTTTTCCAGTTTTTACTGAAAGGTTTATTGAATGTCCAGTGAATGGGTTAACAACATACAACTGTTCTGCAACAATATAAGTAGATTAAGCCTTGAAAGCTGATGCAAACAATTCCTACAGGTGTCCCAATTTTTGTTGATTACGTACAAATACTCTGTCTGTACAAAAGCAGCGTTGGAACAGGTTGTGTTGCTACACCCTCTTAAGCATTATTTTGACAGTATTCTACGGCAAGAAGTATTTTACTGCTATCATAATGGTGAGAACAGGGCAATTAAAAAGGAAGACAGACAGATCATTATTACCCTTAAAAGTGTAGGTCATTCCTTTAGAGAAATTGCAAAGAAAGCCAAGGTTTCAATGAGTACAGTGTCCGACGCTATCAAAAATGCACTTGGAAAAAGAAGGAAAACCTGACAAGAAGAGGTCTCAACAGAAATAGAAGACATGTTTCTGAGAGTCAACAAGTTGCATGATTGGTGGCTCACAGGACAACACTGGTCAAATTAAACAAGTCTCAGATGCAACATTGAAGAACAGACTTCGAGCTGCAGGTTTGACAGGTTGAGTCACATTATGAAAGCCATTGCTAAGAACGCAAAATAAGAAAAAGAGGCATGCTTCGGTTCATCACATAGGGTTTTTGTATGCCGTCAAATAGGCGAAAGGGGGGTTCCTCATTGTGTGACACCAATTGTTAACCCATTAGATCCCAATATAATTCTAGAATGCAGCTGTAGACAACTGAGGATTCTCAAAATAAATCATATTTTCTCACACATTTCAAACAAACTGATATAACTGACATCGGTACCAACAAGAACAAACATCTAAGTTTGCATAAAATGAAAAACTGCCGCTTTTTGATGAGAGTGAGACCTTGTCCACATGTACACTGGAAATCCTGTCCATTCAAGCACTGCTTCAAAAAATATCTGTTCACATGAAAATGCAAAAACGCACTGTCAAGAACATGCCAAACCAACAGATGGCGATATAACCCTAACCTTAAAGCCATGTTGGCCAATCAGAAGCCTGAAAAAATATATTACCGGTTCCTGTAGGCACGTGTGTTGGATGTAGCAGTGACCTCCGTAGCGCATTCTGACACCTCTGTTCCTCAATATAGTAGGACAGTCCCTGTACATTTATGTGTAAACATTTAAAAAGTCCTGTTAGCCAGATTAAAACCAGCACTATTTTGGCTACGTCCACCATTGCACAAAATCGCTTCATACAAACAAAGGATATAACAGTGCACACTCTGACGTCAAACAAATGAGATACCGGCTCACACTCTGACGCTACGAGCCAAGAACTCTGTTTTCCCTGTTGACACATCAGCAATGAAATATTTTCTCCCTGGAAGAAGTTTTTCAAAAGGTCAGTTTTCGGTAACCTAAAACGCAGTGTCGATGTGGACGAAAGGCAAAACCGCATAGAAAAACACACTGTTTAAAAATACCCATGTATGTGTGGACAAGGCCTGAAACAGCAATCATTTGAGGTTCCCATATTTAATCGGATCATAGGAACGTCATCACACAACACTCAAATCTCAAGACATTTGAATTTTTATAGATCATAAGTGCAAGTGTGTGGCACATCTTTCGGCAGATTCAGGACATTATAATGATGAATCAATCAACTTTTTTATAGTCTGAAAGACAAACTGAACTGGACAAGAAATTAGTTGTCTAGTTAGCTATTGCAGTTTCCATTTTTGAATGAAATCAAAAGAAAGGCAAGAAAGCATTATACAAATTAGCCAACTACACTGCTAACGGCAACACTTTACATTACAAGCAATAATCATTTGAGCTCTACAGCTCATGAACATTAGTTATTATGACAGGTTTGCTATTGCCATCTAAAATATATTAACAACATTTCAGAGCATCAAATATGGACAACACCAAACATATATCCTCAGTTCATTTGTTACTCACATCGACATCATTATTGCTTTCAAACAGCAGGGACATTTCCAACTTTGTATCACCAAACAACAAAGAAACAGTCTCCTCTAACATAAAAATTCATGGCCACTTTTGTGCTAGCATTTTGAGAAAATAAATGAATAAAACTAAAAAAGTGAAATAACAGCATACCCTTACTCCAGTGTATTATTCATGACAGCATCCACAGGAATACAGTTACAGGTTTTTATCAGGAAGACTTTGTGATATTTATCCAAATATTATTGTTAAATAAACACGTCCGTCTGCGGTATAATTTAAAGGAAGTCCGTCGTTGGCCACTATGAGTTCTAAATTAAACATGGAGGAGAAGACGTGATTGTCTGGGGCTCTTTTGCTGGATCCAATGTGGGTAATATGCACAGATTGGCACCCTGGACCAAAACGCTACCACAGAATTTTGCAGGGCCATGGAATACCCTCTGGAATCTGCCTAATTGCTCAGGGGTTCATCCTAAAGCAAGATAATGACCAAAACATACCTCCAGGCTATGTCAGAACTACCTTAGAAGAAAACGACAACACAGTAGGCTTCAAATCACGAAATGGCCCACATAGTCTCCAGACCTTATCAGGCTGGTTTGGGATGAACTGGGCAGACATTAAACTGTATGAATTTCAATACAAACTGGAAAAATGGAGGTGTTCTAAAACTTATTATTATTTTCCTAAAGAAATTAAAATGTATCTGATGATTTATGTGTATGTAAATTGGATGGTTTCCTTGACAACCTTCTCACCACCTGTGAACATCCTGGTATTTAGATTAGATTCACCTCATTGTCATTGAACAAGTACAGTACAATGAAATGCAGTTAGCATCTATAAACTTCCTGGCATGCTGATTAAAGATAGTCTTTACTTAAATTCCTTCCTTTTTTCAAGGATCACTAACTTTGTAAAAGACACCATTGGTTTCAGCATAATCCCATCTGCTAAAATAACAGTTAAAACATTTATAATCTATAATAATTTATTTGCAGTGTACATCATGTTTTTATGAAATGCCTTTTCATATCTCAACTCTATAATATACATTTATTCTCTATAGTCTTCCATTGAAGTAAGTGTTCTACTACTACTTTATAGAGAGTCTATTATGGCCAAATAGCCAATGGTTTTCATTCAAATGTTCTTACTGTTTAACATTTTCAGCATATTACCACTGACCTTTGGTCCTTAGTGATCTCATTACCTCTAGCCAAAAGGACTGTTGATGCAGTTTCCAAGTTAATTGCTCAAATAAAAGAATAGATATATATTATAAATTATAAAATATATTTATATAGACAGGAGAGTCTTTCATAGTTTCTGGCTCTGACCTGTTTCCTTTCCACAAAGCACTCACCTTTAAACCACACCCCCTAATGCTAATTCCCTGAATCATTATGGTAACCATAGAGATGTTTCATAATAGATAGAATTGGTTGAGCACAGGGTTCATGTCTGAATGCAGTTTATTCAGGTGTGACATAGTTAACTGTTCATCATGGAAACCAATTTAATGGATTAGCAAGTAAAAAGGCCACTACACAATTGAAACCCTCCCACTGACACAAGAAACCATAGACCCACATTCACTCAAATGCACTCGAGGTGAGAAATCATTACCGTCATTGTAACAGCTATGACGTTCCCGAAACACTGGAAATGGAAAGAAGTGTTAGTTGTTGATGTCACTGGAAAGCTTATCTATACATGCCATTTTACATTATGGGAAATACATGCTCTCCCAATAAAAGGCTCTTAATGGTGAAAGTGGATAGTGAACTATTGTTTCCTATGACAATGCTGAAAGCATTTTATCCAATAACACACAAGATGTTACAGAGTAGACGTCCCATGCTATAGTATTATTGAAAATAAAACACTGGTCTTTATGCATTATGATATTTAGCCACAATGATATTTATTAAAAACGTGTAAATCATTCTCCCAAGCAGCTACCCTTCAATAATGTATAATGTACTTCAGCAGTCCCCCCTATCTTTGAGTATTGCTGTGTGTATCTCCTACGTCAGCAAAAGATTCATTTTACTGGGGAAAGTCGGGGAATGTAATTATGTGCACAAGCGATAATTCCCACCTGGACCATGTGAACTAGAAACTAGTGAGAGTAGTTACACTTGACTCTTAGGAGAAGGGAGGTGTTGGCATTTATGTTTGTGATGAACACTAGCATCAGAGGAGCAGTTTCAAGTAAGTCATGTCCACTTGTTATTCAGTTTTGGGGTTTAATGACTGAGAAAATCACGGAAGTACTAATTTACTTCTTTAAACTACATTACAGTTTTGTTAATCTCAGCCACTGTACCAGCATGGTAATTTATGAAAATGTTTTTGATGATCTATTTAGCATTTCACAAATGCTTTTTAATTTCAATATGTATAGGAAATAATTGTATGTTCAAAGATTGCTCACATTTTTTAAATACCAATTCAAATTGCAAAACAACTACATATTATAAACAATATAAAACAACTACATCAGTAAAACAACAACACAATTAAAATTATTTGAAAAATTAAATGGGCATTTTTGCTACCATCTTTACATTGAAATACAAACAAATGTCTCTTTTTTATTTGTCGGAATACTTCGGAAATGTAATTCTCCCTTTTGTTTTGTTATTTATTCAAATGTATTTTTAAAAACTGTAAACTATGGGTTTTTTATATTTGCAATTTGTGACATTTGCAATTGACTTTTCAAATAACAAAACTCAAAAATATTGATTCCAAACCTTTTTTGGGCTTGATGTGTAATATGTTGTTTAAATGTGCATAATCCATATGTAGTATCACTATCATACCTCATTTGTCACACCATCAAAACTGTTTTAAGGGTTTTAAGGAAATGGAGCACATATATTGGCACATTTTTACGGGACCGGACTCAACAACACCAATTTTATGACCAGTGGCCAAAAATCTCAGAATGAATCTTAAATGTTGTGTTGCTTAGACCTTCACATATTAGACGTCACCTATTTTGCAAATCAAAATGTGCATTTGGATACAGGGTGGGTGTAATGCTTTAGCTGTGTTGTTCTAAAAATAAAATAAAATGGAAAGAATAAAGCAATAGTATGAAATAATATTACACACTTGTTAGAGAACCACACATCAGGAGGTGTTGACTTGAATGGTCTGTGTTTAAAATTATGCTATCAGTCCTCAGTGGGAAACCTAATGAAATCATAGGATTATTGAATGTAGAATGGACAATAACAATAAAGTCAGCATTCAATGATGGCACTAGCCATTATTGTCATAATAACTAGTAATAAGATATATTTTGAATACAATTTCTATGACAACGTTGTACTAGTAATAGGTCCATTCTATGAATTATATTTCTCTATATTTCTCTCTCTTTTTGATTGGATATCAAATTTCTGCAGAAGAATTATGAGGAATAGTGGCAATACCTGGTCCAGAAGGTCTCCCTTGATTACGTTCTTTCGTCCCATTTGCATAAGCATTTTGTGTAATCCCATGACGAATGGATGAGGCAGGTATTACAGTATTCATAAAATGGGGAGAGATCTGCTGGATCAGACTGGGTTCATTCTCAACAGGAACTCTTTTTCAATCACAAATATTTTTAAATATATTGTGAACCTTATTGTTACATCTACTGAAGCTGAAAAAGCCTTATTTGGTGCCCTACAGACATTTTACTTCCCCCAGAACTGTTATTTCTGTATACCAATAATAAAGGCAGCCAGGTCCTTTTAACATCTACATCTAATCACCTAAGATTTTGAAAAAAAAATTAAGGGACTTACCTAAATGTATTTTCTATATTTTGTTGATGCATGGATGCTATTTTGGGAGCAGGTGGTTGAGGAAACACAGTGTTAAAAGAGATTTGTGCTGACATATTTGGTCATCCATGCATGAGCAGTGGACAAGGCCTGTCTACACACAAACACACACACACACGTAGACAAACACACACAGGAAAAGTGATTGAGAGAAACAAACAGATAGAGAAGGTAGGGGTAAAAAGAACGAGAGAGAAGATAGATAAGAAACAAAACACACTCACCGTATTTAAAAATCTGTTTATCAGCAGTGTATCCACAAAGTAACCAACAAATAGAGTCCTTGTCCTACCATTGTCCTGAGTAAACATCTGTTCTTCTGGGACAAAGGCCAGGATGTTTGCCCTTCCAGAGAAATGAGCAGTTTCGTCAACAATAATGTTCTCCCCTGGTTGTCTCTGGCCCAGGAACTAATGTGTTTCACTTGAAATGTTCTGGCCTACTGCTTTAATCTTTTTCTCATTCCAGCATCAATTCCATCCAATTTGCAACAAGTGAGGCTTTCATCAAAGGAAGGTATTACTCAGTTCTTCTCTTTTTAACGTACTGCGAGTGTTTTTTTATGTTTTGGGATTTACTTATTTATCTAAGCATCTAGGTCAATATTTCAGCCTTACATGAGTTCAGACACAGTCTATCTTTTGACTCATTTGAAATAAAACGTGTTACAATGTCTAGATGTTTCATTTCATAAGCCTACAAATTTGATGTTTGATCTTTGTGAGATTATTTTGTCTCTGCACGTGGATGGATTGATAACTCTCACTGACTCAAGGCATCATGATGTGGGTCTGGAAAGCCAGAGACACGTTTCAATTTCCTCTCTCACACTGTGAGAGACTCAGATGCTATCCAGAGAAGAGGCCATTGATTTAGCTGCAATACTCTGCAGTAATTGGGTGGTGGTGTAGGTATGGCAGTGTACATACTTCAGGTGTGAGCAGGGTTGCTGCCGCTACACACACACACCAACACACACGACACATGCACAAAGAAAAACACACACACACCCAGAGAGATTCTCCCATCTCTCTTTGTCACTGCAGCCCTACCAGTCACCATGGCAACTCCCCAAAGCTAATGTTGGTTAACTGGAGAATGGACATAGGGCCAGAGGAGACACTTGCTTTGACATGCATGCATTTGGGTCTTTCTATAAAGGGGACAAAGTAGAAATAGCAATGTGGGAGAGAGTAAACTTTTCCAGCAGGGGTGGCAGATTGAGAGAGTTATCAGGTATTTTTCTATACCTTTTGAAAAAAAAATTGTAGTGTAAATAGGCCCAAATCTACCAACAAATCATCTCCCACAACACCTTCCTCCACATGTCTTGTATATCCAAGCACCAATCAGTACATTGTAAAATGTTTGTGTCACAGCTGAGATTTCATTAAATCTCTTTTAATCTAATCTATTTGCTGATTAGTGTCTTCTTTTGTGCCATAACTCTGCATATTTTTATTTGCTATAATTAAAATATGACAAATACTTTACTTACTCCCTTAGAACTCCCATAGTTTTTGTGCCAAGCTCATGACCTGTACAACAAATTCAGACCAGTAAGTTCATCTCTGTAGGATTTCCAACTGCACACATTGTTACATACTCACTCGAGACTGGTGCACCAGCCCGCGTGCCGATTGTTTTTGTGGTTTTCCTGGAGCCTGGGCCCTCACATGTCCCGGATATAAAAGCAAGGGACGATGCACTGCTTACATAGTATTGTGTTGTCTGTGTTGTCTGTCTGTATTTTGTGTCTTTTTTTGAATGTGTGAAATTATGCATTAGGAATAAAGAGGCGGTGCAGAAATGATGCTATTAATGACAGTATTCACCAATGACAGTATTCACCAATGACAGTATTCACTTAATGACATTAATGACTGATCTGCTCATGAAAAAAAAAATCTCTGTAGGGTGCCATTCAATACTTAAAAAGTTTTTGCAAAGAGAAAAAACTGAAAGTTAAAATTAAACACTTTTCAAATGAGAACACTTTCAGTATGTACATTTCCTAATACCATATATAAATAAGCAGTTCTCAAATGGATATTGTCAAATGTCAGCATAATAATAAACCTTCATTTCCCAACCCATGGGATCCCACATCGCATTAATTGTTAATATTCCTCTTGTTGGCAGAGAAAGAATTTTGCATTTTTGAAGTAAATTGTCTCAATATTAAAGTCCTGTTTGTTACGTGTCTTCATATGATACCAGGAGTAGCATCCCAAATAAATGAAACAAAAATGTATTATAAACAGTCAGCATATCTTTTATATAGGTGAATAAGTAAAAGGTTATTCACTGTTCCAATACTTACAGGGGGCACTCTATGTTAAATTCCTTACCTAAATAGGTTGCTTTAATTCTGAAACCTCAAACAACCACTTCAGCAGAGTGGGGGGGAGTGACGTACGTTCTGTTTTGTTATGGGAATACATTGCTAGTGATGCAGCAGGTCAAGAGCGTCTGGCCAGGCACCTGTGTCTTTGATCACTGCCTGTGTCTCTCTTCAACTGTGCTGCTGCTACATATCGAAGAACCTCCAGCTGTGTCGCTGGAATGACCTCTGTCAGAGTAAACTGCTACACATGATAGAAATCACCCGTCACAATAATGTTGTTTATGCTAGCTACTGCATTGCCAAACAGAGTTTATATTTTACATGTATGTTTGAATTTATAACAATGTTTTCTTATGCAGATGTTTCACAATATTGTTTGTTATTTATTTCAGGGCACCAAAAGCTTGACAGGAATTATTTGTGAAGGCATAAGAGAGCTGTCTGTGTCTAATTGGAAAAAGAGTATTAAAACCACTGAACTTTGCTAAATGTGACAGATACTAGCAGAGCTACTGAGGCTAGTGTACAGTACATTGCAAGGTGTAAACCATTAGTTATGGCTTTGGCATATGTGGCTGCCACAGGAATTAGATAATATCGCTGATGATGTAGCTGCTGAGGGCAGCAGTTGAATGAACTCTGAAGTGTAAAGAAACATAATTCCTGCTAAAGTACAAGCAAATCCCTCAAAATCCATTGGAGAGCACCTCATAGTTGACACCAAACATGTAAAATGCAAATGGCAAATGCAAACATACTGGCATAGTTAATAGTGAGTTGGTCAGATTGCACATAGAGTCTTTTACTATTTAACAGAATATCCTTAACTGCCTTCCTAATTTTCAAACATGAAGTTTATTAGACTGTAACATGCACCACTATTGTAAAACCACTCATATACCTGTGCAGTTATAAATACTTTCCCTTGGTGACATTTTCGGCATGAAGGAAACATAAACAGGTTTGTATTGATCTGGACAGAGAGGCAGAGACTATTGATTTTTGCTTGTAACAGCCCTCTCTCCTCCATTGGTTAGCCTTCAGTGTACATTCATTTTGGCCAAACGAATAAACAGCATGAATAATGAAAAAGTAAGAATTTATAAATAAACTAATATCTAGAATCACGATCTGTTATTATATTTTTTGTTTAAGTTAGTTTCAAGAACATTGATATGTTGCTTCATCACATTTCTTCCTAGCTGTAACAATCAGTAACAATTATGCAGAAACGGATATGGAGGATTCACAGCCAATCAAATAAAGATGGGACAAATACAAATGTCCATCACTTCCTGGGAAAGACAGTCTCAGCGCATATTAAGTATGAAGGCCGTTGTATGCAAAAGCATGAACAACCACCATATGTGTGTGTCTGTCTGTCTGCCTTGGTACATGTGCATGCATGTTTCAAAAGTGAGTCATGCTGAGCTATTAGTGATTTAAAATGAGCTCATAAAGCATTTATTTCTATTTCTGGTCTTGTCACTTTAATGTCATGCAATTGATTTGCCTTTGGGTGAAGATTGTGTTTCTTGATTATTACACTCATTGTAAACTAACCGTTACCACAATTTCCTTGTGTTTCAAGCATATTAAAAACAAAACATTTGGTTAATTGGAGTTGTCCAATAATGTACAAGTGGCTTGCGATCGGCCTGTTGGAATCCACTCATCTAGAACCTTTAAAATCTCAACAGCCCATTACTGCGGCGGTTATTGTGAGTACGGCTTACAGTTGATTCATTCAACTCATTGGATGTCCTTACTCTGTCTGGGTAATAACACGTTACTTTGCAAGGCAATATAATGTGACTGTAATGTGACTAATGTGAAGGTGAGATGTGGCCTGTAAACCAGTTTCCTAACATCACTAGGCCCAACAAAAAAGATATAAGTACATAGGTAATGTATTAGAATAAATAATATGGCTAACACCCACACCCTGCAAACATAGAACTCTTACTAAATTGCTATTTTTGAGGAAGGAAATGTTTAAGTTAAATTACAGTTAATTATTAGTCATATTTCATAGCAATGAAGCCACTAGTCAGTGAGGCCTGCTTTAAAACCAATGACTGTAAAAAAATATGGACAAATGTATTACATTTCACCATGAACAGTCTGTTTAAGACATTGCATTCATGTCTCATCAATACATACTGTATGATTTGCAGCTTGAGCTAGTCCAGTACAGTACTTTGCTGGCTAGCTAAATGCTGCCCCCTTAATATGAATAGTATCTCAATTTGGCCAACAGCAGACTGCCATTGGTAACTCAATTTAAATAAATATTTTTGTGTAATTGGTTCAAGGACACGTACTTTATTGTGTACTGAAAGCAATTATTGATAAATTCATCCACAAATTTTGACCCCGACTATTAACAAACTCCCATTAATGTGAATATGTACTGTGGACTTTAAAAACAGAGTGCTCCACTTACACAATGCACTTATTATTTTTAGCTTCCTACTGGATCATATTATGCTGAATGGATACATATGCATATACATACAGTACAAGTCAAAAGTTTGGACACACTCACTCACTCCAATGGGTGTATATACAAATGCAACTTAGATTAAATAGTGAAATATTATGCAAGTTTACAAAATCACAACATTATTACTCAGTAAGTATTCATTCACACTAGGTCCACATTGATTCACCTTCTTAATTTTTGGGACCATTTGATCCACTTTTGGCTCCAAACGTTCAGGTTTTCTATTAAACAATTCCTATGTTATATAGTGGTTTGCACCATTCAGTGTAAACCAACATATACCACCCTAATGGTGGTTTGTACATTGCAGTGCAGCCTCTGTAGTACTGCTGGGGGAGTCTTTTTTGAAACCCATCCACATTTGTACCACCTGGAGTTTCTGATCTGTTGTACAGTTGTTGTTGTTGTTGTTGTTGTTGTTTATTTATTCCCTTTTACATTCTTCCACTGCAGAGGTTTTCCTTGAATACCAGACTATTTGTGATTGCTGAGCTCACCTGTACTTACCTTCTGTTAATGATGTTCCAAACTGTTGTTTTGGTTAAGTTTAATATTTTGGCCATGTTTGAGGTTTTTCAGACTAATAATGTCTTCCTTGTCTTCAATTGATACCTATGTTGATAGACACCAATAGCAGGTTCCAAAAGGAAAACATAAAGTCAAGACTAGACACTGACTCTTATGCATGCACAAATGTTGTAACGGAAAACACTACACTAAACAGAAACACCTGTTAAGCCAGTGGTATTAGTACGTTTGGTACCCTCCTTAGTGATTCATGAAACATTCAGACATCAGTAGTGGCTTTTATTAGTTGTGTCATCAACAACAAAATCACACTGATTTACACTAAGAAGTGAGATGCATTTCAAAATCATATCTTTCAAATTCCAAAGCTCGTCTGCATCTCTCTCAAGGTGAACATGTATGCCTGGGTTCCATCACCATGGCAGCAGATGTATCCGGTATCTAATCTCCATCGTACGACTCCCTGATGACCACCTTTCAACAATGCTGGAGCAAGCCTAAACCCATCTGTAAAACTGACACGCCCTTCTTACACTCATATGCACAGTGACTGTTCATTCACACAAATAACAACATCAGTATGTCAATGGTTTTTAAGAGTCTGTGTATGTTTGGGTGTATTGTTGATTCTTTAACTTTTTCAGGTCCAATACTCATATAAAAAGGCATTGATACTGGACTCACACCAGAAATCTTTTTGAATCTACTGACTTTTTTAAATGCTTTTGTAGTCTGAAGGTTAAGTTAAGGGTTTGGGATAAGGGTTTACGGTTGAGGCATAAATGAGGTTATAGAGGTTAGGGTTAAATTCAGGTTTAGGATTAGGATTATTGGTCTCAGGAAAATATTTTTTAATGAAAAAACTTCTAAATCTAAAAACAGCATGGTGTGTGTTTTTGAGCGTGTGCATGTAACAGAGAACTCGAGAGTGGGGGAGACAGAGATTCACACTATGCAGCTACAAAGCTATCTCCCCTGTGTAACACACAACATACTTATTTTTGTCCAGGTTATGATGACCATTATTACACAAGGCTCCCTTCAATTTTTATTTTGTAATATCTATTCATTCCACTAGAGCAGGAGATAATAAGTGTCCTTTCATTTTCAGCCATTCAACCTCCACAGACCAGAATGTATTCTCTGTGAAATATATCAACCCAAATATAAGTACTCAAAATGTATGATATTCACTCTGCATACTTTACTCTAAGTATTGTCTTAAAACATCTTCACGGGTATTTACTTTTGTGAAGTGCACCAGTTCCTCCTGCAGTAAAGCACTCCCACAACATGATGCTGCCACCACTGTGCTTCACGGTTGGGATGGTGTTCTTCAGCTTGCAAGCCTCCCCCTTTTCCTCTGAACATATCGATGGTAATTATGGCCAAACAGTTACATTTTTGTTTCATCAGACCAGAGGACATTTCTCCAAAAAGTACAATCTTTGTCCCCATGTTCAATAGCAAAATGCAGTATGGCTTTTTTTGGTGGTTTTGGAGCAGTGGCTACCTCCTTGCTGAGCATCCTTTCAGGTTATGTTGATTGTAGGACTTATTTTACTATGGATATAGATACTTTAGTACCTGTTTCCTCCAGCATCTTCACAAAGTCCTTTGCTGTTGTTCTAGGATTGATTTGCACTTTTCTCACCAAAGTACATTCATCTCTAGGAGACAGAACGTGTCTCCTTCCTGAGTGGTATGATGGCTGCGTGGTCCCATGGTGTTCATACTTGTGTACTATTGTTTGTACAGATGAATGTGGTACATTCAGGCATTTGGAAAATGCTCCCAAGGATGAACCAGACTTGTGAAGGTCTACAAAATTGGCTGATTGCTTTTGATTTCCCCATGATGTCAAGCAAAGAGTCAGAGTTTGAAGGTAGGGCTTGAAATACATCCACAGGCACACTCAAATTATGTAAATTAGTCTATCAGAAGCTTCTAAAGCCAAGACATAATTTTCTGTAATTTTCCGAGCTGTTTAACAATCAACTTAGTGTACGTAAAATTCGGACCCACTAGAATTGTGATAATAATCTGTCTGTAAACAATTGTTTGTGTCATGCACAAAGTAGATGTCCTAAACGACATGCCAAATCTAGTTTGTTAGCAAGATGACCAAAGACTTTTTGCCAAGACAAATGGGCAGCTATACCACCTGCCTCATAGAATTTGGGGCCTCATAGACAACAATTATGAAAGACTGCACGCTGTCATTGATGCTAAAGGGGGTCATGTTTTGAACTAAGGGTATGCAGACTTTTGTGGCCATTGTGCCATTCTACAGTTGAATATGCCTATATCCCATAAGAAATAAGTGACATGTTTTGCCTGCTCACTCATGTTTTCTTTACAAATGGTACATATAGTACCAATTCTCCAAGGATATGCATACTTTTGAGCACAACTGTATATAAAATGAACACTATGAACACTATGAATAAATAACACTGGATGAATTGTTTCCTGTCCTCAAAATGTGTGCTTTTCAATGTAAAGGCAGTACTCTACATGTTGCCAGAGTGGTGAGAGCCGGACAAAGGCATGAGGCTTTTAAGTGTTCTTTTAGTTATACATAATTATGTAGGGACATACAGACCTATGTCTGTAAACAACAGCAGCACAAGGAGTGCAAAAGTAGTTTCACTGTAGTTGCGAGCTAATATAACTATTAGATCTGTCAGGACTGTAGCATGAGACATTTAAGATTTTCACCTGTTAACACCATGTATCTCACAAATCTGTCCACATTGCTTGTTCATGTAGATAAAAGTAACATAGTGTCAAAACACTCTTAGATAAACAACCAAAGCAAACAATAGCTAGTTATTAACTAGCCTATAAAATCCTGGAGATATGTAGCATGATCTCCTATAGACGCTAAGCTTACATTTGTTTGCTAGCAAGTTATGTAGCTTACATTAAATTAACTTAGCTCCTTTTCTGCTCCTTGTGAAGGGATTGAAGTAATAGGGAATGGCATTCGGCCGTTACATTTTCAACAGTTAAAACTCATGTGCTGGCTCTACTAAAATCAGGAGGTTCTACATCCTGAAATCGCTATAAACTCTGAAAATTGTTGTTTGCACAGAACTAGGACATTTCAATATTTTATTTTAGTGAGATGCTGAAAAAAATGTTTTGCATATAGAGAGGAAACTTGATTAAAATGACATAAACCAAACATTAACAACATATTCAATGGCCATATAAAAAATAAAACCAGTGTTGGAATTATCCAACACTAGTGTTATTGCTTAATATTAATCTTTAATATTACACTTTGTACATCCTCTGTTGCCAAACATATCAAATTGATTCAACCACCCACCAACATTTTTAGGTAAAGGTTTTCAGTGGCTCTTTTCAAAAACAAAATCCTATCAGACAAGATAACCCTCATGAAATGGATAACTCTGCAACAAGAAGTATCTAAAAAAAATCTAAATTGTTTCCAAAACATATCCACAGTTAGGTTCCCACTTTTCATAGAGGAATTAATAAAACACAGTGATAACAGTTCATAGTACATTTTTATGAAACTTCCAAAATAACAATTGTAAATATATGTTTACATAATATATGTAAATATATTTATGTAGAATGTAGGCAAGTTATGTCACACATGCTGTCTTGTCTCTGTGACATGTCAATTAATGCATGCTGTGTCTTGTCTCTGTGACATGTCAATTAATGCATGCTGTCTTGTCTCTATGACATGTCAATTAATGCTAGCTGTCTTGTCTCTGTGACATGTCAATTAATGCATGCTGTCTTGTCTCTGTGACATGTCAATTAATGCATGCCGTGTCTTGTCTCTGTGACATGTCAATTAATGCATGCCGTGTCTTGTCTCTGTGACATGTCAATTAATGCATGCCGTGTCTTGTCTCTGTGACATGTCAATTAATGCATGCCGTGTCTTGTCTCTGTGACATGTCAATTAATGCATGCCGTGTCTTGTCTCTGTGACATGTCAATTAATGCATGCCGTGTCTTGTCTCTGTGACATGTCAATTAATGCATGCCGTGTCTTGTCTCTGTGACATGTCAATTAATGCATGCCGTGTCTTGTCTCTGTGACATGTCAATTAATGCATGCCGTGTCTTGTCTCTGTGACATGTCAATTAATGCATGCCGTGTCTTGTCTAGCCCCCTGCTGGTTCATCAGTCATGACCTTCCTCCCAGACCACAGTTGGTTACACATAACAGCAATAATTGCAATACGTGATACATTATTACCATTGCTCTGATTACACTGATAACACATACAGCACAGGATAGGAACAACATTTACAATACATGACTACAACAGTTATGATTACAGTCATGATACATATATGATTATCCCATTATGTACCTAATGCCTAATATACCTAAGTCCATTCATGATAGAATGTAAAAAAGACTAAATAGTAGTAAAAGGTTCCCTCTGAATCTAACATTACCCAGGCAACATGATGTTATTGTGGGGTTTGTTCTTGGAAACCCAGTAACTTCCATTCAGACAAATTCCAACACCACACCCATAACTCTGAACTTCTAAACAGTATGGCCTAAAGTATTAGTCATAGCAATCCTGTATAAAGAGAAAATATGTTTGTTGTTAAAAACATGTAAATCAAAATACAAATGTTTTTTTTTTCATTCACAGATCAAAGAGATCTATTTGTCCAAATATTTTCTTTGTAATTCTCTGAATAAAACAAAACAGCTAAAACACACATTGCACTCTAAATGAACCATATATTCAAAAACAGTAAAAGTCAACATCCTGCAAGAGAGAAAACAAAAATAATGATCAAAACCATACCAATAAGCAAAAATAAATAGCAATATTTAATTCTGGAACTGATTATACAGCTACTGATCAAGAATACCAATTAATATCAAACACCAACTATTGTTAAATGCTGCTTGTGACAATTGAGAAAATACACCTAGCCCAAAACTGTAAAAAGTTAAAATACATGGTAGTACTTTAAACACCACTTCATTGTGAATTATAGTGTTTTGCTTTTTTTTTCTGTGCCAGCAACAAAACATAGATAAAACAATAAAGGAAATACTCACGGTTGTAGGGATCATTACAGTATCAGTATTCTTTTTAAACTTGACAGTCTCCTTCACTAAGTTGCTGGGGAAGTATCCAAGGATGCCCATTTGGTCCACATACCGCTCGCTGTAAACCTGCCAGAGAGAAAAACAAAATACTAGATAGGGTTGTCTCACTTTGATAGAAAACAGGGTTTTAGGAAGAGCAGAATAGGCCTAACTAAAATTTTATGGAATGAAATACATGTAATACTCCACTGTTCAACACAACAAAAAGATGTGACCGGCAATGGGTGTTTTTAAGTTCAATAGATTTGCTAGTCACTACTAACAAGTATAGGGCTTATTATCATCAGATATAACTGACAAAAATAGAAAAACAGATTGAATGGATCATAAGCTTAGTATAATTAAACAGTAAACACTCCCATTCAAGCGGGACCAGTCTGCGTAATAACCATTTGATCTCAAACAGTTAAAACATACTGTACGTGGATACTGCATGCATTTCATCTTGCAGAGTATCAAAAAGGTCTGAAGTGTTATTCTGAATGATGTACACTGAACACGTTTTAGAGTAGGTGGTGTTAAACTGTAACACAGTTTAGAGTAGGTGGTGTTAAACTGTAACACAGTTTAGAGTAGGTGGTGTTAAACTGTAACGCATTTTAGAGTAGGTGGTGTTAAACTGTAACACGTTTTAGAGTAGGTGGTGTTAAACTGTAACACAGTTTAGAGTAGGTGGTGTTAAACTGTAACACAATTTAGAGTAGGTGGAGTTAAACTGTAACACAGTTTGCCTGTGTACTATGCCTACGTCACTGTGGAATACAGAAAGATTTAGAATGTTCCCCGGGATCCTTTGGTTCGACAGACTACCACCCTAGATTTATGGCCAGATGACAAGAAAGTACATGTTTTTGGCCCCATTTACCAGCATTGGTTTTGGCATTGGCATGTGCAGGAGTACCTAAAAACAAGAGGGGATGGAAAAAATACCGGAAACACCTAATGATATATTAATATCAAGGACCTAATATGATCAACTTCCATCCTTCTTAGAATGCTGTCATAAAAAGTGTGTGTGGGGATATATTGCAGCATTTTTCCAGAAGAAAAGCTTTGAGTTCTTTGAGGGATGAAGGAGGTGGAAGTGTTCTTCACACTCTGCACTCCAGAATTTCCCACAAAGTTTCAATAATGTTCAGGACAGTGATGGTTCTGTAAAATAGCTTCAAATTCCTTGGCCGTTATAACACCATGAATAGCAATTATCGGACCCAGTAACTCCCACCCCACGTCTTCCCATATTACAACAGATCGTCCACCATGTGGGCAGCAGTGTTGGGCAGTGGGCAGCAGACATTGTGAGCTGAAGGCATCCTTTGGCTTTCTCCAAATGTAAACTTTTCCGGACATAGGAAATAGGGTCATGATTTTTTACATATTTAATAATAATTGCTATTTTTATGACTGATGCCCCTGCAATTCTGTAACTGACTATTTGGTCTCTTTGGAACTCTTTTAGTTGCTTCATGTAGCTTTAAAAGCTCAAATACAAAAGTGTTACTTGTCTTTTTTACAGCTGATACATATGTTAAGCAAATTGGCAATCGACCTAATCTGACCTCTTCGACTGTTTGTAATTGTGATTTAGTTACTTCAACATAAGTTACGTCACAGTCCTAGTTGTATTTCCCTTGTTTTATCCACCCCCTGTACTATATAATATGTGGCTACATCTTTGATGTTATATACTTTAGTTTCTTTTTTTCTTCTACAACAAAATGAACTTCACAAATGACCTGGACATTATATTCACAAATCTGGTCACCTCTGCCAACACTTGGCCACAAAACCAAGTCTTCCAGCAAGAAAATGACCCCAAGCACACATAAATAAAGTAATCGATACTTTGTAATTTACCAAAAAATGTATATTTTACAATGTCCATTTAATTCTCTAGACTTGAATGTCAGTGAAAACCTGTGATTGTAATTCCAAAATGCATTACTCCAAGGGCAGATTTAGGATATCAACAATCTGAAAATATTCTCTATGGTAATGCTCTAAGAGCCTTCCCAGTGTGTTCTCCAGTCTAAAAAAAAACACATTTTCTAAAAAGGCTTGTTGTTATTATCCTTGCAAGGGAGGGTGCTAAAATGTGGAAAACAGGGGTGCCAATATACTGGACGTCACAGGACTTACACTTCCTGACCAGAAGACTCCAGCACCCTCCTCTGGTGTAAGTTTAGAGTACACGTAGATCGTCTGGCCCTTCTTGATGTTGATGAATCTACAGTCAGGGGCCATAAAGTCATCCAGAGCAATCGCCAAAGATAGAGCATCTTAGAGGGAATAGCCACCAAAACAACATGAAAGTAAATAACCTGCTGAAATGTATTATGAGAGCAGGAGAGAATAGCAAAACAATTGACTGTGCACTCCTGTGACATCGCATATAAAGCTGTAATTGACATGACTGATGTGTGCATGGTATTGTCACACACATAAAAAAGAAAATACAGAAGATATGAAAAGACAACACAAATATACAATCTTCAAAAATCGTCTTCTGATCCATCCACAGAAGCTGCATACATGTTACTACACCAAAGCAAAAATAAAATGCACCCGTTCAACATCTAGCCTGTTAATAAAACGCGAAGACTTACATGAGCACTCGTCATCTGCACAGGTTTTGCTGTTTGCCAGTTTTTCCATAAGAACAGCATTGGTAATTGTCTGGTAAACAGACCCCATGGAGAGGAGTAGAGCCAAACACACTTGAGAGTTCATACTGAAAACAGTGTGAGAGGTGAACTAACTTCAGTAGAATTCCTTAGAGTTCCAAATCCATGTCCAAATGGGCAGAGCCCTTACATCACAGCCAATCTGACCAATCAGAATTGACTGACTCCACATTTTACATTTACATGGGAGGGATTTGGGGGGAAAATGTGGGCTGCACATTTCTATGTGGAAAACAAATACCATTCAGTGAGTTCCTACCAAAAATAGACCTGGATATTTGTGGGGGTTTTTGTCCATGTGCTTGTTTGTTTGTTTCCATAAAATCTGCCAATACTTTATTATGTGCAGTCTGGCAACACTCCTTTATATTTTGTAGCTCCTCTCCAAATCATAGCATAAATGAATCATTATTAACACTTGTGTGAATATCCTTTACTGCTCTCATCCACTTAGAGAGTGTCTCCTACCCTTCAAGTTTACTAATTCCAGCTGTAACATAGTAGAAAAAATTGGTCTATCTTAAATATGTTAAGAGATTATGTCGCAGGTGTGTCCAGGTTAGTGTGTTGGATAATTGGCTTTTCATGTGATAGGATAAATGTGTATTTCATTTTGTGTTTCAGGTGTCTTTCCACCAGAGCTAATGCATAGGCATGTTGGATCCTTTGGTTCCAGAACATGTTGGCTACAGTGTTTGATGAGATAAGTCTGTAATTAGCTGAAATAGGAGCAGAAAATGGATGCCTGCATTCTGGGCTGCACTAATTCCAGTGGCAGTTTTAATTAACTGGTTTTGTGTAAAAGGTAAAAGCATCCATAACATTGTTTTCATTGGAATAATAACATATGACATATTTGAATGTAAATATATTACTCTTATTATTGGAATAAAAAATATTTTGTCTAGTTTCCTCGCAAGTAAATGCATAATGTCACATCTTTTATCACATAAATAATGTATTTTGAAAAAGTCCATGAATTTGACAAAAACATACTGCTAGGATAAATAAAAAAATAAGGCACATTATCTGAATTACAGCAGATAGGAGGAACAGCTAACTGTTAAAAAATAAGATTAGTATTAAAAATGTTGGTCTGGTCATTCTGTACAGATGAAAAAAATAAAATGCATTTGATTTTAGTATGGGTGTAAGAGGACATCTAGTGGTAACTGGGTTTACTGCAAGGGGCAAACTCCGATGCTGAAAAATGAAGCCTACCCGGAAGTGCCAAAAACTGCAATTAATCGAATGACCGTTTGAGGCTGGCTACAAAAGGGAGCAATCGTCATAGACCTCTATGGCAAAATGCCCAACTTTACTGCAGAAATAAACATGTTTACAGCCTGGTTAAAAAAATATACAGGGGGTTTATAACTCATCCGTTTAAATTATATTAAGTATTGTAATTAGAGGGCGCGGCCTATTGAGTGGAGGTGTGGTGCTGGCGCTGTCACTCCTAGCGGTTTGTCCGGTCTGCTATCGCCTCAGCTAACTCCAGTCGTTATAATCAAGTGACATCCAAATAAACGAGTCGTAACCATACTGTCTATGATCATAACTTAAGTTATGAGGTGGGCGTTGTTGCTACAATCAGGCACCTCAGCTGCACCCACGCCACCCCTCTTTGCCCAATTTTGCTTATCCGGGAGTTAGGACGAGTGACGCGTTACCAAGATGGCGACGACCATCTCCGCCAAAAAGGAGCTTCAAAACGGGTCTTCTGACACCTATGGGTGACGTCACGGTTACTACATCCATATTCTTTAGTCTATGGTTTTCTGTTGTCAGTCACTCGCTATCATAAAATATAATAATAAAATAATATTTTGTCATTTATTTTAAGTTTTAAGTTTAAATAATGCAAAAAAAAAACATTTACCAAATAATTACGTTTTATGTTCCTATTTCCTGGACCCGTGGTTTGACCGGGTCTGACGTAGATCCGCTGCACAGATATTTGAAAGAGTAGATGCTTATGTATTTTCTGTAACAATGGAATTAGTTGTACAAAACGCAACGGAGCGCTGTGTGCTAAGCTTCCGCTACTTTATTTGGTGTGTCGTGGTGTATGCGTCCATTGATGGTGACAAAAATATCTGCGGTCAATTTTGAGAAGAAGAAGTCATTTGCACTTAAATAAATTGTGGTATTCGATAATAGGTCTTGCTGCCGGGTAGCCTAATTAATATTCGTAGACATCTAAAATTTCAACAGGGATAACTCAAATAAAAAGTATTTTTCACAATTTATGTTCATGTTAATTGCTAGCCATCAAATCCCCCACCCGTGATTAAGAATTGTTAAGTCCGTAGCGTGGACAGATTTCAAGTCGAGTAAACTCTCTTTTATCGCCACATCCTCTCTGTCTGCTGTCAACTCAAAACGAGTCAACGTTTTGTTGTTGTCTATAGTGGGGAAGAAACCCAGACAGTTAGTGTTTGCGTTGGGCTTGTAGTTTGTACTCGTTTTAAACTTTCAATGTAATTCTTTTTTTTTTTTTAAAGAACATTTGAATGTCTCGTTTTTAGGAAGTTTTCAAATTCAATCCGCACAGATAGCAAACGTACAGTGTTCCAAAGTAATGGATTCGCGGGTATCAGAGCTTTTTGCTACAGGTTCCGGACAGAAGTCTGGATCCCAAGGAGTTGGATCTAGCTCGGGAAATTGCTTTGGAATGGTTTCTAAAAAGTGTTGTGCAAAGAATGCCAAAAAAGCAAAGAGTAGGTCATCCCGAACCTGCAAACCAAGCAATAACCCCCCATATATTCCTCCGGCTAATCTTCCACCAGAGGTAAGCAGATAGGCTTCCATTCATTAATTGAAGCTTCCGTAGCCTGCGGCGGGTTACGTGTAGTTACGTTAGCACCAACGAGAGCTGCAGTAATTGACTAGCGTTTACGTGGAATACCTTCCCTGCCAAGTTTGACCTAACACTGGACACACTTTTTTGCATACATTTATATCACTCAAGTACATGTTTGTAACCATATTGTGGTAAATGTTCCCAAAATGTTGAAACAAGCGAGTGTCTGCAACCCAAATGTTAATTTAAACTATATCACAGTACAGTAGCTAGCTCGACTAGCTGGCTAACGACGAACGTTAGCTGCCTGGTTAGTATATAGTATGACGTATCATACTAGCTAAAACTATCTTTACAAATTACGTTACCCAGCTAGCGTTAGTTGATAGTTGAATAGACTAATTACAGTACTTTGGTGACTAGTTACGTGATTTAGCTGGCTCCGTGTTTTATTTCGTTTTGTTGGTTACATAAATGGAACAGCTGTGTTAGTAAATAATATGGGGGCGGGATGCCTCGCCAGCTGAGCGTAAATGGCTGAAGCCAGCCAACGTCAGTTTGATCCTGAAATCCCAACGTACAAAGGGGATCTTTTTCCTGAGTCAAAGGAATTTAGAATAAGATAGTCATGACTCATTGGCGTATTTAAACCTGTTCCTATGGACTGTAATAAATTCTGAGTTATTAAACTATTCTGGAATGTAGCATGACGTATCCCAGCTAAGTAGGGTTAGCTAGATAACTTTTGACAATCTGGCATCATAGAAAGCACATATACACCTAAAATGTGTTAGTATATGTATACCACTCTTTACTGGACTACGTACAGTACCCCATAACAAGTCCAATATACTTCACTGAGATACAACGAGAAATAGTAACGATTGGCTTCTAGACATGTCCCAACATGCAATTTTTGTTCAATGGACTGACTGTGAGCTATACACTACCATTCGAAAGTTTGGGGTCACTTAGACCATATCTTGTTTTCCATGAAAACATACATGAAATTCTTTGAATAAAAAAATTGCGAAATGAATAGGAAATATTGTAATTGACAATAAATGATGAAATAGTGATTTTTAATTTAAATAATTATTGTCCTTCAAACTTTGCTTTTGCCAAAGAATCCTCCATTTGCAGAAATTACAGCCTTGCGGACCTTTGGAATTCTAGTTGTCAATTTGTTGCGGTAATCTGAAGACATTTCACCCAATGCTTCCTGAAACAAGTTGGATTGGCTTGATGGACACTTCTCACAATCAAGCTGCTCCCACAACAGCTCAAAACAGCTCAAATACCCCCAGACCATCACATTGCCTCCACCATGCTTAAAAGGCATCAAGCACTCCTCCAGCATCTTTTCATTTGGTCTGCATCTCACGATTGTTCTTCTTTGCGATCTGAACACCTCAAACCAGTTGAGGACCTGTGAGGTATCTGTTTCTCCAACTAACCACTATTGTATTTGTCCTCTTGCTCAGTTGTGTACCAGGGCTTCCCACTCCTTTTTCTATTCTGGTTGGACACAGCGTTGTATGGGATCTTCACTTTCTTGGCAATTTCTCACATGGAATATCCATTTCTCAGAACAAGAATAGACTGACGTGTTTCAGAAGAGAGTTCTTTGTTTCTGACCATTTTGAGCCTGTAATCAAGCACACAATTGCTGATGCTGAAGATACTGAACTAGTGTAAAGACAACCAGTTTTATTGCTTATTTAATCAGTTGTGCTATTAATTGCAAAAGGGTTTTGTAATGTTCAATTAGCCTTTTAAAATGATAAACTTGGATTATCAAACACAATGTGCCATTGGAAGTCACGACTGATGGTTGCTGATAATGGGCCTATATACACCTATGTAGATATTCCATATAAAATCTGTAATAAATAGTAATTTACAACATTAACAATTTGACCCCAAACTTTTGAATAGTAGTTCATATAGTCAATTAGAAGAGTGGTATTCAGATCTGGCCCTTGTGGTACACCAGATACACTACATTTTTTTCATTGCAATGCCCTCATCAGGGAAATATTTAGACCTGGGAAACCAGAGCAATTGATGGTGAGGTAGAACAGAAGTCCCTGATTACGGGGTTGCAATGTAAAAAATGTAGTGTATCTGGTTTTGGGAGTGAGAGTTGAATACCACTACACTAGAACATACCATTGATGTGAGCAATTGCAACATGATACATTCAAGTAGCTGTTGTATTTAGATTGCGAATTATTTAGGTGCATGGAATCAGGGATCCATACCCAAAGAGCAGTTGCATCATCTCATGTCTGCAGTTTAGAAGCTAGTTGAAACAATGTGACAGCTTTTAGTCGTTTTTCTAACCACCTAGTCTATTCAGTTTCTTTTGAATATTGCTTGTCAGATTGGTGTTCTGTGGGGCTTTTTATAGAACAATAGGACCTATTGTCTCAGTTCTGGTCAGTCCAACATAACAGTGGTATCCACTCTTCTCTTTCAGGCTGAAGAGGGGAATATAGAGTACAAGGTAAGCAGAAATACACTGTTATAAATGTGTCATGACACACACCTTACTGACTCATTACTGAGAAATGGCTGTTGTCAGCTGATAGAAGTTCTGAAACTTTGAAGTATATTTTATTATCCTGCCTCCAAAGTTGTCTTTATTCCAGCTTCACATTAGTAATCAATAGTTTGTCTTCTGTTTTCACCATAATGTTTTAAACTATATTGCTTAGAAAATTGCCAAGTCTACACGTTATTTAACATACTGAATGAAAATTTATAATTTTCTTCAACATTTAGGATGTCCTCCTACATTTCCATATTTTGACTTTTCTCCATCAACAGCTGAAGCTCATCAACCCAACGCAGTACCGCTTTGAACACCTGGCCACGCAGATGAAATGGCGTCTACAGGAGGGGCGGGGCGAGGCTGTCTATCAGATTGGCGTTGAGGATAACGGCATGCTTGTGGGCCTATCAGAGGAAGACCTGAGGTCATCACTAAAGACCCTTGGAAGGATGGCAGAAAAGTAAGATTCACAGATTGTAAACACGCCAACAGGCTTCACATTTTCTATAATTTTTTTAAAAATTTGGTGTAATTGCTCTGGAAATTCTTTCACCAGAGGCTTTCTGGGCCAATGTTGTGCTTACTGAGTCTTGACTTGCAGGGTTGGAGCTGACATCACTGTTCTCAGAGAGAGAGAAGTTGACTACGATGCTGACATTCCCCGTAAGGTGGCTGAGGTGCTTATAAGGAAGGTACCAGACGACCAGCAGGTTAGTTACCAAATAAGCTGATAAACCATTAAGTGTGTCTGTATTGGCTGTAGACGGTGAAATACTGTACCTTTACTAGTACTGCTAATACTACAGAATTTCTTGATTAGTGTGCTACATGTAACTATATCAAAATGGATACTATGTTAATACTCATGTTTTTGTGTTTAGTTTTTGGACCTGAGGGTGGCTGTGCTGGGTAATGTGGACTCAGGAAAGTCAACGCTGCTTGGTGTGCTGACACAGGGTGAGCTGGATAACGGGCGTGGGCGAGCCCGACTCAACCTTTTCAGACACCTCCACGAGATCCAGACAGGACGCACTTCAAGCATCAGCTTTGAGATCCTTGGGTTTAACAGCAAAGGAGAGGTATATGGGGAAACCTGACACTAATTAATGGAATGACTGGATAGATTTGCTAGCGACTGTTAACTTTTGGCTTCCCACATTCCTCCTTAGGTGGTGAATTACAGTGAGTCGCGAACAGCAGAGGAGATCTGTGAGAGTGCCTCTAAAATGATCACATTTATTGACCTGGCCGGCCACCACAAGTACTTGAAGACTACTATCTTTGGGCTGACCAGCTACTGTCCAGACTTTGCAATGCTGGTGGTCAGCGCAAACACGGGCATTGGTGAGTCTGACTGTAATACCTGTCCTAGACTCTAAGTAGTTAAAGAATGAAAACGCTTTTTGTTGGGTTTACATGAATACTGTAGTTATGCCAGTTAGTCATTTCATACAATGGTTACCTTTAGGTTCAGAGTGGAGAAAGATTGTTCTCACGCCAATGCTCAACTGTAGCCTTTCTGGGGCCCTAAATGAGATTTGGGTTGCAGCAGAATTTTTGTGGTTTGGGGATTCATAGGGGCTGGGTCTGCTTGCTGTTATCATTTGAGCATTATTGTCTAGATGAGGTAGTCAAGATGTTTCTGTACATCCAATTTCATCCTTCTGAAACTTTTTCTTAATGTACCAAACAGTAGAATTTTGGCTATATGATAGTTAATTTCTTAGCTATATATTTGATCGTTTTATTCTGATTTTCTGCCTCATAATGGCCGGCTTAACATGCATTGACCCTTCTTTGGTCCTCATATTGTCAGACACCTGCTACATACTGACATTGATAACTCTCTTGTGCATCAAACAAACACAATGCCAGAAAAGGTGTAGCTCTCTCGCTCTCTCTCTCTCATTATTACAAGTGTCTGATATGGAACTGTACTATTTTCATAATTTGATGGTTGATCAGCCAGCAGAACAGCAGCCAGCAGAACAGCACCCAGCATTCTACTGCTGATTTACCTCTAAAGCTCAGCAGGACTGGTGCTGGTCAGCCCTTGGATGGGGGGACAGATTCTGCTGGAAGTTGTCTGAGGACCAGTAGGGGGCACTTTCCCCTCCAGCCTAAATTAGTCCTTCACTTGTCTGTTTTTTAGAGCCGGAAAGACAGCGTTGGCTATATCTGTTCTGAGAAGCAACCAACAGAAGGACAGATTTGTCTCTGCAACCTGACCCCCCTGCATAGATTTAGTTCCAAAAGTCAAACCGTTACCTGCAACTGAAAAAATATTAAAGCCTCCAGACAAATCATACTCTTAGTTACGTCTCCTGCATTTGGGAGAGCAGTTTCTTTGAACCATTTTACACTACAATGCTATGCAGAGTATGCTCGTGCATTAAAAATGTGTAACACTTCCCACTAGTAAACAAATCTCACGCGCCTACCTGATGAAACATTTTGTAGGCCGTGTCCACGATCTACAGGGTTGTCCTTCCTAACCATGAATCCCCCCAAATAATCTCACTTCTCACAGAAATAAAGTTTTGTCTCTATTTGTGTCAACCCGCTGTTTATATAATATTTTTATGCACCCCGTTGAATTAATTTTATTTGCGGTTCACCCGTTGGGAACCATGGCCAACTGACCTGATTTAGGTCTCAAGTCTAAATGCCAATATCAATAGATGAATTTGGTGGATCAGCCTGCAGCACAGCACCAGTCCTCCCACTGCTGGTTTACCTTGAAGCCAAGCATGGTTGGTGCTGGTCAGGAGACTATGCAGCTGGAAGTGGTGTTGGAGTGCCGGTAGGTGAATCCTCCCTCTGGTCTAAATGTCAAATCCCAATGCCACTGGGCAGTGAAGGTGACATTGCATAGTGTGCTGTCAATCTTCACATTGCTGAACCCTAGTGAACACTAATAGTGCAAAATGGAAGAAAAGGGAAGTACAACATTGGTAATATGGCAGTGGTGTGTCTTTGAAGAAAGACAAACATGAATTGCAAAATATGTTGGCGAGTTGTGCAGAGCATGTCAGGAAACACCAGCAACCTGGTTCATCGTTTAAAGTGGTACCACACTACAGCGCTCGCAGAGTTTCATTTTGTGGCTTTCTATCGTCACTAATTGCCCATATATGAGTCAAAATGCATCCACTTCCAGTGATGATGTTAGACCCAAACAACAAACATTAACAGCAGCATTTTCCGTTATTACACCATATAAAAAACAGGGGTGGGAAATGGGGTGTCAAGTTATTGCTAGTTATATACAGCTCTGGAAAAAATGAAGAGACTGCTCCTTTTTCTTTCCTTTCCAAGAAAGTTGAAAAGGAAGGTTTTGAGTGAGGACCAGAAGGGTTAAAATAAAGAGACCACTGCAAATTGAACACTTCTGTTCTTCACTCAAAACTTTCCTTTTCAACTTTTTTGGAAGAGACTCAGGCTTATATCAGGCTTATATCCTACACAGAACATTTTTATTTTAACATCGTTTTCAGGGATGAGTTTGAATACTCTTAATTGTGTTTAAAATTACTCGATCACTAATTTACTTCCCTAAAAATGAGCAGACTTCATTAATCAGACCAGCTCCCTTTGCTATTACTGTGTGAAAGTGCCAGATTTGTTTGGAAACGCCTTCTCCCATTCTGTTGTGCTTATCTTATTTGTTCACTTGTGTCTAATGCAATTCAGCAACACGTGGCAATTTTTTTAGGTAGATCATTTTCTTTAACTGAAAACAACGCATTGCATTAGCCAACTGAATTGCACTAAAATAACTGCAAAATGTAAGCACCTTTGGGCAAGTACACACATTTTTATATATGTACTCAATAACTAAATTACTGAAAATTCCCAATGTATATTGTGACAGTTATCGATGTTGAATGATATGAGAAAAAAATATAATGATAATATTTTTTGCCGTATCATCTAGACCTATCCGTAGCTCACCATTGAGTGTCACTGAAACTGAAACCTGTTTAGTCAGTAAACTGAGACTTGGGAAATCAGTACTGATGTTGCAGGAAAGGGTCCCAAGGCTTTCTATGGGATTCTGTACTTGTTTTCAATTGCTACTGATACTTGAAGGGACTCGATTGGTGTCCTTCAATTTGCTTTATCCTTTCAAGTCATATCAGATCATTTGTCATTAGTATTGTGATGGTCTTTGAGTTTGATGTTACGTTAATTTACCACTTTATTCAGTGTTTGCTCATATCAGGCTTATTCTTTCTTTTTTTTATCTGTAGCATTAAATTATTCAATTATTTACCGCAATATTAGTCTAGAGAACTTGTAGCCTTTAAATTGTCCTTTTACATGCAAAAACGTCTCCTTTACTTAAAACATTCCTTTGCCTACTTCAGGTTTTTCAAAGCAGATTATAAGGTCAATGACTTAACAAGAATGAAGATCAGGGAGTTATAAAGATACATTTGACTACCGTTTCAATTCTATTGAATTATATATATAATATATAATTACACAAAACATGTCCATAGCCTGTTGGTCAGTCTCGATTAGTCTATAAATTAAGAAAGTATCCTGTGTCAAATTAGCATTTCCTGGTAGAAGATTGGCACGTTCAGCGTTGTAGACATGACAACAATAGCACATTAGTTTCAGAGCCAAATATACTTGCTGCTGGGTAATTAAGTCAGACACACCCAAACCTTTATTTTTAAAGAATGTTAATTTAAAAGCAAGTAATAAAAATCTGTATTTTTTTTTTTGACAACCCACTGCCTGAGTTAACTTTTCATCATACATCTTGTAGATTAGCTGCGCAACCATAAACTGACATGTGGAAACAAGAGATGTAGACCGTTTAATGGACAGCAAAATATGTACTATAGTCTTTTATTTTAAATTCCAAAGTTTATTTTCATTAAGGTTAGTTGATTCATAATGTATTTAAAAATATATAACTATCAATTACCCAGTTTTGACAGTTATTTTCTATGGCTCTTTTCAACCATAACTCAGGGTTACAAAGTAAGTCAAAAATGGTTACAGCCCAAGTGTACTCTTAAAAGGATAGAATCTGGACACAACCTAAATCTCTAAAAGTCATACAGTGCAACACATTTTCTGTGTTTACTGTTACATAAACAAGTTATTTGTTAACTATCTGTTTGATCTGTTGCTTATCACAAATGGTAAAGTAGCTGCAGTCGTAAGTGGGGTTTGAACCCAGGCTTCCAATAGGAATTTTAACGTGTATGCGGTACATCAGACCACTCAGCCATTCGGATACAGTATCTCTAACTGGATAGTTAACCCAACACCATATTTTACTGACTGTATGTCAGCTAGAGTGTCTCTAAGCATGTAGGCAGCCAGTTGAGTTATATATTCAGGCGTTAATGTATTTGCTAAAAAACTTCATTGGTAGCGGTAGTTGGACACTTAACGCGCAGTACTTGTAGGGTTAAACAAAAAGTGTTGTCAGAAGTGGGATTCGAACCCACGCCTCCAGGGGAGACTGCGACCTGAACGCAGCGCCTTAGACCGCTCGGCCATCCTGACTGTATTCGAATTTCGCATGTACATTGTGTTCTCTTTCAGGGTAGAGTTATTGTATGCGTTTATTGATTCATGAGAAAATTACTTTAACTAAATGTTTTCATTAGTTTCAAGCAAGACCGAAGTACTGTTAATGTTCATTAGCGTAAATCCAAATAGTGTTCGATGAGATACCCACCTGTGCTATTCCCCAGCCGACAACTATTTGCCATCAATGACAAGTCAAGTTGGAAACATGAATATATAAACGTATACGTGTTTTAAGATCTGAACGGGATGCATGGCGGAAATCTGCTGTTGTAAACGTTATTGTACGTGTGAGCTTTCTTTAAACAAACCCAAACGGCAAATTAACGAGCTAACTATTTTTACATTGTCATTTTCATAGCCCCGTTAAGGCTAGTTAATGCTGCAACTTTTCAGGCTTAATAAATATGTTTAGTCTTGTTGTTCTGGTTATTTCAACTTGGTAGAAATGGCTAGCCTTTCTAGCCCAAAGCTATGTGACTGCTATGTCAAGCGTGGGCAAAACGGTGTTAATCATACGTCGAACTGTACTTAAAATGATGCCAAAACCACCTATTTTGAATCAGAATTCAGTTTCCCTTTCCGGCTTTGTAAGGGTGCCGATATGCTATAATATACACATTGGTGGCAGATCGAATACTTGGTATAGTGTGCTGCTAAGAGAAAATTCACGCAAAGAACACACAATCTACATTGAAGCGACATATTTATACAATATGTGCTGAGCATGCGTGGTTTGATATGAGCTGTAAGAGTATATCCCATTCAGTAACAGTTAATGTACATATTAACCGTTTTACATTTTCATGTAAATAGGTATTTTGTATGTAGAGAGATCGAAGTAGGGGCGATATTGTGTGCAGCTCTTTTAATTAGCTGTTTGAAATTGGCCTGATGTGGTTATGTAGTAAGCATAGCCTCGTTAGTCCCTGGGGCAGATGGCCGATTTAATGAGGGCAATAGCGCAGGGAAAATGTCCAGGTGATGGTATTTTTAGGTTTACAGGCTGCCTACTGGTGGATCATGTGCAACAGTGGATGACTGGGGTGGGAGTGGTCAGCAATGATCTTGCTTGCACATTTAGTAAACCCAGTGTCAGGTAGGAGGACATCGATGGAGGGCAGGTGGCAGCTTATTTCATCTTCCGCGGACCTTACATTGTGTTGTGCCGTTTATTTCTAAACCAGAGTCACGGTTGTCCTCCCATCTCAGCAGAACGACTTTATACTGTATTTATGAAGCCTTATTACAGGAATTCCTTATTTCACAGATCAGTTTGAAGTAAAATAATGGGGAAGCCATTTTATGTAATAATGGCAGATTCAATTGAACAGAGATTTGTGAGATTATTTCAGGTAGTGGACGACCCTTGATCTTGTGACAACGTTTATTGGTTGAATAAAAAAGTGTATGTCAGAAGTGGGATTCGAACCCACGCCTCCAGGGGAGACTGCGACCTGAACGCAGCGCCTTAGACCGCTCGGCCATCCTGACACGGTTGCCAAAGTAGTGTAAGACTGATGTCCCAAAATATGTTTTCTGGGTTTCAGGTAACAGTGACAGCTGAAAACTTGTTTGGATCAGCAGATAATTTAGACTAGTCTGTTCCACTGCTGAGTTAGTTCTGACTTTGTTCTTTGTATTGATACAAGACAACAGTAACCATGTTCATGTTGTCCCCCCACAAACAATGCATATCACCCCAGCCAATTGAGATATTGCGTGTCACTAACATATTTCAATACCTGGTGTCTGTGGCCAGATGCATCATTAAATGTTTTACATAATCTAAGGAGTGCACAGATGGCAGATCCATAATTCCCACGTGATTTCATTATGGGGGACCACTATTAGTTTATATATCTAATCTTCCTCCATACACTAATTTGACATTTTCTTAACTAATAACCAGACAGACAGACCTGAATTAATGTTCACAACCTGGCATACCTCTTCTCCTGGCCCTGCCGTGTAGTGATGTTGAAATTGGACTCATGTCATGGGAGATGATTGTGGGCCATCTTAAAAATGTGGCCCACAGACAGGCCAGACCAGGCCTGCAACATGAGAACACACACTTTAATTATGAAACAGGGAAATGGACCTGGGTAATGTATAGGCCTAGTCAGACCTTGTCTCTGTGACCAGACACCAGGCTAGATGGAAGATTGCTGACATTAACTGCAGGAGTCTGAATATTAGCGCCAACCAACAGTCGATCGTTATGTTGCATATCTACTTCACAGACCCCCATAGGGACACACATTGACACACAAACATGATCACCATGATAAACACACACAAACACATTTATGTTTATATTTGCATGCTCGCCACCAAAGTTCCCCCTAGAAGACACACTTAGTGAAAAGAACAATGACAATATGCTGCCCAATCAACCTGACCATTATATTCATACGGTATGTTCAATGTCCCACCATGTCACGTTCACCTGTTCTTATCAATCTGGACAGACATTCTAGTCTTTCTTAAGGTCTTAAAACTCTAGATAAGCAGTGTTCGCCCTCACGTGCTATACTTCGCTGCCTGGATGTTAGTAAACGTCTGGATTCCTCAACTCAAATCATAGATGCAGTAAATCCTATAGGAACACCATACATACAAACTTGATGAAACGTGATTCCCGGGAGGGGAGGTGAGTGTTTCTGGACCAGGCTCATTAACGGGTGCCGGTGTTTGCGCCCCCTCTAGCTGGTACAACGCGGGAGCACCTGGGTCTGGCCATGGCTCTGAAGGTGCCCATCTTCATTGTCGTCAGTAAGGTAGACCTGTGCAAGCGTGAGACGGTGGAGCGCACCGTCCGACAGCTGGAGCGCATCCTCAAACAGCCCGGCTGCAACAAAGTCCCTCTGGTGGTGTCCACCACTGATGACGCCGTTACAGCCGCCCAACAGTTTGCTCAGTCCCCCAGGTACGCGTACACACACACACACAGTGTCATAATGTATGTACATAATGTGTACTTCCAGTGCTGTAAATAAACACGACCTCCAATGTAATGGCGGGCAGTGTTAGTCAGGTGATGTTGTATTTGGCCGGCGTCATTCCGTGGCGCTGGTGCTGTGAGGTGCGTCACGGTGTGTCCCGTCCCTGCCCTGGTCATGTGACGCTGGTGTGTGGGTCTTGTGCAGCATCACTCCCATCTTCACCGTGTCCAGTGTGTCGGGGGAGAGTCTGGAACTGCTCAAGGTCTTCTTCAACATCATCCCCCCACTCAGTAACAGCAAGGAGCAGGAGGAGCTCATGCAGCAGCTCACTGAGTTTCAGGTACAACACACACACACACAGACAGACTCGCAGTGTAGGTAAATACTCTAAATGAATGTGTGTTTCACAGCAGTATGTTGTTTCCCTGTAGGTGGATGAGATCTACACAGTTCCTGAGGTGGGGACAGTAGTGGGAGGAACTCTATACAGGTCAATACCCTGATGTATGCTATGTAGCAGCTCCCTGTCCCTGTCCTGTTTCTCATCCCTGTTCTCTCTTTTTATTTAGTGGTATTTAACCGTCATCCCTGTTCTCTGTTCATTCAGTGGTGTTTATTAACCGTCGTCCCTGTTCTCCCTGTTTCCAGTGGTATTTGACCCTCATCCCTTTCTCTGTTTCCAGTGGTATTTAAACTTCGTCTCTGTTTCCAGTGGTATTTAACCCTTGTCCCTGTTCTCTCTGTTTGTGGTATTTAACTCTCATCCCTGTTCTCTCTGTTCATCCAGTGGTATTTATTAACCCTCGTCCCTGTTCTCTCTGTACATTCAGTGGTGTTCATCCCTCATCCCTGTTCTCTCTGTTTCCATTGGTATTTATTAACCCTCGTCCCTGTTCTCTCTGTACATTCAGTGGTATCTGTCGCGAGGGGGAGCAGCTGGTGGTGGGTCCTACAGACTCTGGTCAGTTCCGCGAGCTCACGGTGTGTAGCATCCAGAGAAACCGCTCTGCTTGCAGGGTACTGAGGGCCGGCCAAGCTGCCACACTCGCACTGGGCACCTTCGACCGCTCACTCCTACGCAAAGTAAGGCTCTAGTGTGTGTCTCTGTATTTGTGTGGTGTACTTTCATTTCTCCTTAAATGGCCATACTGGTCTTTGTCCCTCTTGGCTAATGTGGGAGGGGTTCACCTATAGTTGCCAGTGTTAAGGAATGTATTTAATAAGGTATTATCTTTGGATCTGTTCCATTGTGTGAACTGTCGTGTCTCCTATTTGACTCCCAGGGTATGGTGATGGTGAGCCCGGAGATGAATCCTACTATCTGCTGGATGTTTGAGGCTGAGATTGTGCTGCTGTTCCATGCCAAGACCTTCCACAAAGGCTTCCAGGTCACTGTGCACGTGGGTAACGTTCGACAGACGGCCACCGTGGAGGCCGTGCATGGCAAGGTCAGTCCTCCTTTCACACAGGCTCTCCCTTCACAAAGAAATCTCCTTTCACAACTATACTGTATTGGGTTGGGGTTGTGCACTATATGCAGTCAATTTCCAAAAACATTTCTGATGTAAAGTCATGTGTGTGGGCGTGCGTGTAGATTATTTAAATTAGGCTATAGCACTGCTCCCACATGATGCGTGAAAATGATAATATTCATCCGATGTCTTGAATGGTATTTGTGCCAGGTAAACTAAACCAAAGTGTGATTTCTATCTTACCTTGTCAATAGACAGGTTCAGGACATAATAGTGTAATTTGAATATATGATGTTCCTTCTTTTGTCCTGTAGTTATACTTTGTTCTCAGTCGTCCCCTTCATCCATCCATTTGTGTGTACCTCACTAGGAGCTGAGGACTGGAGAAAAGGCAGTAGTGTGTTTTAGATTCATCAAACACCCAGAGTACCTGAAAGTCGGGGCCAAGCTGCTGTTCAGAGAGGGAGCCACCAAAGGCATCGGGCAGGTCACCAAGCTACACCCTGTCTGCCAATACCAGCCCCCTCAAAGCGAGCATCAGGCCTAGAACCTGGAACAGCTTAGTGGAACAGGAGAACCAGAGCAGAACCACACTAGTCCCAGCAAGAACCCAGGATCTACAAGACAATTGTGAGGGAGGAATTCCTTCTCTTTCTCCAGTCAATTTCAGCCTTCCCACTTCTTCTCTCTTCTCTATACTAAGACAATCTTAGCACAAGCCTGACTTCCCTAGAATCTTTTCAGTATTTTCCACCTTTCAATTTTGTTTGGTCAAAGCCTAGTTGCCTTTTAAAAGGCTGCTTTTATTCAACAGATACAGCTTTCTAGGTTTTACATTTATTGCTTAAGCTTTTCTAGATGCTCATGAGGGATGTTTCTTTTGTCCCCGTTTTGAACTGGTTACCAAGCACCAGTCACCGCTGTGAGATTGACGGGAAAGATCTGGCTACAGGAGGCTCCATATCTCGATTGTAACCATGGAAATATGAGTAATGAAGGCTTAATAATAGTTAAAAAGTAGTTACCTATAGTTAAAAGTAGAAACATAGATCATTTCCAAACCCGAGACACATATCACCTGCTGGAACATCACCAGGGCACCCACACCCAATACACTGAAGGAGACATGTTCAGCAGTTGAAAAGACACTGAGTTCTCTAAACAGTTTACAAACCAAAAGTACAGGCTTACTGATGGCAGATTGATGTGACTCCTAAGCTACAGCCTTAGGAAGTCAGAGGTTACAATGAGAATGTATCCTCCATCATCACCACCCCACTTCATTTTGCTTGTATAACCTGTACAGTGCCTGATTAAAAGTTCAAAAAGAGTAAAATAGGACTTCATGATGAGGCATTTCCTGCTATCTTGTACTGTATAGCCATCTCACTGGTGTTCATCATCCCAAATACAACATACTTCCTTTCTAGCACAGTTTGAGAATGTTTGTGACTTGCAGAAAGGCCTCGATAGGCCAACTTACAGAGGGATGATGTTGCTGCCTACATTTAAAGTGCTTTATTTACTCAGGT
Organism: Esox lucius; assembly: GCF_011004845.1. Lineage (NCBI taxonomy): Eukaryota > Metazoa > Chordata > Actinopteri > Esociformes > Esocidae > Esox > Esox lucius. Next base: position 18,962,466 of record NC_047574.1, read on the forward strand.
CAGTATATTGTACATTAGACAGAATTCTACTCACTCCAATGATAAATATAGGTGATTTTGTCACTCAGTAGCTTTAAGGAATTGTCAACTATTGCTCCCAAAATGATTGTGACTGTTTCTTTGTGTGTTTCATAATATTTGTTTAAAAAAAAAAAAAAGCTGCCACTTTGTGCTGCTGTGTTTAAACTGCCTGTTCAGCAGCCATGTTGAGGTGGCCTTTTCTGTGGTATTCTGTTATGTTACTGATGTCACTGTTATTATGAAAGGGGTGTAACACAGTGCCTAGTGGAACTACTACTTTTAGAGTACCCATCCATGACACCCCAAGGTTCAACAAGTTTCTGGGGGAAAATCTACTTGATTTGGTGCTACTCCTTCAGCCAGCATTTGACATTTAGAATGTTGTGTGAATGTGTTGTTTGTTGCTGAATTCATTAGTTCAGTGCTGTTGACCTCACCACCTGTCTGAAGTTATTGCTAGGTTGGAATGACGCAGAGAAATCACTCGCTCATTTATGCCTATGAAAAGAGGGAAAATTACAATGTTTGTTGCACCTATATTATTGTGTGGTTTGTGTGCACTTGTAGACAGAATAGTAACAAAGTATCTCAACCAAAATATTTTATATTGGAAAAACAAAGAGCCGCTCATAAAGTTGATTTTTTTCATATACAGAATGTTTGTTTTTACAGATTTGTATCAGGTTTTTAATTTCACTCAAACCATCAGTTTTCTAATCTGTTTTAGTCTAGCACCAACACCATCAAGTGTCACTTTTTCAGCCACAGATAGGATTTTTATTTTTTTTAATGATTTCATTCAATCAGAATCGAGTGAAGTACCATTTATGTACAGATACAATTTGTATATTGTGTACATAAATAAACCGTTTTATTGACTTGACTGGGTCATTTTACTTTCTACACCTTAGGGATTCCTTAATAGAGGCACGTTTAGGATGGTAGCCTGTTGAATAATGTTCTCTCTTTCCCTGTAAGCCTCCCCCTTCTGCTATTCAGCTGACGCAAGACACTAGAAACAGAGTCATCTAGATTAACACCACGGTGTTAGGCTGTAACTTGATCTGATATGTCAAGCCTGGAAAAAAAAACACACAATTGGTCTGCCTTTCGGCAACACAGCCTGATGAAAGGGTTTGTCATAAAGCATGTGACAGTCAGAGATGGTGCAATAGCGGGTATTAAAGGGCAACCACAACTATTGAGGTCAGCAACCTGCTGAACCCATCTGATGTAAACTGTGGAAATAACAACCAAACACTCAGCAGTTGGTAACCATTTACCTCAGACTTCAGTGCAGTTGCTATTGCAGTGAATGGGAATATAAAATCTACATAATGTCCCAGGCCTTATCACGTTTTAGTCAGCCAGCGGTGCTCTGTGGCTGTCAGATTAGTTAGGGCCTCCTTGTAGCCCATACACTGGCTGACAGGGAAACACCACCCAATACCTGGACTACTACCAGTCAGCGTGAGGTTTCCACTCATTTTTTTGTGATTAGGGCAGAAATGTGATTTGGAGGTTTTGGAAATATCTACATTCAGAATGAGTGTAATAGGGTGTTTAAATGCTGTGGGGATGGCTGTCTGTGCCTTCTCTCTGATTTGCATTGGTAAACCATTTCCTTGAACGCAAATACTAGATCTCAGCTGAAAAAACATTCAACAGTGCCAATGTACAGTAGTTTATCTTGTGTGATGATGCTCCATCTAGTGGCAAAAATAGGTTTCACACAAAAAGGCCCACAATATTACCAATATAACCAGTGTTTAATGACACCATGATCGCACAAATGGACAAGGTTCTCAAGACACACCCCTTAAACAGATATAGAAAAGTGTGGCTTTCATAATCTGTTCAGCCATCATAATATATGCCCATTCAGCAGTTAAAATAAAATACAATTACATTTTAAAGATCAAACTCTGTGGCCATTTCCTTTTTATGACCTGTTTCTTCCTCCACTTCATCGTCACCTCCTCTTGAAGAAGGAGTCCAGGGTACCGACAGTGCCTCCCTCAGAGCGGGGACGTTTGGCCTGGGGTCCTGACTGGCCCCTGGCTCGCATCTTGCCCCGAGAGGCAGCCGAAACCGACGAAACACGTTTAGAAGGGCTGGCGGTTGTGTTTGCACTGGTGAAAGATTTCTGAAGGTCCAAGGCAAAGTGGTAGTCATTGTGTTCAGGCATTTCCCAGGCTAGCACTTCCTGGCCACAGTGCCCACAGATCTGCAGGTCCTCTCTGGACACAGGGTTGTCTGGAGGAGAAACATAGTCCAGCTCTGACCCTCCAGATCGCTGTTCCTCTGACAGGGGACACATTTCTTGGCCAGACCCCAGTGATCGTTCCTCTGCCTTGTTAGACACAGTGAATAGATTAGGTTCTGGGTATTTTACATCAACAGTCAGATCATCAGACCTTTCATCTCCCGGAGCAGTGTAACCCTCTTCCATTTCACACTCTTTGGTGTCTGCTGAAAGTCTGACCCCTATTACATCCCGTCCCTCTGTGGAACATGTTGCCCCACCCATTCTGGGACTGTCATTGTGACAGGTGGAGGCCCAATGGTTTCTCTCCGAATTCTTCTTCTGAAAGAAGGAGGAGATACCAGCTTTGGGGCTGGCTGACGAGCAGACTGAAGAGAGGGAGTGAGAAGATCCACTGGGGCCGGTCGGGGTTGCTCTCTCAGAGGACGAATGAGGAATCGAGGACAGTGGGAGAAAGGATCCACAGCCCCCAGCCTCTTCCTCATCTCCTCCCTCCTTCCTCTCCCTCTGTTTCTCTGCAGCTCTTCGGAATAAGGACTGGATGGAGCCAGGTCTCTTGGGGGTGGAGTCTGTAGGTGAGCCAGAGGAAGGCTGAGTAGAGGCCTGGGTGGAGGTTCCGTCACCGGACAGGAACCCGGCGATCCCTCCCACTCCGGCAGACGGGGCGTCTTGAAACTTGCTGGCCGAAATGTGGAGCAGGGTGAGGGGAGGAGTCCTGGTCGGAGAGACGGTTAAAGAGTCGAGTACATCTGAAAACACATGAGACTGAAACAAACCCAGAAAAACACACATGGAAGAACTACTCCGGGTACTGGGAAACCACAGTCCCTGACATTTAAGATTCTCAGCTACGGCTTTCAGTGCAACAAAACTAATGGACGACGTTCGGGAAATCTGGTGGTTAGCGTGCAACTTGCCAGGCTGCCTGGTGGTTCCCTGCCGTGTTCAGACTCTTGATGATGGCGAAGCTGTCCGAGGAGATCTTGGTGGCGTCATAGCGCGCCAGTGCACAACACCGGGAGAAACTGCTGGGCTTCTTATCACCCAGCTGCCTTATCCCCACAGTCAACTGCTTGGCCACACGGCCATTCTACACAGAGGGAAGAGATGAAGACAAATGAACCAGAGAACGGTGTTCCTGTGTCTCTTGGCTGACAGACCAAGACGCGGGGGGGAAAGACGATGAGACAGTAGATGGTGACATGAGACGGAGACTCTCCTCACCATCTCCCTGTCCTTGGTCAGTCTCTCCTGCAGCTCCAGGGCCAGTTGATAGAGCCAGTGCTGCACCTGCAGACAGGCGAAGGTTAAGACCTCAAACAACATAGAGGCAAAAGAGCCCCACAGGAATGCTGACAATCTATTGGGGTGCTGCGCAGAGAAGGCCCGTCCCAGAACCGATGAAGAGGTGGCAAGGATGTAGCCCTGATTACCTGATCTCTGGTAACGAGAGACGTCTTCCCAGGGAAGTTCTTGCTGCAGCCTATGGATTTAGGGAGTTGTCTGGGCTTCACTGGCTCAAAGTCGATCCCTCGACACAGGTCGTACAGCCACTGACTAGAGGGGATGGATATATGGGGCTTACATATGGGAATTACAACTGCCACCATTACAACTGACTGCTAATGGCATAAGGTACACCAATAACATACCTAAAGGAATGTTTTTCCCAAAAACTATTTTTGTATTTTGTTAACTAGTCCACAGAGCATGCGATCCCCAAGATGTGTACATGTCAAGTTTCAAGATGGAGCACTTCCACTAGATCATTTGATTCAATATGCATCACAATGTCAGTTGGTTCTCTATCTTTCTGTACTTACAGGGGTAGACGTTGAAATCTGACAGCGGAAATGCACACTTCTATGGACTGCATTATCAGTGAACCAATAAACAAAACACAAAGATCATTCTGAGGTAAAGCATTGTTCATTGGAGAGGGTCCTGGGCTACTGTGTTCTGGTCCTGAGGGGCTGAAACACTTCTGATCTAATTCTTTACCTTGTAACCACACTGATTTCCCAAGTCTGAATCAGTCCCTTTTTTTGAAAGAAAGGATAAAAACCACAAGTGCATTTACCCAGTCTTGTCCCCAAAGTGCTGCTCCAGTTGGGCCTGAGAAAACCGGGTCAGTTCTCCCATGTTCTCCACCTCCAGCATCTCTGTGATGGACGCCCCCAGCTTTCCTCCCAGGTTACGGCTAGAGGAAGGAACAACAGGATTGGATCAGTGGATATGAGTGTGTATGTACAGTTGATTCAGTAAATATCCTCTACATAGTCTCATGGTTCTGCAGTCCAGGAAATACCTTACTGTGATGCTGTACGTGTTGTATAGTGAACACTATAACAGTGTAAACCTGTCAGTAAAACCAATAAGCCATTGCTTCCATCGTTTTAAACTAGCGGCCCACTCACATCTTGCTGATGGGAAGGGAGTTAAAGAGCTCTGGGATGGAGTCTAGAGGCAGGATGGTTTGGCGGTTGGGTTTGTTCAGACCACAAGCTAGTTTGGCCAGCACCTGGGGATACACGGTGAGTGAATCAGACACAGATCCTGAACTGACAGTTGTAAGTGGCTGTTTCCACTGTGTGGATAAGACCTTTTAAGTTCTGCCTGGTTGGTTAGAATAGGGGAAAGGCATAAGGAAATGAAGCTAGTAAAACTACTGACATAAACACTTGGCTGTTCGGAGGAAGAACACAGTGTTGAGAGAAGAGGTGTACACACCTTGTTGTGGGATATCCCTGCTGAGCAGCGAAAGCCTGTGTGCTCCTCCACGGCAGCCCGCATCTCCTCCACGATCACTGCCCCGACGGCCAGCTGGAGCTCTGCACAGCCATCCACCCCCGACACGGAGCACAACCACTGCTGCAGGCCCTTAGATCTCTGCTCCTCTGGGGAGAACCAGGGAGGGGTGCATCAAGTGGAAATCAGCAATTACATTTGCTTCATGGCTGCGGAACGTGATGTTTCTCCGATCTTTGACTCTTAAGCGTATCCAGTGTTATGGATCCGGAAGCTTCTGCGCATGTGTATTTGACCGTGCGCTCGTTACAGAGAGACATGCCTGCTGGCACTCCACATTACACTTCTGATGATGACCCAGTCCCACTGACTTTATAAGTTATCAACATTTGATTGAGATATATATATAGACATAGATTGGGTTTCTGCCTTATTTCTAAACAGCAGAAATAAAATAAAAACTTTAATTGTGGCCTACAACATGTTAACGTGCGTAGAGTATGGGGAGGAAATGGCAGCCAACAGCTCCCTGTTTATAATGACGTGTGTCATTATTAAATGAGTTTCTGCACTGGGCACTAGTATAACTTGGAGTTGGTGTAGCTCAGAGTAGATTACTGACAGTAGGATAAACACTGGAAGGTGAATGATCCATGTTTGAACCTTCTGCTCAGTGGACTGACCAACATGCAAGCTGGCATATTAAGCAGGTCTTCTTTTCTAACGCATTAGTAATTAAAAATAATTGAACAGGTCACTTTCCATTTAAGGCAATGTTCTAATGTACAAGTTTACTTTTAAAAGTTACATGACCCTGCCATGCCACAGAAACTGATTGATGATTACCATGACTTAAAACCCACCTTTATCAGTGGCAGCGTCAGGAGCTGACTCTTCATGGTGAGGAGGCGGCTCTGGGTAGCCCTGGACATGGGTGGTCTTTAGGAGCTGAGGGTCGATCTGCTGGTCAGTCAGGCTTTTTAGTCTCTGCTGAACCGCTGAAGTCAGGTCCATGTAGGCCTCATCAATACTGGCCCTCTCAATCACAGCGAAGCGTGACATCACCTCAATCACCTCCACACTGGCGTCCCGGTAACTACAGAATGGGTTGGACAGCGTGTTTGTTCTGAACTGTGTCTACCGGAGACTGACGTTTAGGTTACAAAATGCACACTCAATAACGGACACTTACTGGGTGAGGTCTGCCTTCCCGCGTGACTCCCTGACCCTAGCCACCTGGAGATCTGGGCACAGCTTCTTTGCATCATCTGCCCACATGTTCCTGGTGACACCGTAGGCTCTTGCCTCATAACTCACAGCTATGATACTGGTTAAAGACGAGCAGATGTAACTATCATTATCCAGAGTCTTTGAGCAGACAATGCAAAATCTATGAAACAGGCAGACTAGTTACGAACTGAGAGAAACTTCTTGCATGAGTGGTAAATGTGGCAGCAAACTATGTATACATTACATGTACTCAGGGGCGTTGGACTGGGGGGGAAAGGGGTACTAAGTATATAGGGCCCTAATGTGTAGAGGGGCCCTCGAAAATTTTTGAATCTTGAATAAAGTGGGGAGGGGCCCTCAGAGACCGCCTATGTACAGGGCCCAGAATTTTGTGCTACATCCATGCACGTACTACAGTATCAAGTCATGCCTGAACCAACTCGAGAAACTGATTCAGGACAAGCCTGAATGTGTGATGAAAAAAAAAAGCCCAGGAAACCTGCCTCAACTACTTTCCCAACACATGTTGTGTTTATGTCCCGTAACTATTTTCTCAATCCGAACGACCATACTGTTGACTCACCCGCCTCCCTTCCATGTTTTGTACTGTGCCACCACACATGGGGTGTTCTTCAAAGCTGGGTTCAGCCTCTGTTCCACCTGAACGTAGAAACAGTCCATATCCACCAAAGCCACCACCCTCTCCTTTCCATAATCCATTCCAGAGACGATACAGAAAGACCAGACAACACTGGGAGTTATAAACGAATGGGGGGGTTTAGAATCAGGGACGCATTAAGCTACCGTACCGTTGCTAGATAAAGCAACAGATCAAATTGGTACTGTAGCTAGCTAGTTAGATAAACCTAACCCATGATCTATCCAGTTAGCAGTTATACCGCGTTCAAAACAACTCAAAGTGGGAGAAGTTCAAGGTTAAATCATAACATAAAGTTATGTATAAATGGTGTAGGTATAATTAATTTAGCTACATTAAAATCTAAACCACAAAAAAACAAAATGCACCTAAGGCAAACAACATTTCAACATAACTTTCATATTTCCGGAAATGTAAAAACAACTACTGTAATGCGCGGTATTATGTCCACTTCGGTGGGGGTTTCCTGAGGTTGGAATCCAACAATATTGGCGAATTACCGCCACCTACTGGGTTGGAGTGTTAGCCAGAGCTAGGGAGGACTTAGATCCTACCTGCCAGTCCTGTCTCACCAAGAAATAAAACAATTGTTTAATGCTGGATCCATAGACCGTCTAGACCAACTCAGTACACTCTTTGAACTGAATTCCTGTATCCCCTCTTCTCTCAGATATACTCTAAAGCCCTCTCTCTCCCTCTTAACCCCCAGACTGCATTTACACATGGTCTACATATTCCTCCCATCCCCAACTTCACAATGTATGTTAAAGAGACGATTGCCCTTAGTGTCTCGTCTACTGTTTAAGTAGATAAGACACTAAGACTCTTTAACACTGTCAGAGCACACAAGCACTCTGTCCGGTTTAATGTCTTCCAACCTCTGCAGGGCCAACACCCACTACAAAACCAACAGACCCATCGGCTCTATAGTGTAAACACACAGCTGATCTATACATGTTTCCTGACTTCCATACCCCAGTCCTCTGCCACAAATGCTGACACCATATGACTTGCGATTGAGTCTTTTGTCCAATCAGTATAAACTGACACATAATCCTCATAGTATTCAAACGTCTTTTAAAATGTCCACTCCCTGCTTATGTCCATATATTCTGTCCCATGGTACACAAACACTTGAAAACTGGGTTGTTTGAATCCTAAATGCTGATTGGCCATTAGCCATGGTATACGGGACCGTATACCACGGGAGTGACAACACCTCACTTTTTCCTGCTCTGAATGATTTGGTAACCAGTTTGAAAGAGGAATAAGACATCTTGGTGGTTTGTGATATATAGCAAATATATAACGACTAAGCATTGTGACTCAGTACTCCCAGATGGGTCATACCAAAGAACGTATCTCAGCCACAGTATATTAGTTATTTACAACAGCCCCTTGTCCTTCATTACTGAATCTGAAGGAAGATGAACAAAATCATGCATCATCACCCAGACACTGCCAAGAAAAAGCTATTGCTGAAAACTCAGAACAGAAACAAAATAATTTAAACAAGCCACAAAGAGGCCAATAAAAACTATTAAGGACCTACAGAGTGGCTGAGAGTGGGGTTATGGTGCTCAACCAATTATAAAGTGCTCACAATGATAGGCCTGTATTAAAGGGTGGCTAAAAAAATGAATAATTACTTAATAATTACCATCTGGGCATCTGGTTAAATTGGAAGGAAGAATAGATGAAGAACAATACATGTAAATACTGCAAGATAACTTGTTTCAGTCTGCTAATTAATGAAGGAAATACACCTTTCAGCAGGAAAACATTCTCAACAGCAAGGCCAAAGCAAAATTGGAGAGGCTCAAGAACATAAATGAGAATGTCCTACAGTGGTCCAGTGAAAGTCCTGATCTCAATCCCATGTAGAATCTGTTGCACTCTTCGACAATTATTGTCCCTAAGCGTCATTCATCCCAAACAAACAACCTGGAAAAAGAAAAATGGGCCAAAACATTCTGATGGTGCACATATATAATACATACTCACCGACAACCAAAACTGTTTGTAGTGAAAGGTAGTTCTGCCAAATATTCATGTGTCTGGATTGAATAATTACACAAGCAACCTGTATCAGCTTTTATTTTTTTTTAAGAACTTCCAAACTAAATGAATAAATAAAACTAATGACATAACACAATAATTCATTTTGAGTGTCTTTTTTAGTAAAAAGAAACAGAACCAAATAACTTCACTTCCCAGTCATTAGTACGCAAAGTATATTTTAATGTAAATGTTTACAATTCTACATGTGAGTTTATAGTTTTGAGAAGGCAAAAAAACAAAAACAATAAAAGGTAACAAAAATAAATACATCTGTTGAGAAGTGGTATGGATGGAGACAAGTCAATGCAGAATTCTGAATGAGATGATTAACCAGGATTTCATTAAGCACGAAAGAATCAATGCCCTCCTATTAGTTCAAGAAGACCTACACAGGGATAACAAGCGGAAATGGTTTCTTGTTGTTCAGTCACTCATCCTTCCAACATGGATAAAAGGCCTAAATGAATTGCCTTGAAATGATTGACTAGTGACATTTTCATTTTGAAGGCATGTTCATTGTGACAGTAACCACAGAACATATGCTATCACTAACTATAAAGCCTGTGTACAGAAATATAACCACAATATCTGCTTGCATAAAAAACAAAAGCAGGCAAATGGCCTCGTCGAACAACAAAAGTCAATAGCAATAGGTCATTTTGACAGTGGCATCACCAACCTAACATTAAATTCATCCCCAAGCTCAAGACTGGTTACTGCTCAACAGAGGGGACAATGTCAATGTCACACTAAAACCAGGAAATGACATAAGCAGGCCAAGTTCCGACATGGATTGTCCTGGTAACAGACTACATAAAATTGACAGAATTAATCATATTTATCATGCATCACCAACCATTACATTCATTCATTCATTCACACAAATAATGCACTGGTCAAATCCAGCTCTTTCGGACAGGCTGCAACGACAGAATAATCCAGAAAAAAAAACTATAAAAAAACAAAACATCCTTCTACACAGAAATACTGTTTGTTCCATTTTCCATTCATCCCCAGACAGTTCCCATCAATCTATAATTTCAGATATTTAAATCTGATAGGATAACTATACAACAAAACAATGTAAATAAACATAATGCCTTTAGTGTCTTATACACAGAGTTGTCTGGAAAAATAAGTGTGGAAAACCTCTTACGCTGGTATATCAAAGTGCCTCAGAGGGGCAGTAGAGTAAGTGGTTATAAGCCCATCTGTAGTAATGTTCACTGATCATTTCAAATCCTTCATATAGTTTGGTCTCAATGTTTCTTCATGTGATTGTGGACCCATCCTTTTACAGTACAGTTAAAGCCTTTGTGGATCTACAACGCAGTCATCTCACCTGGTTTCCTTTCCTTGCGTCCTTTCTTTTATGTTCACTGAAGTGAAAGACATTGCCACGGGAGATTCATTTACGCCGGAACTTTCGCACCTACAATTGCCACCCATCCTAACTTTACAGATCAGAAAGGAAGGAAAAGAAGACAGGAAGTCTCAGGACCAATGAGATGTGTCCACGCCTCCTGACAGAGTTAAAGGATTAGACTTGACCGGGGGTCTAAGCCAAGGTCCTCTGTCTGGGCTTGATCCTTGGGTAAAGCTGTTGAGAAAGCACGCACACATGATTAAAAACAGTGAAACACTATAAAAGATCTTCATTGCAAAGCAAGTAAGGTTGAACTTAAGTTCCCTCAGTCTGGACCCCGTCTGACTCACCCCCAGAAGGTTCCGGGGGATGTACCCTTCGGTGTCACCCATGCGGGCCCACCACCACTCGACCTCGTCCTCATCCTCGCGGCGGATGACAGTCATGCAGTCTCCCTCGTGGAACTCCAGCTCGTCGGAATTCTCACCGGAGTAGTCCCACAGGCCGTAGACCACGCCCCTGTTCATGATGCCCATCTTCTCCTGCACACCTGGAGGGTGAAAGAGAGAGACAGAGAGAGAGAGAGACACACAGACACGCAGTGTTAGCGGCACGAGAACACACTCCGACATGAACACGCAGATGTACACAAACACGCAAGCGTGGATGAAACTGTATCAACACCATCCTCAACCAAGCATAACTGTGGATACTACAGAAACACCACACACACACACACACACACACTTTGTGTTACTAACTGACCGTAGAGGAACTGGGAGCACTGGGTGTAGCCTTCCTCCATCTCCTCGCACTTATCGGCCGCCGTCTGCATGTCGCTGTAGGTCATGGCGAAAACCGCTGCTCCGGACTCCACCAGGAACTTGCACACCTGCACGTTGTTACAGGAGGCGGCGCAGTGAAGAGGAGTCCTGGAGGGGGAGAACAGACGGCCAATCCAAAGTGAGCTCCAGTCCAAACGAGGCGAACCAGACCGCGTCTCCGGTGAGCATCGAGAACGTGCCGGGAGCCTTTACTCACCACCCATCGCTGTCGGCAGCGTTTACGTTGACACCGAACTGCACCAGGAACTTGACGATCTCGGTGTGTCCGGCACAGACGGCGTTGTGGAGGGCTGTGATCCCCTCGTCGTTTGGTAGACTGGGGTCCTCCACCTGAGACAGGACAGGGAGGTGGAGCTCAGCTTTACACACTGCCACTGGACAGCAATGATAATGGGATAACACTAAGACTAACACAACGTCACGCTGTGATGCTTTTCCATCTTCCGTGCCTCACACTATTTCAAAAGCACATTACACATATCCCCTCAGGTCACAAAAGAGGGTTCTAAAGAATTCAGTGAATGTATCTGTGAATGTATTTGAACTAAGATGTTAATATGGAACCACTAAAACAATGACACACTGCATACACCCACACATACACATATCCACTGAGAGTCCTACCTTATAGATGATCCTCTGGACCAGATCAAACTCTCCCTCCAGGGAGGAGTCGAGGAGCAGGGCCAGGGGGTTGAACTTCACCCTCATACCGTGGTCGATCCTCTCCGAGCCAGTCTTACGCAGGTTGGTCCTCTTCCCCTAGTACAGGCACACAGACATGAGAACTTCAGGCAGTGTCACACCTTGATGAGGTTACAAAGTCACGACGACGCACCGTCGCCAAACAATTGTCCCGGGACGTTAGTTAGTGCACAGTCCCATCTATGTATGGATGGAGTGGATGTGCCCGTCCTTCCATCTCTCACGCAAAGTCTATTCACACATTTACAATGAATGAGTTCCAGTTCATAGAATGGCCCTAATCTGGACACATTGAATGAAAGAGTTGACAGAACAGACCTGTTCCCACAGCACTTACTTATATACCGACTGTATCTGACTGTGACTAAGCCAAATCGGTGACGAAATGAACCACTTTTTCACTAAACAGACGATTATTACTCAACCAGATTATGGTTAATAACCCCATAAAATAAAAGGGCCCTTTTTGGAGTCTTAGCAAGGCCCACTGGGTTAAGCAGGGACTTGGACACAAAACGGATCAGACCATTCCTCAACTCTCTTAGGGTTTGGACCAAACAGCTAAACCTGCTCATAGGGGATCAACATTGGAGTGCAGCTTCATGTTTACTTACAGGGCAAGAAAATAACCAAAGCTTATGTAAATGTCACCTTTGGACATGGGCGACTGAACACTTACTGAGAGTCATTTAAGTCTGATTAGGACAAAGAAAATGCCACTTTCCACAGTGATCTGGATCAATGTGCTTACATAACCAGTGAGATGGTGGATTGCTAGCCAGGAGTACGTGTAGAGGTGGACAGAGATGTATGGCAATAGAATACTGCCAAAATGTTTGTATTTACATCATACAACTCACAAATGCGAGCCATGATTCATGAATACACAGCATACCAACATTTTGGAAGCATTCTATCTCCATAGAGGTGAACATGCCCTGGTCAATGAAAAGAGTCATAACAACTCGTGGTCCAACTACAAGAGTTATAAAATGACATCTGAGGCACACACGATACTGTTGGCTCTTGTCAATGCCATAGGACCGTGTCATTAAGGTCATTTCCAGCTGTTAGTGTGTTCAGACTGGTGTGAATGTGGCTTTTATGTGCAATGAAACGTTTCTTCCTGTATAAAACGGCAGTGGAAGTAAGAGGTTCTTACCGGCGGAAGTGTGACCTGGCCAGTGACCTCTGGGGCCTGCATGCTGAACGTGTCTTCCCCCTGGTTCTCCTGCTCAGCCCCGCTGGGATAGGGAGGTGGGGGGTAAGGAGGGAACTCCTCCATAAAGCTGTCCGGTGGTGGGGGCAGGCTGGGGTCCGGCTCCACTGTGCTAGCGGCAGCAGAGGACGGTGGGGGTAACACGGGCAGGTCTGGTCGAGGGGCAGGGTGGTCCGGATGGGGAGGCGGGGTGAACTCCTCGTCACCCCCCTCAGGGATAGCTGGAGTACCCATCGGCTCAGCGGGGGATTGGTGTGGGAGGGGGTTGGGAGGCGGGACGGCACCCCCTTCGATTGTTACACTCTCTGGTCGGCTGCTCTCTCCACCAATTGGAGCTCCCGGAAGACCAGGCCCCGCCCCTCCCTCCTCCTTCACAGGCTCAGGTGTGGTAGGTGTGTTGAGGATGGTCTCCATGGCAGCAAGCGTGGTCTTCTGGTAGAGTAGTTTCTGGATGTTGGGTCCCGCGGGGCCCTCGGGCTCCGTGATGGAGCTGCGTTTCTTCAGGGGCCGAGGGGCATTGTAGAGCTTCTTCCTGAGGGCCTCCAGGTCCCCATCACTCTGGTGGCGGTAGGGGTTGGAGATGAATGGAAGCAGCTTGGTGGGGCTGAGTGGCCGCGGGGTGCGCTCCATCTCCCCGTGCTGGGCCTCAGTGGAGGGGCCCTGGGGGGCCACATGGTCCACCTCAGACTGCTGGTCTGGGGAGTGCCGCTGATCGCTATATGGGTTCTCTGGGTGCTGGGGACCTCCACCGGCAATCACAGGCTTACCATAAACTGTACAAAGAGATAAACACGCAGAGATAATAGATGAGATCTGATGAAGGCCTCATTAAACACCACCAGCATCCCTATCCCCTCACAGCACCTGATTTAATAAACCAATATAATAACCAGGTATCCTCAAGTGGCGATTGGGATGTTCTTTCGCAAACGCGTTTTTCGCTCATTATTTGTTCCTATGCCCATATTCCAGAGATCAACCAAGTGCTATTCAGTCACCTGTGAGAACCATCCCAATTCAGTTTCAACCTGCCCTGCTTTACTGTATACACAGACCGGATTCATATATGCATATACTTTAAATACATACATAGCATATAAAACAACAGGGTCTGTATACCACAGTGTTTGAGAAAGGGATCTGTGACAGATGGCTAACCCAATCCGACAGACTGCATCGACCAACCAGTAATACAACTGTAATACGATGATGGCAATTACTTTGATGTTTTATTTTAATGAGGGTTGCCATGACGTTTTATAACCTATAATTAGATTCCCTAACTGCAGCTCATTCTAAGGACACTCTCAGCCCGCTAAATAAATCACTGTACTCGCCTAGGTACTTAGCATAAGGCTGACGTCAGCCTGATTTATAGCCAGCTATTAGGAGTCACTCCAGCAGTAAGTGTTTAACATGGAAAAGAACATGAGCCAAGTGGTAAATCCCAAATTAACCCCTTTCCTTTGCACTTTACCATCCTTTTGCACGCTTACCCAACATTTGCACAACTACCTTCTAATGGCCCCTTCTAGAGGATGTGCAACAAAAATTGTCCATAACCAGTGGAATCCCATCAGACAACATGATATATTTAACAAGGGCGGGTCTGTACAAAAGAATGGATAGGCGCTGCTTACCATTTGACACAACTGTAAGACCACATAAATCCTAAATGAAACGCTGAATTTCTACCCAGGTTTACTTCCTTCAAAACATCAGGAAGGATTGCTTCAGCCGAATTTCATACTCATCAATATGAAGCGTGTCACTCAAGGCACCAGCGTGTGACCAAAGTTGCGTCACTCTGGACCATCAAGGGGGCTAGTCTGGGGACGTTTCTAGCACACTGCTGCTCAGTGAAAGGCTTTGGAGTCATGGGTCACCCATTACAGACTGTCTAATCCAGATAACATCAACAGAAACTTCGAAGGGTCCAGAAGGTAGTCTCACCACTGACAAAGCCGTTGCCTCGACTCCGGTTGAGGGTGCCCTGTATGGCGGGCTGGAAAGGTTTGCCCGGGTTGGGCTGTTGAGTGTACATGGAGTAGATGGAGCTGGCGGCCAGGGTCTTGGGCTTGGTCAGGTCTTTTGGCAGCTCGGGGGTGAAGGGTCTGACGGTAGCAGCCGGAGGGGGGTCCTGCTTGGAGGGCAGGGGCAAGGTGTGGCTCTGGGAGGGAGGCAGGGGAACGCTGGCCTGGGGTTCCCCCTGGGGGTGCTGGCTGGGGGGCTTGACCTTGGGGAAGGTGCCGGTTTTGAGGCCCGGTTTGCCATAGGGAATGCCGCTCGGGGGTTTGGGTTTGCTGGCGACTGGTGGAGGCACCTTGACTTTGGAAGCAGACTGGGAGGTGAGGAGAAAGAGAGGAGCTGGTTATCCGGCAGAAAAAAAGCAGACAGACAGACTGCGCAATACTTCTGTTAAGGTTGACCCGTTACAACACAAGATGTGTGCATCTAGCTGCTTTTCATAACCACTTATGTTGAGTTCAAGGCTGATTAGATTGAGGGGTAACGAGCGTTATGAACAGAAGGTTAAGGGCCTTGTTCAGGTCTGTTCAGACTACTGGGCTGAGAATACATAACGTACTTCTGAAGCAATGTACTCCTTGTCTATCTCTGAAGGGGGAAAAATGAAGGAAAACAAAATGTCCTGCTGAAGGGGAACAATGTTTATTT
The DNA here is from genome assembly GCF_011004845.1 of Esox lucius. Classification (NCBI taxonomy): domain Eukaryota; kingdom Metazoa; phylum Chordata; class Actinopteri; order Esociformes; family Esocidae; genus Esox; species Esox lucius. The sequence goes on from NC_047574.1 coordinate 18,978,261, forward strand.
TATTTGGATCCTCTTTAGAAGTTACACAGTGTTGGGGGTAAGCCTCAGCAATTCATCCTGGGATACACAGATAGGCAGTGTACAGTATATGCACTTTACATGTCTATGTTTGCTTTAGAAGATTGTCAGTAGCTCAGCAGGTATTGGACATTGCTCCTATTGTACTACTATAGTCTGAAACTGCTTTGCAAAGTCTGATAAGGAAGTTTCAGCTGTTACATGTACGTGTCTGCCTCGGGGACCTCATTGCTGCTATCCCTGCATTTCAGTTGCACATGCAACCTTATACCTCCAATTCGCCTCGATTGCACAGTTTGAATTCATCTACACATTCCACTTTCAACATTCATTCCACTTAATACATTTCCTGTCCTTTTCCATTTGCACTTCTGGTTAGATGCTAACTGCATTTCATTGTACTCTACTTGTTAAATGACAATTAAGTTGAATCTAATCTAATACCGGCCATTTTGGATCGGCAGGTAAAGTAGCCAGGCGTCCATTTTGGTTCAGTAGCACCATTGTTACCTGGATGTCTCTGACCAGGTCGTCACTGCTCTGGTTCTTCCGGAGGGAGGTGGCGGGGATCTCAGTGGGCTCAAACATTGAGCATGGGCGCACCCTTCGGTCTCTCTTCATCGCCTCTGACTCTTCTACACACAAACAGTAGTATTATCATTTCAAATCTAGTACCATTTAGGTTGACATTTACATTTAGATGAACTTCCTTGCAGTGGGAGAGTATTACGGTAGTGTTCATGGGGCTTGGTGCTGAGGTGGTCACCTTGTTCTGTGTTGGGGCTAGAGTGGAGGGACATTCTGGGCAGGGTGGAAGATGACCCATGACTACTGGTGCTGGACTCTTTTTCGGAAGAACCCCACTCTGCCAGTTTACCTGAGTAAGGGAGAGAGAAACAGAGTGAAAATGGGTTGCATTTTTTGGTTAATTTTTAAAAATTTAAACCAATACAAAGACTAAAATGTTTAGACAGGTTCTGGCCAAAGCCAAACATGGTTTCCGGTAAATAGCAAGAAGTTGCCCATTTCTTCAGTAAATTATTTAGATCTGACTCGGCCAGTTCAAAACCACCATCAGATGTTCAAAAGATAATGCGTCTCTTCCAACTAACATTTAGAAGGTTCCCCAATCCAGAGTGGGTGGATAATGTCTACAGGCACGACTTCATTCCAACAAACAGGCAGTATTCGCCTCATGGCAACACAAACACCAGAGACATGGATGGATGATGACAATATCTAACCATCCTCCAGAAGAAACACCTACTTGAAGTGTGTGCACAATTACCATCTTCTACACAAAAGGTTTGACATTAACTTGTCAGATAAAAAGGCAACACACAGCACTCCAATACACAAACGTACGCACTCAGTCCCAGACACTCACACACAGACCACCGCACACCGGGAGAGAAAACACAGCACACCAGAGGGAGTGAATACCTTTTCTCCTCGCTCGCATCTCTTTCAGTGGTTTAAGTAAGAACATGGCTTCTAAAATAAATTCACACGAGACACAAAAAAAAGCAGAACAGCCTTAGATATCCAGCTTTAATGGCCTGCTCCACTATAGGCCCGGATGGGGTCCAATTGCGGGCGTGATAAGGTGCAGACGACCCGGCTGGACCTGCGACCGGGGAGGGACCCTCGCTGTCAGTCCACAGCCCGGTGGAGAAGAGCTCTGGAGGTGTTCGGGCCGCCTGCAGATTAGCATCTTCCCTCCCCACCTCCCTCTCTTCTTTCCCACTGCATATTGGCACATCACGCAGAAGTGATTGCATGCAACATCACAACAGACTGGGGAAAACCTGTTACATTTCGATGGAGATGAAGTGTAAAGGAAAAGATTGGCAGTCGAGGAAGACGACGGGAGGGCACTCCACTCTGGCGTTGTTTACATGTACAAATAACTTGTTTTACTGTCATGAAAAAACTAAAACACAAACCCACTCTTACGGGCAGAAGGAACATGTTAGCAGTGACTGAACAAAAGCCCATAGGGTAAATTCCCTTACATTGCAGTCAATTCAAAAGTTGAATGGAAATTACAAGTATTTAAAAAATCCTCATGAGAAACAACAGGCGGTTTGAGAAGGAATTACATTTCACCACAGGTATTCCATCCTGCCTGAAAATCCCCTTAAGCCATTGTGAGTAAAATAGCTCTGTATTTCTTATTAGTGCTCAGAGTTTGAGGAGTGCAATCAGATCATTCTACAGCATGGTAGTCTGCACTATACCCACCTCTGGTGGATGAAGTCTGTCATTACATAACATTATGACCATCCTACCATGGAGATGGAGTTTAATCATTGTATCTGTACCATTATCAAATCTGTGCCAGCATTACCAGGTCCAATGAGGGCATGTTCAACTAGATCATCAAGAGGGATCAACCAATTAAGTTGAAGTCCCACTCATATGACTACATAAAAAATGGTGATGCCCATGCTGGAACACATTTTCTCAGTCAATACCCCCACCATTTCTCCTTAGCGCCAAAGAAGATTCGGTAAACTCATAGCCATTTTTACAAATTGTACTACTGAGCTTTCTGTGGTTTAACATCAGAATGCACAATGACCCAGCGAAGAAGGTTGTCCGTCATCCACAGAGGGCACCACAACACATCAACCGGGCTGACAGGAGGATTCAATAGCCCCCAACCACTGATCCAAGGTCAATTCATTTTCCAGTGACCCTAATGGTTCAGGTTCAAATGAGGCTAATCAATCTACATCTGTGGCAAGGGGCATTGGTAGGAGACACGACCACACTGGGGAGCAGCAGGCTACCTTCCGAGCTTAAAGTGACGTCCCAATCCGATCCAATGTGTATCAACGGAGGCGTCCCAGAATCCTGGGCTCCTGCTGAGGGCGGGGAACGCAGTCACATGAAACCTGTTATGAGCTAACATGACTGGTTAACCACTCTGTTAGGAAAGCAAACACGGAAGAGGACAGTGAGGTGGCGGCGGACTGGAGACGCCGGCGAAGGAACCGACAGACCCTTTTCGGAAGACAGGGGAGTAGTATGAAGGGAAAGCGAAAGGAACGCGAGTCAAGTTTGGGTCATAAGGTCACCTGTGTTGGCATGACTTTGTGGCTCTGGATGTGTGGGCAGGGTGGCAGTGCCGTCGGGGTAGGCGGGAGGTTTGACCAGCAGCTCGTGTCTCACTGGCCCGCGGGGCATGGTCGACGACTGAATGTAGGGACCAACGGCTGCCACACGAGACGGACCCGGTTGCTGACCTGCCAGGCAATCAGAGGGCAGCTAGAGAGAGAAATATCAGGGAAGGAAGGAAGAAATGCAGAGAGATGGATGGAGGAAGGGAAAGAAATATGTAGTGAAAGATGGTGAGAGGGAAGAGAAAACTGTTAGAAACAAACACACAGACAGGAAGAGTGGGTCGCACACAGACAAAGTAAGTAAAGATTGACAAGTACAGTGTAAACACAGTATTCAAATAATCTCTAAGCTTCGTAGTACATGATTTAGTCCAAGTACGCTCATTCCTAAGTACACAGAGTGGTTGAAGCCATGGATAAAAGCTCATTTAAGGGAGACAATTAAAGTACTCTTAACCATCCCAAGTTAAGCCTGATCAAGTAACATTAACTCACATTCAGAAGAACAACAGGACCAAACTAACAGGTCTGCTCTGTCTAACACTACCATAGCTTTCCTACAAAAGTTTGTTTCAGAAAAGAAACTTTAGCAGCTGGTCTTAATACAAGGTCTTAAAGAGCAGAGGAGATGAAATAAGTCAAGCCGTGCCCATTAAAACCAAAATCATCTCATCTGAAATCAGTAAGTGGAAATGGGGGGGGGGGGGGGGTGCAATAAATTCTAAAGGTGCTGTTGCTCTGCCAAGTCATGCTGAAGAGATCTGTGTGTGGGTATGTCAGGTCCAGTCCTGTCATTGGTTACTGTACCTGGGGGGGAGTGTCTTTTGAAGCCCTCTCCTTACCAGGGCAGCCATTCTTGAGAAAAAAAAACACAAAATGCGAGAGCAGTTGAACACACTAGCAGTCAATCCCCAAACAGCTCCATACTTCGGTCTATGCTGAACACTCCTTCCCGTACGCAGTGGACTGAGGTGATTCTAGACTGGCATCTTGGGGACGAGCACCTCCAGACCACCAGTGTGGTTGAAACATGCCTGCTGGGTGATGTCAGACAGACTCTGGCTGTGTAGCTGGCCAGAGTGAGGGGGAAACCTAACAGGTCTTTGTATTGGGAAAAAGCCTGGTTCATTATGATTCCAGGCAGACTGTTGGTAAATCACCCGCTCAGACAGTGGCGCTTTCATTCAGCCTCCTTATTCAGCTACCAACTACATCTGCCTCTTTACCTCAAACGTTTCTTTACCTTGACACTTCCCTTTGTCAACAAGAGAAAGCAGTTAATATTGGAATAAATTATTTTCCAGCAGGTTTTCATTTTTACAGTTAGGTCCGTAAATAACTGGACACTGACACAAGTTCTGTTATTTTGGCTGTTTACCAAAACATATTCAGGTCACAGTTAAATAATGATGATGGGCATAAAGTGCAGTCTCTCACCTTTAATTTGAGGGGATTCACATCCAAAATTGAAGAAGGGTTTAGGAATTACAACTAGCCCCCTCTTTTTTCAAGGGACCAAAAAGAAATTGGACAATTGACTAAATATATGTTTTTTGGACAGATGTGGGCTATTCCTTCTTATTTCTTCATCAATTAAGCAGGTAAAAGGTATAGAATTGATTCCAGGTGTGGCATTCGAATTTGGAAGCTGTTGCTGTGAACACACAACATGTGGGCAAAGGAGCTATCAACACAAGTGAAACAGGCCATCATGAGACTGCAAAAACAAAACAAAAATCTATCGGAGAGATTGAAGTAACATTAGGTGTGGCCAAACAGTTGGGTACATTCGGAGACAAAAAGAACACTCTGGCCAGCTCTGCAACACAAAAACGCAGTGACTTCCACAGAAGACAACAGCTGTGGATGATCGTAGGATCCTTTCCATGTTTAAGAAAAACACCTTCACAACATCCAGCCAAGTGAAGAACACTGTAGGTAGGCATATCATTATCCAGGTCTACCATAAAGAGAGGACTTCATGAGAGCAAATGTAGACGGTTCACTACACTGCAAACCATTCATAAGCCTAAAGAATAGAAAGGCTAGATTTGGCCAAAAACATCTAAAAAAGCCGTCCCAGTTCCGGAACAGCATTCTTTGGACAGATGAAACTAAGATCAACCTGTACCAGAGTGATGGGAAGAAAAGAGTATGGAGAAGGCTTAGAGCAGCTCATGATTCAATGCATACCACATCATCTGTAAAACATGGTGGAGGCAGTGTGATGGCATGGGGATGCATGACTTCCAATGGCACTGGGTCACTAGTGTTTATTGATGATGTGACATCAATTTTTTAAGGCAAAGAAGTGGAGTATTCTGCAATGGCCAAATCACATGACTGACCCATGAACAAACAACAACTGAAGACAGCTGCAGTAAAGTCCTGGCAAAGAATCACAAAGGAGGAAATATTGGTGATTCAATATTTTTTTCAACAACCTTGAATTAAAGCTGAAAGTCTGCACTTCAATTTCATCTCGGTTGTTTCATTTCAAATCCAGTGTGGTGGCGTATAGAGACAAAATTATGAAAATTGTGTCACTGTCCAAATATTTCCAGACCTACAGTATCTAACAAAAGTGAGTAAACCCCTCACATTTTTGTAAATATTTGATTATATCTTTTCATGTGACAACACTGAAGAAATAACACTTTGCTACAATGTAAAGTAGTGAGTGTACAGCTTATGTAAATTTGCTGTCCCCTCAAAATAACTCAACACACAGCCATTAATGTCTAAACCGCTGGCAACAAAAGTGAGTACACCCCTAAGTGAAAATTCCCAAATTGGGCCCAATTAGCAATTTTCTCTCCCTGGTGTCATGTGTCTCGTTAGTGTTACAAGGTCTCAGGTGTGAATGGGGAGCAGGTGTGTTAAATTTGGTGTCATCGCTCTCACACTCCCTCATACTGGTTACTGGAAGTTTAACATGGGACCTCATGGCAAAGAACTCTCTGAGGATCTGAAAAAAATAATTGCTGCTGTACATAAAGATGGCCTAGGCTATAAGAAGATTGCCAAGACCCTGAAACTGAGCTGTAGCACGATGGGCAAGACCATACAGCGGTTTAACAGGACAGGTTCCACTCAGAACAGGCCTCGCCATGGTCAACCAAAGAAGTTGAGTGCACATGCTCAGCGTCACATCCAGAGATTGTCTTTGGGAAATGGACGTGTGAGTGCTGCCAGCATTGCAGCAGAGGTTGAAGGGGTGGGGGGGGTCAGCCTGTCAGTGCTCAGACCATACACCGCACACTGCATCAAATTGGTCTGCATGTAGTCCCAGAAGGAAGCCTCTTCACAAGAAAGCACGCAAACAGTTTGCTGAAGACAAACAGACTAAGAACATGGATTACTGGAACCATGTCCTTTGGTCAGATGAGACCAAGATAAACTTATTTGGTTCAGATGGTGTCAACAGTGTGTCAAGCGTACTCACTTTTGTTGCCAGCGGTTTAGACATTAACTGTGTGTTGTGCTATTTTGAGCTGTACTGTTATACAAGCTGTACACTCACTACTTTACATTGTAGCAAAGTGTCATTTCTTTAGTGTTGTCACATGAAAATATATAATCAAATATTGACAAAAATATGAGGGGTGTACTCACATTTGTGAGATACTGTAGATGTATGTAAAGGGATTAATTATGGCTATAGAGGGAAGGATTATTGCCACCTCAGTAAGTGATTAAATTCTACAGTAAGTTATAGACTGGTGGCGATCTAATGGTATAGGATGTATTTTGCTTAGCAGACACTTTAATACAGAGACGTTTACAAATCAGATCATGAACAGATTAATATACACACATCTGAATGGAGAATAATGATACATGGAAACAGTGAGATCACAACAGCATACAAATTTAAGGAAGATGTTTTCAACTTTATATTAATCAGCTCCGGCACCACTCCAAAATCAACGTGTGAAAAAGGAACACTTCTTGTTTGAAGTACAAAAATATATATATAAGAAAAATGATTTTAGGTGTTTTCCACGACATCATCCAGCGATCTCTTATGACCTAGGTGTGTAATGGCAGACATTAATCCTGAACCACCAACAAAACGTTTAGTTGCAGAAAGTATTTTTAAACAATAAAAAGAACAAGGCTTTCATAAATTCTATCATTGTCTTTACAGCAACAGCTTTAACCAATAACTGATTCTTTGAGTAGAATGTACTTACTAATATTGAGTTGTGTGGTTGTTCCACCTAGCTTCTGAAAATGTATGCACTAACTCTAAGCCTCCATAACAGTGTCTGCTAAATGACTAAAACATGAAAGTATAAATGCTAAACTGGGAGGGACCAACCTGTCTTTAAAGTTCTCATTATATTGACATTAACGTGGTGCAGGAGCTTATTAATACAAAGTAGAATACATTTCCATTTAAAAGACAACTTGAATTAGTACTAATTAATGACATCTGGACCCACAGAGTTAGTTGGATACATCATGTTGAAGTTAATAGAAAGTAAAGGGAGTAACAAATACCACCAAACCACCAAGAGTTATCTATGCATGACAAAGCTTTTGATTTTCTAATAAAATACCACTGATTGAGGAGAGTTTGTGAACGTGACATTTAAAATTCCAAATAAATCAGGCCTTTTCTTGATCTAAGTGTCTGAGCGAATCATCCACAACCTCAACCACTCCTTTAGTTCCCATTTGATAAACATGTTGTAGTTCACCTACAGCACATATCAAATGTCCTGACAAGTTTCCTTAGAACATTCCAAGAACGGAACATGTACATAGAGGAAAGAGTGCCATGGAAACCAGAAAAGTAAAAGTAACAGACTAGTAGGGGGAGAGAGATAACAGGAAGTGATGTCAGAGTACAGGCCAGATATCATCTCCCCAGGCATTCTTGACTGCCTGAGCTGTGCTCTCCTGGAGTTGGTTGGCCCAACTAAGCCCAAGACAGGGAGCGTAAATGGAGACAGCAAATCAACCGTGTGACATGAACAAGATTCTCATTCATTCCTCTTTTAAACCTGATCTATGGGAAGCACCAGGTGGGCTAACTTGTGCTCTAGCCCAACACTCAAATACCTGAACCAGGTGTTTGCGCTGGGTCAGGGGGGGGGCATCTCCCCACTAGGTGTGTCCCAGAGACCAGGGGTGAACAGCAGAGAGTGAGATTGAGGGGGTTTTAGCTCAGAAAAAGTTATTTGTTTGTCATTGCAGAAAGGCAGAGAGGGACACGTTTAAGGAGCCTTACTTTAACTGCGGCCGGCTCTGAGGGCCATGGTACCTGGGGCTTTCATGGGTGAACAGAGATACAGTGTGTTTATACTATTCAGCCCATAGGGAGCCCTCAGGTTAACACTTTGAAATGATGCGTTTCAGTACACAGACATTTCCGCTTTTTCACTGTGTCACGTTATGCTTGTTCATACACAGCAATCCCTGTGCGTGTGTGTACTCACGGGCAGGTTTTCTTTCTGCTGCAGTGCGGCCTTCTTCTTCCAGAGGCGGTCTCTGAGCTCACTGACCCGTTTGTCCATTGAGGCCACCTCCAGATTGCGTTTGTTCAGACTCTCTCTCTGCTGTTGCAGCTTGGCATTCTGCTCATGGTTCAGTTTGTTACGCATCTAAAAGGACAGGACATGGATTATAATTAATTGGGCTATTGCACACAAGACCCCACTGCAACTTGAGGATGTGAGAGAGGCTGTAAACCAGTTGTTCTGGAGGCTCCATTGCTCTGTTAGGGCACAGCGATGGGCAGAGGTGAATGTTTAAGTTCAAACCAAGCCACGTGCTAAACTGATGTGATTTGCAATCATGTGGACTTGGGCTGGATGTGTAGACTGGATGTGTAAAATACACCAGGGTTAATTACATTTAGTTTCAATCAGCTGTCCCAGAAGTGCAAACTCCATGGACACAATTACCTGTAGCTCCTTGTAGAGGCGGTCCAGTTCTGCCACCGAGCTCTGATTGTCGTGGAAGGCGTCCATCTTGCCATTCTTCAGCATTTCCAGCTGTCTGCTAAGCTCCTCCACCTTAGACACGGCCACCACCAGCTCCCTCTGCTTCTGTTGGAACAGACTGCCCATCTGTTCGATCTCCTCCACTACAGACAGGAGAGGGAGGCGGCCAGTCACGACACGAATCCAACAAACATCCAATCCCCTGCCGACTCACAGCCCCGTTGTGCTCACCCAGCTTGCCGTTGCTGAGGCGTTTCTGCTCCACCTGGCCCTTGAGCGCGCGGACCTTCTTCAGCCTGGCCTCCTGGCTCTCCACGTTCTCCCGGAGGCGCTGCAGCTTCTCCTGCTCGGACACCTGCTGCTGCTGCTTCTGCTCCTGGTGCTTCAGGTAGCGCAGACGCTGCTCCTAACCAGGGGGAGAGAGGAGGGGAGGGTTACGGAGGTCGGCCGCTGTGTCGCTACCACTTCACAGTGACTAGTTTCCTGTCAATTAGTAAACCTGAGTCCTGTGTATCCTTTATTATACCGGGTGTACTGAATCCTAAACCCTGAGGGTATAGGAGACCAAGCATGCGACAAATATGTTTGGAGTTTTCACTGAATAAGTTGGTAACCAGTTTATTTAAGAAATAAGGCACAAAAGTGTGTGTGTAAAAAAGTAACCTTTTGGCTCTTTGGCTATATACCGTCTGTAACAAACAATCTCCCATAGCTAAGGCTCGAATCAAGGCCCTCTTCATTGTGTCATGTGTTATAATGACTCTTAGCCGTGGTATAATGGTCATACACCCAACAGTCGCGCTTAACTAAACGGAAAACTAGACGACCATTTCACATGCTTAAAAAAACAGAGGAAAATAGAATGACTGTGGGAATAGACCTCTGTAACGACAAGAGGCCTTTTTTCAATGTAGTTGTCAATCAACTTGCATCATCGTTTAGTCTCCCCATATTCGCTTTAGACACCTGCTGTTCTATTCCCCCACCCTAAACCCTGGATTACCTAATACAATTCCAGTCTTGTTTGTAAAGGGAAAAGCAAGGGACAAGTCGTGTTGTTTAAATTCAGTCTTCTAAACCATTTAAGCAGGATTAAGCAGGATTCTGCCTTTAAAAACTGTAGTGTCTTTAGCCCTCTCCATTACAGGTCATCTGCATTGTCAGTCTCTCCTGGGTGACAGCTCAGGGATACGGTCTTAAGCTCGTTGTGCCATCCTCTGGCTTACCCTGATACGCACAGTTAGAGTCAGTAGAGACAGATAGAAAAGGCATGCATGAGGCCTGGAACAGCCTGGTTTGAGCCAGGCAAGACAGGACAGCTCACACACTCACTGTTTTCACTGCTTTCATTGACAGAGATGACAGAATGGAGACAAAAACAAAAGAGAAGTCCCAAAAACAAAGAGAAGTCCCTCTTGGAAAATCTATCTCCAGCCAGAGCTGATAAAAAGTAAATGAAGCAAACAATACCAGAGAAAATGCAGTCTGTTGTTCATGGTGCCAGATCAACTACAGAAACTCTGAGATTAATTGATTTGTATATGAAAACCCCATGGTTTCCACAATGATTAGTCATACATTAATATTCGTACCAGTGTCACAAACCATCATAACTATTCAGCTTGTTCTCCTGCACTGCCTGATACCATCTCATTCCTGCTTAAGAACATCAGACACTCCATCAAGAGGTTCATCTCACCATCTCATCCTATTGCAGAAAAGCTTTATTCTCTCCCTGACAGCTCACCTTCTGTGCTCCTTGGCACCACCTGTCTCCATCACTTTGTCCTCTCCTTTAATCTTCCCCTCGCTCCGTCTCTTGTCCATGCCTCTCCAATCATTCCCTCTGCTGCACCCACCCCCTTTCATCTCACTCTCAGTATCTTCATCTTGCCCCCGTGTGCCCTCCCCCCCACCACCATATGTGTCATCTGCATCTCTCCACCCTTCCTGGTTACCTTGGAGGCCAGGAGTTGTTGCTGTGCGTCTATCTGCTGCTGCTGCCTCGCAGCCATCTCCTGCAGCTCAGCCAGGGTCATGTCCATCCGCGGGGACGACACCTGCACAGGGAGCAACACGGAGATGGTCAGCTACACGCATGTGCCCTAGACAGTGGCTAAATGCAGAAACGCCATATCCGTCACTACAAATAAAGGCCATTGTTGTGGGTCTGGCATCTGTGTCATGAGAGGCCTGAAGCTAAGTAGAACAGGTACTGGCTGGGTAAATACACTCATGTCAGAGCGCCGTGCTCTTTTTTTGTTACACGACTCGTGACACAAGAATAACCTAGCTAGTTCCGCCTTCATTCCTTCTTTCGATGGAAGCTCTAGCTGGGAGCTGTTCCAGGTTAACAAGTTTGAACACTAACAGCAGCATACCAGGAATAGCAGGAGCAAATAAAGAGACCTCAATGAAGGTGACACACTTTAGAAGGGGGGAAGTTAATGTTTGTGAAACTGAGTAATCTAATGACTAACAGGACGGGATATTAACATGTACACTCAGCAATTAGTAGCCATATGTAGGACAGCCTTTGATTAAAACACTGTGCAAATAATGGTTATGGATGAAGGCTGTAATGAAAAATAATGGACTTCAAAACATTTCAATACATTCATTAAAAAAATAAATATATGTAGATAAATGCGACCACGACCAAATTAATATGAAACAGCACCAAAACATTTCTCCAAGATCTTCAATATCAAAGTCAATGATGACGGAACTCACCCCGTTTTCCATCCTTCTGTCAGAGGGACTTTTCACCCCGTTCCTCTTAGAGTCTCGTGAGCCACCTGAAACACACATCCAGAACAGCAAATATTTCATAGACTGGAAACTTTAAAAGCCACCAAACCGGTCAGGAAACTGGGAATGTGCAAACGTAACAGTGATGCTATAAATGAGAAATTGACGCACAGCGTTAATTGGAGAGACAGCTGATATAAGGAACTAAAATTGACACACCCACAGAAACCAGCAGGGAAAGGTTTCTTCAGCTAGATGGTCACAGGAAGCTTTCCCAAACACAGACCGGCTAGCGTTAGCAACGAGCTAAGCCACTCAGTCAGTACAAAGAGATCAGTGTCACCCAGGGACTGGTCATAATCTCAGGATTTACTACCGTGAGCCACAGAGGACATGCTCATCGAGCCTGTGTGTGTGTGTGTGTGTGTGTGTATGTGTGTGTGTGTAAGGGAGAGTGATAGAGAGTGTTAAGGAGCCAATAGAGCTTAACCAATCCCTCAAGCCCCAGCCTGTGACAAGCCTTTACCTCGTAACTGACTTAATAGTTTTGGATGACACCTATTACAACATGGACTAGGTCTGGGGACTACAAGAACATTCTGAACTAACTCAAGAAAAATTATAAGCTAATGGTGCACATTTCTTTAACAGGACATTTGGATAGATTTAATGTGGGCAATATGACTGACTTCCTCCTTCTTAAGCACTAATCTTTAAAATGGGCTCAATTACTATCAGCTAATTATCAGATTTGTATCAACTTGATCCTGTAAGGGATGACACACAACCATGGTTTGCCAGTATTGTGATAAAATACTGTGAAGAGTGAATTCATTATCAGTACATTTAATTTGCTAACTAACCAAATACTCTTGGATGAATAATTCCATTGATTGTTCTAATTAACTGCCAATATGCCAACATTCAATTAAAAAACACCATTCATTTTTGTTATTCCACAGCCATATACTGGCTGAAATTTGTTGATTATAAGAGAATGATATTGTTTCATAGCAGCAACAACTAAATCAATACATGCATTTCTGTTTACATATACAGTATCTCAAATGTGAGTACACCCCTCACATTTTTGTAAATATTTTATTATATCTTTTCATGTGACAACACTGAAGAAATTACACTTTGCTACGATGTAAAGTAGAGTGTACAGCTTGTATAACAGTGTACATTTGCTGTCCCCTCAAAATAACTCAACACAGCCATTAATGTCTAAACCGCTGGCAACAAAAGTGAGTACACCCCTACTTCACAGGTTGCCACTGGAATCCTCTTTCACTCCTCCATGACGACATCACAGAGCTGGTGGATGTTAGAGACCTTGCGCTCCTCCGCCTTCCGTTTGAGGATGTCCCACAGATGCTCAATAGGGTTTAGGTCTGGAGACATGACTGGCTAGTCCATCACCTTTACCCTCAGCTCCTTTAGCAAGGCAGTGGTCATCTTGGATGTGTGTTTGGGGTAGTTATGTTGGAATACCGCCCTGTGGCCCAGTCTCCAAAGGGAGGGGATCATGCTCTGCTTCAGTATGTCACAGTACATGTTGGCATTCATGGTTCCCCCAATGAACTGTAGCTCCCCAGTGCCGGCAGCACTCATGCAGTCCCAGACCATGACACTCCCACCACCATGCTTGACTGTAGGCAAGACGCACTTGTCTTTGTACCCCTCACCTGGTTGCCACCCCACACGCTTGACACCATCTGAACCAAATATGTTTATCTTGGTCTCATCGGACCACAGGACATGGTTCCAGTAATCCATGTCCTTAGTCTGCTTGTCTTCAGCAAACTGTTTGCGTGCTTTCTTGTGAAGAGGCTTCCTTCTGGGACTACATGCAGACCAATTTGATTGTTGAATGCCGTCCAAAAATATTGTGGGAAAATACTATTTATAGTGAAAAGTTGTTTTAATAGATTTACACATATTAAATAAAACCTGATGTTGGTTCAGTACAGGATTGGACAAAATATGTACATGTAGTTCTAATCAGCAGTGTCTTATACAAATATCAGCTCAGATTTAACTTATACTTAATATATATACTTAATAATTTTTGAAGAATATCAGGGTCATTTCCAGTAACAGCTCTAGAAGCAGACAGGTCATCAAAAATGGGAACAGTCCCTGCACAGAACAGAACTACACTACAAAGTTACCTTTTTCTTGTAGTAGCAATCTTTTTGAGAAAAGAGAAGACTGAAAATCAATCTACATACATGTTTTTCTTTTCTGATGGTAGCAAGCACACAAGCAACCAACTCTATAAGAAATAACCTAACATAGCAGACATATTTAGAGAAAAATGAGTTTAGATTGAAGATATGGGCTTCCGCCAATGGTGCAAGGCTATATGGGAAAGAAGATAAGGCTGAGCAAACTACAAAGACATGGCTCAACTACAAACAAGCTAACCGTGAGAAAACAAGACCAAGCTAATAGACAATAGAGTAAACAATGGTCTAATCCCAGAGCCAGACTGAAGCAATGAAAAGCGCAGGGCTTAGAGGTTTAGATGTTACGCAACAAGAAGGACTGAAATATTAGTTTTCTATGTCCCAAAGGAAAAAAGCTTTGGGTGTGATACGAACACCCCTTCACAATGACCTGGAGCATTATGCTAAATAAGGCTTGACTGGGATTAAAAGCCTTGTAATATAAATCCATAGGCCTACACAGATCCAGGGGTTATGATTCTTTTGCACAATCTCTGCCCCACGAAAAGGGAGTGCTGTCTGGGTTTCTACTTACTTTCTAACAACTTGTCACGTCATTGACTACAGTGCTGCATCTGAGATGGTCTTTATATGGTCTGGCGTGTACATGAAAATGTCAGGGGCTTATGTTGCACTCAGTCTCGTGTTTTCAGGTGATTAGGAATTTACCAGATTCTCTGCTGGGCGCTCGGTCGTGGCGCAGGAAAAAGCGCACTTCCGCTCTGTGCTGTCCCCAACGTTGAAGCACATCCAGCATCCGCTCTCCATCTCCTACAGGTCGCTCTGATGGGGGAAGTGAAGGAGTGAAACTAGAGAACACTCAGGTTTAGATAACAGAGTTACTGTAAACCGACTAGCTATAATCTTTAAATCAGTGTGCAATTCTGACATGTGCCTGACAGTGTTGATTGAAGTACATCCCTGGACTAAAATTTCAAAAAGGCGTTGCAACAATTAAGAAATACACACACGGACCTGCTAGTCCAGCAACTACACCTACATGACTGTATATTTTCAGTTCAGTGGTCTAAGAGGACCATTGGTACATTACATAAGTCTTTTGGTTGAGCCCACTAGGCCAGTCTACATTCTGAGGAACATTTTATTGAGACTTCCGTTTTTGCTTAACGTCCCTGAGAAATACTACCTCAGAGAAGGACAATAATCTGTTGTTGATGCTTTTTGTTGAGTTGGCGCTGATCCAACAGGTCTATTACTCAACCTCTCCAAACTCTAAACCACCTGTCCAGCTTGGCATCATTATATGGCTTCATTATATTATACAAATTGGATTTCTGCATCAATTTTATTTTTTCTATGTTCCAAACAACCTCCATGAGTTCAAGCAGTACCAAAAGAGGTTTTTCCATCTGTGCTGACTGCAAAAGTTTGTAGCTGTTTTTTTTTTTTTTTTAAAGGAAACCTAAACAACAAAGAGGTTCAAAATGTGTACACAAGTCTGGTTTTCAGTCTACTTCAAAATAATCTTCCCGTCAAGGACAGACGTACTCCACTCAGAACAAGACACCCAATCCAGTCTCTCCAGGCAACCACAAATAACCATGGTAACAGTCCACTTCCAACCCCTGGTACTTGAATTCTAAGAGTTACTGCAGTGCACTTGTGGGGATGGTGCAAGGCTGAAACCTTATTCTTCCACTTGAGAGAGAACTGAGCTGGGGAGTGAGTGTCATCTGCGTATTACAAAGACCCAGCTTATTAGCATCAGAGACACAACACAGACAAAGATCAACTGCTTAGAGAAAGCATCAAGTCTGGCCAGTCGGCACTCAGCCAGCCAATCTCTTCTTGTGCTTTCCAAAATATGATGCCTTAAACTCTTTGTCTACATCAATTTTCATTGTTTAGAATTGTTTTTTTTGGGGTGATGTTTAACCAATATAACTACTAGTTCGTACATGTTCGTCTCCATGTTTTACGAGTGAAACCGACAGACGTCTACAGGAATGAAGAGGGAGGGGCTCACCAGATCCACGCCACATCTCAGCCAGGTGACACTCTGTCTCTCCGGGCTCCTTACACAGCTCCACCACGTCCCGGCACAGCGTCTCTGGGGTAACGGGCACCTCTGTAAAATGCTGGTCATTGTTACTGAGGTACACAGTCAGGAACATCTGTAGCACAGAGAGAAGATGAAAACAAGAAATTAGCACGAGGATACCGTCTAACGCCATAATCTCCCATAATGAAATACTGTAAAGTTAACTGTTCACATAAAGACGTGGAGATTTTAACTGATTAAGGTCAGCAAGCCCAAAATGAGGCCTGTGACTCATGCCAAAAATAGGTACCCTGGAAACTAAAGCAAGATTGTAGGACCGTGACACCCGAAAGCTATCAGATAATTCTTATCATTCCTATCAGATAAGTCTTCCACTTGCCTGTGTAACAGTGACAGCAGCATACTTGCTTCTGCCCACATTATAACCAAAGTACAGTTCCTTGGATTGTTCCCTACTGATAGTCTGTCCTTAAGAAGTGTCAGTGGTTAACTCCACCTTAAAGAAATGATGCAGTGCTGCCTGTTTGCAAACAGGTGGTTGAATTAGAAAATGTCACATTTTCCAGAGAGTGAGACATTGGCTTAAACCTGTAAGCTTTACAGCCATCTTGAATGGCTGCATGGGAACTAATGCTATTTGATAGGCTAACAAGAAGTATGTCACCTAAATCCCCACTGGATTTCAAACACAGCAGATTAATATAAAAACACTCACTTGCTAAAATAAAAGTCCTGCAACAATCCCATTGGCATGTTTATGATCTTATGTTTGACCCCCAATGCTGAAAGCACACTGTAGTCAATAAAGATGTATATTTACAAAGCTTGGGGCCCATCAGGGCATATTATTTCCTCTATAATCTGCATATCAGACTGGAATACCAATGAGAACTGTAATAATATAAGATTTCAAGTTGCCGGGATAAACAAGCCCTCCCAGGAACAACAAGGAAGGGCTACAGGACAGACTGAGAACGGCTCCACAGACATCCCTACATCTCTATGGCCTCAGGCTTGTTTAGTCCTGTCCTTGTATCACACAATACAAAGACATCAGAAAACTTGGAACACATTCCCAAACAGCATTGACTAAGCTAATGCGTTTTCCTACCCTGATACTGGCCAAACTAGGTAGATACTTCAAAGTGTCCATTTTAACCATGTGTTCTCTACGTTCTTTTCTTCAAAATCAATCTCCCACACAAATAACATCACAAGGATTTTGCGAATAATCTAGGTGGCTCAGACGTAATCTAACGAAACCAATATAACTGTTATCAACACAGAAGTCAAACATGTTGTAACAACACTCTGAAATGGTAACAATACAGATAAGTCCTTTTGTGCAAAGGCTGTCTGAAAGCAACACCTGGAATCGCAGTCTGTTTTGGAGGCATTATATGTTGGTTTGGGCCAACCACAGGACTGAGCTGATTATAAATAGACCAATGACTGTCCATCTGGGTGGGAGGGTGAGCTCTAGACCATCCAATCAGCCAATCACAGCTGTTTATAAATGTATTAACATCAGACTGAGCATGTCAAGGGCCAAAACAAAGCACAGGTAAATAAACATTTTGGAGTTTAAAAAATGAATAAATATAAACACAAATTCATTGGAAATAAATACATTTAAGTTAATTACAAAGACTTCAATGGGACTTTAAATATAGATTCCACTTCCTCAGAGAAGCTAGGCTAAGTAATAAAGCCAAAATCCTGCTTGGCTTACAACCGTAGGGTTGTGCCACACTGGTTCTCACCACACCCTTTAAAAGACCACCATGGACAGAGGAAAAGGAATAACAATTCGAGAAATCTTTCCCTAACAACCACCTCCCCTTTGGGGGAGCCCCCCTCATGTAGTTTCTTTAAACCGATGAATTGCTTTTAAGGTAAACTGAGGCCACATGCTAAAGCTGATCCTCAATCTTTACCAAACAGTGATCCCAGTGTTCCTTAAAGGAAACTGTAACCCATCCTCTCCTCTATTAAACTACTGTCCCACAGGCGGGATGGATCACTCTAAAAGCTTCAGCTTGGTAGAACATGTTTGCCAGATTTCTTCCACAAGGTTTAAAATAACAGCAACTGTGATAGATAGGGTTGTTAAGGCAGTTTTGGTGGTAGCAACAAATCATGTCAAATAACAGAGTTTACTTTGGCATGTATCATCTGGAGAGTTTTACTGCATTAGATCACACCATTTTCATATGCTGAAAAATGTGTCTTAAACCCCAGGACAGGAAATGTCACAGGGAAATCACTACAAACATAGCAGATGACATCAGATTTTTCAAGGAATGTAGGACATCCAAAGGACCCTGTTAATGTTGAGAGTAAGAGAACAATAGAGACGGATAGAAAGAACGTTAGTGTGAGACGATGAAAATATTGTTTGAAAAATATTGAGGCTGTTAGAAAGATAGGTGAATAGGAAAAGTAAATACATTACAGTATGGCCAGCATATTGATCTTATGGTGTAATGGGATTAATCTTGAGGAAAACAATATTCTAGAACATTAATCCTCCTAAATGTCAACAATTAGCTATAATGATGTTACAGTTAAAAGGAAATGCTAGAGGAAGCAAGACTAAAGGTGCAGTAAAATGCTACAAAGACATTGAGAACCCACACAAAAGTACATTAAAAATTCATCCACACCCCAGCCAGAAAAATAACCACTGCTCAATAAAATTCAGATGAGTGTATTAAGCAATAACCACACAGCATAACACTAGCCAAGTGTTACTGAACTCCCACAGAATTAAACAGTAGACCTGAGCAGGAGATCGAATGGTGTTCTATCCACATAGTCATTTTCAGCCAATCTCAGTGACTTTTATCTCAGTGAGAAAAGTCAGTCTCTGTTTAATCTCGCATCTTAATAAACACGCATTTATAAATAAACAAACATCTATTTGGTGGTTTAATCTGCATTTTAGAGCAATTTTAGCGCATTAAATACATGAATAATGGATTTTAACAAAAAGAACGCCTCAACTTGACAGACCTGCACAGTAAGTATAAGATATTATTGGTTTTAAATGTTAGGGACTGAAATCAACTATTCACAAGAATGAGCTCAGCCACCTTTAAAGTCCCTTTGCAGAGCTCCATTCCACGTACACTCATCTACAAGCAATTCCTATTTTATTCTTGTACATTTCATTGGGAGAGCAATACAATTTTGCTAAAAGGCATAACAAAGCACATCAAAAAGATGTAAAGAAAAATATGCCAACATGAACTACCAAAAATAATCTGATATGGCCACTCCATAAAAAAAAACATGAAACCGATCCATAAAAAAAGCATAATGTTTTCGCAATATACTAAACCTTAACACAGCTAAGAGAGAGAGAGAGAGATCTTGTTTACATTAATGCTACATTTTTCAAGACATATCGAAGAACACTCGGGATGCTTTCCGAGGTAGTGTGTGCCACATTTCCCATACAGTGAGTTCTGCAAGTGTGATGACAATTCTGTCCAAACTGTAGCACATTTCCATGCAGCGCGCGCACATATCGCTCGATTTTCCTGCGATTGGTGACCACAATCCTCCAACATGTGGGTGTCTATTGAAACGCTACAGAAATGAATATGCAGAACTAGATAAATCTATCTAGCATTGTATACTGTCTCTCACAATGTAAACAAGCCTGTCAAGTGTAGCTGTGTCAGCAGCATCCCTGTAGGTCTACAATGACACGCAGCCCAAGGGTACACCACGGTCAGAATGAAGATATGATGCTCTTCAGAGCCATAAAACTGCTCACATCAGCAATCAGGAGCAATGACTACAGAATACATAGCCTGGTATACTTCCTCAGAAAGTAAAGGTTTCATTTCGGCATCACTGAACCACAAAATGGCCAAACACTGCAGTTTCAATCAATGACCTGCGAGAGTGTCCGAGCTACCAGTCAAATAGATAGCATATACACCTACATTTACACTGTAATTAGACAGAGATGGGTCAGTCTGATCAAAGACAGGGCTAGCGGAACAACATACAGCCACTAGAGCATGCTGACATGGCCCTACAGGGATCTAGCCAGGTACACGCCACAGAAACACAGGATGCACTAACATACATTATAATGTATAACAATTTGTGAAAGGTGAGGGTAGCCTAACTCAAGACTTTTGGATATAATTACCAAAGCAGGAGAGTCCATTTTGAGCTCTGACGCAGGCCTGCACACATCTACCTCCACTACAGTACCGTATGTTATTCTGCTGTAGTCCAAACTCTATTTCTCTTATTGAGTAATGAACGGTCCCCTTGTCAGTTTTCATTATCAGAT
The DNA here is from genome assembly GCF_011004845.1 of Esox lucius. NCBI lineage: Eukaryota > Metazoa > Chordata > Actinopteri > Esociformes > Esocidae > Esox > Esox lucius. The sequence continues at coordinate 18,998,684 of NC_047574.1, forward strand.
CCCTGTGACCAAACAGGAGGCACAGTAATACAGTTAAAAGACTTCAATGTCAAAGTAACTAGCAAATTAAAGGCATGCTTAGAGAATAAGTGTCAATACTGCTGGAAGTACATAGCCCAGAGTAACCTGCGGTTTGCTGCTTGTCCACAGAAACACTCCCTCGCTCTCTCTGTCCATAACAGACATTGCAACGGTAAGCATTTGAGGCAACTTGGTGTTGGTGAGTGAGGCTCAAAACACTATCAAGACAGGCTGCATCTGTATGTGCGTGTCTGTACGTGCGTGCATTTCTGTTTATCCTTCCGTCTGGACTCTAGCCAGACTCCATTCCAGAATACTCTATTGGCCTAGATTATTATATTAAATGGTGAGAGCGTTAGCCTGCGGTACAAAACCCGGCTGCAACATTTCAACAACTTGAGCCGTATCTGCAGGAGGCTACATCACTCCCTATTCAATTCAGCAGAGCCTCCCAACACCGTCCACTGCACCATGTTTCACTGTTAACTCCTCCTTCCCTGGTGTTGTCATCCAGTCTATCTGACTGTGATGAGAGACCCAACTAGGAGCTTCCTATTAGAGATAAGAAAAATGGGAACCACAGCAGGCAGAATGTACCGACATTTATTGGGGATTGGGTCTCCTATTTCCTACACTGGAAAAAAAACAAAAAAAATCAAACAAAGCAACAACCACAATCCTATTAGCACATTTTAGCATCATTTAGGTGCAATTTGAACTGAGCAAGATAAAGAAAAGAGCTCATTGGTGCAGGAAAGTGACTGAAAGACGGTTAACTACCAACGGGTGTAGGCCTAGTTCCAGGTACATCCTCTGAACACCTCCCGCCACGGCGGCACACCCCGTCCCCTCATCCCCATGGGGGATTAGGACTACTGACCCAGACATTATATTCACAATATCCTCAGTGGAGAAAGTTGCTCTACCCCAGGTCAGCCCAATTCTGCTCCCTGAGAGCTACATTCCTGTAGGTCTTCTCTATCCTTAATCTAGCACGCCAGCGTGTACAAACCTACAGTAGGGTATCAATCCAGGAACAAGGTTGGAGTTAAAACCTACAGTAGAGTATCTCTCCAAGAACAGGGTTAGAATTAAAACCTACAGTAGGGTATTTCTCCAGGAACAGGGTTGGCACACTGAAAACCTCTACCCTAGTTCTCAACATGAACTGGATTTTAGGTCAGGTAATCCGACACCAGGTCAGGCAGTTCTATGGTACTGTGCCTTCTCATTTCCTATGAGGGGTCTGTTTCAGTAGACACCCATCTCAGCTTTCATTAAGCTACGGTTGGGATAAAACACATTCAAAACATTTGTACAGGCCACATGAATGGAGGCCATATATCTGAGTATACGGCTGTACAATAAATGACAGACTCTCCCATCAAAATTTGCATATCAGCATATAACACTCACTCAGAATTGTTCTCCAATAAGTTGTTCACCGCTGCCTGCGTGAGTTTGACTAGGCGTTCTTCACATGCAATCTCTCAGACATCACAGGCCCAATGAGACTTGAACTTTCAGCACATAATAGTAATCAGTTAAAGATATTAACATGGTAACCCCATTTGGTATGCATTTGGTGAACACAGAAGACTGCATACGCCAACTCCCACTCAAGGCAAATGTATTCTAACTGACCACATGGTGGCACAAAATATTCTCGCAAACCCACACAATTCCGTGTGAAATGGGCAAGAATGGCTGTGTGCTTTTCGAAATTAATATATAAATCAATTGACTTTTTGTATCTAAACCGCTCGTGTAACAGGATAACATGGCTAGTCAGTTAGCTTCGTGGTCAGCGTTTGTAACATTTCTATCGGTTACTTACCTTAAAGCCAATGTTCCTGTAGCTCAGAAAAGGCCATGGGCTTTGTGGGGTATTGTTAAAGCCACCTCGGTGTTCATAGATTTGCTGGTTCGAGGCCCGCATGGGGCAGTCGGGGTGAACCCATTACACTAGCACAGAGCAAACAAAAATCTGCTTTGCCAGGCTATAAACAGGCTGCACGTTCCATCTCTCCTTTCTATTAACTGATTAACACAAGCTTTCTAACCCTCATGGGTCATTAAAATATGAATGAGGAGGGATTATTAAAGACTACTGGTTTCCTATTTTATCTTGAGTAATCCTCTGAAAACAGAAACACATGAATATAAAGATCTAGCCTAAAAAAACAGGACTACATTCACTTCAGATAAAACACGACAGGCCAAATTTGATACCAACAGCAAGCTAACTCAGTCGGTTCCAAAATAGCATAGTTGGTGCACATTTGCAACACATTTGGTTTTTGGACTGTATGTGATGACTGCCTCTGGTGAGAATAGAGTAAACCAATCACTGTGTGATGGTGCAAGTGGGCATACTGCCCGTATGGCACTGGTAAGGGGATGACTCATGGTTTGCATTCATTCCCAGCAGAAGTCCATGCACATTTGCTGTACTGAGTGGATCTCCCTCACGTCATCAAACCAACCTCCATTTAACGGTTGTGAATGGATGAAGTTGCCCTCCCGGTGTCAACACAAAAGGCAGTTTGTAGTCACACTGCAACACTAAAGAAATCCACTACCGTTACTATTGACACAAAGCAAAGTAATGCTGGGCTTTCCACAACATTAGTTGTTTTCCCACCATTCAATTGCCGAGAACCAATCTAGCGTGGTTGGAGTTTATTATAAAAAACAATTATGTTTAGGTTAACAATGGGCAACTCATTGCAGTTACGAAACAAACATCTAGGTTATTACTTGACAATATAATACCCTTTTTAATTAAACATGAAATGTTGGGCTGTTAAAGAATTATAGGACTAAAGGCTAACCAGAGTTCCACCTAATTACCCTCCAGAATGATTAGAGGATAGGGTTAATCTAACCACACCAACCGCTATAAACAAACCCCTGCAAAGAATACATGAGCTCTGACAACACTTTGTATCCATCAGCTCAAGACTAACGTGACAATATCTGCAAGCTGTATGCAGAGTTTGGCTGGACGGCAGATAGGGACACCACAAAGTAAAGCCATTGTACAGCTGGTTCTCAATCACAGCTGACCAATTCAAGGGAGAGCATCTCTCATCATACAGACAGGACACACACAATGTCCTCTCCCACACCATGTCAGTCCCTGGGCCCATTGTCTTCAGTAAACAGAGATCCCTGTTTACAGCCCTCCCCCACCTCAAATCGGCCATGAGGCTGCTAGGGTGGACTTACCACAGAGCACTGTAAAGTACAGGTCTAGGGGATGTTGTACAAGCAAAGACAATACTTCACCTCATGGGTCAATGTGGAGTAATTGCGATGAGGTTTTTGCTGACAGAGTCGATAAGAGAATAGACAAGTGTTAAAGGGCGCAATCAACAACACACCAAAATTCTGAAACGATCACAATACCACCTTGCTTGACCATTAATAAGGTGTGTGTGTGTGTGTGTGGGGGGGGGGGGGGGGGGACTTCAGTTTTTGCCAGACATAATGGGACCCATGCCGGTCAAAATGTTCTACCTTTGACATTTTAGTCAATAAAACATCCTTCCAGGTATGTTTTAGCCAACATGATTTGACATTCTTGGCAGTGTGGGTCCAGTTATGTCTGGCAAAACCGAACACTACATTCCACAGTACAGACCCAGTATTAATGGTCAAGCGTGGTACTATTAATGTGAGATTTGGGGGATGCTTCACTGCCTCCGGACCTTGTCCACTTTCTATGAACTGAAGGAACCATGAATATTAGCTCTGTATCACAATTCTACAGAAATGCGAAAGCTGAAGGACACCAGGGTTATGCCACAAGACAAGACATTGATCCATAATACACAAGCAAGAATGGCTGAAAAGCAAAACATTAAAAATGTCAGAATGGCCAAGTCAGTGTTCAGACATACGTCCAGTTAAGACGTTGTGGCAGGACCTTTAAAGAGCACTTCATGCTGAATAAATGTCAACAAATGTCATTCACGCAGGTTCCTTTACAAGGTTCAGATTATTTTCCACAGCATACTGAATGTTAATATCCATGTGAATAAGGGACGTTGATTTAGGAAATAATTGTGTGAACAAAGTTAGGCAGACTAGGGTCATCCTAAGATCTTTGCTTCATGACAAAAAGATTCATTCACTCACCCAAATAGGTTACTGGAATTTGTTGCATAGACAAATAGGCAATTTAAGTAGCCTATACGCAAATGAGGACAGAGCAATGCTTTGTACATCTTATGTTCACAGTAACATTAAACTTCAAGGCACTGACATCCACTTTAGTGGATATAAGGAAAACCCTCCCAAAAGAAGCATTCCTCTAGTAAGTGGTCAGGGCAACCCTGGGGGGCAATCAATCGCAAACCAAATATTTTTCTTTCATTGTTTACCAGCTGGTGCTATGCAGAATCTACACTGACTTGTCAAAGGCAAGTTTGGACTTAACCATAACCCTTCTGCACCATAACCCTTCAGCGTATACAGTAAGTATCGGTTAGGGACAGCAGCCAGGCATTTTTCAAAATATCCCAGTCCCAATTTCAAGTATTTTTTCTAACCTGCCTCACATCCCTGTCTCTTTTCCTTTTCATGTCTGTCTCTCTTTAAATCAAAGAACTGCTGAGAGATGGAACTCAGCACTGCAGCAAAAGGAATAGACCTCTCCATATTGGCAGGGATCCAGGTCCCAAGCTTAGCTATCTGGCTTTAGCTTGAGAAAATAGGTGTCTTGTTCAAGCTAGAGAAATAACATACCTAACCATTCAAATTGTCTGAAAAGCAACTGATTGAAGTACATAATCTTAAGAAATAAAGATAGCAGCACTGGCACAATGTAGCTCTAGATCTTGTATGGATACAGTTTGTTACAAAATAACCAAATGTAAAAGTTTGCAAAACACCCCAAAAGCACATTCTTTTTGTTATTTTGAACGTGCTCAAAACAATGACTACCTAACCAAAATAGCAACTTTCGTCTAAAGAATCTCTTCTGTTCAATCGAAAAACTTATTTGTCAAATAATCAATTGAGAATTTAATGAACGTGCACGTTGGATCACGATTTGGCGAAGGCAAGTCCTCGGGTTATTCAACGCAAATAATAACAACAATATTTTCCCAATATGTTTTTTTTAACATGAATGACGATTTTAACCTCAAGGACTTTACCAATTTCATACTCGCAGTTTTAAATGAACGATTTTTTTGTGGAAATATGTTGTATTTCTTCAGTTTCGGTCATGATTCAAGGTTAGGTTGCATCATCCCTAATGAAAGTGAGCATTCTGTACTAATAGAGCTTATTATTTTAAGGAAAATGGTGTAAATTGTAATGCCTGTCTAGCGAAACTTGACTCGATAATAGATGAACATACATTTATTGGAAGTAAAGATCGTAACTAAGTAACCAGACAGTAGGTGATGCCTGAGCTTGTACAATGTTGCGTAGGCCAGTATGTTACAATGTTGCTGTAGGCTATCAACCGCAAGGCATACAATAAGCTAGTATTAATACAGTAAAAACTTTTTCGCAAGCAATTATAAGAATTCATTCTCACCGGCATCATTTTAGCCTCGTACCGCATTTAACCAACTGAGAAATCCCCTTTGACTGTAGTTTCTAGGAAAGCTGAAGGTGTTGCAACCCGATTCCTTATTAATCCCGACGTGATGATCCTGTCCCGTAGGCTGTCCGATAAACGAAATGAATTGTCTCTTACTGTTGTAACTTCAGGCTGTAAAAAATGTCGTCTGCTCAGTTTTGAATCCTCATATGCCGTAGACCTGTTGCAACAAAATACTAGGCCTTCTTGAAAGGAAAGTTTTCCGTGCCGAACACATTGCTTGGAAGTTGTTAGTCGCAGTTGGAAACGCTTTGCGTTCAAAACAGAATTTAACTATTTCCTGGCCATTACCGTACCCGAGCGAGTTACATGCGTAAGACTATGTGCTATGAATTTGATATATTTTCGCTAGTTTCCCGAGGACGCGAGTACCTATCCTGCCCTGAACCACCGCTGACAGCGTATTTCGATGGCGTGCTCACAGCCCATCCCAGAATGACGTAGTATGAGGAAACTCATCCCATTGGAATTTAAGCTCCGCCTCGTTTTGGGCAATATGAGGGAATTTGATTAAGTCAAATCCGGTTGCGCTGGTCCAAGTCATACCTATTGCCCGTAGGGTGAAGGAGAACGCACTTCACTTTGGTGAGGGAGTTCTGCACACACCGGTTAAAAGCACAGTCGCTTAAAACCGGTCACCTGTGACGTGACTTACAAAAAACAGCCAGACATTAAATAGTTATCAGCGCAACACTGTTTTGTTGTCAACAAGCATGACATATTTTTGGTCCCAGACATGGGAAACTGGCCTTGATTAAGTGACACATTTGCCTGCTTAAAACATTGTTTACACAGTAGCATATGTTAACTGATGTTGCCAACTGTTGGTCGATCGTTTTTGTACAGTGGGCATTTTATATGACTATCCATTACCTTATTGAAGAAAATTCTGTTACCCTTACTGACAAAAGCAATAGCCTCCAACAGGACCAGAAAAGAAATTCACGCGTTACATCCGTAAGGTCTTATTCTGGATCACCCCCTCCACCGAGGAGACCACAGTCGATGTGTCCGGATTAGAAAAATGACGTGAGTTTGAGTGCGCATGTAGTTTTTTTTTAAACAACGTCATATAAACAACCTATTAATTCAATTGTGATTTTTTTTGTTGCTATGGTTATGGTTGACACAACCGGTTAATTATTAACAAATCTACGTTTGCAACAAGTTTGAAGCACGGATCATCTGCTACGGCTACTGGTAAAATTCACGTCCCATTTGAAGAACACAATTTCATTGCACTGTTGTAGTGACTAATGCATTAGAATGGCAATTAAATATAAAATATATCAACAGTGTAAAACAGGGTTAACTTGTTTTATAAATGTCTTTTGATTCAAATGTTAACTGGTACTAGGTTGGTGGAGTAAGGAATCTCGTCTTTACTAAAACAATCACTGTAAATCTTTTTCACAGCCATGGAGTCAATTGAGTTTTAAACCCCTATGGTTCAGCCCCTATGGTTGGATTACCAACTGGCCTGTCAGGTTTTCACCTAAAAAGATAGTCAGAGACAGACCTACAGAATCACTCTCAAAATTGGATGCATGTTATGTGCAATTCTACAGCCGAATGCATCATCGATTACTACTGAATAGCATTACATATCTATTTGTGCTGTGGAGTGGCTATTTACAAAACGTGTCCACTGAATTTGAGATTGCAGTAAAAAATTTACAGAAACAAATAAAATGTATAATTTTTTTAGTGTAGGAATATTTTAATGGTAAAGAGAGACACCTAGTGGCCACATAAAGACAACACTTGTACAATAGTTAAAAAGCAAAACACTGCATACAGTAATGCTTAAACCCGAAAGTGTCCGCAAAACCTACAAATGTTTAAAGACATGTTAACATAAACAGCATCTGTTACCAGAAAGGTAAAGTATACTTGAGCTAATCCAAAACAGATGTTAACCTGCGGAAATGAAATTTATATTTTGGATTTTCAGGCCTTCTTCATGTCTTCATTGTTTGTCATACATTTTGTTGTCATGTCGCCTGTTTTAACACATTCCACTGAAAAGTAACTCATCATATTACAATGTTTTCACCTCATAAACTACAGATCAAGTTCCTCTGATGGATCTGTAGTTTATGAGGTGAAAACATTGTAATACGATGAGTTACTTTTCAGTGGAATGTGTTAAAACAGGCGACATGACAACAAAATTGATCTGATGTTTCAGACATCAAGACCATGTCTGGCCTTAGTATGGTCACCGCAATGGTTTCTGGGAACTTGAGCTGCTTGTCCAGGTCGACTTTCAGCTGCCAATCCCATGCAGTAATAAGGAGTCTGCCCGACCCCCTTACCTGAGCCTGTGGTTTCTCCCCTGCCTTGACAAATGCAAAGGGCCGTCTTGCTTGGTGCTGGGGTTTAGCTTTGCTGATCCCTGTGCAGAAGGAATCGGCAACTGCTTTCAGGACCTGATCATGACACCATCGATAGTGTCCCTCTCCCAGAGCTTTCAGGCAACAGCTGAGGGTATGTTTGAGTGATCCTCTTCTCCAACACAGGGGGCATACAATTAATTTATGCACTCAATACTTGGTCGGGGCCCCTTTTGCATGAATTACTGCAGCGTGGCATAGATGAATTAAAGTGATTCTGGTGGTTGGTTTCTAATTGCCATCACACTTAGGCTGGAAGGGTTAAAAAGTGATCAGATAGGACTCAGTACAAATAAAATGTCATCTAATAACTTAAGGCACCTTTTTCATATTTTATATGAATCAAACTAATCAGAGGAACTTCATCTGTGGAAAAAGCCTTTGACAGGGTTGAATGGGCATATTGCTTTAAGGTCTCTTTTTTTTGGCACATATTTTGTTAACTTTGTATCACAGTAAGCATGACCTGGTATGGTGTCTTATCCCTTCCCTATTGACCAAAAGATGAGAGAAGGATGTTCCCTCTCCTAAGAGAGGACAATTGCATCTCAGGGTTCTCACTGGAAGGTCACTTGGGTAGTACACATGATCTCCTTAAATGCTAACAATATCCTGTTAAATCTCACAAAACCAGACACTTCACTGAGGTCCCTGTTGAATGTGATTGATACTATTACAACCATCTTTCCAAAAAGTTGGGACAATATGTAAAATGGACATAAAAACAGAATGCAAAGATCTGAAAATCTATATTCAATAGAAAATAATACAAAGACAACATATCAAATGTTGAAACTGAAAAATGTAATTGGTCCTTGAAAAATATATGCCTGCTTTGAATTTAAACCCAGCAACATGTTTCAAAAAAGCTGGGACAGGAGCAACAAAAGTCTGGAAAAGTTTTATAATACAAAACAATAACCTGGTGGAATATCTCACAACTAATTAAGTCAACTGGCAACATGTCAGTAACATGACTGGGTATAAAAAGAACATCCCAGAGAGGATGAGTCTTTCAGAAGTAAAGAAGGGGAGGGGTTCACCACTTTGTTAAAGACTGCGCGGGCAAATAATTTAAGAATAATGTTTCTCAATGTAAAATTGCAAAGAGTTTGGGGATCATAATCTATGGTACATAATATAATTAAAATATTTAGAGAATCTGGAGAAATCACTGTACACAAGGGACAAGACTGAAAATCAATATTGAATGGCTGTGATCTTCGGGCCCTCAGGCAGCACTTCATTAAAAACAGACACGATTCTGTAGTGGAAATCATTGCATGGACTCAGGAACACTTCTGAAAACCACTGTCTGTGAACACAATTTGTTGCTGCAGTCACAAATGCAAGTGAAAGACCATGCACAGAAGAAACAAGGTATAAACAATAAACAAGACCCAAGCTTATATAACATGGACTCCTCAGTTCCCAAACGCTTACAGAGTGTTGTTAAAAGAGATGCCACACAGTAACAAACATGCCCTGTCCAAACTTTTTTGAAATGTGTTGCTGGCATCAAATTCAAAATGGGCTTATATTTTTCCAAAAACAATCTTATGTCTCTGGTTCAACATTTGATATGTTGTCTTTGTACTATAGTTTATATTTTTCAATTAAATATAAGGATACAATTATTTGCATATCATTGCATGCTGTATTAATTTGCATTTTATGCGTCCCAACATATTTGGAAATGGGGTTGTAGTATTTTCTCTGGTTGTGTAACAGGTCTAATAGTAAAGTTATGTTACTATCAGAGGTGTCAAACCGGTTCCACGGAGGGCGGAGTGTCTGCAGGTTTTTGCTCTCTCCTTGTAGTTGATTGGTTAATTAGGTCACTGATTGGTTAGTTTCTACCCTCACCTGGTTGTGTAGGTATGAACTAGGAACCAATTTATAGGAAAAACCAAAAACCTGCAGACACTCGGCCCTTTGTGGAACCGGTTTGACACCTGTGAAAGAGCAAAGGTTCGAGCAGGACCATATTTACCATTTCAGACTAAGTCCAAAATTAAGTACTTGGAAATTGTGACAGACAATGAATACAAAATAAATTGCACATCTCTTAGGGAGAAGATCAAAATCTGGTTGGATAGATAACACTACCGATTTTTCTTATTTGAAGAATCTATGTCATTATGATTAATGTGCTGCCTAGGTTAATTTATCTGTTTCAGACTATACCGATAGAGGTATTGAGGGTGATTTTGCCCGTCTCGCCCCAGCCTGCCTCCGCCAGTGGGTGGGTTACAGATGTGAAGTTTGTTGGTAACTAATGTTAAATGTTATTTGTACGTACACCGACGCAAAGATGAACACAAATTCGAATAAAAGGGTAGGTATAACCAAAGACGTTTTCGTTGTACCTAGACATTTTGTTGTCTGTTCCATAATACTGGTGTCCAAGATTTCTATGTCCAGTAAGATGCGCCCCCTAATGGTAAAATATTTTACTGCTTGGCTGGGGAAGTGCCACGGTGTCCAACACAGAGGTTAGCGTGTTTATGGTGGTTGTTAGCTATCCTATAAAGCTTTAGTCAACCGACTGTGCGTTTTAGTGTTGGTATACATTTTCCTTCAAGGGTCACAAGGCCTGTATGAAACCTCCAATCTGGATCGCGGCGGCAGCAACAGAAAGAAGATAGAGGAATTCTCTAGGTCTTCTCGTGACAAACTGGTCCAGTCGAAGAACAAAATGTTCTCAAAATTCACATCGATTCTACAGCACGCAGTCGAGGCGGTGAGTTCCTTTCTGTGAGATTGGTTTTCTAAAACCTCTGGAAGAATAATTCAATCGAGGTCGGGGACAATTGGGCCCAGCTGGACGTTGAATTTAAATTAGCTAGTTAGCCACTTAGTTATTTATCCAAGTAACGTTAGCTGGGCTAGGATAGCATTTATTATGCTAGCTAGGTTTGCCAGATGTGGACCTAACGTTGTCAACAACACGGCAACGTACAGAGAGGTGTCCAACAATGCCTGGTTAGTTTACGCGAGCTAACGAAAATGTAGCCTGGTGTCTGGGTTTGATTTGAACGCATTATTGCTATAGTCCCCTATATAAATATGTTCGCTAGATATATTATATGCATATTATTTAGTGTTAGGTCACTTTAAATGCGTAATATAAATGGTTAAGTTTCGTAGGTACTGTTACTGCTGTAATAATGCTAGCTAAACTAGCTGACGGCTAGCTGTAGTGGCTAACTTATTAACCAGTGTTATCTTGGCTGGCGTGTTGTTTATGCATATGTCGTGTTTAGTAAATACAGTACTTAAGTTGGACGGCAAGATTGTCCCGTTTGCTATTGAAGTGAAGGTTATATAGGTAATTTGTAGGTAAATGTCCGCTTGCTGTTACTTGGCCGGCAGCTATCCTGATTTATGCCTAGGGAAGGGTTACGAAAGTTAGTTAAAACTGACCTAGCTAGTTAACTAATTGGCTAACGTTAGCAAGATAGCTAGCTAATGTTTACGGTCCTGCAATATAATATTACTACTAGTAGTACAGTGGCCGGTTCTAATATGCTAACTAGGTTATATAATTCGAGAAAAGCAAATTGTTACGATGTTGACAGTAATTAGCTAACGCTAGCGTATGCAGTAAAACAGTGGGCTGGTAAAAGATTTGAAAACGGAAACATTAGCTGGCTTGTTAACTTGCAAATGTTCGCCCAACTCCGTTAGCTAATGCTAGCGTAGGCCATTGACGGTTACTGACAACGTTACGTAGTCTGCTGCTCTGCACGACGTTTTCTGCTGTCAAACTATGGGGTTCAAGTTCACGTGGATTTGTACACGGTGTTCATGAGATGACTTGCCGTCTCGTCGTTGCGCAAACAAGATTGGGTGCACATTATTTATAGTATGGTTTTCACAAGGGTACAGGACATTATATTATGGCCGGGTGCTTTGAGGAATAGGAAGAGGAATTTGCAACTAACAATGATCGAATAATATAACGTATTAATGCCTGAATGGCTTAGTTCAACTACATTACATTATTGTACACATTTATTTTTTTAAACAATGTAAATCGAAACAAAGATTCCCCTCAAAACATGGTTGAAATTATAGTTTTCATATTGTGTGTTGTTAAAATTCAACACTATTGTTGTTTGCTCCTTGGGGTTTAGGGCCAGGTGTCTCTGTAAGGCACTTTGTGACAACTGCTGTTGTAAAAAGGGCTTTATAAATACATTTGATTGATTGTTGTCTGGGCTTGCTGTCATAACTCCCTCATGGTTCTGATAGAATCTCTCTTTTCTTCAGCTTGCACCCTCACTGCCTTTGCAGGAAGACTTTGTTTATCACTGGAAAGCCATCACCCATTACTACATAGAAACATCAGGTAACCCAATGAACTGCACTTACAGTAAACCAACTTAGAGACGTGTAGATGTGTTAGCAGTTATGCATTACTACCCATACCAACAATGTGATTCAAGGGCAATGGTTGTTGGTTCATTTATTTGTTGTCAGACGATAAAGCCCCCGTGACGGACACCAACATCCCGTCCCACCTGGAGCAGATGTTGGACATCCTGACGCAGGAGGAGTTGGAGAGAGAGTCTGGAGAGACTGGGCCCTGCATGGAGTACCTCCTGCACCACAAAATCCTAGAGACCTTGTATACCCTCGGCAAGGCGGATGTAAGGGAAACTGCGTCCGTTTCAGTACACATAAGCTATCTGTATAGTATTTCTAGATGCAGGTATGTGGAGAATTCTGAGAGCTATTTAGTTAAAACTTTGGGGGTGAGCAAAGTCTTGTTAATCTATATGGGACAGATGGCTGGCTGAGAGCCACACTGCAGGGAAAGAAAATGTTCAGGTGGTGAGATAATCTTGGTCATAACTGACCTGTATTGCTGGTGGATAATCTTTGGAACTGTGCATGGGCTGTGACGGGTTAGGCAGTTGTCTTATCAAGATGCTTGTCTTGTTTGAAAAGTACTGGGAAGACTGCTGAGTTATCTTAAATGGTGTCTCCATCAGTGTCCTCCAGGAATGAAACAGCAAGTCCTGACTTTCTACACTAAGTTGTTAGGACGCATTCGCCAGCCTCTTCTTCCCCACATCAATGTTCATAGACCTGTACAGGTGAGATCCAAGATTCTTATGTAACATGAAGGCGTGAATTCCTTTTCAGTAATTTTGCAACCTTTTATCTAGAGTGTCTTACACATGCAATTATGGTTAACTGTCTTGCTCGAGGACAGAATAGTTGTTCACCCAGCTGGCTCTGGTATTCAAAATCTTTCGGTTTCTAAAGATACGCTTCTCCCCGTTTGACCCTTTAGAAACTCATCCGTCTGTGTGGGGAGATCCTTGCTGCTCCCACGGAGAATGAGGAGATCCAGTTCCTCTGCATTGTCTGTGCCAAACTGAAGCAGGACCCCTACCTCGTCAACTTCTTTCTGGAGGTACAAATGGTGTCCACTAGAGGTCACCACACCTGAGACAGACAGTTATGTTGATAAGCAGCATTGAAATTACTCTGAAAATGGAGGGACATTTTTTAATTGGGTACAACTTCTGCATAATAAATAGAATAAAAAGTATTTTTGCCTTGCGCACTAGTGACCAAAGTGCTTTCAGTAAAATGTACTTAAGTTAAAGCTGAGCACGATATCTCTCGGTTCACAGAATAAAGTGAAGAGGCCTGACCCGAAGAGTGCCGATGCCGAAGGGGTCAGGGAGGACTATGCTTCTCCAGACACCGGTCAGACCCAGGCAGGAGGACCGGATGCTGAACCACCTGAGCCCAAGGCCGATGCCACCATCCAGTCGAACCACGTCAACAACTACAACATTGTCACGTCTCTCCTTAACCTCACCAAGAGCCCGGTCAGTTACTGCTCATTTTACAAGTCTGGAACCAGATTCCTTGTATAGATGGTTTGTCGGGTAGTTAGGGAGTACTTATGTTTTCATACTGGTTCCTCAGTGGAATCAAGCTGTCAATTAAGGGTGTGCTGATCTCGGCCTATTCGTTTCCATAACCATATCCATCTTCTCACATGTGGTACTCCTAACCAGATTAACTTGTGTTTGTGAAACACACAAGTGCACGTGTTATTGTACCGCCACGGAGAGTACATTTATTATTTTATCTACTAATAATCTGTTCAAAAATCATCTGGGATTAGTAAAACGTGTTCAAGCGTTGCCTTAATTATCTTACATAATAAATATAAGGAATATGGAACCTCCCACTCATCCTCGAAATAGATAAAGAAACCATATTGTGGTATAATAAGACCCTAATGTCTGGTTTTCAGTAACTTTCTGGGATTATGAAATCAGCATATTGGTATCCCACAAAGTTAGCGTATCCGTACCGATTCTTTTCTGGTCTGAATACTCTGCGCAATTGCGTTGCAAATCTGGTTATCTACAGACGCGGCCACGCAGGACCCCGGCTCGCTATGCGTTGTACTGCAGTGAATTGTTTCCTTTTATTCAGTCTGTTAACTGTATATTCCTGCTTCATCTCCGCTTCATCTCTCAGGATGGCAGGATAGTTGTGAAGGCGTGCGAGGGCCTCATGCTGCTGGTCAGCCTGCCTGAACCGGCCGCAGCCAAGTGTCTGACGGAGAACACGGACCTCTGTGTTCTCCTGACGGACCGACTGTCAGCCTTCTACAAGGCCCTGCCCACGTCCATGGATCCGGTGGACATCGAGACGGTGGAGTCGGTCAACTGGGGGTGAGGCTTTGTTGTGCGCTACCTCCACTCTGTCATTCCAAATGGACAGCGACGTGCATGTCCTATTGCTCCCTTTTCCCCTATATAGGGATATGTTCGGGTCATGCCTTTGGCCAGGTTGTGATTGCGAATGAGAATTGGTTTTCAGTATGCCTACCTTGAGATGCTTTTGCACCCGTAGCAGCTGTAATCTGCTATGAACAGACATGTAATGCTGGATTTTGTCATAGCTTCAGTTAGCAGAACATGGAATGTATTGACCAACAACAAACTGTTGAGGTTTGATAGTTACCGCTGATTTGGACAAATCCTCATTTCACAAACTGTTTTCTCATAAGAAACTAATTGAGCATCTGGGGCAGCCTCCACAAGAATAGTCCTTGGTTTCCAAAACCTCTGGGCTTTGTTAAAAAGAATTGTGCATTTGATAGGGTCAGGGTTTTCAAGTACGTTAGTCTTTGCATCTGATGTTAGAATGTATATTGTAATTTTTCTGCAAAGGGACAGTGGCTTAACTTGGTCCGAACATATTCTTAGTTAAGAAAATATGGAAACATTTAAATGCTCCTTCCCTGCAAATCACAGTATTTAATATGATGCTTTGCTGGGCCGCAGATACACTTCAGTGTGACCTGTGGTTAAATTAAGGATACTATTTAAAAAAAGTATTTTTTAGTTTCCATGGAGCAGAAAGAACTTTTTTAAATTGTTTCGTTTGTAGCCTGGATGTTTATAACATGAAGGACGATGCTGCCATCTTCACTGGGAAGCGAGCCCTCATCTCTTTCCTGTCTTGGCTTGATTACTGCGACCAGCTCATCAAAGAGGCACAGAAGGTAAATGGCATCAAAGCTGTTGACTGCTAAATGCTTTAAATAGTATATACAGTGGCTTAAATATGTAGTGATGGCCATAAGAAGCTTCTTTACTGTTCTTCTAGCAGCTGGGTATTATGCTAGATGCGCTAACGCACATTATATTTTCAAAATACTAGCCATCACTGAAATATATAAGGCAATATAGTTAACCATATAGGCAGTACATTTTATGTTTAATGTCTGTTACAATATTGTTCTTGTCTTCATTTTTACAGACTAGATTGTTAACTGTATTGCCATATACATTTCAATGATGGCTTTTATTGTGATAAAGAAAATCTCAGTGCTGGCTGCATAATATCCTGCTGCTACAATAACGCTAATGAAGCCTCGTTTGGCTATCACAATAAATATGTATTTAGTCGAACAAGAGACACACAATAAAATCCATGTTTCCTTCAGACAGCAGCTGCAGTGTTGGCCAAGGTGGTGAGAGAGCGTTTCTTTGTTTCCATCTTGGAACCCCAGCTGATGCAGACGTAAGTCTCTCTTGGAGCCATCCGTCTGGCTGATTGAGATGTGGGCTGGGTTAAACCCATGTTGCAGCATTGTATGTGCACCCGAGGCAGAGGCTTGGACCACTGGACCAACCACATCTTATTTAGGCTGCTTGAGGCATGCTGCAGCTTAGGCCTAGGTGCTCAGTTTTAAAGCTGCACTGGGTAGGATTTATTTCAGTATAAACATGTTGTGTAAGCTAATGAGGCCCTCTAAGAGTTGTTTAGCCATGCAGACAGCTCATTGCCAGTGCAATGTCGATTTTTATAATTTTTGGAGTGTGCCGCTACTTTCCAGCAATCCCATTCCAGCCAATCGCCTTCGGCGAGGCGGGCCCTTCTCCCAGCTTAATTTGAGAAAGCGCATTTTGCGTGTGTGTTGTCGATTGATCAGCCATAACTCAAAGTTGATGTGTTAGAAGCAGGAAATGGGCAAGTGTAAGGACTTGAACGACTTTGACAAGGGCCAAATTGTAATGGCTAGACGACTGGGTTAGAACATCTGCAGAACTACAGCCCTTGGTTCTGCTGTGGTCAGTACCTTTCAAAAGTGGTCCAAGGAACGAAAAGTGGTGAACTGGCGACAGGGTCATGGGTGGCAAGTCTCATTGATGCACGTGGGGAGCGAAAGCTGGCCCGTGAGGTTCTATCCAACATACGAGCTACTGTAGCTTAAATTGCTGAAAAAGTTAATGCTGGTACTAATAGAAAGGTGTCAGAACACACATTTTGTTATGTATGGGGCTGCGTAGCTGCAGACCAGTCAGGGTGCCCTTGCTGACCCCTGTCCACTGCCGAAAGCGCTTACAATGGGTATGTGAGCATCAGAACTGGACTACGGAGCAATGGAAGAAGGTGGCCTGCTGTGATGAATTACGTTTCCTTTTACATCACATGGATGGCCAGGTGCGTGTGTGTCGCTTACCTGGAGAACACATGGCACCAAGATGCACTATGGGAAGAAAGAAGGCAAGTCGGCAGAGGCAGTGTGATGTTTTGGGCAATATTCTGCTGGGAAACCTTGGGTTCTGCCATTCATGTGGATGTTACTTTGATACGTACCACCTACCTGAGCATTGTTGCAGACCATGTGCATCCTTTCATGGCAACGGTATTCCCTGATGGCATTGACCTCTTTCAGCAGGATAATGCGCCCTGCCACAAAGCAAAAATGCTTCAGGAATGGTTTGAGGAACACTATGAGTTCAAGGTGGTGACTTGGATTCCAAAATCCCTAGATCTCAATCCAATTGATCATCTGTGGGATGTGCCGGACAAACAAGTCTAATCCATGGAGGCCCCGCCTCGCCACTTACAGGACTTAAAGTATCTGCTGCTAACGTCTTGGTGCCAGATACCACAGCACACCTTCAGAGGTCTAGTGGAGTCCATGCCTCGACGGGTCAGGGCTGTTTTGGCGGCAAAGGGGTACGTGTGTGTGTGTGTGTGTGTGTGTGTGTGTGTGTGTGTGTGTGTGTGTGTGTGTGTGTGTGTGTGTGTGTGCAGCCATAGACCAGGATGACAAACTGCCAATTCCTCCTATATCTAGCAACCTGGAACCTTACGCTAATGTTAGCAAGGCTAATGTCGAACTCTGAGTTAGTGCTTTTTTTAAAAAAAACAGGTCGTTGGTGTGGAACCGCTTTCTTGCCTGTGAATAATGGCAAAACCCTGTATTATTAATTTTTTTTTTAACTGAAAATCCTACCTAGTGTGGCTTTTATTAGTTTCTATTTTAATGCATTAGTTTCTATTTTCATGAATTTGGGATCATGGCAGACCAAACTGAGGTCCCCATACTTCGGTCCAATACTAATATGTACCAGTTTTTACTGATTTGTGCAATGAATGTAGAATTTGCAAACGTCCATATCATTTTGTGATGTCTTTCTGTGATTGATACTATTCGTAGAATTTAAAGGAAGAATGTATTTACGTTATTGTTTCTTGTCATATCATTCTGTAACATTTTGTCCTGTGCATAGGTCCGAGGTTGGCATCCTGACCTCCACAGCTCTGCTGAACCGGATCATTCGCCAGGTGACCTCAGAGGCCCTGCTTAAGGAGATGGTCTACTTCCTGTTGGGGGAGGATATGGGACCTGAGGCCCTTGCATCCATTTCCCAGCATCCCCTGCGACACAGGCTCATTGAGCACTGCGACCACTTGTCTGACGAGGTGACCCGCTAGACCCTTGTGCCTAAATAACGTTTTCCAGCCAAGTTAACTTGAGCGATGTACTGGAGCTCTGATGTTGCATTTCTTAATTATAGAGGTTATGGATCTCTACCTCCAAAACACAGGCAGCATTTACAAAGGACCCCTGCCCAATAGAAAATGTGACCAGTTTAATCTTAAAATACTGTTTGGGATTAGGATGAGAGTTCTTTATATTGTAATTTTCATTTCAAATATTTTGTTACACACAGAAGGACAGGTACAAGGTGTTTCCTCAGTGAGTTTTGTGACATTTCCCATGTAACTCACTGTAGATGTGTATTTACTCCAGTTCTTGCTGTGCTCATTACCTCAAACTGTTTTCCACAGATCAGCATCATGACACTGCGTCTGTTCGAACACCTGATCCAGAAGCCTGACCAGCACATTGTCCACAGTCTGGTGCTGCGCAGCCTGGGCGAGAGGAACTACCTAGAAAACAAACCACAGGAGGACAAGGAACCCTTGGAGAACGGGCAGCCCCACGACTCCGTGTAAGGGAACCCTATGCCATGCCGCCAGGGCTCCGGGGACAGAACTATCCATCCCCTCTCAGACGTGCTACTTTAGTGGAAATTTAAATGAATAAAGAATGTATTCCCCCTTTGGCCTCAATGTATCACAGATTGTTAGATGGGTTGTACTATATTTGTAACCATAACTTGGATCCATGAATAAAAAGGCAATTCACTAAAATAACCTCCCATAAGATTATCATCATAGTAACTGTAGTAAGTGTCATCATTATCTTCATAGTAAGTGTTGCCATTAAGGCATGTGAAATATATTTTCATGTTAAGGCTATGTTCCTTCTGACTGATTAAACGTTATCTGGCCTGGCCAGCACAAACAGTTTTGGTTTAGTTGAGGCAACTTTGGTACATTTTAAGGAATGTCATCCATTTGTGAATCCTGGCAGCTCTTTTTTTTTAGCACACAAACATGTAAACCTATTAAGCGTTTGTTTTAATTACAATCCTGATGTATATTACCATTGCCTGACCTAATGTAGAAGGCTTAAATATAAATGCCTGAGCACTGTTCCAACATCAGGTTGTCAGGGAAAAATGCAAGCTAGTTTAAAGGTGACTATCTGAAACTGGATGTTTCTCTTTTCAGTGGACTCCACTAGGGGTTCAGCGCCTGGCTCAACTGACAACTTTTGTCTTTTTCAGGGATCTTGAAGAGGACCCTCTGTTTGGTGATGACCTCTCTGCAGATAACAGGTTGTCCAGCCCTAATTGGTTGAGCACCTCCCCCATACAGAGTCCTGACCATGCTAAACCAGATGGCAAGACCGAGGTCCACAAGATTGTAAACAGGTACATGAGCACTTCCTACACAACAACCTCTTCATTTTTTTGGTTTTTACAACATTAGTCAATCATGTGTTTCTTTTTCCTTGAGTTTCCTGTGTTTGGTGCCTGATGAGGCCAAGTCATCGTCTCATGTTGACGGGACCGGTTATGACACCTATCTAAGGGACGCACACAGACAGGTGAGTTTTGTCCCATGTGTGTTTGCCTTAAACTGAACACAACCAGAAGAGGCATAACCTGTATTTTTCTAATGTACACTCTAGTTTTGAGCAATTTTTTTTTTTTTAAACTAATGTAGATAGATATATTTTGTGCACATAGCAGACGCTGTTCTCCAGAGTAACTTAAAGTCATCAAATTTTGGTTAAAATGGCTAGGTGTGACAAACTCATAACCCAGTTATATCTTGTACCTTTAACTGAAGCGCGATAAGCACTGAATGTATTATTATTGTAATTTATTTCTCATCTCTCTAGTAATGTCTTGCTACTGCCTATTTACTGAAATTAATTAAAGATTTTGGTTTTCTGAATAAGGTTGTAGTGCTGTAAACAGTTTTGTGCCTCTCAGTTTTGGACTGCTAGCTTTGCTTCAAACCTACGGGACACTTCCCCTGGATGTCAGATTTTTAACTGACTCTAAAAGTGTGTGTGGACCCAGTAGTGCATCCTATATTATTCATATCCTCGTCTGTTTCAGTTTCGGGATTACTGTGGGATCTGTCAGAGGTGGGACTGGCGCGGCACCCCCAAGCCCATTGAGAAGTGTCACCTGGACAACCCCTTCTTTGAAGGCCACTTCCTCAAAGTCCTCTTTGACAGGATGGGCCGTATTTTGGATCAGGTGAGTTCAAAGCCCAGGAAAGATCTCTACCTGACTGCTTTTCAGGAAAACTTTAGGTATTCATAGTTCCACCTATAAACAAACAGTTTAAACGCTTTGCAATCTTTGGCTTTTCAGACAAGAAATTATGAGCGCTTATCTGCTTTTGTGTATTTAGAGATATTGTGTACCTGAGCTCACTTGTAGTCCTCTTCTCGTCCTGCAGCCCTACGATGTGAACCTTCAAGTGACGTCGGTGCTATCCAAACTATCCCTGTTACCCCACCCTCACATGCATGAGTATCTGCTGGACCCCTACATCAACCTGGGGCCTGGCTGTCGGTCGCTCTTCTCCGTCATCGTCAGGGTGAGGAGTCCACGTTTGAAATAATAGGGATTCTGGATGGGTTGATCAAGGGGCAATCTGCAGTTGCCATGGTCAGTTTTTGTCTTTTGAGTATGTGTACCCATTATTTGAAGGACATATCTTTGAAAAGATTAGAAATGTCCTGACCCGGGAGAACCGAAAGTATAAGATCGTTTTACTTCATTTGTAAACCATGTAAAAAGTGTTTTTCATAATGGATGGTGAAACCTGGCATTTATAACTCTTCTGTTAGTGTGGCTTCAGTTCTCTGACTCCTTCCCTCCATGGATTGACCTTAGAAATAAGAACTTTAGTAGATGCATGTTTTTTGTAAAACTTTTCATCCTTCCGTGACGCAGATGTTTCCCTGTACATTCTCCCGTCAGGTGGTTGGGGACCTCATGTTGAGGATTCAGCGCATCCCAGACTTCACACCCAAACTCCTGCTGGTGAGAAAGAGACTGCTTGGCCTGGAACCAGAGGGCTTAAAGTAAGTATTTCCGGAATTGTTTTAATGTAATGTCTGGAATTCAGGTAGCAAATACACTCAACTCTCGATAATCAAACCTGTTTCCGTATTGAAAAGGACAGATTGGAACACTGTCAAAATGTAGAACGTTGTGCAGTGCCATGCTATACATGACGTCAAAGCCAGGGCCCTCTGCTTAATGGGATTTAACTGACAGCCGTTCTTGGTGCAAATGTTTTGTTTGAGTGACCGAAATGCTGTAAATTCCTGCTTTATACCTAACAAGTTATGTCGGAAGAAAGACAAGCTTTCAAATGATGCCATCTTGACCCTGAATGTGATTTTATTTTTAGGTTGGTTGCCAACTGTAATAGTGTGATGGATTGGCCTTACTCTAATTCCTCAGACACAGCTAGGAGAGTTATTAAAATCTGAAAAGCTGAAGACTTAGCAGAGTCAAAGTGGATTGAAATGACTGTGGTCACTTTGTGGAGCCGGTTATTTCAGTCATTCAAGCTATTGTCATTTTTGAGTCTTGTTCAAAAATGGTGTCTCTCTGCATATAGCGTCGACCACATGACCCTGCTGGAGGGGGTGATCGTACTCGAAGAGTTCTGCAAGGAGCTAGCCGCCATCGCCTTTGTCAAGTTCCATGCCGCTGCCTCTTCGTCCCCCTGAAACTCGACTCCCATGGTCAGGCAGGAAGGGCCAGGACTGAACCCTTGGCAGGGAACTCTTTGGCCAAGGAAAGGATCAACAATTCCCTGCTTATATCCCACTGGCCACCTTCACATAAAATCTGCCCCAAGGAAACGTAAGCATATTCCATCAAATGTCTTGGGGTTCCACTACAGAAAAGTGGCTCTGCCCCCTCGGTCCTAACCGGAACAATGTCTGGATCCTGGGGGAGGGGCTGGGGACTTTGTTTGGGGGCTGAGGGTGGATGGACGTGGTAGGAGAGCGGACATTCTCTGGACGGTTTGAGGTGGACAGATTCCCCGCGTGCCCCGCGTCCCATTCCGTCTGTCTCTCCTGCCAGCCAGACAGTAGCCACTTAACTGTTTGTCATTGAGAGAAAAGGTTTGTGTTTATTTATTTCTGCTATATTTTTTTTGACTCTGCCATTTTGTATGCCTTAGTGTTGGATTATAATGCCTTTTCAGATCCACTTTTAGGAGACAGTTTCCTATTGAAACATTTCCCATTTCATTAATACCCATTCTGTGTAAAAGTGTGTCAATGTTATTAATGTTAAAATGTATGTAAGATATAAATTAGCCCCCATATTCCTTACCAAAATCAGGTAGTTTTGTTTCGATTTGTTTGGAATTTGAAGAAGAAATTTATATTCAACTTCTGATAAAGGAATCGCAAGGTTCCATATTCACACCATTATGTTTTCAGGTTGCCTTTTAAACTGTTACATATTTGTAACAAAACTTTTTTTAAACTAATTGAATAGTGCTTCAATTATGTGGACTTATGCGAGAGACGAGGAGCTTGTAATGCAAATTAGTTTGCAACAAAACCGTCCAATTTGGAGCTGTCCATGATGATAATATGTAAACGTCTGTGTTTCCAATGCTTAGGCTGGATAGATTATCCTGTTCGTTTTTGTGCCTGTGTTTTATTGTTTTCAACCTCAAACCTCACTAGCAACAGGGTCACATTATTCATCACACTACGCCATGTGGTGTTACATTCTGTTGAATGTGGATCCTTGGAGAATCAAATTCAATTGGCTCACTATGTTCAGTTGCATACAGAATCATATGATTCTATGCTTGTAGGGAGCTATTGGACGTGTCAGTGTTCAAGGAGAGTGACAGTTTGGTTTCTTCTTTTGCCAACATGAGTGTTTTCTGTTGATTACCATTTATGGTTGTTTCCAAATGTACACTGCTGAATTGTACACTTGTCTTTATCTGTGCTACTGGCTTGGCTGTCTTATAATGATCTTATTTTGAGCACACTTCATACCTGTTATTAATTGTTTATTTATAAAGGGTCATTTTAATTTTATCTGTGAAAGGGGTTTGGTGGTCCCTAACGCAGTCCTACTTCATAAATATTTTTTGGTTAGCTTACAGTAAGTTCTAGGCCTACCAGAAATGTTTGTGAACACTGTACAGACATTAGATGTCAGCTTCATTCATAAGCTACCATTTATATTTATGAATGCATGTTTTGTCATCGAGGTATTGAATTCATCAGCAGTATTGTTTTCCAGCATGGTCTTGCAGGAGGCAGAGAAAAGGACTGAAATGAATGTGCCCTTAATGTAAGGGGGAAAAAATCTTGAACGATGGATTATAGTTTAGTAATATTGTGGTGTGGAACCTAATGGAACCAGGATTCCATACCTGTTATTGTGGTGTGGAACCTAATGGAACCAGGATTCCATACCTGTTATTGTGGTGTGGGACATAATGGAACCAGGATTCCGTACCTGTTACCATCTTGCTGCGGAGGTTGGACAACTACACTTTATTCTTTGATTAGTTTGAATTAAGGATCTACTTGACTTAACCGAGGTTGGTGCTGGGGATGAGATAATGCTTCAGGTTTGTACCATGGAAGGTGAGAGTTTTATTTTAATGAATGTGTGTGTTAGTCTGCCTGCACTTACTGTAGTTACACAGAATGGAGGAGTCTTTAAGTCAGGTTAAGGGTTGACATATTCAAGGCTAGCCACAACATATTCCCCCCTCCCCCTCTGAACTATGTCTGAAAGCAGGATCAACAAGTTAGCCGGTTTACCTGCTTCAACTTTCTGAATAACTTTTGAGGAAGATGTTCATGGAATGGACATTCAGTGATTCACCAAGCCAGTATCAAAGGTTAACTTATGTAATTTCATGTTTAAAGTGACCTGGCTAACTTGGGGTTCCTGCTTTGTGTCATACCTTCTGTCACCTAATTATGCAAATATTTGCATGAACACAGATTTGCACATTGTTTTCATTCTTGTTCATTGTTGTGTAAATAATACCAATACTCAAAAGCTTTTTTTTTTGTTTTACTTAATTTGTTTGTAACTTTTGTATCATAAACCAAAAAAGGATTAGGATATACCTTTCAGTAGCAACTTGGAACATGTTTTTTTCTAAATCATCCAAAAGCAACGTTTCTAACTTTTCTGTACTGGTCTGGGGGTATATATACACATGTACATAGCAATATTGCTGGGTGTAAAATGCATGCACATCATTCATATTAAGGAGAAAAGCAGCCACTCTAATCAAGCCTGTTTCTAGGTCTTTGTGTTGTCTGGCTAACTTCTGTTGCCATTGTCACAATAACGACTGGTTTGTCTCATCATTCAAACTTTTACAATCTGGAACCAGGCTCTTATCCCATCCATGATAAAAAAAAAAAAATTGCCCAGGAAATACAATGATGCCTTCACACTGTAGTTCTCAATGATGGCATTTTAACAGAGAACTGGTTTTACTGTTTGGGTTTGAACTAAAAGTTCAGAGTTAAGTATTAGCGGATTCCTTTGTGGTAGGTTTTAGATTTGTGTAGGTATATAGGACTTGTATTTCCCTGACATGGCACAAAATTCTGTCATCTGATGCCAAGTTAGATTTTTATTGTTATCTGCTTAGACCAATCACTGTATCTTGGTTAAAAAATGAATTTAATTGATCTCCATTGCTGCTTAACACTGGGCTTGAAATGGGGTATGCTTTTTCTTTTTCAAAAAACTTTATTTCGTGATTGGTGCAATCATGCTGTTAAAATGGAAGGTAAATTGCATGCTTATTCCTTATCATTAATGCTTGTGATCAGTGTGTCAAGGTGACTTAACACTGAATTGGGTTGTTTTCTGCAGTTTCTCACATTCACTCAGGGACATTGCGTCTTTATTCACATCCGCCGTGTCTGCTTTCTGCTTTAGTTCTCGGTGTGCATACAGGACAACTATTACAAAAAAGATCCGTCCAATAAAGACCGCTTTTTACATGTTGGTTGTTATTGATGAAACAAATGATAAAATAAGATTATGGACAAAAAGGTTTAATTGTTTTTATTACAAAACGTATGTACATAGTTACATTTAGATTCAAAAGTACTAAAACAAATGCACAAAAATAACCACCTCTTCATGACTGAGTTGACTGCACATTCAACATTCTTAATCCCCATTATGTTACATTTCTTGTTTATAAAATATTGGAGGGATATGTCCGGGTTTCACTTTCTAACCCTCACAAGATATTAGCCAAGATTTAACCCAAAACATTTAATTTCAGGAATTCCCAAATGAGCTGACATCTGCAGTGATTTCATTAACACTCCACACTGACTTTGTGGCCAGCCTGGTCTCAGGGTTAGATGTTACATAGTAAATTATTTGGAACACTCCATTTAGCATGTGACATTAAGAATTAGCAAGAAGTATGATCTTAAACACACTTGGAAAAATGTGTATATACAGTATCTCACGAGTATACCGGTCACATTTTTATAAATATTTGATTATCTTTTCATGTGACAACACTGAAGAAATGATACTTTGTTACAATCTAAAGTAGTGAGTGTACAGCTTGTATAACAGTGTACATGTCCTGTCCTCTCAAAATAACAACACACAGCCATTAATGTCTAAACCGCTGGCAACATAAGTGAGTACACCCCTAAGTGGAAAAAGTCCAAATTGGGCCCAAAGTTTCAATATTTTGTGTGGCCACCATTATTTTCCAGCACTGCCTTAACCCTCTTGTGCATGGAGTTCACCAGAGCTTCACAGGTGCCACTGGAGTCCTCTTCCACTCCTCCGTGATGACATCACAGAGCTGGTGGATGTTAGAGACCTTGCGCTCCTCCACCTTGTTTGAGGATGCCCCACAGATGCTCAATAGGGTTTAGGTCTGGAGACTTGCTTAGCCAGTCCATCACCTATACCCTCAGCTTCTTTAGCAAGGCAGTGGTCATCTTGGATGTGTGTTTGGGGTAGTTATGTTGGAATACCGCCCTGTGGCCCAGTCTCCAAAGGGAGGGGATCATGCTCTGCTTCAGTATGTCACAGTACATGTTGGCATTCATGGTTCCCTCAATGAAATGTAGCTCCCCAGTGGCGTTAGCAGCCCCAGACCATGACCCTCCCACCACCAGGCTTGACTGTAGGCTAAACACTTGTCTTTGTACTCTTCACCTGGTTGCCGCCACACACGCTCGACACCATCTGAACCAAATACGTTTATCTTGGTCCCATCAGACCACAGGACATGGTTCCAGTAATCCATGTCCTTGTCTTCAGCAAACTGTTTGCAAGCTTTCTTGTGCATCATCTTTAGAAGTGACTTCCTACTGGGCCCAATTTGGACATTTTCAGATTTGTTGCCAGCGGTTAAGACATTAATGGCTGTGTGTTGAGTTATTTGGAAGGGACAGCAAATGTACACTGTTCAAGCTGTACACTCACTACTTTACATTGTAGAAAAGTGTCATTTCTTCAGTGTTGTCACATGAAAAGATAATCAAATATTTACAAAAATGTGAGGTGTGTACTCACTTTTGTGAGATACTGTGTATATATTACTCATAATATTTGGCATTCATTCCAAATGTAAGTGTTATGTTGACCTTTTTTCCCAAGCTATTGCTCCTATACATTTTGTCTATTTCAGTGCACTCTCCTACTACTTTCTCTACCACATAATAGGATAAATGCCCCCAAAACATAAAGAACATTGTTTTTAAATGCTGCATTATCTACAAATGTGATCGGATTGAATCCTGGCCTTTGATTGCAAATTCACAAACTAAATTAACAAAAACAAATTAAAGCATTGCATGACCCTACTTGCGCTGTGTAATGTCAGCTTAGTCCATACCACCCCACCCCCCCAATATTTTTCTCAACTGTCGAAACATTCCTGGGATGGGGAAAAATAACACACGTTTTAATCTACAACAAGGGCAAAGGCTATTTGAAATGTTTACAGAATAAAGACATTTAAATTCCATTTGTGAAAATAAACATGAACAGGAGGCACTGTGGTGTAGAAAGAAAATTGCACTGTCTCACTACACCCAATTCACCTGGGTAAACCCAAGGGAATATTAACTGGGTCAGATATGCCCTTATCTTTAAATAAATACTGCAGTGACACTCTCCATGGACACAAGGGCTTACTTTAATACTTTTTGGGGGTTGACAGTAAACAGTTTAGTTTCAAAGTACAACCTCACTATTCTTCATGAAGACAGCAAGAAGAATCCTAACAAAATGCCTGTTTAATGTTTAAATAATTCAGAGGCAACAGTGATGAACCATTATACAAGCAGACCTGGGTTCAAATAATTGCGCTTGAATGAGTTTGCTTATGGAAATGAAAAGTCCCAAAAGGCCACCTAATTAGCGCTCCAGACAGACTTATGAAAATGCTTCAAGTATTTAAACAATTTTAAATGATAGAACCCAGGTGTGGTTGAAGGTGTTAAATCCTTTGTAGAATAACATGAAAGTGTATAGCCTAGATCCTTTAAGGTGGAGCCAGAGTTCAGACCATATAGACCTAACATAAAACATGTTACTTTAAGGCCAATAACACAGCTGAATCCGAAAACCAATATTTTTGCAGTATAGATAAATCAAGTGTATTCTAGTGTCAAAATTGGTTTTGGTGTGGGTTTGAATCTGGCCCATTGCTCTTTTACAAAACCTCATCACTTTCCTGCAAAAAAAATGAATCAAAATTGACTAGTGTAAATAGTGATGTTTTGGTCAAACTCTGTCCTGACAAAATCTGAGATTATCAAAATTAACAGGAAAAGAAAAGGTGTGTCAGGGAATTAAGAGTATGCTCCATACAGATTTCGGTTTATTTCAGTCCTGCCCACAGTATGCAAGTAATCACCCATTTGGAACACAGCTGTGTGTACCAATGGTAATGCCAGGGGTACATTCAGTTTCCCTTCAGATACCCTTGTGGTACCGTGTCCCATTATTAGGGACTCAGGCTATACAGACAAGCCTTATTTGCCACCGTTGTACCCCAGCCAACTGATGTTCATCTAAATAATGTCTCCTTTCACCTGCGAACACATCCACCACACCACCAATTTAATTTTGTCAGACAAAACTGCGCCCAAATCAGGAACATTTTGTCTTCAGTCCAAGTCAACTTGCCTCAAGTCTATATACTTGATAATAGCAGAAAAACAATTGACAAATTCAGTGTTTAATCCTGGCATTAGTTTACCAGTGACCTGATCACAAATGCACTGATTAAATGAAACAGTAGCTTGCAGTGGCCAGATCTTCAGAACTGTGACTGGCAAGGCAAAGGGGTGAATTAGCAAGTGGTCATTGTGGATCACTCTAGAAATTAATTGGCCACCCTTTCCCAATATACATTTTTTCCATGCCCGTTTCAAGTTTAGCTTTACTGATTGGAAAGCTCGGTTCGTGGGTGTTTCAGAATACATTTTCAAAATGGAAAAAATGTCAACCAATATTCAGCGTCTTTGCTCTGACTTGTCAAGAATAAATTGTCCAAGAATGAACATCTGCATATGTATAAATCATAAATCAACATAATATGTATGTATATTACATTCATTTACATACATAGTGTGTAAATAATTCCTTCTATATGCAATATATCTGCATATATATACAAAACGACATAGAAACAACTGCCATTGCACAAACAGGCTAAAAATACAATTTGATTCAATAAAAAATGAAAAATAATATGTACATTTCCAAATCATTAACCTCATGTCCTCCACTACCCCGTCCGTTTATAAATCCCACATTTGCACACATACACACGTATGCCCGTGCACAAGCACACGCGCAAACATCCAGACAAGTGACTGTCTCTTTGGCTGACGTGAAGCTGCGGTACCTGCGTCATGTGCAACCGGCAATTACAGACCCTAAAAACGTATAGCACGCAAGAAAAAACACCACCCTATAGAAAAAGGGGATCCAAAAGAAGGATGTAGTGAATACGTCAATTCCTTCCTATGTTTAGTGAACGAATGCATACATATTTTCAAACATCTACTCACGTACGAGACGACTCACCGCACAGTCTGTGGGTGTGCGCGTTGCACATTGTCGTACTGTGAAGCGCAAGACACGAGGTCTGAAATGAAACGCCGTGGCAAGGCAGCAATAAATACGTGTCAGTCTGTCTGGCCGGATTCCCCCGGGCCTCAGTGCGCCCGTGTCCCCGTCTTTCAGTTGGTCTTAGTGTTCTGCGCCGAGTCCAGGTTGACCACCTGCAGCTCCGTGAGGTTACTGCTGCTGCCGCTCGACTGCTGACCAATCACCATCTGCAACACAGTTATGCACATCAGCATGTGGCACCCTTGACTAATGGAAGACAGTGAGAGTGACGGAGAGAACAGAACTTTCTATGCTCAGCTGAATGCTCCACTTTGCCTTATAAGGGATAGTTTGGGTTTTTGTCCCCCCCCCCCCCCCCCCCCCCCTCCGCCCCAAAAAAATAACATGGTCCACTTCTCCCAAGTATGATGAACTCATGTTTACTATTACGGCCTCAGTTTAAAGAAATATACAGCGCTCTCTTCAGGGAACCCCAGCCAATAATGAATCAGGTGTGCCTGTTCAAGGCTACAACAGATGTTGAAACATCTAGTGATCCCGGGACATTTGATGAAGACTTATCAGTGTGAAGGAAGCAGCTGCCTAGCTGCTCTGACTGGAAGCCGGTGGGAGAACTGCTAGCATGCTTGCTGTTCATCTTTAGTCTACAGACAATACTTCTTCCTAATGTAAAGGTTCAGGATCAATTCTATTTCAACACCACAACATTCAGAGTGTAAAACAAATTCTCATTTCTGCACTGAAGATGTTTTGCATTATTCCTGAATTGAATGGAATTTGAATGGTATTGATCCCAAGCCTAATGTCTAGGAGCATCACCATTTACACAAAATTGATTAATTTCAATAATCTCAATTGCATAAAAAAGCCTCGTGAAATTCCACGTTTAGTGTAACTGTAGCTATGGTTCTCTGAAACACCAGTTTAACATTCTGCTCTTCAAATCAAATCACACACAAGCTATTAATGGATAAAAAAAACAAAAAACTTTTCAATCTTGCATGGCATTCTGTTAGAAAAACAGGAACGACAACATGGATGTCATCCATCTTCCATGCAGTACTTGGGTTGGCCGACGCCTGTGCTTCCATTGTGTCACTGGTGTTGTCTGAATATCTGAACACCATGCAATCTACATACAGAAACCCGGAGGGGGGCGGGGCAAAGCCTTCCCTTCCACAGTGAAGGACGGTGCTCGGGTGTGTTAGTGCAGGTCAGTGGCATGCTGCTTGCAGAGAGAATATGAGGGTTTCACTTGTAAAATGGAGGTCTTGCCGTACTGGGTGGAGTTGCACTGCCGACACCGGGATCTGCATGGTTCCGGGTGGCGCCGTGAGGAATACCTGAGGAATAGCACCTGGCCAGAGAGACACGTCCAAATCAGAAATTTCATTTGGATGAACATTTAACAGACAAGTCCAGAAACTGTGTGCATGCTGTACAGGCTGAACCAAACCCACTTCAAACACTAGCCAGTCAACTTCCTTTCCGTACATGTATTTACCCCAGACCTGGTTTCAAACAGTTATTTAAGCATTTGATTGAGCTTGCATTGCAGCCGGAAAATATTAAAAGGCAAATGACTCCTACATGAAGCCGGGTCTGATTCATACATCCCCAACACCCCTCCCCCGGTTTCCACATTCACCCACAGCCGACGGAGCCTCACCTGTGTCCCAGCGAAGCCTACTGTAGTCTAGCGTGGTCTCACCTGTGTCCTGGCCCGGACCGTGGGACACCTGCATGGCAGAGGCACCCTGGGAGAAGGCGTTGAGAACGGCCAGGCCACCGTCAGCCAGCGTTGGCGTGGACGCGTACATCACCGTGTGGGGGCTGGTGTACATCATGTGACCCGCCATGGACGTGGGCGCCGACGACGTGACAATGGTCGCTGGGGGGGGGGGGGGTGTAAGTAAGTGACTTGAGTTTATGAAACATTGCCTAGCAGATGGCACTGTGTTAGGGCTGCACGATATATCGTTTCAGATGTACGCATCCACAATAGTCACAACGCAAAACGTGTGATTTATTAAGGTAAACATATAATCGGTCTACTCCTATATATTTACATACACACAAACTCACCTAAAGGATTATTAGGAACACCATACTAATACTGTGTTTGACCCCCTTTTGCCTTCAGAACTGCCTTAATTCTACGTGGCATTGATTCAACAAGGTGCTGAAAGCATTCTTTAGAAATGTTGGCCCATATTGATAGGATAGCATCTTGCAGTTGATGGAGATTTGTGGGATGCACATCCAGGGCACGAAGCTCCCGTTCCACCACATCCCAAAGATGCTCTATTGGGTTGAGATCTGGTGACTGTGGGGGCCATTTCAGTACAGTGAACTCATTGTCATGTTCAAGAAACCAATTTGAAATGATTCAAGCTTTGTGACACGGTGCATTATCCTGCTGGAAGTAGCCATCAGAGGATGGGTACATGGTGGTCATAAAGGGATGGACATGGTCAGAAACAATGCTCAGGTAGGCTGTGGCATTTAAAAGATGCCCAATTGGCACTAAGGGGCCTAAAGTGTGCCAAGAAAAAATCCCCCACACCATTACACCACCACCACCAGCCTGCACAGTGGTAAAAAGGCATGATGGATCCATGTTCTCATTCTGTTTACGCCAAATTCTGACTCTACCATCTGAATGTCTCAGCAGAAATGGAGACTCATCAGACCAGATAACATTCTTCCAGTCTTCAACTGTCCAATTTTGGACAACCATGCCATGCTCAAAATTGCTTAAATCACCTTTCTTTCCCATTCTGACATTCAGTTTGGAGTTCAGGAGATTGTCTTGACCAGGACCACACCCCTATGCATTGAAGCAACTGCCATGTGATTGGTTGATTAGATAATTGCATTAATGAGAAATTGAACAGGTGTTCCTAATAATCCTTTAGGTGAGTATATATATATATATATATTTTTTTTTTATGTTAAACTAGCATTATGTCTGATAGAAGGTAATTTACTCTGATTTAGGGGTTATTGGATACAGAGTTTATTATTATTATTTTAAACACGGTTCATTGACAGGCTCTGCTTGTGTGTGATGAAATGATGAGCGAGGAACTTGGAAAAAGACCGAAATGGAGGAATTTTGTTGCAAAAAGAAATGCATCATCAATTACATGGAAATATTTTGGCTACAGACAGGATGATGTTGACCAAAAACAGGTACTTTGTCGAGAGTGCCTTGCAATCTTTGCCACAACACGAGGCAACACGACCAATTTGTTCGATCATTTAAGGCGGCATCACAAATCTTCGTATGATGAGTGCAAAGCATCTCAATGCTGTCCAAAGCAAAAAAAAATTGGATGCATTTGCCATTAGTACACCATACGAGAAAGGTTCCAAACGGTCGAGAGAAATCACAGATTCAATAACATTTCACGTCACCAAAGACATGGTACCAATTAACACGGTTGCCAAAGAGGGTTTTAAAAACACGATCCAGTCTCTTGACAAGCGGTATGTAATGTCATCACGCAATTTTTCAAGCGGTATGTAATGTCATCATGCTATTTTTCTGAAGTTGCCATCCCAAAGTTGTACAAGAAATGCAATACACAAGTTGAAACAGAGCGGTCACAAGTGGAATATTATACAGCAACAACTAACAACGACTATTTTAGTGTCTCATATGTGAAGCCAGTTCTTCACCTCTTCAATGCTGCTAATACAAGAGGGAGACAGACTTGACCAAGACCTTGAAAACTGATGTTGCACTACATCAACGAGAAATATAGAGATGAAGCTACTCAGGAGCTGCTAGATACGGCTTCTTGTTTGGACCCCTGGTTCAAGATGGACTTCATCAGTGAAGACAAGAAGCCCCAAGTCAAGGCCAGAGTGGCATCAGAAACGATGGAATGCCAGGAGGTGACGTCAAGCAGCAGCACTGAATTGGAGCCTGAAGTGGCTGATACGTCCCAGGCAAAGAAAGCCAAGAAGTCCTTTGGAAGTTTCTTTAAACAGAGTGGAGCTGCAGCAAAGGGTGATTACTCTCTGACCCACAAGGATGCTGTGGAAGCAGAATTAAACAACTACCTGCTAACACCTTTCATAGACAAAGAGGAACATCTGTAATTGCGAATAGACTGGTATTCTTGGCCAAAAACCTTCAAGTTTGAGTGAGCAACGTATACATGCTTAAAGTCAAGTTATTATGTTTGAATAGTATTTATTATATTATTCTACAGTTGTGAGAAAAATGTATTTATTTTACTAGGTACTCTGTTTAGAAAGAAACCAGATTTTATACAGTTGAAAAGTTTAATCGGCATTTGTCTAGCCATGATGATCGACACGGTTTTCCTTTGGCACTGTTGCTAAGAAAAGTTTATTTTAAAAACTAAAGTTTGTGAAATACAATGGTTCTGTGTTGGTATTTCTTAATCATGTTAAGTTATTTGGTATGTATTTGTTTTAACCTGGTTGGAGTGCTGAGATGAAGCCTCCTGTAATCTCCTGGGTCCCTTACAGACACCACACCTCTTCATTCACAAATGAGCCCCTTTATTTGAGGGTAAGCAACATGCATTATTAATATCATAACATGTTAGATCATTGACTTTAGCCTGAATTGATAGAAGAGTATTACATGAATACAATAGAACCATGGTCAACTAAACAGTGTATTAATTAATATAATAAATTAAACTACCCAAAGTTTTTATTTTCCATGAAGATGCAGTTCCCTACCATATCACCCCAATCATTCTAGAATAATAAAATATTCTCAAATAGAGCTTTTCCAAGTCCTCTGGTGAAGACATCCTGTATTTTTTCATATCGCAATATATATATCGCAGAAAAACTAAATATTGCAGTTATTTGTCAGTTATTTCCAATATCGTGCAACCCTACACTGTATCATCAAGGATAAAGCCAATTACTGTTTAAATGTAGTTCACCTAAATGTGTTAGACTCCAGTTACACAGAAGATACAAGCACATCACTCACACCCAGGACAAAGACTCACTAGTTATCTACCTGGACTCCGCCCATATCGGAAAGGGCTACATTCTCAGAAATACAGTGGATAGAATGTACAAAATGTTGTTTCTAACGGGAATGCCTGTTCTATTCATTTAATCTTAGCCGATGAGGGAAATTCATATGGGTTACATCTGGATTGAAAGACAAAGACGGACAGGCACTACACAGAGGAGGGTTACCGGTGGAGACAGTTGAGGTCTGGGAGATCTCAGAGCTGCTGTCGTTGGCGTGCGTGGTGGGCTGAACATGGATGGCCTGCAGCTGCTGGGTCATCCCTCCCCCTGGACGACAGGCGATACAGAAAACAACAGCTTGTTCACCTGGGCTGGACAACGTTCTGCCAGAGCACTGAGACGTGGGACCAATACTGCAACCTTCTCTAGAAACGGGACATGGTTTCATCCACCTCGTCACATCATGCCTGTATTATGATGGTTATCCCTTAATACATCCCAACTTGCTGCAGACAGACATGCAGAGAAAGGCAGTCAG
Source organism: Esox lucius (assembly GCF_011004845.1). NCBI lineage: Eukaryota > Metazoa > Chordata > Actinopteri > Esociformes > Esocidae > Esox > Esox lucius. Next base: position 19,033,610 of record NC_047574.1, read on the forward strand.
AGGGACAGGCAGGCAGGCAGGCAGAGAGGCAGGCAGGCAGAGAGACAGGCAGGTGTCTTTTCTCCAGAGCACAAATGAGACCATGACAATATCCGCAACAGTTAACGAACTCGTCCTTTTTGGAAATCGGTACCCAATTCCTCCCAAGCACGTCACGTGTATTTCACAAAGCCCACAGTACACCAGCTCTCTCATCATCCCACTAAAAATGGCATCTAAAATAGAATGACTTGTTCCTCATGGAAGCCTGCCAATCCCCATCCAGATAGGAGCCACCCCCCAGCCCATATTTACTATGAACGAGCCTTGGTCGCGTTTTGTCATTTTATGCTGCGGTGAAAGTGAAGACGTCTGGCACTGACAGACCGGCCGGCCGGCAGGCTAGTACCGCTTTACTGCCCGAACAGGCCGACGGACAGACTGACCTAGGGCGACGGCAGCGGGGAAGCGGAAGACGGCCTGCTGGCCTTGCTGTGCCAACTGTGAGGCGCTGAGCTGCTGTCCCTGCTGTCCCTGGATGGCCAGCGAGTGCTGGTGTAGCTGGCTGAGCGGAATGGTGGGGGTGCCAGGGGGAAGGGCAGTGCCTGCTGCAGGGGGGAGAATGGGGGGGAAAGAGAGAGAGAGAAGGGGGATTTGTATAGCCACATCGTCACATGGCCCACAGACAGTTGCCTTTTTTTTTTGGGGGGGGGGGGGGGGCTGAAGGAGGATTGTGTTATTCCACCTGCCACTGCTGTCATGTGCCAGACAGGTGATGCAAGCGCAGAAGAGGAAAGAAAGAAGAGGCAGAAAGAGAGAAACGGAGAGAGAGGAGGGACAGAGGTGCTCCCAAGCTGCCCTTCATTGTGCTGTCATGATGGGAGGGAGATGGGGAGCGGGAGGTCAGCCACCTCCGCAACCCAACCAAGTCCCTGCGCCGCTTCGTCTGTCGTGGGACAAGCTACGGGCGTCGCCCAGGCAACAGCGGCGTTCTGTGAGTGCTCCACAACATGACATCAGTTTCCTTTAAAAGGTGGTCAGGGATCAGTTTATAAGGTTATAATAGCAGTGACTATTTCATGCCTTACATCATCACCAGTGGACACTGCCTAGTTCCAACTCTAAACTAACTCAGTATTTCAGAGAGAGTAATAAAAGAAATCCTTTGCAATGCAAATACAAGAGAATCTAAGAGGCTTTCCTCACACCAGGCAGCTTATAAAACATAAATCCCAAAACATTAAAACCCAATATTCCTTATGGTTTGGTGGGGTCTCCACAGAACCAGATAGCATATACTGTCACAAAGAGCATGTCTGGCTCCTCAACCCTGTCAGAGCTGGGGCTCTGTGAATTAGTACACAATTATCACACGAACAACCCAATCTTCGTTGAATATTCATTACTAATTACAGGGCGGAGTACGGCAGCTCCCTTCACAGTGGCCATTGTGTTGGGCTTTCTAATTATTCTTCTCATACAATGGAAATCAAAGGAAGGAGCCCACAGATGGAGAGGCTTTGTAATAAGGATGAGAGGGCTTCCTGCAAATGTAAAACCTGGCCTAATGTAGAGCTGAAGTGGAGATTCAAGGCAGTCTGCTGCCATGAACCACCTCCAGGGCCACAGCGACATCATTCACATTCAAATGGAGGTCGACAAAACCAGAACTGGGTTCAAATAAACGCTTATTGAAGTATTCTGGTGGACTAGGAGGTCCACTGGTCTAAGCCACTGACTTGGTGCACCTCAGCAGCATGGGGTTGAAACCAGCCCACTGCTCTATTCAGCAGAAATCTCTCTCCTTGGTCTCAATCACAAAAGCACAAAAAATGCCAGGAAATAAACAGCATCCTCCACAGAAATGCTTAAATAACACATTTTTAAGCAGTTTGTACAATGGAGCTTTTTAAATAGTTTAAATTCCTTTTAAAGCATTTAAATAATTTCCAATTTAACCACTATTTAAAAATGATTATTAATTACTATTTAAATACCCAATAAGACCAAACTGATTTGCCAACTGTTAGATCTCATGTTACGTCCAGCACCATTGTAAGAGCATTGTCTGTGTTTCAGAGTAAACTGCAGCTCATAATAAACCAGGTACGTTTGTATGAGACCTTGTACCACAAGTATAACAAATACATTTAACTGTGACATTGGTAATATACCAAAACCCATTCAAGATGTCTTACTGCAAACTAGATACCAACACAACTAAACCGGTATGCCATAACCGTGCCATATAATCTCTTACAAACTGGGTGGTTTGAATCCCGATAAGCAATAATGATGTGGTATATTGCCAATATACAAAGGTTAAGGGCTGTATCCCTGCAAACTGCGGAGGGTCGTGGCTTAGACAAGCTGTTGACCGCGGAATATCGGCCATGGTAAATAATAGCATAATTAAGTACAGCGTAGCATAGAGGCCAGTTTGGCTATAGGTACCTGACATGAAGGTGAAGCCACTGGGCAGCTGCATGACCTGACCCCCGGAGCTGCCGGCAGTCTTCAGGACGGTGCCGTTGGCGTTGCTGCTGGCCGAGACGGGCGCCAAGTAGTTGGTGATGGGAAAGGAGGCCCCGCTGCTCACCTGCATGGTGGTGGAGGTGGTGAGGGCGGCGGGGGCCGTGGGCGAGTGGGTACTGGGGGTGCCAGGGAGGTTGGCCACTGTGAACGCAGGCTTTAGCTGCTCCTGGGGAGGGGGAAGCAGCAATTAGCGGGGGCTGTCCACGTAACGTCATGAAAAAAGACCCAGTCCCACACCTGACTGTAGCAGAGGAGCAGAAGACAACAAGCCGTAACAGAAATGAGAAAAGGATCTCTGCACACTCAGGATCAATGTCATCTTAAATGTATTATGAGCCCTTATGTGATCCAAAGCACCTAATAAACAGGAAATTGCCTTTATCCTGACTGTGCAGAGATCTGGTTTTTAAGTGTTTCTTATGAGGCAGTGCCAAAATATGGTCTCTGTTTATTGGTGTGAGGGGGGACTGCAATTTACTGACTGAATTCACTGACTGGAACAACCCAGCATGTTAAATGAGTCAAAGAAATGTCCTAAGGATTAGTGTGTGTGGGAATCACTTCTCAATATATCATGTCCCTCACGACCACAATGGAAACCAGCCTTTAGACTTGGTGTTTATATCCTGGATAGTTGGTGATGTGTACGTGTTGCCATAGGTAACATCATTATTCATGGATTTTATAAATGTCAACTAAAATTGATCAATCAGTCAGTCAATCAATAAAGTACATTAAGGGAACTGGTATTTCATGTGATGATAGATTCCTAGAATGGTAGTTCACCAAACAAGCTGTATTTTGTACAACTCGGCCACCACATATACTAAGGTGTTTCCTGAGTGAGCAGAAAAGCATTTATTCGTCTCGGACAGTGGATTGTATTGGTGCTGTAAAACAGAACATGCATGGTATTTCCAAGGATGAATGAAGGGCAAAAGACAAGAAGGGCATCATGAGAAAAACGATCCTCATAGATTCCCAGTGACTTAGGCCTGGCAGATCAATAGTGGGCATTTTCACCACAGAAGTGTCCCGTCAACAAAAGAGACGGGTGGACGGACAGGCCCATAGAGCAAGATCAGCTGTTTCTGTAGCCATGCAGCTTTGTACAAGTACACCTACTGGATTTAATGGGCAGCGGGACCATGCTGCTTGTGTTTCAACGAGAGTGGCCTTTCCCAAGGACAGCTTGGTCCTGCAAGTCTTCCTTTTAGTAGAGCTGCAATGTGTGTTATTGGATGGAGACTACTCCTGTACAGTTCCCAGAAAGGAAAGAAACACTGCTAGCCCCTTAGAATTCAAGAATAAGTATTTGAGACTCTTCTATCCACAGCGACTCACAGGGAGTGAATACCATTTTCCGTACCGTTCCTCCGTGGGAATCAAACCCACAACTCTGCCACCACATTTACCAGAGCCACCAGGGACCACAATTCAAACTATATTTGATGATGAATAAGCACCAGGAGTGAGAGGTCAATTCAATTAATGTCAGAGTAGAGTGACTGGCCCAGGCTGCTGGGGAGGGCATTGGAAGGGGTGACAGCTGGACATTGTCTGGTCCAGTATTCACATCCAGACCAGAAATAACTTTATATGCAAAGGCACCTCTAAAGCCAGGCAACCACTTTAACTGAAACCTGAACATTACACTGTACCTATTCTGTGCCGTTATGAATTCATTCTTATATAGAAATAAATCTCATAAAAAACTTCAAATTAACATTCATATTTTAAAACCTTGTGGAACCATCTTTGAAGATATGGGTTGTTTATCTTTTTTAAACACACATTTAAAAACAAAAAATCCATCTATGAACTTTCAATTGAGGATAAGCTACACACCTGAAAATTGAATCTACAGAATGTCATTCAAAAAAAGTTTAGGGCACAATTACCTTTATATACTGGAAGCACTAATCCAATTCAGGTAAATTGTATTTAGGAAGTAAACGATTTCGAATAGACACTTTTGAGTCAACGGTAGAGAGAGATTTGGAACACCCCAACTTAACTTCACTTAGGCCTATTGGACACCAATGCCACAGAATGAACCAATGCTGTAAACGAATACCAGCAGATGAAACTGCCGTGTCACACACAAATCACCACTATAGTCAAAATTCTCAGGAATAAAAGTGCTCTGCCCATGTATTTTGATGAGTTACCATGACAACTGGCCTCGCAGACATTGCATCCCTGTAAACAACTGACGGGCATGTTTTAACAGAGCCTAAATGCTTTCATCCACCCTCATGAAGACATTGAGGTAGAACCACACCAAACCAACTACATGGGTTACAGACATGGCGAAAAGCAGACACAACACTGGGTAACTTGAGGAGTTGTGGTACCATAATAACAAAACAGCAACATACCAACTGTATGCGAGGGTGTACAGTAGTGATTTGCGAGTGGGCTGCCAAGAGAGTTAGGAGAGAACAGCATGTACACCCTACGCAGGCACACGCACTCAAACTCTCAATGTATGGCTTGGTTTCAGAGATCCTAGCTTGTCACGACTGGTAAAATGAAGAGGAACTTGTTGGATGGACTCTGATTAGGCTGGAACTAGTAGTCCTCGACTGAATAACAAACTCAACAGAGAATGTACAAATCGCAGTTCGTTATGACTTTATCGGGTATACCTGCTCATAACGTAAATAGCCAAAAAATGTATAATGGGGCAACAACTCAATATATATATAAAGCATGCAGACACAGTCAAGAGATATAGTTGTTTGACCAAACAGAGTGGGGGAGAACGTGATTATCACCTTGGACAATAGTATGATTGTTGGTGCCAGACATGGTGGTTCTAGCATCACAAAACAGCAGACACCTTAGGTTTTTCTCAAACTATAGTCTCGGGATTACAGACAAAACAAAAAAGATGAGTGAGTGAAAGTGCTGTGTGAACAACCCTTGTTAATGAGAAAGGTTAGAGGAGACTGGCCAGACTAAAAGCTCAATGTTTTTTTGTTCTTGATAACACAAGTGTTTATATGAAAACACAGATGAAACCAAAGAAAAAGGAAGAAAATCTCTTTTAACCCTGAACAGAAACAAAATTACATTTCAATGTTCTGGGTCCATACAGTACATGTTAAGAGCAGACACTACAAAATGGAGCAGAACCAAAACAATTAGTTCTCTGTTTGCAAGTTACAGACCAAATATATGCCCCATCTATGAAATTCAAAAGACAAAGACACACACGTCATTTGTCAATAATAAATAATAATAAAACATTAAAACACTATTTGCTACCTTCATCCTGACATATGCATCTCATTTAGTCCAGACAGATTCTCTCGGTTTACATGCAGACTTGTTCCACGAGAGACAAAAACTTCAAGTCCCAACTCAATCTGTAAATGACTGAGAGTAGGGCCTAATAGTGAGAAGTACGCACGTAGTGAAAAGTTTGGATCTATGCAGCCAAAGCCAAACACCCCTATTGGTTTTCTTAATATGTGACTGATTGAGTGGGTGAGAGGTACTGAATGCAACGTGGACTACTGAGGGCTCACTGATAAGTCCCTCCGCTGTAACACAGATACATATCTGCAAGCAAGCAAGACAACTGAGGCATACACACACACACACACACGCACACACGCGCACACACACACGCGCACACACACACACACGCACGCACACACGCGCAGGCAAGTATTGCATATGACAAACAATAATTGCAGAGGCTCAATAAATCACATCTGTTACTGAGAATACCTACATACCAACACACACAGTTTGAGTATTGGCCACGACTAGACGTAATTCTGTCTTAATGAAAACATTTATTATTCCTGGTTAATGGCAGAAGGAAGCTACAGAAAGCCTGCAGGTAAAGCAGGAGAGAAAGCAAGAGTGAGTGTTACTAGTCCAAGGTCCTTTTCCTCTCTAGTTAAACAGCATGGTGGAGGGGTTGTGGGTTAGAGCTGTGCTATGCTGCTTCTACATAGGTGTGTGTGTGTGTGTGTGTGTGTGGCAGGAGTGAGAGAAGACAGTGTCTCCATTTTTTAGGGTTGATCATATCATACTGAAAAGAGATATCTTTAACCAGAACTGTTTTAGTCCAGGATAAAAAGGAGTGTGACATGGTGTTGAGCCCTGAGGACCAGGTATTTGCCGGACAGACCAGAGGGTGAAAGGGAGGGAGCGTCTGAAGGCCACGCGGGCCCCGTTTGGGACAGGGGACATGCAGGACGTGGGTGGGGGGATGGACAGCTGAGGGGCCAGTAGACAGCTGGCGGCAAGGGTCGGAAACCCGAGCACCCCGGGGAGGGGAGTTAACCCTTTCGACGCCAGCTGAGACAGGACGGGAGGCGACAGGCCGGCCAGCGTTAAGAATGGCAGGCCACAGCCTGTACAAACGTTGCAGCCCTTTGGTCCAACCGGTTGGTGGTGAGGTGGTGAAACCTGAAAATATCCTGCTTTAGTTGTGGTGCTCGAAGTATCCCTCGTCTTAGTCTTATCTCCTGTTTCTGTAGAACGATGTACTGCAGCATAACATACAAAAAGACCACCTGGACCAGAGGACTAGTCTATCACACAACCGAATCGCCAATCCATCTCAGCCAGAACTGCAGAAAAAATAAACAAATATTTATATTAATATATATATTTGTATATATACAGAGAGTATTCGCTCAAATCAAAAAAAAAAAAAAAAAGTAATGCATTGGTACTTAAATATATTGGAACTTCCAAACCTTCAGATCCTCTTCTCTACCCTCTCAATGCTGGGTGTCTCAGGCTCTTAGACTGTATCCTACCTGGCGAGCCACTCCTATCAGGTGATGTGGGGAGGATCTGTAACTCCTTTGCAGGCTTTCACTACCCGTGTCCAACAGGGCCATTTTCTAGGCCCTATTCTCTACTTTCCATCATATTCACACATGGCCGCTCCCATCACTGCTATGCAGATGACAAAATATTTGTATCCTTCCCCCTCCCAAATGGTGACATTTCATGCCTGGAAGACGTTTCTTCATGGATTTCGGCCCATAGCCTCAAGCTCACCCTTAACAAGACGATGCGGCTCTTCCTCCGGGAAAAGGCCTAAATGCTGCAAGACCGATCACGGTTGACAGCTCCACTTTTTCCCGCTACCAAAGTGCAAAGGACTTTGGCTCTTGACAACACCCAGTCATTCTTCGCAAACATTTAAGCTAACTCTAACCTTATGGAGGCATCAGGTTCATGCTCTACAACATTTGTAGAGAACTTCCTTCCCTCACACACAGGTGATGGTATGTCTGGATTAGTTCCAACTGTGGAACCCAAATCTCTGCCAATTTTCTCCAATAAATACATGAAACCCTACCTTTTTAAAGAGTATATTAAGTAAGTTTCAAATTTGGTTGGTTGGGTCAAATTTTAAGTATCTAAATATACAGAAAGGTATTTAAATAAATATGAAACAATTTTCAATAGACTGTACATTATTTACTAAAGGTCAGCCAACCATTTTGTAAGACAAGTATCAACATGATGCAACATAATCTTTTGCCACTGTACTTTGTCTCAGAGGGAACTATCCTAGAAATGTGCCACAGAATTAAATAGAAGTCAGTAAAACAATGCTATCAGTTTAACCTGGCTGGCATTAACCTCTATCAACCTCAATCTGGATCTTTTTAACACCATTAATTTGTGTTTTGCCTATTCAGATGGGCTCTAATGTGATTGGTCACTGCTTTCCTGGCTACCCCATCCAAATTACTCTGTTCAAAGGCAGTGCACACCAATGTTTCTTAACTTCAACAAGTCTGGATTTGATCCTTCAAACATACTGATTTTAAACTGTGTCAGGTTCTTGCCTGGAGGAAAACTAAAACTGAACTATAGCCCTTCACATTAATCAAGTCTACCCCAGCGCATTCAAGCTATTCCTTCTGTCTGGACATAGGTCCTATAGATTCCAGACATTCCTCTACAAGATTTTAAACTTTTCAGAAAGCCTGCTCCAGTTCCTTTGACCTAGATCCTGTTAAATCTATTATGGGTGTAGAACCAACGTTCCTCTGGCTTTGACTAACACCTCTCTTGCACCGTCCTTTCTCCACAGGACCTCAGACCTTGGTTACTACTGGATCCCACATCCTCCCCTCAGGCATCTCCAATGAAACGGAGGCTTCAAAATGAGCAAAACTGATGTGGAGAAACATGCCACTTAATATAATGGTGCAGTGACAGGTTCTAACAAATGATAAGCAAATGTCTTTCTTTGGGTGCAAAGAAACAGACTCTGTGGGTCTCTCTGGGCTATAACACGTCAGTCTAGCTCCTCCACTGAAAATAACGATGCACAGGGGCCCTATGGATAGAGGGTGGATTGTCGTCAGGTTCACTCCTCTTTTCTACTTTAGAAATTACGTTTACTGATTAGTTCGGAGCTTCGCTCACCTGGTTTTCTAATTCTTAAAATCGGACACCATTGAAAGGAAAAAAAACGAAAAACTTAGCTCCACAGTGGAACAACTTTGACCCCCCTGACAATTTGACCCCACTAGAGCAGGAGAGCACACATGTATCGTTGGCCTTCTTCTATAAAACAGAAGTTACAAATATTTTCAACTGGAAAGAGTTGTTCTAATGATGGATGAGCTGACAGGGGAGGCTGGGTCTATAGGTGGTTTGTGAGATGATTCTGTACTCACTGGAGGTTAAATAAATCCAGAGTGGCGGCTCGCCCCCCGGTCCAGCCCTCCCTCTGCTTGGAGGGGTCTACTGTAGCCAGCTACAACCTCCCTGGTGGCTGTCTGTCTCCCATTTGCTGGCTCCCATCTCGTGCTCTGTCACCCTGCCAGCAACATGGAATTCACGGCTCCATTTGGGACTGCTAAAAAAGGCAAGGCAGCCCAAGTGGAGGAGGTGCAGCCAATGGCAGCTGACCTGTCCACTTGCTCGCTGTGAAGAGGATGGGGGGGGGGGGGGATACACCCATTGCTCCCACCTCCGCTCCGCTGTCACTAAATGTGTCTCAGACTCTTTCCCCTCTCCCTGTGTCTCCCTCTCCTTTTCACCAGACACCCCATTTAGGAGTAGCCTTGTGATAAGGCTGCATATCTGGGTAAATTAACTTTCCGTTATCTCAATGGTTCTCAGTCTTCACACGCCGCTACAGCTCCCAGCCTGACAGACACTGTTGCCATAGTTCACCTTGTGTCTGGTGTCACTGGAAATGGAGAGAAAACAGCGTTTTCCATGGCCTGGACTATTGCATTCCAACTGCGTCACTGTTGCAGTGGAGGACGACTCAAAGAAAATTTAGCTGCAAATGAATCAAATAACGAGAGCAGTTCTATTCATTCCCGGGGGGCGCAATTATTTCTGGGGACGTCTAAGACAAGTACGCATGCAGACCTAATTGATCAGCGGAAAACGGCGTGAAAAAGCCTGCTTGGTGTTCTCTGGCCTAGCAGTGCCTTTGGTGTGGCAGCTCTGTGGAGAAGGCAACAAGAGTGGGTGGGAGGAAACGCCGTCTGCACTAACGAGCACTGGGAACAAACAAAACCATAATTACAACTACAACACTGTTAGCAGCCCAGGCGGGGGGGGGGGGGGGGGGCACAGATCCAGGATCAGTCTCCACCAGTCCCAATCACAACCGTTATGGAAAACAACTAGCGTTATAGCTGATATGCATATTATAGTCTTACCACACAAGTGTTGATCCCCGACATAAATGACAAACCATACATAAAACTCTCTCCCTCGCCCCATAGACAGACAACCGCACCAGGACAAAGTTCCTGCCTGAAGGCATCACTGATGAACTCGAAAAGTAACATCAAAAGAAACAGATATCAGCCAAACTTTTCATTTTAATTTAACACCAGTCATTTAGCGGATCCTCTTATCTAAAACTTTACAGTAGTAAAGCCACACTTTATTCCTTCCTGGTTTCCCCAGTGGGAATGGATCCCACAAACGCTGGAACTGAAAGAGCCCGACTAAGTGAGCCACATGGCACCGCAAGTTCCCATTCCCCCGTCTTCTAAAATACACCCCTATCCGAGCCTCCAACCTCATTCAAATGTACATAAACGAACACCAGGATAAAAAAAAAAGAAAAAAAAAGAAGAAATTATAATACAATTGCTGGACTCCAAAAGACAGCTGCAGCTTATAAGGAATGTGAGGGGCCTCAGCCAAGAGAGCATGCAGGGAAACCATACCATATATGGACATGGAGGCAGAATCCCATTTTTATCAATGAGTGAAGCAGGCATTAGGAGGACTTAACAACCCAAAAGGTTGTTCGCTGGCCTCAAGGTAGAAGCAAAGCAGCTTGTGACAATGTTTAACGACCATGTAGGCCTGGACGCAACCCTCTAAGACGGGGTGTCCCTAAATGTAGCGGCCGGTGGATGACATCCGGCAGGCTTTCACACATCTGTGAAGGCAGAAGCAGTGGGATGAAGCACATCTGACTTGAAAGACACTTTCCAAACTGCTTCAGGACAATGCAATTTCTACACATCAAGTTCTCCTTTACTAAACCAGTTTTGGGCATATCACAGCACTTTCGAGTAATTACATTGAGGTTCTCTTGAACCAAAAAACCCTCCACTGACAAAAGTATTAAGAAATACTTTTCTCATGTAAAGATTAAAAGAACTGGACGCTTTTTAAGTATAATGCATCATAGAGCAAGACATGAAAATGCCTTACTGATGAAGGCAGTATGTGCAAATTAAATATAATTCACTAAACAACCAAACCAAACTCTGAGCAACCAACCAAAAAAGGTCAACTCAAGTAAAAAAAGAAAAAGATACACAAGAGGTTTAAAACCTGTGAAAAAAATCTGTTCTACACTCTAAACATACCGGTTATGCTGAGGTAAACTGAGCGTTTCCCGAATGTAAAACATTTACTTTCACTGAAACCACTGTTTTCAACCACTGATGAACTAGTTGAATTTTGCCCAGCTGTGCTTGGCTGGCCCATTCCAGTGGGGATTTGACAGAGCATCTGTTTTGTAATTCACTGGTGCTTTATCTGGGGAGAATAAGCTGCTGAAATGACTGTATTAGAATTGAAACTATCAACGGTTCACAGAAAATTAAGGGTAACATAATACATTACCGGTTCAATGTGGATAAGCGGCCATTGCTAAATTGACTCAAAGGTCAAGTGTAATGAGCAGAACATGCAGATGTGTTCCGTTTCTGTTCCAAAGCAAATTTGTTCTGGGTTGTATTCATTAGGACACACCAACTGTTGCAAGTTTTTTCCCCACAAAAGAACATCGCTTTATTGGTCAAGTTCATGTAGTCCCTCCCTGATTTGGTTCCTCTCAGTGCCCAATGAACACAGCCCTGGTCCTTGAGGTGAAGAGCAGCGGCAGAACTTACCTTGGTCTCTCCAAGGCTCTCGGACTCAGACACCTGGTAGGTGAGGTCTGTCTCTTCGAATCCCGTGGCGCTCATGCGCTGGTCGGTGGACGGGTCATTGCGGGGCGGGGAGTCTGGGGAGTTGAGGCACGTCTGGATGAGGGCCTTGCCCGTCTCGCTGGTGATCATGGGCTGGAGCTTGCGTGTGGCAAACGTGTAGACGTGGCCCGTCTCGCTAGCCACCAGAAGCAGAACCTGGGTCCCTGTCAACGTGGAGAGCTCATAGGCCTGCAACAGGATTTAGGGAGGAGGGGGGAGGGCATTGTCAACATCCGTATCAGTTATAGAATCCGCCTCAACATTGGTAACAAATTACCAATCGGCTTCAGCGTCAACATCATCTACGTCCTTATCGGTTTCAGTGTAAACGTCAACGCCAGTCCCGAAGGGCCACTGCCAAAATAAACAGGATAAGAACGTGGTGGAACGTCAGCTTAATAACTGAAAATGTTTGAAAACCTATCCAAACAACGGTAGATTGTTTCCTTACCTAAACCAATATGTGAATTGCAGACATGACCGAATGGGATTGAAGGAAAACAGAGTTCCCTGAGTAAATGACCCACAGAACAATGGGTTAGAACTGCTACCAAGTGGCCAAGAAATGCCTCCGTGGAGAACGGTGACGTATATATACCCAAACTAACTTGCTAAGATAACATGAGATAAGGGTCCAAGAATAGACATTGTGATATATTGAGACTGATTGCATCCCCTTGCCAGACGGATCTGGATTCTGAGAGGGGGAATTGAGTGGGAGTGTTAGCCATGCTGGGCTAAATGGAGGACACGAGCAATGACTCTCACAGGCAGAGGTGGCTGTGAAACCTGAGCTCTTCCGCCTTGTCATTCATTACACACACACACACACACACACACACACACACACACACACACACACTTTCTTTTAGGGAGGGAGAGACTGAGAGTAGGCGCAATACTCTCACCTTCACCTTAGCAAATACAAATGACTTTCACTGATAACATAGCTAACCGCTGGGACTAGAAGATGGCTATTGAACACACAACCAACAATCCTTTCTTGAGCTACATTAAGTAGCCTATGAAAACTAATTGGGTCTATTAGACTATAGTGCCATTTCTATGAGTACTCCATTGGGTACCATTCGACAATAAATCTTGTCAAATGTAACTCACCATAGTGGTAATGTCTAGCTGTCAACCTTCCCAGGTACGTCAAATCAAACTGTACTTGTCATTTGCTTTGTTTCAACAGGTGTGGACTTGTTACAATAGTGAAATGCAGTGAAAGGTCACCTTTAGTTACTGTGCAGCTTGGTCAATAGTCAAGGATTTATAACTATACTGTTGAAAACAGGGGACTGGACATTCATTCATTTCCATTCGGTATCATCTGTCATAATAGCTTGTTTGCTTTAGGCCTCCTGGCTGTCGTAATCCCTGACCTGGTAGTTAGCATGCGACTATTCTAGCTGTGTGTCTGTGGGAATGTGCTTGAGGCAGTGCCCAGTTTGTACAGCTTAACGTGTGCTGTCTGTAAGCTTGGACAGTGACCCCAGTGTGTGGATCCCAGATGGAAGAGTCCCTCTTTGCAAAATCATGGTCTCCATGGCCTTTCATGTAAGGAGCCTGTGGCTGCATTGAATTAGCCCATGCGTAGGCTCACCCAATTAGCACTGTAGCCACTTTCACAGTCATACTGATCAATGTTGCCAAGCAGTTCACAATTAAACGGCTGATAACAAAGGATGTGACCGATAGTTTGATTTGAATGAGGCGTATCCATTGATTAAGCCTCAGGGATGTGATAATCTGAGGTAATCTTGAGCTGAAGTCAAATCCTGGGTGTTGTAAAACAAGCCCAGCTAGAGTGTGAAGGCTAGACAGTCCCTTTGAATGAGCCTGCATATCCATTTCAGAAACAGATCACTGAACTACATCCATCACACAGCCCTGACTTGTGTACTACACATCCAGATAGAGCTAGCAAGGTACATTTGTTCTACTCAGTCTAGTCGGTGATACTACAGAGGCAAATCATTCAGAAGTAAAGAGGCCCATAGAAGACTTACTCAGGGTGTATTTGAGCTGTGAGATGAGGAATGGACCAATGAAAATAGATTCCCTCCATCAAGCAACAAGGGAGTCATCCCTTCCTTCACCTAACTAAATGCACATCACAACACATATAGTAATGAATTAACACGCAGTAAAACTTTCATCAAGTTCACATTCTGATAATCCCATACATCAAGAGTATGATGTCATAACCAATCAGCAGTCAACCTGCATTTGCATTTTAATGACCAGGAAATTCCCACACTATTTCGTTGTTGTTAGGGTGCACTCCAACACAAAAGTTACTTCAGATTTTTTTTTATTGAAATGCTACTTCACCTTCCTAATGATTATCTCTGGTTAATAAAACAAATTAATTTTTAATGACTCCAGTCTGGGGAATGGAGTTACAAATACTCTCAATAAACACATTTGCACAAGTTATTACTTGTGGTTGTACACCCCTGTGGCCCAGAAGGCGATCTGAAACCGGAGTAACAGATGTAGGCATACTTTGGCATAGCGCAATTAAAAGCACAAAACAATCACTCTGTACAATACAGAACCCTCTGTTTCCACGACAACACTGAAGGATGCCAATGGGAGGAAAGCAAAGGACTTCCTCATCAGTAAGAACCCTGTTTCAGAGATCAAACAATGCAAATGAGAAGCACTGCAACTATACAGGTAAAAAAATTAAAATAAAAAAGACACTTCCTGTACTTGTAGCATTTCTCCAACTGATATTACAGCTGCCGCTTTGCCTCAACAAAATGCTAATCTACTTCAGACTTTCGATAGTTTCTACATTGAACCTCATCTGTTATCTTAAACATGATGGTACTGACAGGGTTCATTCCATGTACATACTAGAATCCTGCAGTCTATGGTAAGTAGTATAACCAATGACATTATGGATCCAGCAGAATATTACCAGCCATCAATGCTGATCTATATGCTCATGCTCAGAGGTGTAAAACCCAAAAGATCAGAGGGTTGTTTGAGGAAATGAAACAATCAGCCTCATCTGACAAAGCGGCAATGGTACAGGAGACATCCTTCGTAGAAAAATTACAACGCTTCATTTAGCAAGCAACACTTCATCACGAATCGGCCCATTCTGGATTGAACCCTGTACCTCTGATTCACAATCACACCTCTAAAGTGTCCAGCTAGCTCTTGGGTAGTGTAGACACGGACACTTGAGGCATAGGCTTCGTATGTTTATTAAAGTAGTGTACAGTGGCCGGTTTAGTCTCCTCATGGCGCTCTGATAATCTGTCTCTGGGGTTTAGTCAACTGTCTATGCCTGTCACACTTCAGGACAGATATACAGCTGCGTTTACTCAAAGACTGTAATAGTGGATGTAACCCACAGCAGTGAGTGTTCAGTGATTTACCAATCTTAGTTTGCAGATCCTTAAAACATTTTGCCCTATACATTGAGGTACTGAAGTCAGGCTAGATTAAAAGGCTCTGTGAGAAACAGAGCAGGAACTACTATTTCAATTTGTAAAAAAAATGTAACTGAAATACACACAGAAAATTAATTTACAATTCATGTATCAAGTGTAGCACCACAGTAACCATGCCAGACACAGGTGTGTGTGTGTATACGGTCTTGTTCAGAAATAGGAGTGCCAGTTAATGTAGTCTAGTAGCATAGTCTATTTAAAGCACAAAGCCAGTCATGCCTGTTGTGACTTTCAGTCACACAGTGCCAGGACAGACATGATACTTGTTCTTTAAACTTCAGGTATGGGATTCGTATTACATGAGGTTATGTAATTAATTTTTTTACAAAAATCAGTGGGATTTGGGGTTGAATGGGCCGTTCACGTGTTAAAGAAAATGTAACTCAGTTACATAAGGAAAGGTTATTGTACAAACAAAGGCAACATAATGATGACATTATCGGCCGTTGTACCGGCTACCTTTAGTTGGTGCATCTGGTTTGATCGTTTTACTAAACGTGATGATGCCCCAAACACATCCAGCATGAGTAGCTGACACTTCATACTGGACACCGCAGAGTTGTCCCACAACACATGATTGTCACGTGTGGTGATATGCCACAGCTGGAATCTTCCCTCAGTTCCCTGTGACAACTCACCTTCTTCATTATTCCAGTTTTCCTCTTGCTAAAAGTTGTGTATCGCCTCAACTTGTTGTCGATAAATTCCATTTTGATCTTCACACGCCCACGCGTTTTCTTTCCTGGTTTTGCGCCAGCAACACCTCCAGGGACCACACCATAACCACCCTGTGGTATTCCAGCCTCATGTCCTGTCACTGCAGCCTCCATCTCGAGTCTCTCCCGCTTTACACCTCTTCGGTTGTCCCCTATTGAACCCATCGGCTCGTCATCATCCCCCGAGTCCGAATCAGCGTCCGATCCACTGCACCCCATTGGCACACACTCTTTATCCGGGTTGTACCGGCTGCCCCCGTGTGTGTTCAGACCTATACCTCCCTGGCCGGCAGTCTGTAGAGCGGTCAGTCCCGCTCCGTTCCCTGGTCTTGCCCCACCTCTAGAACCCACTCCTGGACCGTTGCCCCCCAACATCCCAACCGCACCGGTGCTGTCGCTGCCCCCAGTTACCGTTTGTCCAGCTCTGACTGGGTGAATCCCACTCCCAATCACCCCAGAACCGTGACCTATGTTAGGCCTACCCCTGACCGACGCTGACCCGTTTCCCGATGGTGCTGATCCAGCCTGGCTTGGTAACATTCTATTTAGAGGAACCGGTTTCTAAAATCGCCAGCCGACTGCTGGAGCGCGCGTTAGTAAAATTACAGCACAACTCATACAACCCCAACCAACAGAAAGGTAAACAAACAGCAAATATGCGGCCGCGGCAAAAATCGCTTCTGTTTGAAGCCACGAAATCAAACTTTCAAAACTGATGCTACCCTTAGGACTCCTGAGCGTGGTTCAGTTTGTCTCAACCTCCTCTATTTCCAAAACTCCGGGCACTTTCTCAAAAAGGAAAAAGCGAAGCGCGCATTTGTTATTACTCCGCCATGTCATGTAGTTCACTCCGTAAATGTGTAAAATGTCGTCGGTATACGCCTTCAACGCACGAACGCGGCAGTTATTAAATCGAATATGATGCAAGAGCAGTATTACAGCCGTGCATTTGCACACAATCAGCATGTCTCTTGAAAAAAAAGAATCTTGAAGTGGACGAATATTACAATGAAAGATCTACTTTCCTCCTTATAAAGAGATACAATGTTTCCTTTTATGGAGTTGTCTCTCCTTATTTGGTGAGTCACAGCGTTGTCTACCGATTGGCGGATGGGTATCTGACTACAGCTACCATTGGTCAATATCGCATGTTCATTAGAATAAATACCAAAATGGTTGCGCTGTGTACGACGTCACTGTGGCCAGGCAATACGATATTGAAATAACAAAACACTCAAGCCTTCAAAGCAACATTGTATTTAATGTACATCAAGGCAAGTAATAAAATGTTATAACTTTACATAGCCAATACCAGAGGTAATTCACATTACTCATTACATAATTCAATCAAGTTCTACATACACAAACCATTTGTAGACTAAACAGGGCTAATCAAAGGTCAATGACATAATATATAATAAACTATATCACAGGAAACGTTGACAGGACCCTAAAGTTCCTCTGGATAAGAGTGCCTGTAAAATTTCTGAAACGTAAAATGTCACAACAACATTAAGAGGGAATTAAACTGTCAACCCAAGATCATGTTGCCCCCAAGCCTGGTTTGTAACCTCCCACTAATGTAACCACACATTGGAGACAACACATCTCTCACAATAGACCTGCAGAACACTCAGCTGCAATGCCCCCTCCCCAAATTCAGAGGTCTAAATGGTCCCAGTCTCACAAGGCCTCTGAAAAAGAATGAACCAGGAGAGGTTGAAGAGAGGATAAATGGAAAGGCCACATTTGCATGTGAAAATGCACTCATCCCTCTACTACGGCTACACAAGTATCTCTATCATCACGATCAAGCACAAAGATGAGATGATTATTGGGGTGGAGGTATTAGGTCCACTGGATATGAGTAGGCCTAGAGGTCTAGGGTGAAGACCTGTCTTCCTAAACCCGTCATGAAGCCACTCTCTAGCGGTCATCAGAACCTTCTCTTTTGTTCTACATCAAATAACCCCAGAAATTATAGGCAATTGTGTGTAGATTAATGGTAAAAATAATGTATTTAATCAATTGAAAATTAAGTCTATAACTGACAAAACGTGGACAAAGTGAAGGGGTCTGAATTATAACCTACTGCACTTTATATATACTGATCAGTCATAACATTATGACCACTGACAGGTGAAGTGAATAACACTAATAATCTCGTTATCATGGCACCTGTCAGTGGGTAGGATATATTAGGCAGCAAGTCAATATTCTGTCCTCAAAGTTGATGTGTTAGAAGCAGGAAAAATGGGCAAGCGTAAGGGCCTGAGCAGCTTTGACAAGGGCCACATTGTGATGGCTAGACAACTGGGTCAGACCATCTCCAAAACTGCAGCCCTACAGAGCAATGGAATGTGGCCTGGTGTGATGAATCACGTTTCCTTTGACATCATGTGGATGGCCGGGTGCGTGTCACTTACCTGGAGAACACATGGCACCAGGATGCACTATGGGAAGAAGGCAAGTTGGCGGAGGCAGTGTGATGCTTTGGGCAATGTTCTGCTGGGAAACCTGCCATTCATGTGGATGTTACTTTGACATGTACCTACCTGAGCATTGTTGCAGACCACATGCACCATATCATGGCAATGGTATTCCCTGATGGCTTTGGTCTCTTTCAGCAAGATAATGCACTCTGCCTCAAAGCAAAAATGGTTCAGGAATGGTTGAGGAAAAATTTTGAGGAACACGAGTTCAAGGTGTTGACTTGGCCTCCAAATTCCCCAGATCTCAATCCAATCGAGCATCTGTGGGATGTGCTGGAGAAACAGGTCCAATCCAGGGAGTCCCCACCTCGCAACTTACAGGACTTAAAGGATCTGCTGCTAACGTCTTGGTGCCAGATACCACAGCACACCTTCAGAGGTCTAGTGGAGTCCATGCCTCGACGGGTCAGGGATCTTTTGGCAGCAAAAGGGGGACCCACACACTATTTGGCAGGTGGTCATAATGTTATGGCTGATCGGTGTATTCTTTTTAATTTGTTGGCACAACCATTGTGTAGTGTTTCCAGAACACTTGTGTCATTACTTTTATATGGAAAACCTGAGTTATCCCAAAATAACTATGTGAAGTGTTGTACATCAACTGTACACAATCAGTCCAGATAGTTCTACGCAACACGTATACAAGACAGATAAAACTGGTTAAAAAACGTTAGCCTTTATTGAGAGCAGCGTGTATACATTGTGGTTACTCTGATCATTAGCTGAAGCAGATAAAAAACAGAAAAATGGCCTAGGGGTGAGGGCACAGCATTCATAAAAAAACTGTTTTGCACTAAAAACATAATAAAAAAAACGAGGTATTTAAAAACAGGCTTTTTGATATTGATTAGATATTGTGAAAAAGGAAATAGGAAAAACAGCGAATATTCCTTCATTTACCAGGCACTTAAGTCCCTTGAAGAGCATGGGCGACTTGTGGCTCTTTCGCTTAACCATCTTTGTTCTTTTGTAATAACAAATGTATTAACATAATGACTCATTACTGAGATGTATCACAAGAGAACGAAAACATATATACAACTGTTTTTTTTGTGTGAAGTAAGTACCTTTCTATGGAAAAAAGACAGGTAAAAAAACAGGACCTTCAAAATAAATAAACAGGTTCCCGTAGGTACATCCTTCTAAAATATGACCATAATAAAAAGGGATATATATATTTTTAAGTGAAGTTAGTGCATGATTTCTACAGTATGTCCACATCGCCTTGTGGGATGGTCCATATTGCAACATTGCACAAATATATTGGACCAGCTGGAAAAGAAGGGGAATTGTGATTGGACCTCTGAAAAGACAGCATTGCAGCCCATGTAATAATCACTGACTGTAACTGTGATATGGATATGTAATACTAGTAAGATGTGATCAGTTATGGTAAAAGCCATCAGTGATTTTTACCGTCGAGAACCTTGGGGTTCAAATGACAGTCCTAATGCACAAAAACATAAACTGCCTCAAAATATTCCTTGTCTATGTATTTGATTTGATTAATTTTGTTCCTTTGAAATTCATATTTCTAGTGATAAGACAATCCACTGAGTTCCATAAACAAAATGTGTAACAGACTATAAAGTTGAAACTTTTATTGTATAAACCTTAATGGGAAACCCTATCCATTTTGTACCCTGATCTTTGTCTCTTCAATAGATTTCAGTCCAACAGCTCAGACAACAGCCTCAGTGAAACACATAAGAGGCTCCAAATTCCAAGTCCGAAACAAACACTAGATACAGTGTTTAGGTATCGGGACCAGTCCAGCCCACACAAAGTGTGCCCCCTGCTGGACAAAAGTTGCAAAATTTCTCCTTGATTAGTTGAGAGGATTTCAAAGTCGTCTGATTGAGGTCCACGCAGGCGAGGCACTGTCGTTTTTATGCTTCTTGTGCCGCATGGCTGTGAAGGAGAAGGGAGACCGTCTCTGGGTCAAACCAACCCTGAGTGACCCAGGCCTGGCACGGGTATAGCATAACCATATGGGCCCAGAGGGATAGCATCAGTCTTCCGTGCTGTGATTAAGGCAAATGTAAACTTCTGGCAATCGTGTCCTTCTCACATTAGACCATCTACAAACACATTGCGGTATGTCTCCAATCCACTGGTATAACAAAAGTCGTCTTTTCCACACATCCTTTGAAATAATAACTCCTCCCCCTCATCCCTGAAATGTGTGTGACTCAGAATCCAGCATTTCTGTTGGCATATAGGGTAGGAGGTGGAGGGGGCCAGGGGGTAGCAGGTGGGGTCTGAGGTCATGCCCTCGGGATCGGGCGGGGTCAGTTGTCCTCTGTTCAGACGTTGCTGTCGGAGGGCAGCTCCGCCAGGGCGCTGACGACTTCGCTGAAGGAGGGACGCTCTTTGAGACTGGCGGCCCAGCAGCGACTCATGAGCTTGTAGACCTTGGAGGGGCAGCCGTCGGGTGCGGGCAGTTTCACCTTGCCTGCCTGCAGACCTGGGTGGAGGGGGATTGAATTCAGAGGTTGCTAGATTGAATTCACAAGCCAGTAAGTGGAAATATCTATAATTTTGTCCCTTGACCAATCATTTTAACCCTCATTGCTCCTGACTCTGGATAACAGCATCTGCTTAATAACTGCATGAAGCATGAGAATAACTGGGCAATCAGCCTGGTTTCATCTAATAACATTATTTAACCATGTGCTACGTAGCAGAGCAACCTGCAGTACAGTCTAGCTCCATAAAAAGTCAACCAAATAAAAATCCGTAAAATACCAAGTATAATCACAGTTCTGAAGTTAACACGTAAAAGAGTGTGCACGTGTGCAAAATGTCTGCTTACTGTTTACTTTAAAACAGCATGCTACGGTAAGTCATACAGTAACCCAATCTTTTATGCTACTGTACATGTTATGTAGAAGGAACTATTTAGTAATACTTATAAAAAAATATTATATTGAAAGTTCAAATGGATATGACATCCAGGCATTTAAAGCACACTAAAACTATGAAAATGTAGTTACACTATGATCAGTGTATTTTCTTATTCTTAGTCATAGAACACACAAACATGTATTAAATCCAGCCCATTACTCATCGCAGCACTGCTATCTGATAACCATTGGAACATAGCTTGTAATGAGTAAGAAGTTTGGTGAAATACACTGTCAAAACATGTCACGTCCATGAGATTTTTCCTGACCTTCTAGCACCTGGTCGTCAGTCAGTTTGGTGTATGGCAGTTCACCGAGGCTGAACACCTCCCACATCAGAACCCCAAAGGCCCAAACGTCTGACTTTGTGGAGAAGTCATCGTCAAAAACGGACTCAGCCGGGAGCCAGCGTAGGGGAATCCATGACTGCCGGTAGTGGAAGTACTCACTGCCAACGGACAGGTCAGAAAACCAGGTCAGGCAGATCAAGCAGGCAGGCAAATGTCCAAAAACAGTCTCAACGTCAACAGTGAAGAGGCAACTCTGGGATGCTGGCCTTCTAGGCAGGAAAATACTGAACTAATTCTAAAGAAGGTCAGTTTTATTGCTTCTTTAATCAGCACAACAGTTTTCAGCTGTGTTAACATAATGGCAAAAGGGGTTTCTAATGAACAATGAGCCTTTTAAAATTATTAATTTGGATTAGCAAACACAACGTGTCACTGGAAGACAGGACTGATGGTTGCTGTTATTGGGCCTCTGTATGTCTATGTACCATAGATATTCCATTGAAAATCAGCCGTTTCCAGCCACAAAAGACATTTACAACATTAACAATGTCTACACTGCTGTATTTCTGATCAATTTGACGTTACTTTAATGGACAAAAATGTGCCTTTCTTTCAATAACAAGGACATTTCTAAGTTGCCCCAAACTACTGAACGGCAGTTTACATGATAGCATATGAACTATTCTGTGTTCACTTTACGTTTAACTGTGTTGCTGCACATACTGTCTTGGTACGTGTCAGCTGTATTTTCTTCTCAGTTGATAAGGGTCACTAGACACAGAAGGCCCATCTCTTACCTGTTGTAAACGTCCTTGCTGAGGCTGAGAGATGAGATTTTCACACTGCGTTGGCCGCTGATTAGACAATTACGGGCAGCCAGGTCCTTGTGGACAAAGCGATGATTGCACATGTGCTCCATCCCATGAGCCACTTGGGTACAGATGGATACCTGGGTAGATGATAAGAGAGAGGGAGATATGGGGCATTGAAGTACAATTTAAAGTGTCACTGACTGTGTTAGACCCAGGAGGACATTTAAATAGAACTTTTAAAAGCTGTCTTGCTACACCAACACTATTTCTAATGTCCTTTACAGAGGAAAAAGGGAACTTGTTCCCGTGTATCATCCAGGTGTTATATCATTTTTCCAACAGCGTGAGAAAATCGTGGTGAGAACCCCCCCATCCAATATAAAGAAATACATAATCATTACTTACTTTGGTTTTGGTGCTGATTGGTTGAGACTTGAGTTTCTCATCTTTGCTTTTGGAGATCCTCAAGAACTGTTTCAGATCTCCCTAATTTTCCAGGAAGACAAAATATAGAAAGACAGCAAATCAAAGGTATATGAAAATATTGAAAATAAGGCTACATTTAAAAAAAAAAAAAACTAACATTGTGAACACAGGAAACAGTTACTTTTGATATTAGGAAGAAATCAGATTAAACAATTTTTTACTGATGTGTGAAATAATAAAAAGTGAATAGAAACAACATGAAATCAGTTTTTATGTAGGGATATAGAAAGCCTCTCAACGTTTGGTCTTGTGACACCTGGTGTCCCAATTAAAAGATCTGTATCTAATTTTAACAATTTTTTCTGTACCTGGTAGAATATACCATCAGAGAGCACATAAATAGTCTCAGGAACAAGTCTACTCTGGTCTGCTCACTTCATCTCATAAAACCAAGGAATTCTTTATTTTTAGCCGAGAGACACTGGCAGTCATGCTGATAACGTTAGTCCTCCTGTTGTCCATGCTCTGTGTGTGGTCAGGGAAAAGCTGGGCAGCAGGAGTAGCCTGGCTGTGTGTTTCTTTGCCACACCTCATCATACTGCTGGACAGTGGTGGAGGTGAGACCAGAGCCTGAACTGGATAATTGACTTACAACAACTTTGTCAACATTACTGGACTATAACAGCCCCTCTAACGCGAACACTCAGAATTAAGCTTAATGAACTTGCTCAAGAAAGTCTACTCAAAGGTACTGGAAAGGAGCGTTCGGCAGATAGTCGAACCTCAGATTGAAGAGGAACAATGTGGATTCCGTCCTGGTCGCGGAACAACCGACCAGCTCTTTACTCTTGCAAGGATCCTGGAGGGGACCTGGGAATATGCCCATCCTGTCTACATGTGTTTTGTGGATCTGGAGAAGGCGTATGACCGGGTCCCCCGGGAGATACTGTGGGAGGTGCAGCGGGAGTATGGGGTGAGGAGGTCCCTTTTGAGGGCTATCCAATCCCTGTACGTCCAAAGTGAGAGCTGTGTTCGGGTTCTCGGTAGTAAGTCGGACTCGTTCCAGGTGGTGGTTGGCCTCCGCCAGGGCTGCACTTTGTCACCACTTTGTAACTTTTATGGACAGGATATCGAGGCGTAGTCGGGGAGGGGTTGTAGTTCGGTGGGCTGGGGATCTCATCGCTGCTTTTTGCGGATGATGTGGTCCTGATGGCATCATCGGTCTGTGACCTTCAGCACTCAATGGTCATGAAGGCGGGGTCATGACCGAAAGAACAAGATCGCGAGTACAAGTGGCTGAAATGTGTTTTCTCAGAAGGGTGGCTGGCTTCTCCCTTAGAGATATGGTGAGAAGCTCAGCCATCCGTGAGGAACTCGGAGTAGAGCCGCTGCTCCTTTGCGTCGAAAGGAGCCAGTTGAGGTTGTTCGGGCATCTGGTAAGGATGCCCCCAGGACATCTCCCTAGGGAGGTGTTCCAGGCACGTCCAGCTGGGAGGAGACCTCGGGGTAGGCCCAGGATTAGGTGGAGAGATTATATTTCGACACTGGCCTGGGAACACCTCGGGATCCCAGCAAATGTGGCTCGGGAAAGGGAAGTTTGGGGTCCCCTGCTGGAGCTGCTGCCCCCGCGACCCGATACCGGATAAGCGGACGAAGATGATGATGAAGAACTTGCTCAATGGTCTCCCCTTTTATGCACAACTCCATTTGAGGTTAGGTTAGTGTGTGTGTGTGTATACTGTCTGTGTGCTCAACATCACTAAATACTGTATTGACCACCCTATAACATAGCTTCAGTAATATCATTGTCCTTCTTTGACCTCCATATAACCCTTAATATAAAAAACTAACCTTAAATGTATGCATTTTTATTGAATTAATGAAGTAAAACTGAAACTGCCTTCCCCCAAATATCCTTGCCCTGGGACTGAGTTAGAGTAATCGACACCTACACGCATCTGGGTATTTGGATTTCACTTCTATCATCATATCATCAACCTACAGTTGTCTTTTTACGCAACAAGGCATCCCTCACTCATACTGGGAACGTATATACTTGCAAAAATTACCATAATGCAAACCTCCTACATAAGATAGTAATTTATTCCGCCATCAGCTCTGTAAGCTCTGCCTCCTTCAACGCACATCGCTGTGACCTTTACTCAATGGTTAATTGGCCCTCCCCTCACACCATGTCAGACTCACAGGTACCAATGCTTCCCGCTGTATTTAGTGTCATTTCTATGTTCATTTAATCATTGTCTGTTTTTCATTTTGTATATACTGTTCATTTGTATTTCTTCATATTTTAACAGTATTAATGTTGTTTGGTCTTACAGTTGAATGCCATTGGCTAGGTTGACACTGAAAGTGAGAATTGGTTCTAAATCCTCTAATCTGGTTAATAAACAGTTAAAGTGAACTCGTGTGTGTGTGTGTGTGTTTACCAGGTCATAGTACTCCAGGATCATTAAATGGGGCTCGGCCTCCCTACACAGTCCCAGCAGGCGCACCACGTTGCTGTGGCTCAGCCTGGAGAACATCTCAGCCTCATGCCGGAAGTCCACCTGCAGCTGCTCATCTTTGCTCTGCAGGCTCTTCACCAGCACCACCGTCTCCTCCTCGCCCTCCTCGATGCCCTTTGCCTTGGCCAGAAGAACCTCGCCAAACTCTCCCTTCCCTACATAGAAAAAGGCATATCACAAACACACTCACACACAGGTCAAAGAGGGTCACACTTATTGACAGACATTGTCTTCCTGGTTTAATTAAGGTTAAATCTTGATATGGTTTCAAACTATAAACCTGATCAACATAAACTCAGTGCCTCAGTTTATCAGTTACACCCATCTATTACCTTGCCATACAGGAACTGGCTTGCCTGTCACAACCATCATCCTACGCTTAAGTCATATATTCTGTCATTTGGAACATTCAACCTAAAAGTAAAGGAATGCCTTTATATAGCATGTCATGGTCATGTGACTGTCTGTAGGAGCTACCCATTAATGCCTACGGGTTGGTATACCTAATAAACTGGCCACTAAGTGGAAATGAATTACTGTACTGTGTAGGATGTGACGCTCCTGATTACGACTCCTACAGATATGACCATCTTACCCAGTGTGGTGATAGTTTGTAGGTCTGCCCGGGGGAAGTTCAGCTTGTCGTTGGCACTGCTGTGGCGTTTCTCTGCTGCCACTGTGGTGCCAATGCTGGTAAGTGCCACCTCTTCCTGGATCTCAGCTGTTGTGTGGCCGTTCTGTTGTACAGCCCCCCCTGGTGGACAGCAAACAGAAACCCAAGGTTTGAGAATTACTACATTTCAGGGGCAGTATTCGCAAAACAGTTTTTCTTACCACTAGGAGGACTCCTGAACAGCACTAAAAGTTCCTAGCTAAGAGTTTTCTCTCAAAACCAATTTACAAAGCTGCTAAGACCTACATTTACTAAGGAATGAGGTAGGAGAAAGGGCAGGGTTGACCCCGTTGCTATGGATGATGTTATGTTCCACGAACAAGCATTCTAACTATGCCCACAGTGATTGGCTGATAAGGGAGGGGTCTCAGTCAATTAACTAATCACAGTAATACTGTAGAAGGATGTGCCATATTAAAATAAAGATATTCAAATAAAATTGTAGGGTAAGTGTCACTGATTAAACATGAAACCAAGAATGACATACTGACTAGTCAAGATATGTTCAGCCAATTGCCTCTGACATGTCTGGCAGCTCGACCACCAAATACAATGGGTGGTCCAGCTTTGGCCATGAAGTCAGCTTTGTTTCTTTGTAGTTGGCCAATGAGGAAACCGAATGATTTGACAATATGGGGTCTGGAGAGGGCATTGTTTGATGTAATATTCTACTGACAGATGACTAAGATATACGTAGTTCATCTGTGCTGCATGGCTGCATTTTCCCAGCGGCCAAGTTGCATAGACTTGATCTCCGGTGTCATTGGGTTGTTTCTGTTTGGTGGTGAGGGGACTGCATCAATGATTAGTGCTACTATGATCGTAATACCCTCACAATTCAGTACAATAAAATGTTTCTAAAACGTCAACTTGATTACGAGGCGGATTGCCGGCAGCAGCCCTTTTAGGATTGTTTGAGATTTGGTCTAAGTGATTTAGGACGCTTTGTGAAATACTGTTAGGCCAAAAATGCAGGAGTCTGACATGCCCATTCAGTTTTTTAAAAGGTACTCCTAAATCAGAAAGTTAGGAGCTACTTTTAGCCTTAAGATGATTATTTACCTATTAAAACATGAGTTCAGTTCAGGCAACAGGTTTAAACAAGGTGCCAATTTCAATTAATTACTAATCAGATAAAATAATAATAACCTTAAATGTATATATTTTTAAGGCTTTACATGGATGGTATTTTTTAAGGTGTTTGTATTCGGTGGGTTAATAAATCCTAAATTGAGTTCACAGATTAGAATTTTGATACTTACCTGATATTACAGAAATTTCCATATGATCTATAATGTAGTGCACATTATATGTAACAGTCTTTAAAAAGCAAGATTAGTGCTAAATTCATACTTACAATATTGAAGATATGCTAGCCATGCTATTTTTAGAACAAAAAGGGTAACCAACACAAATTAAACACACTCCAGTTTCATGATTAGAAATATTTCATAGTCCTTTCCTATAATGCCAATACTCTGTAATCAGAGAGAAAAGTCCACAAGCTAAGGCCTGTAACTACTACCTTGAGTGCTAAACACCTTTGAACCAAAGCTGAGAATAATGGCAAGTTGTTCGGGCGAGAGAAATGTAGCCATTATATGCGGATTGACTTCACAAAAGTCTGTTACAAGAGAATTTTCCCACAGTTTCTCTTTCATTTTTTTTTCTTCTTAAAAGACTTTCCCTAAATTACATAAGCTTACGTAACACTCAAACACCTCAGGTGAGACTATGGTGACTTCTATTGGATTTCTGCTCACAGGGACATTGTCAGCCACAAGGTGGCGCCATGTCAGCTGGATATGAGTGAGTATAGGAGAGCATGGTGCGTGGACACAAGTATCAGACTAATAAAAACATCCGTAACTCAGAACGACACATCTGCTGGCCAGACCCACAGCCTTCACAAAAAGAACAGCAGACGGTGCTGTTTACTTAGAAACCCACCTGCTTCACCATTGAGACACTCCATCTCTGGCTCTTCTCCGTCCTGGCCCTTCTGGAGCCTCTTGGCGTTGCGTCTCTTCTTACAGTAGAACATGAGGCCCAGCACCACAATAATGTAAGCCACGGCTGCCCCAACAGACAGACCGATTGTCTGGATCATCTTATATGGGGCCTTGTCCTCAGGATCCACTGATGTCGGTGCCGGTTTCTCTGTCAAGGAGAGAGGACACAAGGTTTCATTTTGTTGTATTCATTGAGGTAACTCAATAAAAAGAGCATTCTCTTTGTTAACTAAACCAGTTACATTTTCATTTTAGTGTCATCCCAAGTGAAATACAGGAGTGAACGTATACATTCTCATAGTTTTTTGCGGGGGATTTAAACCTGCAATCCTGGCGATGTAAGCACCAAATCAAGCTACCCAGGACCCCATGTGTTAGTTACATTTGTATGTGGCCACTCCTAATGTTCCATCTATCTGTCTGATGGACTTTTGTTTTTTTGCAGCCTAAGGATGGCCTGTTTCACTTGTACTGATTCACTTGCATGTTGTGGGTTCACAGCCACAGCTTCTAAATGTGAATGCCACACCTGGAATCAACTCCAGACATTTTCCCTGCTTAAGAGATGAAAAAATAACAAAGGAATAGCCTACATCCATCCATGAAACAGCTTTTGAGTCAATTGTCCAATTACTTTTGGTCCCTTGAAAAAGAGGAGGCTACATATTAAAGAGCTGTAATTCCTAAACCCTTCCTCCAATTTGGATGTGAATACCCTCAAATTAAAGCTGACAGACTAAGAGACACTTACAGCCCATATTCATTATTTCACTTGAATATCTTTTGGTAAACAGCCAAAATAACAAAACTTGTGTCAGTGTCCAATTATTTCCAGACCTAACTGTATTTCACATTCACATCCCTGATGAACAGCCTTACAAACTGGAACAAAATATTTCTACTGTCCTTAAATGAACTGGAAGTGAAAACGTATTTCCTCAAAGGAAGATATTTGGATAACAAGATACTCTAACACTCCTATTTTAAGCTACAAGCGAAGCACGAGATAAGGCCACAGTGTGTGTGTGTGTGTGTGTGTGTGTATGGGTTGATTAAATTGAAGGTCACCCCACTGACACCCTCTGGTGTCCCTGGTTATTAGAATGCTAAGATGACTGAGTGATTAATTACTGCCAACATCTAGTCCTAGTGATTGTTGCTCACATACATGTGCATGCGTGGGAATGGGAGAAGGAGAGGGAGAAACTGAGGGAGTGGGTGTGGGATTTTAAAGGAGTTAAAGAGTCGTTCCATCGTAACTCCAGTCACAAGAATTCCACAATGAAATTGTCAAGCACCTCCAAAATAAAATACTCTTTTAAAAAAGTGACATCACCCTGTCTCAGACATTTTACTATCAATCACAATCCTGATCAAAACGAGGCTCAAGTGTGAAGCGAGTGGTTTGGGGAGGGGGTACCCTGCTCTCTCTGTTCTAATAGGCTACAGCTGAATGTCAGTCATTTTGTAATTTTCCCCTAAACCAACGATTGGCTTGCGAGGTGGGACTCATCACCTGGAAGGAGACATCAGATGGACGCTGTGCCAATAAAGCCGAGTGAAACGGAGACTCACCCACGACATAGAGCTGGGCCACTCGGTCACTGATGCTGCAGCTGTTCCCGGCGATGCAGGTGTACTTGCCTGTGTCATCCGTGGTCACATCCGTTATCACCAGCGAGCCGTTGGGCATTATCTGGAACCTGGGACAGGAGGGAGAGAGACGTGGGGGTGGTGGGTGATGTGTGGTGGGGGAAGGGGCAGAAAGGGAAGGAGAGAGAAAGAGACAAGTGAGACAATATAAAAAATGTATTTAAATAAGAGTGCTGTTCCTGTCTCAGGATACAGAGGAATGGCCTTGAAACTATCCCTCCCACTGGGTGAGTGGCTTGGATTTATTCACATGCTCAGGCTGCACATCAAGTGGCTTCTTCTCTGTTTGTTATTGATTTATTCCTAAGAGTCATCCTGAAATGATACTCCCCAGATGCATGCAGAACTTTAACTGTTTCCTCAAATGGCATCAGAGTTGATCCTTTTACACTTTTTTTACCTAGCCGGCTCGGGGGTGCGATCCAGTAACCTTTCAGATACTGGTGAAATGTTCTTACATCTCGGCTACCACACTGTAGGTGGAAGGCAATATAGCTTTTTTTGATTTCTGTACACTTGAATGAGCATGAATGAAGATACACTGAAGTGAACCCGCTGTCACTAAGATGCTGCGCTTCTCTCCACCAGCACCGCCAAATGAGTAATTATGAGTGTAATTATTTCAGAGATTGGATGAGTAATTGTGAGTGTAATTATTTCAGAGTAATTGTGAGTGTAATTATTTCAGAGATTGGATGAGTAATTGTGAGTGTAATTATTTTTGAGATTGGATGAGTAATTGTGAGTGTAATTATTTCAGAGATTGGATGAGTAATTGTGAGTGTAATTATTTCAGAGTAATTGTGAGTGTAATTATTTCAGAGATTGGATGAGTAATTGTGAGTGTAATTATTTCAGAGATTGGATAAACTAAAGCCCCACCGTTTCCTGCTGGCGTCCAGAACCTTGTCTTTGACCATCCACTGGATTTGGGGCTCTGGGTCAGCAGTGGCCTGGCAGTGAAGGATCGCAGTGTGGCCTTGGTACACTGTTGTGTTCTCTGGTTCCAGCTTAAAACGGATGTACACTACACACACACACACACACACACACAATACATTTTTGTTGTGTAGTTTGCCGTGTGTATTTAATGCCACTAAAACTTAAAACTACCACAACCTCCAAACAGGTGAGGAAATAGACTGCGGTGACACGACCGTAGGCTTTTCTTTCAAACACTAAACCTAATGGAGTTCAATTCACACAGCTTCCAATTCAGGAGTTAATGAAATAGACTTAAACCAGTGGGAAGACAAAAGATAACTGCAATGCTGCACTCCCAGATGACAGTTATGACGAGGACAATAAAGAAACCGCAAAACGAAATAATGCACACTACTAGACATAACGCCTAAAATAGTAATTTCAATTTGTATGGGAAATAATATTTAAAACTTTAGAGTCGAGTTGTGCCTGGATATACAGACAACGGTTTGTATGGGTTTCTCTTGCAAAGTACACAACAGTAAAGCAAATACACATTTGCATGCACACAGACATGTCAACAGAGGGCGTGCTTGCACGCGCACGCTTGCGCAGAACCTTGACCCTTATTGTTGTACAGTACACAGGTTTGTTTTCAAAACAAGGTTACCTTTACACAGGAACCTACCTGCTACAGTCAGGCTGACCACAGCTCGGATCTCCCCCTGCAGGCTGTTTGAGGCGATACAGGTGTAGTTTCCGGCGTCGTTCCGTGTCACTTTGGTGAAGTGGAGTTGGCCATTCCTCATGTCCACACGAGGAGGAAGCTCCTTATGGTCTGTAGGGGGAGACAAAGGGTCAAAGAGGAGCTTTATAAGGTCTGAGGAACTAGAACAATGTAATCTCCCTCTAACCACAACTCTATGTTTTATATTCAATCCTGTCTACACATATTTAATTAATCAGATACTATCTCAAATTCAGGTCACTCGTTACAAATGACTACAAATTATTTCTAGTCTCATGTTATAGGAAAGAAAGATATTGTCACAGTACTAGGATGTATTTGTTTATCTCTTTGACCTTTGTCAACAGCTTTATCCACACCTTGTCAAATACGCATCCACAAACCTAGGGGAAAGATCATGATCGCATAACCCTAGTATTCCCTCTCTTTGTCTCCTTGTAAAAAAATTTTTATAGAATGACTCGATTCATTTAGTCATTAAGAAATGCCCCTGCTAAGGAGACGGCATCTAGGAAATTGTACTATAGTTTTCAGTAGGACCACTCTGCTCTTACCTGCTTTGGTCCATTTGATGACAGGCGGCTTCCTGCCTGTAGCTGAACACTGAATTTTGACCTCCTTGTCCAGCTCCAGACATTGGGATGGCTGGGGTGTAGGTGTGAACTTCAGCTTCTCTGGAAAACAGCAGGTCAGACGTCAGATGCTGCATTACGGCTAAAAGAGAAGTCTGGTCACAGATCTGCTTGCTCTCGGTTGCCAACATTTTTACACGTTAGCATTCTCTCTTCACATCCAGATCCCCAGCAGAAACCCGGGTTCAATCCCAGCATTCTCTCTTCATACACCTCTCCTCAGCAGAGATCAGGGTTCAACCCCAGGATCCTCTCCCGGTGAACATAGCTGAGCATTTTTACTTTGTAGTTTCCCACCTTTGTCTACCCCTCTGCTTCCAAAACTTCCAAGAAAGGTGAAAATGTAACAAAAAATATCTGCACTGCCAGAGCAACCTGTTCACAGCATGTTCAGACGCTGAAATAAAGAGGCAGATGCCAGCGCCTGCGTTCACATGGCTGAACGATGAAACACAACCCTATCAAGATCGGAGATCTCAAACCAGAACAGGGCAGACAAAGAATATCAGGCCATCCATGTTAACAGGTCCAGAGAACCTAAGGATGGTTTGGTTTGAACAAGCACGGTCCCGGCTCACCTAGAACGTAGACCCTGGCGTGCCCGGACAGACTGCCTCCCTCGGTTCTGCTCTCACAGCCGTACACCTGGTTATCATAAACCTCCACGTTGTTGATGCGCAGCGTACCGTTGGGGAACACCGTGAAGCGTGAGTCCTGGCGGAGAGGAGGGAAAGGAATGGCGTGGATACGGTCATATGAATAGAATACTCAAAGAAAAACACACAACAGGATTTTTTCATTGCAGATTCCTAGTGACAATACTGATATAGAGACGGTCAGTGAAATATACACCCATCAGCCAAAACATGACCACCTGCCTAATATTCTGTAGGCCCCCCTTTTGCAGCCCAAACTGACCCGTCGAGGCATGGACTCCACTAGACCTCTGAAGGTGTGCTGTGGTATCTGGCACCAAGACTTAAGCAGCAGATCCATTAAGTCCTGTAAGTGGCGAGGTGTGGCCACCTTGGATTGGACCCGTTTGTCCAGCACATCCCACAGATGCTCGATTGGATTGAGGAATTTGGAGGCCAAGTCAAAACCTTGAACTCGTTGTTGGGTTCCTCAAACCATTCCTGAACCATTTTTGCTTTTTGGCAGGGCATATTATCCTGCTGAAAGAGGTCAATGCCATCAGGGAATACCGTTGCCATGAAAGGGTGCACATGGTCTACCACAATGCTCAGGTAGGTGGTACGTGTCAAAGTAACATCCACATGAATGGCAGAACCCAAGGTTTCCTAGCAGAACATTGCCCAAAACATCACACTGCCTTCGTTGACTTGCCTTCTTTCTTCTCATAGTGCATCCTGGTGTCATGTGTTCTCCAGGTAAGAGACACACACGCACTCGGCCATCCACGTGATGTAAAAGGAAAAATGATCCATCAGACCAGGCCACCTTCTTCCATTGCTCCATGGTCCAGTTCTGATGCTCTCGTGGCCATTGTAGGCGCTTTCAGCAGTGGACAGGGGTCAGCATGGGCACCCTGACTGGTCTGCGGCTACACAGCCCCATACGCAACAAACTGTGATGCACTGTGTGTTCTGACACCTTTCTATCAGTACCAGCATGAACTTTTTCAGCAATTTGAGCTACAGTAGCTCTTCTGTTGGATCGGACCACACGGGCCAGCCTTCGCTCCCCACGTGCATCAATGAGCCTTGGCCGCCCATGACCCTGTCACCGGTTCACCGCTTTTCCTTCCTTGGACCACTTTTGATAGGTACTGACCACTGCAGACCAGGAACACCCCACAAGGGCTGCAGTTTTGGACATGTTCTGACCCAATCATTTAGCCATCAAATTATGCTCTCTCATTTTTCCTGCTTCTAACACATCCACTTTGAGGACTGAATGTTCACTTGCTACCTAATATATTACATCCACTGACAGGTGCCATGATAACGAGATTATCAGTGTTATTCACTTCACCTGTCAGTGGTCATGACTGGTGTACAACAAAAGGGTGTGTGTGTGTGTACGGGTGAACATATACGTGTGTGTACGTCAGAGAGGTTAAGCGCTGCTGACCTCAGGCATGACCACAATGTTGTTGCGCAGCCAGGTGACCTCAGGTTCTGGGGTGGCGTCGGCGTGGCAGTGGAGGTAGCCTGGTCTGCCCTCCTCCAGGTAGCTGTCCTGGGGCTTGGTCACCCACACTGGGGCAGCTGAGTCCCACACAAACACACATCAAGGGTTATCCATCTAGCAGTGTGAATCATGCTGGAGAAAAATGGGAATCCCTTATCAAGGAACATTAGAATGGTGACCAGTGTGTTTTATGGTCATGTTTAGGAATATACAGCTCCGGAGAAAATTAAGAGACCACCAAAAAAGTCAGAAAATAAGTTTTTAAGTGAGGAACAAAGGGGTTAAAAGAGAACACGGCAAATAGAACGCTTCTGTTCCTCACTCAAAACTTTTCTTATCAGCTTTTTTGGAAAGGAAAGAAAAAGGTGCAGTGGTCTCTTAATTTTATTTCCACCAGTATTTTTTCTGTTGAATTAAATATATAGAAATACCATCGACAGAACAGAAATCATTCACATGAATGTGGACTCCAGTTCTGTTTGTTTCCAGTTCTATACATGTAATCCTATTTGACAAGTGAATCCAGATAACTTGGAAAACAGGTGTTGGGAGACAGTGACTTACTGGCCACAGTGACGCTCAACTCCTGGGTCTTACGGCCAGCCTTGTTCTGGGCCACGCAGGTGTAGGAGCCAGAGTCAGCCTGCTCGGTGGGACTGAAGATCAGGACAGAGTCCTCCTGGTAGACCCGGCCCTCTGCAGGGACGCGCACACCTTCCCGCTCCCACCACACCTCAGGCTGGGGCTTCCCATTCGGGGGCGTGCAGGACACACGCTGCATGGTGTCAGCTGTGAAGATACGGGACAGTCTGGGAGACATGTCCTCGATCTCTGAGATAGGATAGAGAGGAAGAGGGAGAAAGAGAGGGGCAGAGTGAGTAAGAGAGTCCGAAGGAGAGGGAGAGGAAGAGGGAGAGATACAGGGAAAAGAGGTTTGGAGGACAAACAGAGGGATGTGAGAGTGAAGGAGATATAAAGAGGAAGACAATAGAGTAGGAGAAAGGGATGGAGTCATGGAGGGAGAGATGGAGGCGGGGGAGAGAGACGTCAATGAAAAGAGAGAAGAAGACATTGAAAACAGGGAGAGGCATTATTTTGATGCTCAAATTGATGAACATTGAAGCTGTTCTCAAGAGATAAGGATCACAATAATGTGTTCCTGCCAACAAAGCATTATTTTCCAAATTTGAATTTCAGAGGCGGCATATGCTGGGCTACAGTCTGGAATGCTTTTCAGCAATGCCAAAAAAGTTATTCCTCTCTAGAAGTGAATACCGATAAAACAGGAACTGGAGGACAAATCCATACATGTATATATCTGAGTGAATCAGACCAGGATTCAAAAACTCCAAGTCTGTTTGTTTCAGTCGGTTCAGAATGATTTTTTCTTTTGCAACTATTCTACTGGTATGACTGCACCAGATTGCTCAATCTAGCAGAACTAAACGGTTTGAAATGAGGTGAATATGTATTAAAACACAGGTCTGATTTTATAGGTAGGTTTTAATTCTAGACATTTCAGGCCTCATTAGTAACTTCTTGGTAACCCTGGAAAACAATGAAACCACAAATCATGTTTTTGAAATCAAAAGCTGAAGGAAAACTGAAGACAGGAGGGGATATGATTTTAAAAACGATGTAGAGACATACATTTCATGTCATTCAAAATGTCATTCTAATTTTAAGGCCATGGGAACGGTCTCCTAGGCCAGGCCTCTATGGGTTTGTGGGAGTTAAATCAGACCTGACAAGGAACTGTATACAGTGGAATGCGATCAGGAGCTATGGTTAAGTCTCACAAGACTGCCTCTCTTTCACCAACACAGTGAATTACTACTGTACACACAGCTCCCAAATGGAAGTCATTAGCCACGTATTGCCCCACATGCCTCTCAAAACAGATCCATTCGGATCCTTAACAGGTGAACAAGTCCCACTGGCTCTGGTGAAAGCTAGTACACTGTATAGGGAATGGGGCTGCCATTTGAGATTTAAAAAGCAAGTAATGAGAGGGAATGGCGCAGCACATTCTTCATCACATGAACGGGAGCTCTGTGTTTGTCTGTGTGTGTGTGTGTGTTGTGGGTCGGACACAAAGTGACTCTTTCAACTTGACAGAAAAACATGCTGAACCTGGGTCGGTGTGACACAATTCCAGATTAATGCTTAAAGGGATTTGCAACAGATTAGGTGGATTAAGGTATTTAAATTGAGCTTTGGTTCACTGGGTCAGGACTGCAGGGGCCCCTTATATGAGGCCCATTTAGTGTCAAAAGTCCAGTCCCTGGGGGCTACAGAGGGGCACATGGGCGTGGTACTTGATCCAAAGACCATCACTACCGAACAGAACAAAATGGACAGAAACTGAGAGAAGTGTTTATTTTTGCTTTTCTGTTGCAATTTCAACAGTGTTTCTACAGCGTTCCCTAATGAACATGGCCCAGTAAGCGGTTTTGTAGATGGGTCTCGTTTACATATAAATCTGAGCTGTTTATCGTCTCCAGCTGTGACATGTATTTATACACACATGTACTCAAATCCATTTGTCATTGACGCAATATAGGTCAAAGCTCAGCTGCCGTCGACTTGTCATCCTGCATCATCTAACCACTCATATCCGCCCACATTCTACCTTCTAACGAAACCCATCCATGACAGTGTGGCCGCTACAATGAATGGGTTCAGGCAGCTTGTCAAACCCATACATTATACGACCAAAAGATGTGTATGTATGTTGATTGAGGCTGTACAGTAACAGAATGTGAGAAAAGTGAGAGGGTCAAAATGCTTTCTGAACGCGTTTAGCGAACTTTCTTATATTTCACATCTATTTGGTATTCTTTACATGTTCACTGAGTATATACTGTATATATCTATATATCCCGTTTCAGTAACATCTGAAGGGAGGAAATAGCTTCTGAATGAGGAGAGAAGATGAGGGGAGGAGAGGAGAGGGGGAGAGGAGAGGGGGAGAGGGGGAGAGTAGAGGGGGAGAGGGGGAGAGGGGGAGAGGAGAGGGGGAGAGGAGATGAGGGGAGGAAGGAGCAGGAAGCAGCCAAGTCTCTGTGGAGGATACAGCTGGCAAGGATGTCAATAAGGGAACGTGATTATCACAAGAGATATCTGGCTTCATGTGACGTACCAGAGATTACCAGAGAGTGAAGAAGAGAGAAAGGAAGAGAGGGACACAGTAGGACTGAGGGTGATACTGAAAGAGAGTGAGAGCAAGGAAGAGAAAGAAAGCAAGAGAATGAGAGAGAAAGAAGATAGACACAAAAAGAGAGAGGAGAGAGGGAGGGCTGACACTGCCAAACAAACTCAATTCTGTCCATTCCAACAGCTGTATGTGTGTTATACCTGCTATGCGGAGGGAGGCCTGGAGCGTGACTTCGGACCCCCGGGGCCCTCTGCCCACACACCTGTAGGTGCCAGTGTTTCTGGGCTTCACCTGGGTGATCAGCAGGGTGCCGTTGGTAAACACAACCACTCTGTGGAGACAGGAGACAGGACAGACGGTGAAGACCTGCGCCCACATCAGTAACACCGGACAGACTCATCTCACAGCCGGACACTTCGGCTAAAATGAAGTGTCGGGTGGAACAACTGGTCAAACGGCCATAAGAAGACTGGGAGGAATTCCTGCCTCAATAGGCTTTGCTTTAATCAACATTGTCTCCCAACCAATCACATCCCATGACACCTTCCTCCATATGCCGCCAAGGACCAATCATTAAATCGTAACCTTTTTGTGGCACATCTGTCTCGATCGATACTGATACTGGACTGACTCGGGGCAGAACAAGGCTGGAACAGCTTCATTATAACTTAGCCACTGTGACAAAACATTTCTACAGTAGCTAGCTAGCTGATTGATAGAAAATTGCATAATGGATTTTTTTCCTCCAGTTTTTCCAGTTTACATTATGCTATTTCACTGGCCTCCATTCAATAGAGGAACATCTGTTTGTCTGATGGAGAGGATAAAGTATAAAGCTCTACCAGTAGTCAGCTCAGCGACTGATAACTAGGGAACTACAGAAGTCATATCGGAATTTGAGCCTGTTTCTCAAAAAAGAAAAATATTTATACAACATTAAGAATTCAGAATTGTTATTCAAGTTTTGATTATAGGACATTTTAAATCAAGTAGGAATTACTAACTTTAGAAGCCTTTTTATTATTTTGAATATACTTGAGAGCATTTAACCAGTAACTGAAAGGTTGCTATATCTAATCCCTGAGCCAGTAAGGGTTGTTCTGTCCCTGTCCCTAAACGCCCCCAGGTTGTTAATGCTAGCCCCCACACCTCTGATAGTTACAAGTGTGAATTAAAAGCGTGAGTAAAATTTTGGTTGAATGTCATGTTCTATTGACTACTAAATGAATGCACATTCTCAATACCAGTTGGCATTTCTATGCTGTGCAGCAAACATTTAAAAAACTAATCAATACAATCAAATGAACATACAGCATCAGTGTGTTGCTACGAATCCCCAAAATAGCACAGAGCATGGAATACAGATAGGGATGCAACTGGCAGATCACATTATCATCTAGCTCCATAGACTGCCATTAAAAAGGTACAGTCGGAGCGCTCTTTGAACTTGGAAATGAATGATGTATTGCCAGAAGCATCTGCAATGAAATGAATGTTTTTTTTCCTAACCTAAAAAAGTCATCATACAGCTTCTAGTCAACCTGTCTCCTTGACTTTTCTTTGTTGTTTCTTGAGGGAAGCCTGATATTTGTACATTATGAAATTCAGCCTTTATTCACAGGCAGGAAGGGAAATTAAATTTGGGAGCTTTTGTCTTGAGCAGAACAGCATAGCTCAGAGGAGGCCGATAAAGAAGAACTGCTGAGCGACACTAAACCACGCCTACACAAAGATAGTTCCAAAAGAACCTCAACGTTTCCAGAATCTGACTTAACATCAAACATTATTTACATATTTCCCCTCAGCCGTGTTACAGTCATCCAGGTGTTAGATCAGTGAAACCCTGCAGGAAGAAAAGTCCAACAGCTGGTACAGCAGGATCAGGCATCCACACACGCACACAAACCCACACCCACGCCTGAGTTATTATGTTATATATGGGGCTGTTTTGGCTCCAAAAGGGGGACCTACACGAGATTAGTCAGGTGGTCATAATGTTATGACTGATCGGTGTATAATATGTATATATAGTCTGGGCTATTTCGACAATTTATGGAGGCAGTTCTGAAATACTGAGGGGATACAGATGAGAGGGAGATGGACGTGGGGGGGGGGCTGTATGTCCATGCCCGGAGCATTGCCGCTGGGTGAGATTTCAACACTGTCCATGCGGTGCGAACTCAGAGGAACGAAGTGAGCGTGTTTTCGTGTGTACGTGCAACGACTGCGTGCGACTGTGCGCGTGTGTCAGTGTGTCCTGCCCATTAAATAGTCCCCGCGCTGAGTCGGCATCAGCCGGGGACTCCTATTCCCATTCTGACAAGCTCATTACACCAAACACAGCGCCTGTAGATGTTCTCCTCGGCCTGTTCCGTTGTTTAACACACAGAACCGGTTGCTTTAATCAGTTTACTACAGAACAAGCCCAAGAGTAATATCACAGCTCACATACCCCACTATAATTATTTTCTTCAATAAAGGAACCAACAACTTAATCACCCCAAGGAATGGGCTGTTCTCAGTGCTATACCCTTCATGCATGCCATGGCACACTTCTCAATGGTGTACTCAGAGTACGTCCCAAAACCCCCCCTATGCCCTATTTAGGGCACTTATTTAGACCAGATTGCAGCCCTCTGGGGCCTCAGGTTTCCCACCAGCAACGAGGAGCCCTTTGAAAGTGACATAAAATCCTCGTGACAGCTGTAGGGGCCACCTGGCAGCTTTTATGCAATGTTACACTATCCATGTCCTAAATTGCGCCCTTTTTTTTTTTAATAGGGCACAACTTTTGAACAGGGTCAATAGGGGGCATTTGGTGAAAAAACTGGTACAGAAAACAGACATTTGGAAAGTGGGCACTCTGAAACCACAGTACATTTAACTGGTCCAGAAATAACATTCCTTAACGTGCAACATTACACTTCTAATTCATCAGGGCTTGAGCTCTGATAACAAACAACGAGCCTGTTGACGCCAGCCCACCAGATCACCAAAGGAAATCAACTACATCCCAGACAGCATTAGACAATGGACTATTTACAGACAGACTTGACAGGTTGAGAGACAGGCGAGGAAGAAGCGCAAAGGAAGAAAAGACAGGTAGAGAATAAGTCCTAATTAGATGGTTAGAGAAGGGGCCCAGGACTGGCGCCTACCGGGACTTGTTGGTGAGAAGTTCGGTGTCTTGGAACCATTCCACGCTGGGTTCCGGGATGGCCGTGAATTGACAGTGGAAGATGGCCTCCTCGTTCTTCAGGACCACCTGGTCCTCAGGGGTGACCACCGGCTGAGGCAAGCTCTTATCTGGCAACATGGGAAAGGGACACACACACACACACACACACACAGATACACACACACGTATCAGAATGTGTCCGCAGTACTACACCTGCAGACATCGAGTCATAAACACCCAAATGCATGTGTGTACACAGACAGACAGATACAGACAGATACAGACAGATACAGACAGATACAAACAGATACAAACAGATACAAACAGATACAAACAGACAAACAGGGACACACACACACACAGACAAACACACAGACAGAGAGACACACACACAGACACACTCAGACAAAAAAATAAATCAAACAGCCACATGCAAGGACACCCACACACTTCATACCAGCCTTTATTAAAGGTGGTTAACAGCAATGTGAGGTAGCTTTCAGGTGGTTCAGGGTGTCAACACCTCGTGGCCCAAGGAGACACAATGAGGTCAGTGAACACATTCCACCATGAGGCCCACAGATTCCCACAGCACCAGATCACTAACCAGGCATGGATCCCCTATCCCTACAGCAACAGGATCAAACAGGCCATGACTCCCCATCTCCTATCATCAGCAGTAACAGCCTGACGCTTCGAGTGTCCCTTGAAATAAAAAAAAGTATCCTCTGAACGAATTATATAGAAAACAGGTATGCATTCCCCAAAACTCGGTCACAAAAACCTGTCAGCCAGTCCAACAGACAGTCTCCTGGCCTTGTTTTGGGGTGTGCCAATTGGGGTGGAATGACCCCCGTCCCCACCCTGGGGTTTAACATCAAAACAGAGGAGACTCTCAGGCACTTAACACCTAGCTACAGCGGATGTCATGATGTGCTGACTACAGCTCTTTAGGATCTGATTCTAGACATCTGATTCCTGTTTAATGTCCCTAATCCAGGACTATGAACAAGGCGCTTCAGGTTTCACAGCCATAAGAGAGGCGTGTGCCAAAAACACCATTAGACTATTCTAACCAGAGCTGAATGTTAACTTAAACGAGCAGCAAAAACCTGAGAAGACCTGGATTCAAATACTATTTGAAATCTCACAAAGAGCTTACAAGCATTTTCTTAAGAGAGGCAGGAGGCGGGCTTTGTACTTATGGAACTTTTTGATTGGTCCTGTTGCAACGGACAAGCTCACTCAAGCAAAGCCGCAGGATTCGGAATGATATCAAATGTGACCTGAACCCATGTTTCGCACCCCAGCCCACCCATTCTTTGAGAAGGCCATGCGGGTTTGGGGAGAGCAACGGCTCACATACGCTGCAGGACTGAGGGAGTGCAGTGGCCGGTAGCTTTTGTCTCTCCATCCAGGTGCTAATCTGCTATGAGCCTGTGTGTGTGTGTGTGTGTGTGTGT
This sequence comes from Esox lucius, assembly GCF_011004845.1. Classification (NCBI taxonomy): domain Eukaryota; kingdom Metazoa; phylum Chordata; class Actinopteri; order Esociformes; family Esocidae; genus Esox; species Esox lucius. The sequence continues at coordinate 19,075,816 of NC_047574.1, forward strand.
GTGCATGGAAACATCACAGGTGGCTAAAGGCAGATCAGGTTTCTCCCAAAGATGTGCTGCTGACTCAGGGGAACATATCAACACCACAACAACAATAGACATAGACTCTGGAAAACAAGCCAAAAACACCCATAGAAACCAGGAGAAAAATACAGCAATGTGATGTCAGGCTAACTGAAATACAAAAACAGGATTGCCATGAACGGAGCAACACAGTTAAGTGAAATCTGAGAATGAAGTGAGGAAGCTAAGGTTCATGTACAGTTCCTTTAGAATACATGGGTTTCTTCAGTGTGATTGATTTAGTGTGTGTAAGTGGGTTGATGTCGATGCTTACATGCTGGTCCTACGCCATAACGACATTACAGGCTCTTTCCTTCGCTCTACCCTTTTCCCTCTCCGTCTCCCCTCCCTTTCACCTCTTAACCCCTCTCACACGACACTAATGGTCCACAGCTACTCTCTCCGTGCAAGACAACCTCACAGTGCCTCGGGGTCTTTAAAGAGCCTATCCGGTGACCAAACACACCACTACAGGTGTGGAAATATTTATGAAAAGCACGGGCCAAGCTTTCCTGCTAACACGCCATAACCTTTCCTTTTGTGATTCATTAACATTACACTGCAGCCCGGCTCCACAGTGTGTTCGGTGGTGGTGGTGGAGTGTGTGGGTGTGTGTGTGTGTGTATAAAGGTAGGAATGAGAACAGTCAGTAGTAATGAGGCCAAATTGCCAAGGGGGACTTGGGTGTCTGACGTGTCAACAAAGAAGCAGGATTATGAGTTTCAGGCAGTGTTTGCTGAGTAGTGGAGCCCACACTGCCACACTGGCTAAACACATCAAAGAAACACACACAGAAAAGACACGCACCCACACATTTTATGTCCATCTATCCTGGCTTAAATCAATATTCTCACTCAAAATGTTCTCTAAACCCAATTCTTATCCCACCATTAATCCTAAACCTTAACCCTAACATAACCCTAGCATAAACCTAGCATTCATCATGTGGACAGGCAAAATGTTCTTTTAAGATCCTTGCAGGAAGATCCTTGCAGGATTTGGTCCTCACAAGTATGGGTTTACCTGCACACACACACACAGAAATCACATCTTATTCCCTTCCCCCCAAAAACACACCGATAATGTTGAGGGTGAAGTTGGTGCTGCTGCACACTTGGCCGGCTGCATTCTTGGCACAGCAGTAGTACTGGCCGTTGTCATCCGGACTGGCACTCTTGAAGGTCAGGGTGCGCTCCTTGTTGTTGATCTGATGGGTCTTCTCCGTGAGTTTCACCCCGTCCCGGAACCACTGGCATGTGGGCCTTTGAGGGGGAAAAGAGGAGAGACGGAGCAGGAGGAGGATGTGAGAGAACGTTTCTGAAAGAAAATGTTTTCAATAAATATGTTGAGGTAAAGTCATGCGCGTGAGAGCCATTTCGATCTCACTTTGTCACATGCCAGAAGAGCATAGTTAGGTTGGGAGTTCACTTTTACACACAGTGGAGGAAGACATTACAACCGTCCCTAGGGTTGTATTCCCAGTATGGGAACTTGGTGGGAAAAAAAAAAGAGACGAGGGCAGAGAGGCTCACCGTGGGTGTCCGTCAATTTGGCATCGTAACGTCACTGGTGCAGAGCTTTCGATCTCCGCCTTCGTCGCTGGCTCCTTCAGGACCATGCCCCCACTTTCCAACCCTGGTATGGAGAGATACAGAGAGAAACAGGGAGAGTGGGTGAGAAAGTGACAGACAAAAAGAATAAGAGACAAAAAGTTAAAGAAAAGAGAGAGAAAGAGAGAGAAAAGGTGAAGAGGAGAAAGAGAGGAGGGAGAAAGAGAGGAGGGAGAAAGAGAGGAGGGAGAAAGAGAGAGACAGGAGGCAAAATGAGTTACGTGGCATTCCAGTATCTGTTCTCATGGAACACATTTTAACACACACACACACACACAGTTCCAAAGCCTTCAGGCCAACAGTGATGTTAATGAAACTAGCAGGAGCCCCATCACCTTGACACCGTGGAGACACGGTCAGAGGGATACCCAGAGATCAACCACAACATTTATCAGGGCTATGCTGTCCCCCAACTGACTGTGAGGCACGCGTGTGTTTTATGGAGACAGACCACGTCGAGTTTCTCAGTTAACAAGACCACTCAGAGGAGCCCATAAAGATGGAAAAGGAAATGAGAGGCTAGTTGCTCTGGGTGTCAGGGGATTCTGATATCTAGAGGAGAAACTGTCTTGAATAGAGCCACAATGGAAAGCACACAGAGCACAATTCCTATGCAGTTTTGACCCAACTCAGTCGATATATTCAGAAAGGTCCCCAAAAGAATATGTGTCTTTCGAATATATCAGATGAACCCTCCCTAACGGTATTTATTGATGACATCAGTTAAATATGAAACCAGAACATTGTGCTGGAGCTGGGCAAAAAAACTTACATTTTTATTTACCACAGTGTTGACCGAGCCAACCCGCACAAAAATCCAACGGACAACACGGAGCAGTAGGAAACTCCCTTGCCGATCCATTTCCGCTCAAGTGGAACCAATATATTTCCACAATGATTGTACTTATTAGTCTGTCATTCTCCCCATGCCGTGTCGATTTCTCTTACCCAACTGAAACCCTGAGAAAGAAACCATGTTTGCCGTGGTTATACTCTGCCCGTGTGGCTGTTTTGTGTCTGTACCACATTTGTTGGTGCAGCATTGGTTTCAGCTCGTTTGTGTGACTGTGTGTGTGTGTTGCGGGGGGTGGGGGGGTTCCACTCGTATGGCCTGTGGCTGAATAGTGAGTCGGTCTCTGCCAATGTTTTCATCGTCTATCAACTATGCATGGAATGAGACAGGATGTGGGGGGGCACCACTGTAAGGTCAGAGGAGGCGATAGGGAAAGTCCTGTCACTATGCATTACAGCAACCCCCTCCCCCCGGGCCTTCATCCCTACTTCACTCATCCCTGGATGAGCCAGGCAGGCGAGGCAAGGCTCGTTAGTCAACCCTGACAGAGCATGCCCCAGTGCTACAGATGTGTGCGCTTGTGTGTGTGTGTGTGTGTGTGTGTGTGTCTGTGGCATGTCTGACGGCGGAGTAGGAGATGCTGATTAGCTCCGGCTGTCAGTCAAGTCCTCCAGTCTTCTGAGTGGTTAAAGACAGGACTCTCTCGTCACAACCTCGGGCCAGACACCAACAGACCTGTTATTAGTACTGCTGTAGATGGATGGGTGAGGCAAACCTTCCAGATATCAGGAAACAGGGAGTCGAATCAGTGTGCGGAGCAGGAGATGGAAAGGTAGAGGAAACAGAGAGGAGACACGAGGAGAGAGTCTCATCCATATGTCTGTCATCCCTTGTCAGTCCGTAAAATGAACATGTGTGACATCATGTCCTCCATGATCGCCTCTTCAAATGACCACAAGTCAGTTGATACGGACAGAAATTCTTTGACCCTCAGCTTCTACTGAGAAAGAATAGGCAAGACAATCAGAGCAGTGAAAAGGGGAAAAAAACAGAGGAACGTCTGGCAACCTCAACCTGATAATTTGGAGCAACAAGGTTTAATAACACTAGAAGGAAGGCGGGGTGCCAGGTCCGCGTTGCTAGTTTTAATAACAGATGAATCGTAGGACATTGATAGGACAGAGGCTTAGGGCTTGTTCACATCTTCAATCACCAAGGGACTGGTATGCATGAGTATCTACGTGTTACGCTTAACGAGCTGATTCGTTGCCATGGTGAACAGTTTCCATGATGTAGTCATACTGCAGTTACCAGAGTAACGGCTGGATTTGTTCAGCTAGATTTTTTGGTCAGCTAGGTTATTTTAGATTTTTTTTTATTGACAGATGGAATATAGCTAGAGTTCTCTCTCCCTAACCTCTAAAATAGGGTTAAAACGTGACCCTTAAAAACCTTTCAAAAAGTGATGAACAAGCAGTTTTCCAAATGCAAACTGAAATGACACTAACTTAGTGTTGGCTTATATATCCATACTATCTACTGTAGCGCTCAACTCACCAGATTTTAAAATCAGCACAGAAATTTTTCTCCCAAATCGGTATGTGTCAGTTAGCCACGTTCACCTGCCACGTTTAATGATAGCTTTAACCACCTCAAACATTAAGTTTGGCCATTTTTCACTTCCCCCAATACTGTTGCCAAGCACACCATTGCGGTTTGAAAGCCGAAATTCGGTTTGGTGAGGTGTCAATACTTTGACAGATTACGAGTCACATCCTATTGCTATAATCAAGCGAGAGGAAGCCACAACCTGTAGGACCAATAAACAAGATAGCGATAGCTCTACTGTTGCCTCTACCCCTTTTACGGGTGACACCCTGAGTTGGCTAGGAGTCAAAAGTACTAGTGGAGAGGCTAAGCTTCCATTAGAAAACAAAAGACTAAATGACTCCAGCGAACTGAAGGGATTAGCAGAGCCTTCGTTGAGTCTGAAATAGATTTGTTTTAATTGCTTCCCAAACGGCAACCTATACCCTATTATAGCGCACTATTTTTGACCAAGTCAAAAGTAGGCCACTATAGAAAAAGCACTAAATAGGGAATTGATTTGGGAGGCCGCCCTTTTCACCCAGAACACAGCGGCACTGAACTGTATCGCTTGACACACGGGGGAGTGGGTTTCTAGGTCTTAATATAGTCCCATAAAAAGCTGACATGGACGGTAGACATACAATCACATGTGCACACACACGCAAACTCACACACACATGACTGCACATGCATGAACTAATACTGCCCAAGGGGAATTCTGGGTTATTTACTGGAAGGCTAAGGGTTTATTGCACGTTAAATGCATGTTGGGCAAATATGACCAGATCTGTCACAACACGGCCAAACAAAAGATATTCAGAATGATCCGTGGCAAATCAAACGGTGACACAAATCGGACAAATTATAAAATGTGATGTGGATGAAGACGTGCAAAGACAGCTTTCACTTCCACTGATGTGATTACAGCTTGTAGTGTACAGTGCCAACTCATCTGCACGTGTGAGCTCTTTAATTACGGGTTTAAGGGGGAAAATTCTAAAAAATTCAAACCTAGTGAAAGTAACAGGCCACAGAAGCGGAATACTGTCAAATGATGCCAAATCTGCAGGGATATTGGAGAATTCTGGTCTTGTGGCTCTCCCTCACTTTCCATGAACTTGGCAGATTGAGTTATTCAATCATTGTCACCATAAATAACTGACTCAGTGGCAAAGATTCAAGGAGTCAATAACACCTCTCATTCTATTTGTGAGAACAGATTTCCTAGGTTAAGCTAATTGTCATTGTGGACAAAAACTAAGTAAACAATTAAGTGTATTTTGATGATGAGAGTATATAATAGATTGCTGTTGCTGTATTGTGGCCGTTGAGAACCTTCGAAGCAATAAAGCAGACATTGGCAGTCGTAGCAGAAGTCCTCAATAGGAATGAATGGGATCTTACAGTATTTGAATATATCATCAACAAAAGATTATAATTATGATTATAATTTCAAATCCTTACAGTGCACTTGTGTGAATTAGTCCATATGGGTCAGGCTAAATTAAACGGTTAATTACAGAAGAAACATCAAAAGCATGTGCATAATCATGGTGGGAACTAAAAAGGAACTGTTTGGAGATTACAGGGTATGTCGCGACCAAACAGTTCACATGACACGAGTCCAGTCTTGACAAGGTTGATTCAATGTATATTTTACATTTCATTTACAGCTGTGCTACCTGTACTGTTGGGGAATTACTAAGCACACTTGTCAATGTTTGTTTTGAACACAGACCTACATCCCACTGCAAGACAGTTACTGTTGTTGTTGTTGTTCGCACAGTCCATGAAATCACAGTCAGGTGGGTGAGCTTGGTCTCTGGCCAACACGACTAGCCAGGTTATATAACATTATATTCCGATGTTAGGCTTTGACAATCTACATCAGTGAAGGCCTAAAAGATTGTAATTTGCAAGCAAAAAGTGGGGATAATTTTGTGCATTTAGCCAGATGTTCGGATGAAATTGTTTCTTCATAACACACAACAGAAAAAACTTTTTCATGTTTTATTGTTTTACATCAATTACAAAGTTGATTTTTGACACCACTAGCTAAAGATCCCTAGAAGTAATCAGGATGTTGACAACAATGCTCTGTGGGCTGGTTGGCCCAGTGCTTTCTGACACAGCCTACAGGGTTTGTGTACTGTTGCCGAGACAGTTGGAATCAGACAAAGGGTTTTGCGGTAAAAACTCTCATGTTTCCCCGCTGTCTCTGTTAATACAGCACAAATGCCCAAAAATATATCTTAAAAATAATAAACCAAATCATCTAAAATTTACAAACAATTTGACTTGCTCTTATTTACTGCATTACCACCCCTTACTCAGAAAGCTACATTGTTTCAGAAGGTCAGTCAAAACCAATACAGTTGTGCTCTGTTCTTAGCCCAGAGCCTCAGTTTAGAGGCTCATCTCAGAGTTTACTAAACACCTCCACTGTGTCCCCATGTGAATCAGTGTAGCTGGTTATCAGTGTCCAAATCTGGCATTTCAGCGTGTATACGGACACAAGTGGAAGGTGCTAAGGAATAAGTAGTAATATAGTTTGTTTTATTTTCATCCAACATAATATCATTTCATAGTACGCATAATGGGGTCTGTATTTGAATTGACGTGGCAAAATGTAGACATTTATACATTTATTAATACAGCCACCTCAATAGAGTGACCAAATGGCTGCAGGGTGGCATTAATACAGTGCCATCAGTAGGTCATTGTATATACTGTAAGGATTGGGAGGGACAGTTAGAAGAGCAGGGCTGGGCTCTGAAAGGCATTTGACTGCAGACCAACATGACCCAAACACCATTAGTGTGTCAGTTTGGAAGCTCACTGTCTTGACCCATGCAAGTCCTTAACCTGGTCCTATCAGAGGTCCCATCCGTCCACCAGCCAATCTTAATCTTAATCAAGTTCATTTCATAATGATTAACGTCATAAAAGCATTCTTCAGATTTCTCACAATCGTGACCTGAAAGATCATCTAGTATATTCTGAGTAGTGATAAAAATTTGGGGTACATGTCTAGTTTGTTTTATCCATGGCAGTGAGTAAGTCTACACTTTTAATGGAGCAATAAATCTTTTTTAATCACAGGACTTTCCTTCAGGTCAGACAAGGGCCTCAAAAATAATATGTTTCTTCAGGATAACTGGCTCTTCTTCTTTAATAGGAACTGAGCCAAGGCAGCAGATGCCACAGGCTTGCTGGTGAAGTGAGATCACACAGCCTTGTGTTGGTTTAAATCTCAGGTCTCTGTGGGGGTGTGTGTGTGTGTGTGTGTATTGATTCATTACTCTGCACAGTAATCTGATAATCTGTCATCTGAATCTGTGCTCAGGATCTATAGAACATACCTCACCAAATATTAAAAACCAACCAGCCTGGCTTACTGAAGACTCATAAGTTGAATTGAAACTGTGGATTTAACTCTGCATTGCTTAATCCAGCTGTTTTCTCTGTGGGAACAGACAGTGCTACAGTGATGGGCCAGCAACCTAAAAGTCGATAGTTTGAAACCTAGACTCAAGCACTCTGCCCTTTAGCAAGACACTTACCCCAAATAGTTTCCGTAAATCTCTGTACGAATGTTTGCTAAATGACAAAAAGGCCATATGTTTTAGGTCAGCTGTACCAGGCATAGCAAAATAAATATAGTTTAGATATACAGTATATACTGTGCTCCTGAGAAACACTTTTTTCCCCCCCAGTTCCCAGCAGGAGGGCAGCTTCACAATAAACAAGGCTGCTGTTCGTATCTGAAACAAAGGAGGGCTGCTATGGTTTGGTTACGTACCAAAAAAATACCATAGTTAAAGTTCTCTGAGTACTTAACATGAATTTTTGTCGCCATTAAAATACAAAGGGATTGGGATTTGGGGGGTGGTTAAGAAAAACCTCCTAAATGAAATAAGATGTTAAAGCAGAACACTGTTAATCTAGAATGAAAATAATGACATGACTGGAAGGTGAATTACACTCCTCAGTAATTTCGACACACAAAAGCCTTTTATGGGAATGTGGGAAACGAGAGTGTAACACTGTGGAGAAAAGAAACCAGAAACAGATGCTTGGTGACAGATCAAGTTTCCTTTTCAATGAAAAGGAAGCAACAAAGAACATACAACTAACAAGGTAGAGAAACTTTTTCTTATTTTGTACAATCTCACCTGAAATTCAATACAGACCCTTTTACGTGGCTTTTAACATTTGGGTGGCCTGCATGGAAATGTAAAAATCCGGTGCTGCTTCTTTGAAACTTCAGGAAAATGTTTGCACATGTTCAGCACATGGGTCCGTTCAAATGGGTGCAAACATTACAAAATGGTTAAATAAAAAAATTAAAAGAGAATAATTATGATTTTCTGTTGACAAATTGTATGACACATTTCTAGTCATTAAAGTAACTGCCCGATAAAAACGTCCTATTGTTTTGTAATGTTAATCATCTAATCATAAATTAGAGAAAAAGTACACCTCAAACTACTCGATCAAACCAACTCTTTGAAAAATGCTCAGGAGGATGACATCATACTGCTTAGGAGTTTGAGCTGACCAAACCCTTTGTCTGGAGAAGGATGAACTGGCCAATCTAGATTCTATAGCCACTCCATTCATACAAAGAAAAGCCACAAACTTAATAAAAAAAATAAAATTAAAACAATTTCACACAGCAAGTTATTATAGGTCAAATCAAATAGCAATATGGAAAAACTGGGCCACTCCCTCAATTTCCTGTCTTTGAAAGAACCCAAACAGAAGTTTCCATTTCAATATATGTCACTAAGCATGGATGAACTTATCCAGAGCCACCTCCAGCTGACTACATGGACCTACAGGGTGAACACTCACACTTGATGTTGAAGGAGGCATTAGTGGAGCGGACCTCCTCTCCTGTGACCGTGTTGACGGCTACACATTCAAAGTTCCCAGCATCCAGGCTCCGGTCCACCGCCGTAAACTTGAGATTGCTGCCCTCACGGAACCGTCTGTCTGAGTTGTCCAGGGGCTGGCCGTTGTGTAGCCAACCGTACTGGATGTTGGCTGGATCGCTGACCTCACAGCGGAGCATGGCGCTGCGGCCGTGCAATGCATCCTGGGATTTGGGCTCCTTGGTGAACTGGATGGTTGCAGCCTGGACGCAAATAACTAGAAGAAACGAAGGTGGGGGGGGGGGGGGGGGGGGGGCAGTGAGAGAGAACGTTGAAATGAGGTTTCCACAGATCACAACGCTGACAATTTTGTTGCAGTTTCCATTAGTCACTACTGCACCACAGAAACGTTTTGTCATGTGCAATGAGGCCATTTAAGGTTTGATTTGACTATTTCAAGACTTTTTTAAATGTTGTTTAACAGGGGGTATTAATCCAGAGAATATATACAGTCAGTACACAGACATGCAGGATGGAAATACATTGTGAAATGTCTTACCAAAATTATGTATAGATAATGACAGCCAAGTAACGTAATACAGTAATTCATTTTATTGGAGAAATAAATATCCAGGCATAGAATTTATTTCTACAATATATGGGCTGGTCTTTTGAATGAGTTGTCTTTAAGGAAACAGAGGGCAGAGGAAAGTGAGGCTTTTCTCCACGCATGCACGCCCGCACACGCGCGCACACACACACACACACTTAACTCCTTTATTTCAACCTGCCTGAAAATGCGGCTCGTCAGCCTGCACTATGGAGAAATAACTTCTGCCCTATTTACTGGATGACAGTAAATACAGGCTCGTCCATGGCTGACCTACATCACAATATGACAGCCTAAATCTGACCATAAGGAAAACTGTTAGGAACATGTGACAAAAGCGAGGGAGGGATAGAGGGATGGAAGAACAAAGGGAGGGCTAGGGGAAAAACTGAGAAAACAGAGGAGGAGGGGAGGGTGGTGACCGCAGGCCTGCTAGTGTCTCATTTGAAGTGTGCAGCTGCTCTGTGCGTACGCGGCCTTCATGTTTTCACAACTGTTACCTCTATGAATCATTCATCACAGGGCCTGCTCCTCAGAACGACACGGGGGTGGGGCAAATACCACCCTATCCCCTACATATATATCCCCTGCATTTCTAAGGACCAGAGGCTCTGGGTGAAAGCAGTGCCCTCTTTAGGGGGAAAAGGGTGGCATTTTGGCCTAGACTAGTCCTCTATCTTGGGCAGTCTGCACGACATCCCAGCCCCCTAAGGCTTGCTATGACGTCATGGTACGCGACAACGTTTATTATCAGAGCGAAAGCTCCCTTGGCAGAGTTGATGTTCACTTGAATTACACCTGCTTGAGCTTGTGCTCGATTGTGGGTGGTTTCTTTGTTCACCCGGGCCTGGGCTCACTCGGTTTAAAGGGCATTGGTGTTGGCCCGATGCGAGGACATTACGTAGGTTAGCGTAGACATTCCTTTGAGCAGCCCCTCGCCGGACCCTTTCTCTAATCGTTCATTCACACTGATGCTAATCGCCAGGCGGGTGTCGTGGGGATAAGGTCTGGGGATTCAAGGTCTGGTCAGGGGATCTCATCCACTGGCGTTTGCATCTTTCAAAAGACCCACCGGCGTTTGCCTCGCACCTGACAGGGTTTGGTCCAGGGGGGATCTTTCAGGAGCATTAAATCAAGAAAAACTGAGGTATCCCCTTCCCACACACAAACCTTTTGTCTCCTTGCAGCTGGCCAGAGGCAGGCCCGAAAAACCCCTCAGACGAGCAGTGCCAAATACGCTAGGTGAGGAGACAACGTGGGAGGGGCTTGGTGATAGGGGCTCCACCATTAAAACAAGGTCAAAAGAATATGCATGATATAGTCTAGAGAAGATAATAGTTATTCTAGTTATTTTATTTATGTAATAACTCCACTTATCTTTCAGGAAGTGGTTCTACATAAGCAAACAAGAATAGTCTATACCAGCAAGGTGGTATAATTTACCCAAGGGCCCTCACATTTGAATCATTTTGAGCCATGTAATGGATTATCACTATTACATAAGCACAAGAGGTAAAGTACTTTTGATGTAAATACTACTTTAGAGACATACAAGCGACATAGACCCAGATACTTTATTTGAGCCATCAGATGTCATTTACAACTGAGAAAGGTTTCTACAGTCTTCTTGTGCAAGGACACCCAGGGATGGAGTAAACACCTAGTAGTTCTGTCAGCCAGAAAACATGACCGAGACTCCTGAATGTCAATCAGTACAGCACTGATAACCTAGGCTATTCAGGTGTAACATGAGGGGCTGGAACATTCAACTGACCAGCCTTCTGTGCTTTCATAAAAAGCACCTCTGCATGGCCTCTATCCACAACAACATACACGTTTGTCTTTCTTTCTTTAACCCTGACCCAGAAATCCATGTTCCCTATTCACTAGCCCTAACGCCTAGCCAATAGCCTCAATGTAAAAGTAAACCCCAAATCTAACAGCCATGTATGCCCAACGGTGTTGTCTTGTAGAAAATCTTTCCTAGTTTCAAAAAAACTTGTAGGGACCAATTTCTCAGGTTTCACTACTTTTTGCGGGGACTTCAGGTAGACATAGATGTAGTTCACACGCACGCACGCACGCACATGAGTAAAAGTTTCTGGTTTTACTATTCTCATGGGGACATTTGGTCCCCATGAGTATAGTTAGACCTAAAACACACACAGGCTAGTGTAACTGCAGCTTCCCCAACTAGACAGCTGGAGAAAGTTATTCAGTGTGCCAAAGACTGTGCCAAAGAATAACTGTGATATTCTAGAATTTGACACACAAATTTGAACTGAAGCATGGTGTTGATGGTTTCATTTCAGCAAAGGTTGATGTTGCACATGGGTAAGATGATTTGAGCCGAGACAAAGAGGGAGAAAGTGAGACAGAAGACAGAGGGAGGGAGGGAGGGAGGGAAAACGAAACTGCTCCCAGGAACTCCCCAAAGGACAGGAAGCAAACTGATAAGGCTCTTCACATACCTTGGAGTGACAGGCACGAGAAAAGAAACGCTAAAGAGAGAACAGGGGGAGAGGAAGAGGAGGGGGTGGGGGGTAAAGTCGGTCACATTTGTGGGTAACTGCCAGATTTACTGAATTGTTGAAAACACAGTTGGGGACACGACCTATGGATAACAAACTTTACCCAATGGCTCCCACTCCCTCTCTGAGCCAGATATAAACAGATGTCTAGTTGATTTAGAATAGATACTTACAATATATATCGTTGTGGCATTTTTATGCTTGATTGGACAAGAAAGTGGTGAAAGATGGAGAGTGGTTTTTCCCAAAGAGCAGTGGGCCGGACCTGAAACCATGCTGCAGCTGGACTCAGAGGACCAACCAGGCCTAACTGGATTAGAATTTGGACCATGTGATCAATATTCTGACAGACCAAATGAGAATGAATTGTTTAAGCACACAACTTGAAACATGTCATGGCTAGAGAATAATGATGGTATCTGTTCCTTAGTTCATGTGGCTTTTCTCTGAAGCATTTAACACACATTACGTGGGCTCTTCAAAACACGGAGAGTTGAGGAGATGGAATGAGTGAGATACAAGGAGGGAGGATGGCTCTCTTTTCTTAATACCTACAAAGTTAAACAAAAGAACGATTAGGGAATGTTAAACCATCCCATTCCAACCGTCAACTCAATATTTCTCTATGTTCTACAAACAAGGGTCTAGGCCCTCCAGGGGGCCAAAGAGAGCTGCCAGGAGAATCCTGAGCTAAAAAAAATAATTATTAAAAAAACTATTTGACAGCTATTTTAATAGATAAATAATCCACATAGCCTTGCAAAAAAAACACTGATCAATTCTCTGATATTATTGAATAAAAAAATTTACATTTAAATTTCAGATATTTTATTTAAAAAAACTAAAACTCAGTTATTGCATGGTGACATTCGTTTTATGTCATATTCGTAAGAAAAAACACAAACGGAATTATGTTGCTTGCATACAGTTTTGGCAGACCCACATTTTGTTCTGAAAACCGCTTTTTGAGGTAGGTATGTAATGAGTTCTCACCAGAAATCTCCAGCGTGGTCTCATCTTAACCTACCATCCAATGTCACGCGTTCAGATGATACTCTCTGAATGGCATCTTTCTTACCACCCTCCCTTACATGACAGTGTTATACTGAGCTCTTGATATTGCTGATTGGGGCACCATTACTCCATCCCAAGCCAGTGAACACTGTAGGTACTTCAAAGTGTTTGTTGGCCTCTCTATAGCTTCTCTCATAGGTTTTCTTGTCAGTGCCAGGGTGGACTGATGCAGCATCCATTTATTATTGATCTAACTGCGCTCACCAGGATATCCAAAAACATGGATATTATTTGGGATATTACGTTCCCTCTCTAATTTGTATAAGAGTATCTCTGTTTTGAGTTTGATTAAAAATAAAATAGCATTACCATTGGTAATTCATTAATATAAGATAATTGGTCAGGGGTTTGAATATTTGTGAAAAGCATAAAGCTTGTCAAAGTCCTTTCCACACATTGACCAGATTATTTCCAGAAGCCTGTTGCAGTCCTCACACTAAAAGAACAGAATTTGCAATTTGTCTGGCGTTCTGCTTATTCATTTACTTTTTGTAAAACAAATTACCAAGTAATGTACACTGATGGCAGTAACAACAACCAATTACATTTAAATAAACAAAATAAAAACATACTTTTAGTGAAAAGAAAACAGGTAAGATCTGTGTAAGGGGGTCCTGAGATATTTTCATAGACCAACAGGGGCCTGGCAGGTAGAAAGGTTGAGAACCACTTTAAAATATCTTCCATATAAATTGTATGAAGAAATTCCTATACTGCCCATTTTTTTGTGCTCAGTGAAACAATATCTAAAACAAACTATTTAAAAATGAACACATACCAGAATCAACCACAATCAAACCAATAGTAAAAGGCAATGGAGTGACGGACAGTAGCCAATCTGGTGACCATGAGACCAGTCTAATGGACAGAGAGGTGTGGGCCAGCAGACCAGCTCAGGGGACTGTCTCCTTCTCCAGAGGAAGGCCAATCTCTGATACACATCCATACAGAGCAAACTGGAAATGCTCAGAGAAGGAAATGAGAACACGCTAATGCAGACAATGAAACGAAAACACATGCAATATTAATAGATTTCATTTCAATAAGCTCAATTTTCCCAAGTCTCTCAACTTCCCGCCCTGAAGAGATGGAAGCCGGAGAGGAAGAGGCCCGAAAGTGAGAGAAAGTGAACGAGAGAAACAAAAGACAGAAAAAAGAGAAACTGCTGACAGATTCAAATAGATCCTGCAGAGTTTATTCTCCTCCATAGCCTCCCTGCAGTAAGGCCCCTATTGAAATCATCTGAGCCCCTCCCAATGTTTCACGACCAGCTGATGGATAAAATGGTGTTAAGGATCACGAATCCCAGATTCTTGCACATCAGCCTGCGCATGTCAACCTTTTTGTGAAGGCTCCATGGAAAAGCAGAAGGACTGAATCACACTCTCTTCACAAAACGTCCCTATTGTGAGGAAAAAGCTAATGGAGATGGCATCCAGAACCGCACAGTCATCCCACTTGGAGGACTCCAACCATGGGCTTGAAAGTGGCAGGAAAAGGGACTGATCATCGTGTTAGTGAGCGGCCTATCTTTAAAAAGAAAACAACAGGGTACTCTGAACGCCCTGGCACAACACCCAGCGCGAAGCGGCACTGGAACGGTCAGTCATTAGTTCTGCCATGTTGTTTTGGGCCAGGGTTGGCACAGTGGATGGTCAGGACAGCTGGACTGGACTGGCGGGCTGTAATCATGAGTATCTGCTTTTAGAACAGGCTGTTTCGGTTCGCTATCCCAACAGAGGTGAAATGTCATGCACGCGGTATCTGATGTATTTTGAAAAAGGAAAGTGAGAAGTGGAGGCTTCGCTGTCACATTTGTTTAAATATACTGTTCAAACTGACAAGGCATGACAGCCATATGGATGAGGCTTTCGACTGTGTAGTTTACCCACCTCCCCTCCACGCCTCCCATCCACACTCCTCTCCTCCCTGCCATCATCAGAAAGAGACAGATGGATGACAGGAGAGATGTTATCAGTGAACCGTTCCCCTGAAAAGTCTCTGCTGGCCAGGGTAAGAACAGTCAGGAATCCCGACAAGAACTGAGGCTGGAGAAAAGACTCCAACATACTCAAACATATACACAGCATATGATACACCCTAAAATAGCCCATGTCGCTTTAGCATGCTGCCCATGAAGCACAACGGAGTTAGACCACTGTGATATATGGGATCCCTGAGTTCAAGACTTAAAACACTAGGGCTATGCAAGTTTGGATGGACGGTTATAGGTCTGTCAATGATTAGTGGTCATTGTAATAAGCGTTTGAATGCTATCATGCTTTTAAGGCTCACATTATTTCCTCTCCTCAGCTCCTAATGGTTGCAGCTTCAGGGAAGGAGCTCTTGGCTAGGCAAATAAAGACAACAACTTGACAACAACGTAAGCGTCTTAGCTAAATTCCATATGCTTTCAACAAGAAGCAACAGTCCTTCTTCACGTTACACATTCCATGGAAGAAACTGACTCAGCCGCATCAGTGTCTTCTGTTTAGCGGTCCGTTCCACCCACACAAATATCTGGCAGTTATTTTATTCTTGTTTTTTTTAACCACAACCATGGGTTACATGGTTTACACACACATAAACACACATGATGTCCTGTTCAGTGAAATACAACAGAAGCACACTTGTGTTTCCAGACAGAAAGCTCACTCTCAGAGACCAATGGGATACGATACATGATGCGTGTCCAAGAGTTGGTAAAGAGAGACCCCCTGGGAAAGGGCCATCGTCCTTCGCACTTTTTCCAGCTGCACTTAAAAAAAGATGCGGCTGATCATTCACTCAGAGTCAGACAACATCTTCTCCACTCGCTCTCTGTCAGCCTCCAGCATCCAACATAAACCAATTAGACATGAAAGCACAGAGGCTCCAGATAACATCACAGCACAAAACTTCCCTCAAACACAGACTACAAAGGGAATGCAACTTCAAAGGACCCCCCTAAAAATAGGAAATGACACAGGCACAAGTGCTGTCTGATTGGAATACTTATTAATAGCTCTATTCTGACACAAATATGCAGGCTGTTATTCTTTTGGGAAGGTCATCAAACAGCAATTTTGCAAATTCATCTTCAGAAGTCATATACACTACCATTCAAAAATATGATATCAGTTTGAAATGTGTACAGGATTGAAGGGATCTTGAAGAAGGAAGGGCATCACTCCATGTTGCAGCACAATGCCAGACCATGTGGACAGCACTTGGTTGGGGCCAATTTCCTCCTACAACAGGACAGTGACCCAAAGCACAGCTCCAAACTACGTAAGAACTATGTAGGAAAGAGGAAGTCAGCTGGTATTCTGTCTATAATAGTGGCCAGCACAGACACCGGATCTCAACCCTATTGAGCTGTTGTGGGAGCAGCTTGAGTGATAGTCTATGTACTAATGGCTTTTTATCAATCGAACAACTGATCACGCAAATCTTTTGGAACGTATTGTATCGTTCAGATTTTTTTTTCTTTGACATTTTGCGTAATAGGCATTCACACTTATCCAGAGCCAATTACAGTAAGTGCATCCACTTTAAAAGAGCGAATCAAAACAGACTACCTGTTCACACTTATGTACGGCATACAAATCCTAAAATATACAATCTCTGTTTCAGACTTTGTGAAGAACCGAGCTGACACAGAGAATTCCAACCCACTTCCGTGTCCGCGGAGGTAACCCTATATAATCCTGATTTGGAGGTCACCGGAGAGGGGAGGGTATGACGCAGGCGGTGATGTCACCACCCGGCCAGACACAGACAGGCCCAGTCTAAAGTGGTCCATGTAGCCAGCAGCAGAGGGCGGCGGCAGCAGTCACAGCCCAGTTAACATTTTTATGTCCTGAGCAATTTAGCAATCGCCGCAAAATTCCTGCCCGCTTGCTCTGGAATGCCTGGCTAACGAGATTAGCATTCCTACACGGCAAGAGCTGAGAGGTGGAGGTAGGCGGGAGGTAATGTAGGAGCACATTCTGTGGGTGGAGGGAGCGGTAGTGGAAAGGTACAAATGACTTGAATGGTACAGTACTGGGTTTTCATGAACAGAAAAAAAGGAAAAAGGATTACACTGTATGCACTGTACACCCCCTGATTCTAATTCTTAACATACGCAGTACCGTGGAATAACTGTCAATACCGAGGAAATATCCTTCACACTCGTCAAGATGACGACCAAATCTCATTTGTTAGACAACATGCTATAAAATATTGACCAAGAACCAGTGAAAGGTCGTTCTTTCATGTAGTTTAATGCATTGGCAATGCTGTGTACTGAAGTGTTATACATTGTTAATGTATTGGAATGCAATGGAAACTTAATATATTAGTAATGTACTTTAATGAAGTGGTAATGTAGTGTACTGTCAATGTGTAAAGTACTGGCAGTATTGGTGAATTAGTATAATGTAGCTTATTGTTGTAATGTAGTGTCAAGTGGAGTAATGTATCAGTAATGTAGTATCATCTAATATGTGACAATTAGCTTGTTATTTCCATGGCAGAGGGGTTCTACTGATTCCTAGCATGTCTGGAACTCTCTCTATTTGCCCTCGATAAGACCGTTGTAGCTTAGTCGAGACAACTAAAATCCCTTGCACTCTAGTTCCAAGCCTGTCGTTTTCATCACTAGCTCTGTTTGTAGACTAAGGTGTCCCAAGAAATGGAATAAAAGGAATAACTCTGCTGCCAGAGAAAACACAACACAGTCCATCCACTGACAGATTCTATAATGGTGTGTCAGCACCTTTGGTGAGAGTATGTGTGGAGCTTTTCAACGTCAAGCCAGGAGGTGGCAAAAAAAGGAAACCAACAAAGAAGACAAATTCTTATGAGCTAAAGGTCTTTCCAATCAACTACACCATAAAAAACAAAGCACATTTCTGGGTATGTAGAAATACTGTTTACAATAAGGGTGATTCTCATAGGGACTGAAAATGCTTGTCCACTGGTTGAACTGATATCGAGCAATCCAGATGAGATTAGAAGTGACTGTTCTACAAAACCTATTGGGTTTTATTAAGCATTTACCCTGTTACAATCTGGAAAAGGTTTCATAGTTAATGAAAATACCTGAAAACTAATGTGCTCTGTATATATAATTTGACCAATTTCACCAAGTCATTCATCATTATTTCACCATAATTCAC
This sequence comes from Esox lucius, assembly GCF_011004845.1. Classification (NCBI taxonomy): domain Eukaryota; kingdom Metazoa; phylum Chordata; class Actinopteri; order Esociformes; family Esocidae; genus Esox; species Esox lucius. The sequence continues at coordinate 19,094,108 of NC_047574.1, forward strand.
CAAGTACATTAACAAGTCATTTGCCGAACAGTGGGGCTTCGAGTCAAATGCAGGTGGCAGCTGACTACTCTTTCCATTCACAGTACAATACGCTGCAGTTTACTTGTGCAGCGGGCAGATGCAGACCGAAACTGGTTAAGGAAGAGGCAAAGATGAATACTACGATTATGTTGAGCCGGGTCAGGAGAAACAAGCATATTTTTTTGGGGGGGGGTTGCTGTAAGTCGAGTGTTCGCTGGTTAGCCGTCTTGGTGTTCACTGTGATGCTGCGTTCCAACCGTTGGTTTTACATTAAGGAATTTGAAAGATTTAGCCCCCCCAAAAATCGGCGGGCCCTCAGTCTCAAAGGATGGGTTCCATTTCCTGAAGTGAACCATCATTTCTATTGTTTTGTCTGTGGTACATAACAGGTGGTGTTGACTGCACAAATCTGTCAGGCGGTCAACTTCGACGCTACCTGGACTCAACACTGTCAGTGTGTGGTGCCATTTGAAAACTGGAGTAGCTTGCCAGATGCATTGTTGAAGACACATTCGTTGGTGTAAAGTGCATAAAGGAGGGGTGAGAGCATGCATCCTGGTAGACCTCCGGTGCTGAGAGATTAATAGTCTGAAATACGAATGGACATCTTTGGCATCCTGTTGGTCAAGAAGTCAGTGATTCACTCACAGATGGAGCTGAACACATTCAGTTTGAAGAGTCTGTGTTGTAATATCTTTGGAATGACGCTGCTAAATGCAGACCTAAAGTCCACAAACTGTATTGTATCATGGCTCAGTCAGGATACAGAGCTTACACGGCAACTCTTATTTGAGAGTCCAAGGGAAAGTTAAAAAGAGCAAAGACAGGCCGACTTTGTCATTATGCTTTCCTGTCAACCCCATGTTCCACTGCCTCCAATCAGTCATCATAACAGTCCTACGGTCCGCCGCAGTCTAAACAGATCAGCCTGGTCCTGTGGTAATCCTCACGAATCCTCGGCTCCGCGAACAAGAACAGGGTTCAATTCCCTGTGTTCCTTTCTGTCTTTCTCCCACCGTATCTATTCTCTCTGTCAATAAATCCTTAAAAAATATGGAGTGACCCATCTTAATAAAAACATGGATGGTTCAAATACGGACTGGCCCGAGTGTTCTCAAGTCAGATCAAACCAGACCTGAAGAGTGGCTAGAGCATAATGGAGATGAGAACAGTGAATGCATCACTGAAATATTAAAATGTTTGCTTCTATCGAGTCACCTCTTATTGGATGAGGAGGAGGTATGGGGGGGGCAGAGGATCCTCTCCTTGAACACTTTGAAAGGTAGCTTATGAATAGAGAAAACTGGGACGGATGAAGCACATTAGTTACAACACCAGATACAGCTAATTTCATACTATTCCTTGCTGAGGACTGACAATCCATTTAAGGGCTGTCCACAAACATAGCTACCTTCTGAGTCACCGGTCTCAACTGATCTTAAACTTTGTCAGATTTGACATCATGACCAGACTGACACTGCAAACATTTTAATGCTTGAAAAAAAATTCAATGGCCCCAATGAATAAAGTAAAACAGCGAACCTGGACAAATACAATGATTTTCTTTCCATCCTGAAAATCCAACAAGCTTCTCTCATTTCATTTTAATTCAGTTAAGGTGCACTACATTATAAGCCCACATATTCCCCCGACAGGTTGATCTCAGTAGCTTAAATTGAAAAAGGCACTCCAAGAAAGGTGAACCCAAACTTGTATGCCGGGTAAAAATTCTACCATGCAAACTGCTGCAGCCTAATTCAATCAGTGCTCTTATTGAGCAGGTAATTGCTACATTGAGGGGATGAAAGTCAGCACTGCAGTTCTTTTGAGGCATGGCCAGGCTCATTACAATGTACCACCAATTTAGATCCCTATCGGTTTCCTCACATTTCTCATTGCTCCACTGTCAGCGAGCACCAAGACCAACTTGAACCACAACCCTAAGCGTTATCACTAAGCAACATTGGCATGGCAACCCCATCCTTCATTTCCTTTCATCACCATCCTTGGGCTATTGTCCCCTCTGTTATGATTTCGTCAATGAGATTCAGTAGTCCAAGGAAGGCTGCCTTCGATTCTGTTCCACTCCTTCCAATGGTAATGTATAGAAATGGCAAGATTTAATAGCGTAAAGATTTCCATTGCTTGTGCAGATCCACTGTCAACATATCGGCCAATCCGACAAAGGACAAGGAGCTAAAGGGCTTGTGAACTTGTGATTCTGCCACTGAAATGAAGGAGAGTCCATCTGTCACATGCCATTGTCTCAACTGCAATGAAATAATAATACCAATGCTTTAGTGTTTGTGTGTGAACCAGGTCTAATATTTACATGTGGGGACCAGATGAACACAAAACCTGAAAGTTAAACCCTGTCCCTATAGGATGTGTTGAACTTCCCCAATAGGAAGAATGAGATTATTGAAAAAACTTACAGTCGGTGTTAGAAGTGGGGTTACTTTTAGGTTTTGAGTTTACTTTTAGGTTTAGGCATTAAAGGTTAATTTTAGGGGTAGGATCAGGCTTAGGGTTAGGTAACATTTATGCAAAAATGTTAGGCTTGGGTTGGATTTAGGTTAAGGGTGAGGTTAGGGAATTTTAATTTCTAGTTTTCCGTTGCCCACAAGTGTGTGTGTGACATAGACATCAGCAGTAAATCTGTTAATAAGCGAACAGGGAGGGGATGCATGGCATCAGAAGGCCCCACCCAGATGCTTTTCTGAAAGGAGTTTTAATAGGCCACCCAGACCAGCCTGCCTCATTACCAAGCCCCATATTAGGGAAGGAGACAGGAGCTCTGGCTGGGGGATACCGGAGATAGGAGCTCCTTTCCAGTTTGGGACATATGGCTGGGGCCCCAGGAAGGAAACCCTGGGGTCTACAGATGCCACATCTTAATCTGATCATCCTGCACAGCAAGAAATGCAGACGTGTAGTGTGTACAAGGTTTGAAAAAAGGTTCTTAAAGGCTTGGAATTTGGAATAAGAAACAAACAAAAGATGTATCAACCAATGTTTTTGAATGATTTAGAATCCATACAGTCATTTCCAGAAATTGCATACTCTACATATATTCCTAACATACAGTTGTGTGGCTGCTCAACCTAGCTAAGTCAAAGTCGCTCGTAGAAGAGGTTTTGCTAAATGAATAAAACATCAAATAACTTTTTTTATCATTACATTATTTTCTCTCCTTAACAATTTTACCAAATTTTTGTCCCAACTTTCATGATTTTATGTCCTTGCCTTGTCGCAGCAACTCCCAGGGGGTTCTGGAAAGTCAAGGTCAAGATATATCCTTTGATACACATCTCGCCAGGCCATTCTTCTTCTTACCACACCGCCCGCCCAACCAAGAAAAAACTGTCACGAACTACACTCTAAGAGCAATGTGCATGTTCTGGAAAATGCTTGCAGGTGCTAACCTGCCACAAGGAGTCACTACCGCATGGCAAGTCAAAGCAGCCACATCCGACATCCATTCCACCAACCAAGGTCAGCACTGAGTCAATTGGCACCTTCCTCTGAATAACCCCAAGGATTTGTTGTAATACAGGGATCAGGATAAGAATACTCAAGGTATCATATTCGCCATGACTATTATGTTGGCTTTGACTGCAGACGTAAAAATATAAATGTTTAAAGATAAAGATTCAGTATTCACACTGTTTCCAAATGGAGATGTGTTTTTCTGGAAAACAAGGTGATATTTGTGATATTCCTGTTGCAGGTGACTGTCCAGACAGCCGCACCACACGGCACAACCGGGCCAACCATACAGTATGAACGCTGAGTTATGAGGGGTGTCGTCGCTCACCGCCCACCTTCCCTTTCTCCACTTCCCTTACAGCTCTGTCACAGCGAAAATATCGAAAATAGACACATCAGTGGACGGCATGCTCTCAACACTTTTCAACACCTACTCATAAAAGTGGAGTGCTGAAACATAGGCGGCCAGAAACATCCCATCGTAGCCTGAGACACACACAACAACACTGTCAGTTGGCCTGGGGAGTGGAACTTGAGTTGTTCAGGTGGAGAGCAAGGAGAACGTACTGTAGTTTACCAAAATCATCTGAATTTAAACAAAGTAATCTGTAGTTTACCAAAGTCATCTGTAGTTTACCAAAGTCATCTGTAGTTTACCAAAGTCATCTGTAGTTTACCAAAGTCATCTGTAGTTTACCAAAGTCATCTGTAGTTTACCAAAATCATCTGTAGTTTACCAAAATCATCTGTAGTTCACCAAAATCATCTGAATTTAAACAAAGTCATCTGTAGTTTACCAAAGTCATCTGTATTTGAACAAAGCAATCTGTATTTTAACAAAGCAATCTGTATTTTAACAAAGCAATATGTATTTTAACAAATGTCACCAGACTAATTTATTTTTGGTAAATAACCAAAAAGATAAGGCAATATAGCTTTACTTGTCATTTTCATTTGGATAAGAAAAGTATATTCATAAATAGCATATACAGTATTGATTGGTTAAATAAAACTATGTTCTGGTAATATTCTGGTAGTTTAGTAGTACATTTTGAATGTTCTCCTTTCGTAACACTTGCGGAGTGACAGAAGGATCTACCCACTAGTCTGGCAGAAGAGGAGAACAATGCCCATCAGATCCTGGCCATGGAAAAGATCTGGGGCGTTATTACTGTACAATGTGTGTGTAGGTGTGGGTGTTTGTGTGTGTGTATAGTGTTATGACAGAACTTACTAACCTGTCTGTCTATCTCTTTGTGTCTATCTGTGTGTGTGTGTGTGTGTGTCTCTGTATGCTTTTGTGGTTGTGTGTCAGATGCATGTCCTTCCCTGCAGCTGTTTTCCTCACTAGACATTGAATATAGAGCCAATTAACAGATTAGGCAGGATTAAGATTCCCTCAGGTACAGTAGAGTAAGTTGCCATCAGTCTCATTGCTTCCGAAGTTGGGCACAAATCCAAAAACAACCTAACTGATGGAGGGAAAACATGCAGGACTGGTGCCTTCCCTTCAGTATCTGGAGTCATGTTCATTAGGCACCAAAAGGAAGGAAACGTAATGAAACAGGGTGGGGGATGCCTTTTTCCAAACGTTCATTTACATTTTCAGTTGAAAAGGTATAATATCTACAGTTTGACCCTATAAAGAGCAGGACTCTGGTGTTTTACACCTCTGTGGTGGCTCCTGGCCTGTTTGGTAGGCACAGTCAGGGTCGGACATCTCTCACCTTTCACAGGTTATAGAGCAGAGCAGTAAAATACAAAAGAGGCCATTTTTTAATTTGATATGATATTCAGTATCAGATTGGTCAATTCTAAACTAACTAAACATGAAATAATACTGGCTGAATTACAGACCAAATAGCTAAACCTTCTCCCAGTTATAATCAGTACAGCGGCAGCAAACATGCTTTGAAACTGCAATATTTTCTCTGAGCTTCATGGCAACATGTTCAATTGTAGTAAACCAACTGTAGAACTCATTTTCTTCGTTATGGGGGCGGGGTTGATTTTGTTAGCAAGATAGGACAATTTTCCTACAAGTTAAATGTAGGATGACTTGTGGTATCAACGCGGGTATACGAGCCACATGGGACATCTTGTATTTAATGACCCTACCCATACCAACATTGCCAATCTTCTACAAGTTATTTAAATTACAAGGTGTTTAACAGCTAGACCAAATGTTGGGCAGCAGAACTTGACAGGAGAGTCAAAATGGATGGAAAAACTAAGGCACTAAGATCAAAATGTACAGTTACATTTTCCAATATTACAATTATTTTCCTGCATTGGGAGCCAGCGATGGAAGATTAGGAGACTTTTAAACCAAAGGGTTCAGCTTTCTGTGACTATGCAAACAGGGCACATTGCACTGATAGTTTCTCCAGAACAAATGGCTCACTGCTAAGGAAAGCAATCCAAACGGTTGTCACTTTAAAATCATTCCCCTTCGGAGATAGACTAAAATGATAAATATGATAGCTGATGGATTCTCCAGAATAACTGGCTTGGGGCTAAAAGAAAGACCCCTAATTCCTCTACAGAGATATACTAATCACTATAACTGCTTATAATTTCTCTTGACAAAAGTGGACCATTGGTTTGGAAAAGTACCAGAACTGAAATTGGTGCGAAATCCTTTCCCGGAGATCTGCCGACTATACTGCTGCCCAATGCATATTCAGCCCTGTGTTCCCAGCTTGGGGATAATTTATTTTCTTCAGGAGACAAGCATCTCTGGGTGTAACATGGGTAGTTATATATGCACAAAAAAATATGCATTTGAACAACAACACTTCAACTTATGCTTTCAAATCCTTTCCCTTCATAAATCGTGACTTGAATGAGTAATATGACAGTTCTGAGATGAAGCAGTGAAGTGATTGGGGGTGGGGAAAGCGAGGAGAGGACCACGTCTCCTGTCACTGAAACACGATCTGTGAAGATGAGTGCTGCCACTATCAATGGATCACACAGACAGAGATCAGAGAAAGTACATAGTCAGAATTAAGAAGCGGAGACATGCATTGTTGTGATCTACAGACAGCTCTACAAAACGAATTGTCAACTCGCGACCATCAAGGACCCTACGGGCTGGAGATCTCAGACACGAGTCGAATACGTCCTGAGAATGGCAGGCGACGCTTTTCGCATCAGTGGCGGTGACAAAGGAGGCCTTCCTCAACAGCGTTGGGTTGAAGGCAGACCCCCTCTCCCGACTCTCTCATCGTCCTTCCCTCACCATCTTTCTCCCTCTCCATCCATCTCTTTGTTTCACTCCACCTCCCCCTCCCTATGCCTGTATTTTCATCTTCCCATCTCTCCATTTTTACCCCCCCCCCATTCGTATTTATTTCTCTTTCTACAGCCACCTTCTCTCTCTCCCTCTCTCTCTCTGCAGGCTGCCTTGGCTCATGTTTGTTCCTCGGCTCCAGCCAGACTGGCATGCCAACAAGGAGATGGTTACACAGCAGCCAACAGCCCAGCATGGAGAAAATGAGGGAGGAATAGAAGAAGGGAGAGAACAGCGAGGCAGACACAGAAACGAAAAAGGACAGAGCGGAAGAAGGCAGGGGATACAGTGAGAACGGAGGAAGAGCGGGTAAATAGTGAGAACAGGGAGGAAGAGTGGGTAAATAGTGAGAACAGGGAGGAAGAGCGGGTGAATAGTGAGAACAGGGAGGAAGAGTGGATGAATAGTGAGAACAGGGAGGAGGAAGAGTGGGTAAATAGTGAGAACAGGGAGGAGGAAGAGTGGGTAAATAGTGAGAACAGGGAGGAAGAGCGGGTAAATAGTGAGAACAGGGAGGAAGAGCGGGTAAATAGTGAGAACAGGGAGGAAGAGCGGGTAAATAGTGAGAACAGGGAGGAAGAGCGGGTAAATAGTGAGAACAGGGAGGAAGAGCGGGTAAATAGTGAGAACAGGGAGGAAGAGTGGGTAAATAGTGAGAACAGGGAGGAAGAGTGGGTAAATAGTGAGAACAGGGAGGAAGAGTGGGTAAATAGTGAGAACAGGGAGGAAGAGTGGGTGAATAGTGAGAACAGGGAGGAGGAAGAGTGGGTGAATAGTGAGAACAGGGAGGAGGAAGAGTGGGTAAATAGTGAGAACAGGGAGGAGGAAGAGTGGGTAAATAGTGAGAACAGGGAGGAGGAAGAGTGGGTAAATAGTGAGAACAGGGAGGAGGAAGAGTGGGTAAATAGTGAGAACAGGGAGGAGGAAGAGTGGGTGAAGTGAGAACAGGGAGGAGGAAGAGTGGGTGAAGTGAGAACAGGGAGGAAGAGTGGGTAAACATTGACAGCAGCAAAACAGAAAGACAGAAAGATGGGTGGTGAGGAAGAGAAAGAGAAATATGGAAAGTAGGAAGGAGAAAAGTCAAAACTTGTAATTTCCTTCATTCAGCTGACAACACTTATTTTTTGCGTGAGAGTTACCTTGGTTTTGTGTGGATGGAGAACAGGGTGTCTGCTGTAGTCATTACTGTGGCATTAACTTCAAGGGTGGGGGCTGTAGTGGGCTGACGACAAAAACAAACAGCTGTATTGTATATATTAGCACAGCGTTTAAGGTCCATCCCAGTACTACTGACATACACAGACAACCCACCACCCCCACAGAAAAACGAAAGAATATGTCTTTATTTAGAATTAAAAGGAGAGTACTGATATCAGCTGACTGATATACAGCCGGAGACAGGTGTGGAGTGAAAGGATGGAAGTACGGGTGGACATGGGGAGTGTAATACACACACACACACACACGCACACACCCCCAACCACCCACCCACCGAGATTCCTCCACGCAAACAGAAGTGGTCTTCGGGTTGAAATATGACCCTCCATTAGAATTCTGAATGAGACTTATAACCTAAATATGGCATATAAACCAAACCAGCACTGCTCAGACACTGTTGACATACATCCCCCCGCATCACCATGGTAACAGTCTGTAAGGAGACAAAACACAGTCCATCCCTGCCTCGTCATTCTTGGTCCTGACCGTTTTTTCCAAAAAGCCCTCTGGCCAACTCCCGCGGCGTAAGCAATCTTTGATGTCCGACGGAGCTATTGAAGCGATCCGAAGGCAATATTAGGTTTTCAATGCTTCCTCCTGACATCCCCGAGTGAGCCTGTTAGGAGAGCACTGCCCCCACAGGGCTCAACCAATGAGGATATGACCTTTAATATACAGGAGGGAGGGGGTAGGTCAGGTTTATATTCCGCCGCAAGATGGAAGAAAACCAACTGAAACAAAGGGAGACTTGTCCACAATGTTTTCAAAGCAGACAGACACACACGAACACACAATCTGACTGGACCGGGTCTTCCCAACCTGGGGCCTTGCAACGTCCCGTCTCGTGTCTCGTCTGGCTAGTTGTGTAGTCGGGTTGTCTATTGTATTTCTGTCTCATGTGGCTTTCTGGTCAATAGTGTTCTTGTTTATCTCTATGTTAGTTTTCCTTGTTCATGAAGTTCACCCGTCCCTCGTTGTCGCATCAGTCATCACACCTGTTAGTCCTTGTTCTGATTAGGCTGTGTACGTAAGCCCTGTGTTTGTGTCAGTGTTTCGCAGGTGTTTTCCATCAGCGCCGTCTGTGTCTACGTTCCTTTCAGGTTCTTGCCTAGTACACTGTCTGTCATGTATTCTCCCTGTGTTTTCCCTTAGACTTTCTTCTTTTGCCTTGGGTTCCGTTTGTAGTGTCTTTTGTTTTCTGCAGTTTAAGTGTAGTCACGGTATTCATCCAGTCCTGTTCTGACCGCGTTCCCTCTGTCAATGAAACACTTTGCATTTGGATCTGTTCCTCCCGTCTCCTCCAAACCCCTTACAGGCCTGGTTTATCAATATGAATGTTCGCCCCAGAATGGAATGTTCGTAAATGTGTGGATGATGGATAATAATTCATATTATAGCATATGCACGCTTGACAAATGAGGCCACAGGAGTATTCCAGCCAGTTCACTGGTCATACAGTGCAGAACCTCTTCAGTGGAACTGTCTGGAAGGTTCCAATGAGTAAGCAGAACTGTGCAGGCGTTAAAACGTAATTACCCAAAAACCCCTGCTCTTTGAAACTGAATGTGGTGTTCTAATGGCATGATAATTACTTCCTATCCAGTCAGGAGATGGACGGTGATTGGGCGATTGGCCCAATTGTGCTGTCGTAATAGTGATGGTGAGTGGGATTAGTCGGCTCCTCTGGCAGCTTCTATCGCTACGACATCGTTAGAGAGGTTGGAATCATCTCTACGACATCGTTAGTGTCTTTAGGAGAGGTTGGAATCATCTCTACGACATCGGTAGTGGCCCCAACATTGCATGTAATATTGTGCTAGTTTGCACGCATTGTTGTGAATTGTAAGTGGTGAACTAAGCAATTTAGCAAAATACCTTTTTGGATGTAACTTGATACTGCTTATAAATGTTGTGGTGGAGACCTTTTAGAGATCAGATGAACACAGTAATGTGCTATAATGGTGTGTGGCAACAACTGATTTAGGATTAGGAGCCTAGGCCAGATTGCAATACAGCCAGATCCCCTGTGGTGACTGTCTGGAAACCACGCAGACCCAAAATGGCGTCACTGCGTAAAAGATATGAGCAGGATGGCTTCAAGGCCTCAGCTTCCCTTAGTGAGAGCATACACCAAGTCAATCAAGCCCCCATTAAACGATCCAAAAGACCAGCTCAGCAGAAACTCAAGGGACAAATTATGTGTGTGACACACACCCACCCTGTTGCTAGCCAAAGCTGATATCCCTTATGCAGAATACATATTTTAATTAGGCCACATTCATTTTGCATTGACCCGGTTAGTTCTGCGTGGTGGAGCTATGATGTCACTTTCCGAGACTCAGCAGGTGGTCTGTTCACACTGCCGGGAGAAAGCACGAGGGAGCTGAGAGAGGAAGAGAACACAGAAAGTGTCTAGCAAGAAGTAGCTCCTACTGTATGATCACAGTCTGGGGGATAGGGACCAGCCTTTTGGAAATCAGACTCTGTGCCAGCCACAGCTGTGCAGCTTCCCTGTACTACATCAGATCTACAAGACAATTCGGTTTTCTTTCCTCAGCTACAGGACTGTGATCATTTCATTTACTAAAGGGGCAATATGTGATTGTTACATTTTCGGCTGTTAAATTGATTATAAACTACCACACTCGTACGTTTTTATAGAGTGGAAGGTAATTTTGAACTGCCACTGTACTGTATATTTTCCCAACATTATAACTAGGATATCATTAATAGGCAGTCCGTAACTCCATAAGCACGGTCCTTAAAGTCGAGAGTGGTTTGATTTCCTCAGTGCCATTCCTCAGCTGTTAACCAAAACCATGTGAGGCTGTGCCCTTTCGGTATTATTTGGACTGCGGATTGCTCCTTTAAATCAGTGATTCATTATGCATTAGCTCTCAGCTCTCAGTTGCATTTCATTGAAACATGCCTCAGAACTCACCATTCTTAAAGGTTAGGTCACATTGAGCAGCACTCAGTAACAAGCAGACCTGAGAGGTCCATGGGGGGACGTGTGACATTTCCAGGTAATCCAGTCATTGGAATACCATTGGAAATGTCCAGATTGTGAATGCTCCTTTTGTAAGCATAAAGAGGGGAGTGTATTCCCTTTGAACAGCAATGAAAGATGGATGAAGGGAGAGGAGGATGGAAGGATAGAGCAAGTTATCTGAACAGGGAGAGGTGTCAGTCCCGTCCAAGAGCCCCCTTATCCCTACCAGGCAAATGAATATTTGATATACTGTCCTTTCATAATTGCTGTGACATTTATTACTTAATCAATATGAATCTCCTACCAGTTAGAGAGCCAGGGAAGGGGGAGGTTAATATGGAATCCAGCTGAGGCATACCAATGAGCAACTATGCAGAAAATAGGTTGCAAAACATTCCTAGTTTTAACAGAAATTCTGGCTTGAGGATTTGATATTTACTGGGTCTAATGGCAGGAATATCCTAACATGCATTTCTGCTTAATGTATAGGCAAAGCACTTGCTTCTACAGCTAAAAAGAATAACATTATTTCCAATTGTCAAACAAATAATATCGCTTTAACCTAGTATACGATTCTTCTGACATGAAAGATACTGTAAAAGAAGTGGTAATATCTGTCTGTACCTTGCATAATAGGGTTGATTGTCCGTGACAGAATCACTAAAACAGGGAGATTTAGTGTTTCTGAGGTCTCAGACAGAGACCAGTTTAATTCTATACTCCTTTACAGCGTAACAGTTAATGTATTCACCTGCTCTATGTTGCTGTGCTTGTTTACGGAAGACAGAGACCACCACCTGTGCTAATTAGCCTTCTCCGAGCACTAGCTGGGATAAGCTAAATGGGAAGGAAGTGGCATTCATCACCTGGAGGCGCACAGCCATATAGATCTGATCTCAAACCACTAGATTATGTGGATCATTTCAATTTGAAAGATTCATTATTGCTGATATCAAAGATACGCTACAGTATGAAAGACTTAAATGTTTTAAAACCTGTGTCACAAGTGCTGATGATAAACGTTTAAACCTGCCTGTCGTATTAGTAGTAGTCGCCAATTATGGGTGAATTAATGTAGGCTAAGCGCTGAAAAGGTTTTTCCCTCTCACTTTGTGATGATCAATTTGAAATTATGACTTTTCAACAACAAATTCACAGCAGGTTCAGGGGAGTTGAAGACTGAGAAGTATCCTACACATTCTGATTCCTGTCGCACGGTTCGCTCAATTGGGAAATAAATGTGCATTGAAGAACGCATTAACCACAGTTGCCCTGTAGATACAGTATTGTTTTGGATGCCCAGTTCATGAGTCAATAAACTCCTCTGCCTTAAAATAAGTCTGTTATTATAGAACCTTTTTTCTGAAGCTGTCTGCCTCTATTATCTCAGACACCTGCCTGTTAAACCACTCATTACAAACATCTGAAATCCCACAGGATTGGAAAGCTGCTCCCATTACACATTTCAAAGGAAACAACAAGCTAGACCCCGACTGTTATAGGCCTACCTCCTGCATTCCTAAAGTTTCAAAATGCCTGGTCATCAAAGAGTTAACTCACCACTATAAGGCACACAGTGTTTTCCTCTGTGGTTCAATTAAGCTTCAGAGTGGGTCATGGGTGCATCTTAGCATCACTGAAGGTACTAAATTACAACATTTCTGGTTTGATAATAAGTATGGTGTGGCTGTTTTTATTGATTTTGCTAAAGCCTTTGATCCCATCAACCAGCTCACTCTAATTAATAGACTCAGCAAATTAGAGTGCTCAAGGGAATGCCTTGCCGGGTTTGAAAGCTATTTCTCTGGCCACATACAATGTGTCAAATCTGAGGGCCTGCTGTTTTAACTTCTGGGGTTATCTATGGGAGTTCCTCAAGTTTAGATTAGTAGGCAGACCTTCTTCTCTGTGTATATTAATAATGTTGTGCTTGCTGCTGGTAATTCCCCAATCCACTTTTATGCATATCCACTGTACAATCGTCCCCTCATTAAATACTGTCCACCATACAACATAATAGCTCTAATAACGTTCAATGGGTCTTTTGACCTCCACCTACCGCTGAACCGCCCCCTACCAAAAAAAATAAATCAGATCTTACTGAATATAAAGGAGTAGCGCTACATACCAACATCACCCATCTTCAGTTGAAAGTTAATCCAGAGTTGTTCCGGTTCTACAAGGCATCTTTCAACCACTCAAATAAGTATTCCTATAACAGTAAAACTGACCTTCTGTCAACCTGGGACAATCTCAACAGTTTACCTGCTTAACAATCAAAAGTTCCTCAATAAATTTGATGCAATTTATCACAATGCCATCGGTTAAATCGAATGTTTGCAGAGGACTGAGCTTCAAAGGATTTAAAGGATTGTGTGACTGGTGTGTGTTTGCTTGATGTTGGGCACATTATGAAACATCTATCACAAGTAGAGGGACAGGCACTTGTCCATCATTAACTTTAGAAATATTTGGCAATCTGTTTGCAGGTAACTGGTTATGAACTCACTAAATAAAAGTTAAGCCATGGTGAAACAACATATTTTACTGATGAACAGAACATAGGCCTTCCACAAATGTTTCTGGGAGGATCACCCCTTCACTAACCCAACTGTTGTCTGATCACAGCACACCTGCTAAAAATCTATTTTATTTGTACATGTGTGTCGCTGTACAGTATAGTGTCATTTCATGTCTCGTTTACTTTCAATTTACAGTATGCAATGTTTGTATTTTTACATATGTATGATGTACTGCGTGTTGTCCTGTCCTCTAGCAATTGCTTGGCATTGGCAAGGCTATCATTCAAACTAATTTAATTGGCTCTCAATTTACCTACCCGGTAAAATAACAGAGACGTAACTAAAAGAATACACCCAAGAGTGTGATGTCAAATTTCCACGGCCTGAGGGGCTTTGGATTTGAATTCATTCTGTTTCGACAGGTGCAGACGAACATGCCAGGGTGACTGCTCTAATCAATCGGAAGGCACACAGAGCTATAGCCTCTTGCCTAAGAACGAAAACAGTGAAATGGGTCTAATTTCAGCAGTCACAGACACTTCTCTAGTCTGCCCTGTGGATACAAGCCCTGGCCTGGTAAGAAGAGGTCTTTGTCCTTGGCCGTGTGTTTGCTGGCCTCGAAAAGCCCCTGGCAGCAGCACTGGCTGTTTCAACAGACCAGTTCACGTCTCACCAGACATACTTAAGACTCAGGTGGCAGAAAATCCAATGTTTGGTCCCGCAACAGTGTCCGCGGCTCGAGTGTTTGTACTGGTATCGCAGCGGTCGATAGAGATCTGCAGGCTAACACAGACAGCGTTGAGACTGGCGATAGGACAGGAAGAGAGATGGCAGACCTCCTGTTGGCTGAGCGGAACGGATAACGGGACCCGGAGCACAATGTGTGATCGTCGGGCTAGTGTGATTAGACGCGGCGACCTCTGCGATCCAACACTACACAAGGTCCGTTCCATCAATGTTCAACTGGTTTTCACCTTCTCCCGGTCATCTGCTTGGAACTTTAAAGCCTATTGTGCTCTGTGATTTGCTATCGGTCACACTGGAGTCCACAGGAAGTCTGGCATCTCTCTTCCTGCTCTATCGACGATGTCAATGCCGTCTGTGTTAGCCTCCAGATCACTATCAGGTGGTATAATAGCCAACCTGACAAACAGTGAAAGGGTAAGGACTTTAGAAAGACCAAACAAACACGACACGGAATTATCCGGCTCTATGGCGATTCCACAAAGCAGGACAATGCACATTTACGAACAGAACACCAGGTCATTCAGAGTTAACCAACCAAATAACAGTTCCACTCGGGTTTCCGAAAAAGAACCGGTTCAGTTACGATAACCAAAAACGCAGGTTTTTAAGTCATATAACTATAAAACAAATCCCCTTGTACAATGAGGAATTATGGTGGACTGAGGAAAAATACACCATCAATGTCTAAGTTTCTCACATAATGTCTTTCCAAGGAGTTACTCTTCACAGGAGTACACAGGTCCCTCTGGTTATTCCATTGTTCATCCTCCACAGCAGTTTCATTCCCCTCTGGGGCAAAACAGACATACATTTCTACATCTGCTCAACAAACTGCCTGGCCCCAAAACCCCTATGATGAACCAACATTCATTCCTTAAAATTATTTATTTATCTCTCTTTTTTTTCCTGACATTCTGTGTGCGTGTTCCCGTGCGCATTTCTGTGCTTGAGTGCATCCAATGCCACAAGCGTCCAGTTGGACTCCACGCTCTCCTAACTCTCCCATTGTTTGGAGACAGCGGGCCAATTGGATGGTCCTGTTTGGGGATGTTTCTCAGGGATCAAAGACTGTGTCTGGATGCATCTGGAGGCCTGCTTCTCCTCATGACACGGCCCCAGATAATAAGGAAGGCTCTGGAGCCGTTCCCAGATACTGACTGGGGTTAGTGTGGTGGTAGAGACAGCTAGGCCAGCCCACTGAAACTAGCTCCCCCCACACCCTCAGGAACCCGGAGGGCCATAGGGGGCTGGGCACAAGGGAGAGCCCTCCAGCATGGTTCATAAAAGCAAAGGAGAGAGTGAAGTCTCAAGTCTCCCATCTGTGTGAATAATGAGAGAGATGCTTCTCCACTTAGGGAGAGGAAGGAAGGATGTAGCACTCTGACAAAGACTTCCTGCGTTCTGTAGACTGAGGAGACGATGCCAACTAAATTAAGTGCCAAGTTAATGAAAAAATGGTAAGTGAAATCACATGGGTAAAACAGCAGTAAAGGTTAAATCGATGAGCTGTGCCCATCTGGGGGCAATTTTTTTCAAATAAACATTTCAATCTGTGGACTAAATGTCCTTAATCCCCTGATAGCTAAACACCAGGGATAACAATGTTTTCTTCTGTCATTCAATCAGGCTTGGTCATCATACACCCACCCCCCTCCTCCCCCGACACAAAGGACCACCCCCCAGAGCCCAGAAATGGGGGGAGACACCTCACAGCATGGGGTCGCCGGACACCACAAAACCAAAATGACACCAGTCCAAGCAGTGACACCCGCAGTGACACACACACACACACACACACACACACACACACACACACACAGGTCCTATTATACACGCTAAGGCTGCTAATTGCCACTGGTTGGCTGGGGGGTGAATAGTGAGGACAGGGCAGCAGCTGTTTCTCTCAGAGGAAAAGGAGGAAGATGAGAGAAAGATATCATGCCGAGTCGTCTCTAAGCTGACAACTAATTACCTGTCTGACTCAGGGCCTTGTTTCCCAGAATCCCTATCCTCTCTAAACAGCATTGGACAATAGTGCTTCCTGTCTAATGACCCATCTCACCCCAGTCTCCCCGGGAGTCCATCATTGGGCCTCAAGCCCCAGTAATGACTATTACAATGATCCCTGGTATGTTGACCGTAATTAAGGGAACCAGAATGGCAGCCTGTGTACTAATTTCCATATATAGTGGACGTGGGTCGTGTAAATTGTGGGACAAAATATTTTAACTCAACTCTGAGCACTTCAAAGTTTGAACACACAAAATAAAAACGGTTTAGGTTAGAGGTGAGATACTGTACAGAAACTCACCTTTGACAGAGACAGCAACATCAGTGACAACCAAATAAGAAGTGATGACATGAAGACATATCAGGAAAAAATAGGGAATATTAGACAAAGCACCATCACAAACAGATTTTTTTTATTACAGGTTTATTACAGCTTCTGCTGGAGCAACATGAGACGTTTCACATTTCCAACGCTGTTGTTTCATTCTCCATCTCACACACACAATGTATCATGTTGATAACAGTGAGATAGATATCCCAGCTGGTGCAGAAACCACACACCTGAGGAGAGATCCAGGAATTGGGGAGAAGGAGATAAATCAATCCAAGCGTAAACACGATTCTTTCGCTCATAAAAGCTTCCTGACATTGGATGGCCGTGATGGATTTACGATGCGGCGCTGGCTTGAGGAAGGGAAAATGAAGGGCAGATCTACAAGCCAATCACGTGTGCATGAGGCCAAATAAAACAGGCTTCTGGGTAGCTCTTTCAACCCAGCAGAGTGGCTAAGAGTCAACACGGCCAGCCAGCTACCCTTCTCTTCATCTTTTCACTTTCATTACCTGTCCCTCAGTCAATCTTTACATTCCATCCTGTTTTCTCGCTGTCTCTTTTTCAATATCACACTCAGTCTAAAAGGAAAGAGGGATAGATCAGTGAAAGGCTGAACAAATCACCTCCTCTAAAAGGGCCATGAGCTGACCAACATATTGCCTCACTCTCACTGTCTCCATCCATCTTCCCACTCTGTTGGGCCGTCTTGGCTCACTGACACAGGAGGGATGAAGATACAAATGGCACATTTAAAACAGGAAGAGGTAGGGATCCATCTCGCTCCACAGAGAGAGTCGACCTTTGGCATAGCGGGAGCCCACCCGCCCGCCGCCCATACCTCACTGACAAGCTCAGAAGACATTGCTCTATTGGCTGTAAAGCAGACACAGTGGCCTATTTATAAGAGGATTAAAGGGATAAAGAAAGATGGCGGGAGTGAGCTCAGTCTCTGCCAGAACTCTAACCCTCGGGGGGGAAGAACCATTAGCGGTACAATACAGCTCAAACAGGCTACGTGGTCCGCCGTGATCAGGACCCATACCGACGCCTCCTGCGTACGTGTGTTCCGGGGGCACGGGCCAGTGTCTGCACGTCTGACTGATTGGAACGGATCAAATGGAGAAGAACGAGTCCAATATGGCTGCCTGCCGTCATGATGCGAGGAGGAGCTTTTGTCAGGCGGGATTGTGGAGATAAATCCGCCAACAGACACCAACACAATGCCAACAGACTGACTTACACTACAGCAAATACACACAACCCAGAGAAACACGCACACGCCCCTCCCATCAACATAGACACACCAGACTCACCTTCCTGAGGAAGGGATTGTGTAGTCTCCTACCCGGAGGGGGTGGTTGAGGACACCCACCCAATCTAGATTAATAGTCTATCAGCTTTTTACGGGCGTTCGGATGACCCATGCAACACCTGTACTGACTGATCTAGGATCAGACCTTAAGAAATGTTAAGTCATTGTGTTTGAAAAGGAAAAGAAAGCGTTCCTAAAATGAGCCCTCCCCACTCTGAGACACCAGAGCTGACTAAACTAACATGGATGCAGAGACCAACCCGGAGCCTGTGTTCATATTTAAAACATCTTCAAACAAAGACGTCCAATAAAACTTGCACATCTGGATATACATTAAATGTAATGGAACACACGACAGTAGAATCATCTCCAGGCCGCCTCCCACCCGCCTCCTAACCGCCTCCCACCCTCCATCACAAACCCAGTATCAGTGGCACGAAAAAGAAACTTCTTCACCACACCAGTGAAAAGATCTGTTTCCACAGAAAGAAAATGATTTAACTATTTATCATGCCTTAGACACTATCAGGGGACAAGAGGTCAGATAAAGTTCTTGGCGTAAACCTTATAAGCCAGAGATCTTTAAGCTAAACTAAAAATACTACTCCCAAAGCAGGCAAACACTGTTGGCAGAAGATAAAGTAATGTGGCAAATTGGAGCGCTGAGAGAAAACATTCCTGGCCCACCCTTTTTCTAGTTTTCAGTCCTCTGGCACCTCATCCTCATTTGAAGTGCAGTTTCATTTCTTCATTGACCCGGCCATAACCCAGACCGCTGAGACTCTGAACAGAGATCCAGCACTCAGATGACTAGGCTATTGATCTATGTTTGGAGGAGAAGGCTGCATTGAAAAAGGCAGGTGTGTGTGTCTGTGTACAGGTTTTACTATACATGTGGATACAGTAAAAGAAAGAGAGCTGACCTCTTGAGGAACATTTGTCAGTACCCATGAGGAAAATATATTTAGGGCTTAGGGTTCAGAGTAACTGTGGGTAGGTTTGAAAGGTTAGAAACTTGTATTAGCCTAAAATAGAGGGCAGCACTTAATAGGAAATTACTTTGTGCTACCTACAGATGCAACCAAGTAGAAATTGCTATACATATGGTTGAATTGGTATGCTCTGCCCCTTGCCCTGAACTGTGAAAATAAAGCTGAAGTCAACCAAAGAACTAAGCCTGGTGGGTTTTATACATGTAGTTCAAATGAGTATAGTTATGGTTAGGTTTTTGGCTGAGTAGATTTTGGGGTCCCTACATGGATGGTAAATGTAAAATGTGTGTGTGTGTGTGTGTGTGTGTGTAAAGTATGTGTGTCACGCCTCTAGGATAGAATAGACAAGCAGTCAATCAGTGCAGCTCCTTCATGTCCAGGAGGCTCCTAACATTGTTCGGTTTGTTTTCACTTTCATCACTAGCTATCGATCCAGTTTCCTAGGCCGCTCCCAGGGACATCTTTTATACATTTCAAGAATGTTTTATTAAATACACATGCTGAGAAAAATACATACACAATAACTCTTCTAGAAAATAAATACTTTTTTTTAATGAAATAACAAACATTGAGGAATGAACAAACAAATATTCACGAACAAAATCAAACCAAAAAGAGAGTGCTGTTTAACTCCTGAAACGGGAATATGCCTGGAATAAGGTTTCCCAGAGACAGAGGTGTACAGGACAAAGTTACCTCCTGGACACTAATCTTGTGTCTGTTTAACATTTTCTCTTCTAATGAGGGTTAGACTTCGAGGAGGTACAGTAGATAGTTGATCTGTAGCTATAGCAGAAATATAAATCTTAAAAAGAAGGATATCTAGACATCTCCCTTAAACACATGGATTCAGCCTCACACAATGACACAGACATTCAAAATGCATTAAGATGCTTGCTGCCGGCCAAGAGGTCAGTAATGGCTAAATTAAGTGAACGTTCAATGGGGGACCATCTTGTTATGAACAGAATAGGTGGCATGACCAGAAGAATTAATATGTGAAAAATACATAACTAATGACTTGAGGGAACTTGAGAAAACATAACAGCCTGACTCAGAGAACAGCCTGTTAAGAGTCTGAAGTTTGGAGCGAAAGATGGAGGGGATAGATAAGGGGCGGGGCACAGAGAAATGCCCTGCCTATCCAGCTAGCGGTAGTTACTAGATGGTTCCCAAGGCAACCAGAGAAGATGGGGTTTCACCACAGAGATGGAGGGGGGGGGGGGTCAAAGGTCAATTAGGGGTAATTTCTTTCTGCCATGAGGAACGACTGCCCCCTCTGTTCAAACAACCATTCCTCTGGTACGGTTAATTGCCTCTCCAGTATGACTCCCTTCACAGGGAGACGTTTAGTGTTCAGTCGATGGTGACTGATCATCAATGGCATAGTACTTTGCTTAACATTCACTCGTTTCACAACCGCTGGCTTTACAGTTATTCGTCATGCATTCATTACTATTATGGGCTACCGTCTCCATATGTCAGGTGCAGAAAGCTCCCCCCTCGGGTTCTCGTTAGAATTCCCACCCTTCTTCAAACGCCCGCTCACAAGACACGTCCCTTAAACCAGCATCCCTAAATAGGCAGCAGTCCACCCCATGCCGTTCATCCTCAACCTTCCCAAAAACATAACCCGACCATTACACTTCCTTGACGATAAAACAACAATGCTGATCTAATGCCACGTCTGACCTGGACGTAGAGACAAGACATGTCACGTAGATGTTAATGGCAGCCAACCCCCTATAGTGTACTGCTTTTCCCCAGAGCCTTATGAACCTTTGTAGAAGTAGCGTACTTTAAAGGGAATAGGACATTATTTGGGAGGGAACTTTTTTTCCCTGGCAGGTATGTCTCCTTAAGGGAAATCAAAAGCAATATCAGAGGCATTCGGCTTTAAATTGTTATCCCCCTGAAGCTAAAACACAGACGTAGAGGCTATGGGGTTAGTAGGCTCTGGAATTAGTGGGCAAACAGTGAGATGCTGTGATGTCAGATGAATCTTTAAGATGCCTTTGAAAAAGCAACCAAAGTGACCTAAACCTCCAGGCAATTCAGCCAATCCCTGTTCCCGACACTAGAAACACTCTGCGGGTGACCTCTCTTCTCATGCCTTATTAAATCCAACACCCTACAAGCATATCGGAGCAGAAAATCTAAAGAACCCTAAATACATTTCTTTTTGCATTGCGTGCAACATAATACACCCACGTCAGGAGATTCTGTGTGGCTAATTAAGGCAAACTGACATTTACTGGGAGAGTTATTTAGATGCTATCGGGCTCTGCTGGGTCTTTGTGCTAAGGGGATTAGCGCAGCCGTAGCTAGCGCTGAAAGGGGTCTTTGTGGCTGCTAGTCGTTAGCGAGATGTGGGTTTGTGTGTTTTAGCGTGTGTGTTTGTGTGTGTCGGGGGGGGGGGGGTGGCTCAGAAGGTTCCCTTCATGGAGGGTGTCAGTTATCACAGAGGCTGCCATTCCCTGCTAATCTCCGGCCCTAAAGAGTTCCTCAACCTGGTCCAAGAATCCCAAGCTGGGATTCCTGGGCCAGCTAGCGTTCCGGTAGACAGACACAGGCACAAAGGTAGTTATTCACAGAGAGCGCTAGTAAACCGTCAACCCTGCTCCAATTGAGTTGGTGACAGAGGGTAGGGAGGGCTGGGGGGTGCTGGGAGTAAGGTACAAAAGATATAAACCCTTATCCCACCACCAGCAGGCACCAACAACTGCTAATAAAAGAGCAGTGTCGGACGCACAAGCACAGTCGACCCAGATCTACATCTTTTCCATGGAGGTAGTGTTCTACCTTCAGTGATGGACAACAACATGCAGGGCCGCAATGCATCCTTCCCCGAAAATGACAAACCTGGCAACCCCACCCACCCCGCCTTAAAACCTCAGAAGATACCATGTTTAATATAGTGTTGAAACTGCGTGCTTTCCCCTTTTTCATCCAGCACGGAAGGGATGTAATGATGCAGTCAAGTGTGTTTACAGCGTGTGTACGGGAATATTTCCTGACAGCTGCTTTGCGGTAGACAGAGCGTGGGCAGCTGATGTATTACACATTCTATGCAATGACTGTTGGTGTCATGTTGGAATTTTTTTTTAATAAACTGTAACATTACATTACAACAAATCCAGGTTTGTGCATAATTAAATTCCAAATCCAGTAAAGCAAGTGCAAAGACAATTATTTCCCCTTGATAAGACCCAACATTTCCACATTAAATTTTCAAAAGCAGTGATGGCTTAATCAGTGAACTGCTCCATTCCAAAACGGGGAAAAAGCAAACTCCCCCAAAGGGAAGACTGGTTTATGAATAACTGGGTCAGCAAAGTACAACATACAGTACACCAACACTCCCCAAATATTCTTCCAACAACCTATCCATTGAGCACACTCCCTAACACTCCCTGAGAGAACGGTTTCGGCTCTCTGATGTTTTAATTAAATGTAGATGTAGGGTAGAAGAGAAAGCCAGCTGAAGAAGGCTGAGCCCCCCCCCCGCCAGCATGGATGAGGAATTCCTTTCAGCCTTTTCAACCATCCCAGGGTCTATCTGGGGACAGTGAGAAACCTGAGCCAGAGCCTAGATGGACAGAGTGAGTGGTGGGGGTCAGGGGATTAGTTCTGCCAAATGAAGTGATGGTTCATTCACATGCTGAAGTAATTTGTGTCTGTGTCAGTTCCCCTTTCACAGAGTGCCGGTCGGGGGGTGGGGCTCAATTTCCAACTGAACCCCCTGCTCACCTCTCTGCCACCCTGGCCCAACAGAGCCAGCCTGGACCGGGCCCCTTTACTCTCCACTGGCAGCCAGACATGCGGATGGAGGGATCCCATGCTGCAGAACTTCACAGGCTGGAGGTCCAGCTCTTCTAACCCAACCTAACACTGCCCTTGTCCCCTGCCTACTGAAAGCTCCTGACCCCTCACAACTCCTCCAATTTGGTTCCACCCCAGCAGTCAGGCTTCCATGCCCCTGGCAAGACACAATGCACCACGACCCCACATGTCCGATCATGCCTTCCCGCGCGCGCTTTCTGGAGAGGTAGCGAAGTGAATCGATTGAGGACCTGGTCTGTTTCTCACCCACGCAGTCCAGTAGGCCTGATCTCAGCAGGTTTTAATAACCTCAGCCTTTTTTTAATAGGGCCTCTTTTTACAGAGAACAAAAATGTTAGGTTTCAAGCAGCACATTGCTCAAATGAGGCAATTCATCTGAGTGGAGGTTAAATGAGAACACCTGCAGATGGCCTCCGAAAGAAAAAGAGACACGGATTGAGAGAGACACAGAGAACAAAAAAGGCAGTGAAAAAGAAGAGAGTGATAGAGACTAACTGCCTCAAGATTCTGTTCAGAAATAGTTCTGGTCTTATAGAAACCGGACCACGCAAACCGTATGGGTCCCGGCAGCGTTGGGGACCTGTGGGTGTCCTGCGTTGAACGAGCGCCGGGTACGCGACACGGTCAGGCAATCAGACGGATGCGTATGCCATAGCGTCCCCACCCCCCACCCCCCACCACTTCTCCCCTCTGGTGTGGCACTGGTTGTCACTAACAGCTCCAAACACAATGTCTCTGTCGAAGGCGACGCCACAGTGAAAAAAAGGAGAGTTAATTGCTTTGACAACAAAAGGAAACCTCCCAGCACGTCTGTCCTATTTCCCCTGGCAATTAGAGGGGCCACATCCCCAGCCCGTACAAGTGAGCTGCACCGCGAGGATCACGTTTGGCTCCGTTTGAATAAGCTGCGTGGTGAGGACCACATTTAGCGATGTGCGATTGAGCTTCACCATGAGGACCACATTTGGCTCTATCTGAATAAGCTGCAAGGTGAGGACCACATTTAGCCATGTGCGATTGAGCTGCGACGGGAGGACCACATTTCCCTGTCACGGGTTCACTGCATTTACAGTAAACTAGAATGCTCTGCACAAGAATATATTCTGATAGGTTAAACTGATCTAGCACCAGTTAGTAAAGGGGAAACAAGTGGCGGGTCATTCAAAGGGACGTCATTACAGAGCTCCCTTATATAAAAAGCATTCATTAGTAAAGGAGGTCCCTGAGATGAGCTAAAGGCATCCCGACGAGGGCCGCGCCCAGTCATCAGAGCTTCTTTACATTCTTGTCACGGCCTAGTAGATGTTGAGGCTGCTGGGCTGGCTGCTGGGGGGCGGGGCGGCTGGCTGGACTGATGGGATTCCGGGCCATATAAAGAGATGGGGGGGCTGTTCATCAGTCTATAAAGCAGAGCTAATGGAGATAAGCTCAGAGAAGCAAGAGCACTCTTTACTCCACTACAGACCAGAGCGCGATACGGGACTGTGGAATCCAGCTGTTAGGGATGCACTGGTTTTGATGGAGGTGAAGAGAAATGCAATGAAAGGTCGAAACAGGCTCGAGGTGGAGGAATAGAGTCAGGAAGAGAGGGGTAACAAGATTGCAGAAAAAGGATGAACGCAGGATATGATGAACACAGAAAGGTTAAAGGTAAAGACGGGCAAAGCTGGGAGGGTCAACAGAATTTGTTTTGCCTAGTTGTGAAGCTTTTTTGAGAAATTCAAGCTTTTATAGACTTAATACTGCCTCAACCTAACAGCCATTTTCTATGGAGAAGTATACAATTAACGATAGCGTTCCACTGTGTTTCCGGCTAACCTAAACCCCTAACACGCGATCGAACAGAAGCTCTCCTGAATGCTGAGAGAAGTTGGCAGCGTTGAATTTCTGATCATGTGGGGGGAAGCGTCCTGGATTTGTGACGCTTTCCAAACAAAGCGGTTAGCACACTGCATTCGCCAAGTGGCTGGTCGCTAACCAAGGACAGCACGTACCCAGCTCAACTGACAAGGCACCTTCTGTGTGAAATATCAATAAAGTTCTTCGAAACATACGCACAGACACACACTAAGTGCCCTGTAACAGACAGGTTTTTGTGATTAGAGAGGAATAATTAGCGGTAATTGTTTCCTGTTGCACACGTCACCTGATGCAGTTTACACACACCGGGAATAAAGTGCCTTTCTGTAACATTCCAGTGCATTAGTAGTTGTGTGGAGGGGAGGGGTTAGGGGAGGGGTTAGGGGAGGGGTTAGGGCCGGGGCTTGCCTTTCTGCCCACACACCAGTCCACTCAAAGCACACACAAATACGCTCTCTCACACATACACAAACACACTGAAATACCCCCCCCCCCACCCACACCCACACCCACACCCCCCCACACACACACACACGCACACACGCACACACGCACACACACCAAGCACACACACCAAGCACACAGAAGCAGTTTGTTTGTGAGATTAAACTCGGGATGGAATTGAGTGACAAAACCTCCTATTATTGACTCATTTGTATGTACATCACAGCCTGCCTTTGAATTGAAATAGGATGTGTTGGGGCGTGCTTCCTTGCCTCCTCAGTGAGAGTGACAGCCCGGCCCCCGTCCACCAGTCCTTCAATAATCTCTCCATCCAATGCAGCTCTGCAGAAAGCCCTGCTTGCATTAGCATGGAGGACAAGTGCTCAAGAGGAGTGGACTACACACATAAGGGCCAGCACATGGAAGGGCTCAGTTAAACAGCAATCAGACACAGATCGCCGTGTTCTCTAAAAAGACACTATTGGGCAAGCAGAGACGAAAACTGTCCTCTGAATATATTAGACTATTTAGATCTAAATGTGGTGTAAATTGACCAGATATTACAGGATTGGCTGACTGCCTGTATGTGACTGCGCTGCTGGCTTAGTTCATTCAAGTAAACAAAAATAATAGATAAGGGCAGAGCTAGATAAGGGATTGAAGACTGTGACCAGGGGTCCCATTTGAAGACATTCTATTAGAATCATCCACTAGAGTAGAACAGACTAGAGTTGGAATAGAGTAGATCTGAATTGAAAAGAGTAGAGTAGCTAGAGTTAGGTGATCGGAGATTGTGACTGGGAGGTCCCATGAAGACACTGCATTAGACTCTTACCTTTATAAAAGCATGCATGCATGTATAACGACAGACCAGGTGATTCATGGACCAATGGAATCCGGTCTCTCGTGGTACAGCTTTCACACTGACGGTTTCAGTGAGTGACCAAGATCAAAGCCAGCACATCCCTCAGAACTACCGCTGTGAACTAAAACCCCTGACTCATCTTCCCTCATGATAAACCTCAGCAGGCGTAGGAAACCGGTCATGTTCATTAGGATAGATTTCATTTGGCCCAGAACGGAAGGAAAACAGACTAAAATCCAAAGGCTGTACAAAGGCTTCTACGCGGGCAAAACCTTTTTTGAAACCTTTTTTGATTGTCAACTCAAATGAACACGACCCAGGAAACCACAATCACACAAGCAGGAAGTCCTCTGTCTCAACCTGGGTTTGCCACAACATCAGCTGCAGCCGCAGCGTAACTGCTTCAGTGTGTATCTGCGGTGTGCATGCGTATGCACGTGCACTTAACCATTGCGCGGGGGGTGAACACCTACGTCGCAAAGGCATTGCTTCAAGGACTAAGCCAGTTCAGTTTGGAGAAAAAGGTTGGACGTGTCCTAATGGGGTAAACACATCCTCTGATTCATGGCGATTACAGACAAAGCAATTTAGAGTGCATGTCGGAAACATGAGAGACTTTATGAGACTCATCACTGATTCAGACGCCCAGGACTAAACAAAAACGCACTCGCAGACCACAGCGGCTGCTTCACTGAGACCCAGGCATCTCCTTGGACTAAGAAAACCTTTCAGTGATAGGTAGCAGAGTTGTTAGAACGTTGGGCAAAAGGTTGCCAGTTCAGCTAGTGATTCCACAAGGTATAACCATCACAATCTGTACGAACATTACTGGAAACCCACACAACCTCTTCTGTATGCATCTCAGAAGATGTCCCAGTGCAGTAGATTGAGAAGCTATGAAGCTTTACTCCAAATGTTTTCATGTAGGGCTCAATGGAAGAAAGAAAAAAAGATCACCACACTGTGACCAAAAAAATGACACCCTACGTTTAAAAACAGGCCTACAGGAACAAGGTGTACTTTAGAAACCCACTGTAGCAATGAGCCTACAGTATCCATCAATAACACAGCCAGGGTAGATTAGGCAAACTCCTATAGATTCCTCTCTGTCAAAAGACTCTTCTCACTGCTCTAAAAATTGAAAATAGTTTCAAAGGCAAAGGGAATCTGCGAGCTGAAGGCAATTGAAAAAGAGAAAAAAATATTAACTTTGAATAGACACATGGTAATATGATGTGTACGGTGTGTGTGTGTGTGTGTGTCAGACGGTGTCTGGCAGAGACAGAGTTGTGCAGGGGCACACAGGCCTGTGAAAGCTGATGCCGGACACAGTGTCCAGCTGCGAGGGGGTCTCCTCTCCTCCAAGCCCGTTTAACACCCGACACTATGTCCAAGCAATCCTAAACTGATCCATCGCTTAGAGTCCCCTGTCCTCATCAACTGAAAAAGCTGTCCTAATACTGGTATGTTCGCTTTGGCCACATTTTATTTGCACATTCCACGAGAACAACACTTCTTGAATTGCACCGATAGAGACAAGGGGAAAGAAAGAGGTTTGAGAGAAAAAGGAAAACCGTGAGAGACAGACAGACAGACAAAGAGGAAGACAAGCTCAACAGAGCCTCAGCTTCCCCAGTAGACCGGGTCTCCCTCTGCCCTCCCTCTGTCCCGGCAGGCTGTTTCATCAACCTCCCTCACAAAGAAATCAGAACTCAGCACAAACCCAAAGTACTGTAGAATCATTATAAAGCAAGCCGGGAAGTTAAATCACCAAGTCAGTAACGTGCCACTTTACTTGGGACCACGTACGACTACTAAAACAGACAACAGGATCCACCCCAGAACCGGCCAAGCCTTTCTGTTCACCCCAAGGCGTCCCTGGTAACATAATAGATCCCCTCTCTCCTTCCTCGTTGACACTCAGAGCCACCCAACTGGTGACTGTGGCAGCAACAAGCTCATGTTTCATGGAGAGAAAAAAGGATTATCCATCCGAAAGGCAATGCCTACCACCCAGGCCCATTTACCTCTCACAACCAGTAGAACTCTTCTGTTTTGCTCAACCAATAGTTCATTTACATTCGCTTTTTTTATGTCCAAATGTCGCTTGTCAAAGAAAAGTGGCAGTGAAGTAGATAAGGCCCCGTTTTAAACCTTTGTAACCATTAAAACCACCCTGGGTTAAACAGTCATTTGAGACATTGTTTTAAAGACAGTAGTTTCTGTGAAAAATCTATGGACAGTTTGGGGAAGAGGTATGCATGCAGGTTTGGTTTTGTTTGAGTTTCAACTAACAAACAGAGACAGAGAGGGAGCGAGAGGGAGTGAATGAGAGTGAGAGAAACAAAGAGGGAGAGGAATAAGGGGGAAGAGGGAGAGAAAGAGTGGAATGAGATAGACGAATAGAGAGGGAATCAAGGATGACCATTGTATCAACAACATTGGTTAACAAAACTAGATGTATCCTACAGAGTAGAAAGCCTTTAGCAAATTCCACCACCAAAATGAAACAGCGTAGGAATTTATCACTCAAAGTCTATACACAAACGACTGGATTGCAAATGTTAAAACAATAGGAAGAATAAACAGCAAGAAGAAACCCTTAACAACTGGTCGAATAAAATAGACTTTTGTTATTGTTTCATCTCGAGTGGAATATACAACACAGATGCAATATGGCTAGAGGCCCTCCATTATCAGACACATTTTCCTAATACATTTTTATCTCTTCATTATTTTCCTCATCACAAAACTTTGTGATATCCAGTTGTTCGGCAGAGCTGAAGATCATTGCAAGCCTCCCTCTAAGGCATCTGGACCAAACCATTCAGCTTTTTCCACAGTGTTCGTCTTGTGGGTCAAACCATGTGAGGGTACGCTCACTCAAACGAAAACCTCTGACACCAGATCCACCAGAGGGAGCCGCTAGAGTGCAATGGGACCAGGAAACAGCCCAAGCGACTTGTCAGCTAGAATCTCAGTCAAGGCTAGAAACTAGACTGTGGTGCTCAGCTTCATGCTAGGAAAGAATGCCTTAGACCTCCACAGGGGAGGGCCAGATAATTACCTTGTAACACGCAGATTATTCTTGTTCGGAGATGAGAGGGATCCCATAGAATGTAAAACATAGTGTTTCAGGGTCAAAGGTTGAAAAAGACGGCCCTGAGTCTGCAATCTTAAATGGTAGTCCTCCAAATCTGACTGACGCTTTTAGCACTTGTAGTCAGCTTAGCTATACAGGCTTTGACTTACAGCTCTTTCTGAGCCTGGAGGGACCAAAAAAACAACAACGTGTGCATCTCTGGTAACAAAGACACATCTCATTGGAGCCCAGAACCTGAGGCAGAATGCAGCCAGAGACAGCAAGGAGATTTGGAAATATTTAAGTTTGTTGTAGAGCTCTGTTGTGTCCCTGTGTCAATGTAATTGCTGTCCTTTTAATGACCCATTGCTCTATACCTCACAGAGTAGACCATTGTGGCTGAAAACAAGAACATGGCTGTCTTTGCTGGGCTTTGTCTACAATCATTAACAAACATGGAGGATTCATTATTAAGGATACATTTAAATGATTAAACAGTTGGGAAATAAAACGATTTCCAGTTCAGGTGTGCTTAAGGGGAAAGCTCTCCCACAGACACCAATGCAACAGCCCCAGGACCTGGTCTACCCAGCTCATTGACCTTCAGAGAAACAAAAATTAATTCATTCCCTGCCATCTTTCTGCATGTCTTTTCCTTCCATTTGACATTGTCTTTCCCTGACAGCATATTGCTTTTTTTTTCTTTAGTTCTCTCTCCATTTGTCAATGCCTTCTGAGGCATATGAAAAAAAAGTTTAATTGAACCAACGACTTGCTAAAACAAACAAATAAAAAAAGGAATGTTTTCAGACCGAAGGGGCCTTGTTTCATTTGAGTTAGTGCAGTTGGGTCCATTATTGGAGCGTAGCCAAGCATAACAGCCCACTTGAGCTTCTGTCTCCAGAAAATCCATTCGTATCACTCCATATCCCATTTCCATCAAGCCACCTGCTCACATCTTCATTCAGAGAGTTCTAGAAAACGAAATGATGCTTGATTGCCTGCCACCAACATAAGGAACATTGGAGAGGATAAATATGCCCCTGTGTGTTGGGAGGAGGTTAATAAGGTTAGACTGCTAAGACATTCATCACATGAACACAATAAAGGCTATACTTTGCTGATTGTGACATTTTATCAAGCGCCCATAAAAATGCATTACACTTGATGGATGTTAATTCATCACCACACAATTTTCTGGAAGCTTGAGATCTTTTAAAGAAACATAATTGAATGAGCATTTCCTTTGAAAACTAAAAATCTATTTGGGACTGAATTTTCCTAACATTCAACACAACCTTTAGGAGATGGCCTGCCATTTACGCTTTGAAAGAGTTTTTTTGGCAAGGCTAAAATTAGCAAAGAGTTTTTTTTAAATGCACCAAATGAAAAACATATGCGCTTAAATGTACTAACAAGAATCACTTGTCCTCCACTGAGAGTCAGTCTACCAGGAGTAACGAATCATCTCACCGCACAGCTAAGAATGAATAACCTCAGGAACTTACCACCAAAAGCAGCCCAGAGTCATAAAACAGACCTTGAAAGAACATTAGTTAGACCACAAAAGCTTTCAGCAGAATTTCTTTGCAGAGCCTGAGAGCAATGGAAACTCTATGGACACTAAGCAATAAGACAGATGCTTTTAACAAATAGGGATTCACCTTGGAATTGGTAAGCTTCTGGAATCCACACAACACATTAAACTAAAATGTTAAACAAATCTGAAAAACATTACACAAGATGTCAACAAATACAATTTCTGCAAAGATGAGCATAAAGCCTCAAGAAATCCCATTGAGTTCTGAATGACAGAAAAACATACATTGATTTAGATTCATAATATTAAGTTAATCCAATTCCTAAAGCCTCTAAAAGCATTACATCAGAGGACTGACCTGAAATGATTCTTAGCTAAATCCCTTGTTAAGACAAAGGGGCCATTGAAAGGCCTTTGCACACTAGGCAATTTCTTAGAAAATGATTTATTCAATGCATCTCGCTGAGTTTTGTCTCTGGATTTCTTTCCACTGGTTTTAAACCAAATTGAAATAAAGGAATAAGATACCTGCCAAATCAGTGGGTCTAAGAATTGATAGCTCACCCAAAAACCAGAGAAAGGCAAAACAACATGTTGTTGGAAAGTTCAGCTGAAGATGAAAAGTTGATACCCATGATGCACCACTTCCCGCATGGCATGTTGTTGGTGTCAGAGATGGGATCAAAGTACTGCCATTCGGTAGGAAAAATCTCAGTACAAACAAGCTTATGTCAGTCTCTTACGTCACCTGATCCTCACAGAAAATCTGATTATGATCTCAGCAAAGCTGAATCTAGATGGAGATCAGGCTACAGATATGTAGCAAGATTCAGTATGTATTATAAAGAATTGCACTAGTGGTAGAGCGACTGATCGGCCTGTCAAATTATTTAGGGCCAATTTGAGGTTTTCAAAACAACTGGTAACCTGAATTGTTGGTTGCCTGCTTGTTAAGCATGCATTGCAGCATCAAATGAACATTGTGACTGCAGAGAACCTTGGGTAAGTTGCTAGATGGCATGAGATGTATCTTTCAGAAAACAATCAAATATCACATAATCACTAGGTACACACGGTTGATATCACCGGGTAAATTAGATTATACTGTGTTGCATATAATACATTTGATGCCTGTGAATTTATAATCAAATCACAGCCTACATTAACTACTTCAAACGGGTGCTGGTTTAACGTCAGTTATTCACCTAACGGTCAAATTTCCTGAGGACCAACATGATAAGTATAGCCATGTCTCATGAGACATTCGTACCTGTCTGGCTAGCCAGAATGAAAACTCACAATAGCTCACAGTAGCCAAACACCAGGTGCAAGTCCTACAAAGTTTTGCCTGAATCTACCAAACCACAATCCATATCATATCATGCATGTGGCCTTTCAACTGCAGGCAATAACTTCACAGTCCAAAGACACAAAGTTTGTTGGAAAATCGCAACAGGAAGCCATCGGTAGAAAAAGTGACTTGTCCGAAAAAACGTCCTTGATCATGTCCACTTTCTAGCTGAAACATGAGCAAGATGAAGAGGTTAATCTCTTTATACGGAGACATAATATAACTCCAAGATAGCAACAACATATGTGATCAGTGAATTGTGGGTTCCTCATGTTTCGGATACTTTCCTCAGACTTCCCTTCTTCGAACTGAGGCTTTTTTGTGGTTCCAAGGGGCTTCTTAACTTTCCCCAAGTTGCAGTCTAGTATTCTTTAATCTTTATTTAAAGGGTACTGAGGTCAGATCAAAAGAAGATTTAAACAGTTCTCTAGCCTTGACGTCAATTATAGACGTTATGACAGCACTAGGCTAGCAAAAAGTGCTTACTGACTGACGGTTTGATCTGGAATTACTACAGACTATGAGGATAGTCTACGGTGCAGCGCTGCCAAAAGTTCTGCTTATTCTGTGAGACTGTCTCAGCACTGAACCCAACTAACCAAAAGTAACACAAGACTCCCTGAAGTCTGAGGTACCACAGAATGTGTGGCTCAGAGAACATGTTATTTGCACTGCAAAAAGAAAAGTATGTTACATAAGAAGTCCACCTGTCATGGCTGATTGATAGACCCCACCATCATGAGTTAAGTAGATGTAAGGAAAGTACACCTATACAAATGAATCATAACATTTATTAATTACATTTCTTATAAGTGCAATAAGAGTGTTCATTTCTTTTCTGAAAAATGTATTCTAGTTCTTCCAGTGACATATAAAGTTTACTTAAGTAAATTGTAGTTTATTTACAGAGGGAAGCATCCAGTAATGAATAAGGCCTTACAGTTTGTGGAAAACTCCCAGACATTTTGTGGCTTGACACACGTTGGAGTGTTCAGCATATTCAGCTAACATCTTTCAGCCTTTCCTTCCATTGGGGAAAAGCCTCATGTTTAATACTGTTTGAACAGCTCTGCACTCTTCCTATGAGTTACAGCTCAAGAAAAGATCAAAGAAAGCAAAAAAGAACCTACAGGACAGAGACCATTCTTCATGTAAGAAATGAGAAACATTTTGTGCAAAGGGCCTATAAATAGCACCACTTGTTTAATTCATGACAAGCATCTAACAGTCATCATCAAAGTCTAAACAGCTTTTCAGTCTGGTCACTGTATCTCTGAGTAAGGTGTAGAAACAACTCACCTTTCACAAAGACAAGATTAGGTTCAACTTAATCATATAAAAAAAAAACTACCATTGTAAATTATACTACTTAAAATGTATTTAAACAGAAACAAATCTTACATTTTCACTCAAGCTGTTTTAAATTTAATCAGCCCTTATTTAGTTATTGCTATTTTGCCGAAAATGTCACAATCAAACCAGAAAAAAGGAACAGCTGTCGATTCTAACAATGAAAGCTGATTGTGGCTGACTTACAGAGAGAAAATTAAGAGATAAATCAGGGTGCAACTGTCACCCCAGAAATATAAAAGCTGAACGGTATAAGAGCCCTAGGGCCATTCTGCAGTGTCAGTAAAAACATCAGAGGAAGATGGTCACTGTTCCTGGGTCAGTCTTTAGACACTGTTTGTTCAAGCATGTTCCCCTGGCTATTCGTATTTTATCAGAATAGGTAGATGATTGAAATAGCGACAGGAAGGGATAGTAAGAGAGTGAGAGTAAGAGAGTGAGAGTAAGAGAGTGAGAGTAAGAGAGTGAGAGTAAGAGAGTGAGAGAGTGAGATGCACCGAGGACTAGTGTGTCACCTAACCCCATTTTAAGACGGACATGCCGGGTTGTGGGGAAGGCAAGGGTGTATGCTTTCACTCCCGCTTTTTCTTCCTCAAAACGATGGAAAAAGGGCCCACACAAAGCAGGGTTAGATGTCTGCCTGGAAACCATCCGCAAAGATGAAAGCAGTGTGGTGAAGTCACTGGACAAATACGCACCCTTGAGGAAAACAGAGCTTCTCCATTACTGAAAAATGGCATGTTCTATTCCTCATAGCTTTACATCTTTACATGAAGTCAGTGTGTGTGTGTCTGTGTGTGCATTTGACAGTTTTTGGCGAATCTTTGTATGTTTATGCATTTTTTATGTAAATGCAATTCTGTGTATGTAAGCATATCAAGAGACATCTCATGTTGAAACTGGAAGATACACATAAAGAGTTCTAATTCAGCAGAGTATAATACAAGATTGCCACTCTGTAATGGGGGTATGCACTTCCTGAAATGAGTCACACTGTCACGTCCTTCATATCACAAGTCAATGTCAGAAGGATGAACTAAAGCAACTATACAGATGCACAGTAGGTGAAGCCAGCCACAAACATGAGAAAATAAAGAAAATCAATTTGTCATTTAAGATGCTTACTTTGCCTCAGAGCTGAGTCTCTGCATTTGAACATGGATCTGTGAACAGTGAATACACGCACTCAAGAGTTACCATGACAAGGCATCCCAGCCATGCGTGAACAGCAGGTCTGGAAGGAGGATGCGTGTGTGTGTTCTAACATAACTATATTATGGGGACAAAAATGCCCCCAAACTGTGCTTAAATCAGAAACATTTGACTAATGGCCACGTTCTGAATTATACATCAAACCTACCCTGAATTGCAAAATGTACAATTCAGGGTAGGTTTGGAATTAGCAGTTAGGTTCAGGGTTAGGCATTGGGGCTACGTTAACTCACGGCATAAATGTAAGTTCATGAATGTTAGGGATCGGTTGAGGTTAGGATTAGTAAAACAGGATTTTTTTTTGGTGTCCCCATTAAAATGTAAACGTGCGTGTATGAGTGAAAGAGACGCGAGTGTGAGTGTCTCTGTGTGTGAAAGAGTGGAAGGTTGGATGTACTACCTCAGTGAACACTCCAGAGTAACACACTGACCTACTTCCAATGAAAACACACGGAGCTGTGGTTTCATCACCAGCGGCGGCGGCGGCACCAACACTGTCAGGGCAGACACGATCCAGACAAACACAACGTAAACGCGTGCGCGCGCACACACACGCACGCACGCACGCTCCGCGAAACACGTGCCTTTAACACCAACGTAAGCTGAGACGACATGTGCGCGTGTGTTTCCAGCACTTTAGGTGGTTCTCAGGACGTTGGTGCCACCTGGGAAGTCAACCGCCACGCATCTGCGGACATCCCCCCAAGCGCCAGCTGCTGTCAACGGCCCTAAAATGACCCCGACCGCAGCCAAGCACCTCAGCGCACGGGATCGGCAGGTCTTGTAACGTGCCCTCGCGTCCGGTGGAAGTTCCCGTTGGGAGAGAGGTGTTGAAAGCCGGCTGTGGCGCGCGTGGGGGGCGCTGCCCCACTGTTAGATGATAGGAAAACCTCCACAAACATCCACTTCCTCCATGGGGCTGGCTGCGTGACGTAGGAGCAGAGGCCATTGTCGGTTAGACGGCGCAGATGCATTGGCCTTTGTGCGTCTGTCATGACCGCCGTTGATGGGGACAGGAAACAAGAGTGTGTCGCCCAATCGACGAGGCCGCGTTAGCCCGCACCTGCGTGGAACTGAATGGACTATTGTGTTTATGCCGCCGACCAGGTTGTGGGCACAGGCTCAAACCCCCAGGGTTTTTTTTTGGAACTGAGAAGTCGTAAAGGACAAACAGGAAACAGGTTGATGTTGCAGGGTCATGTCCAAATAAGGAAAAGGCATTGCCATATCATTCCATGTCTGGTTTTATTTGTGTATTTGTTTTTTAAGGCTTCGCCAGAGTCTGGTGTAGGGTTCTATGCTTGTGATGGATCACATGTGCCCGAGCAAGGGGTTGGAGACCCAGGTTGGCTCCCAGTCTGTGTCCTTCCTCTCTGTGCCACTTGACTTATCTGTTAGCCTCTCCTTCATACTGGCCAGTCAATAACAATAATAAAATAACCCAAAACCTACAAATAGCCAAAAGGAAAAGGCCTAAATGTTTTGCTACAGAGAAATATAAATGTGCATTCCTTGATGGACACAATGCCATAGTCCATTTTCATCTGTAACAATGCCTTATTATGAGCATGACCCAGCTGTAGGTACTTGGGCTTGCCCTTTGACCTACCAGGCATGCCAATCACAGAGGAGAGTTTTGTCACAGTGCAATTTCATTAAAAACAATGTTTGCTTGGCTGCTTTCATCTGCTTGGACCTATTCCTGTCAGAGTCAGCCAGGGACGGTAGAACTGAGCCCTGACAAAGAGCTCCACAGTACCAGTAGAGACTGGCTAGAGGGGGGTGGGGGAGAGAGGATGTTTTTGGAGAGAGGTAACTTCACACAAACCGCTCAGGGTTCCTGCTTCCTTGAACACAAGGTCATTTCGGGACACATCATAACAGACCAGAAAGAAAAGCCACCTCCAGATGCTAAGTCATGAATTGGTGGAGTCGGGTTGAAAGAAAGTCAATTTTCAATGTCTGCTGCACATTTCCAAGGTCGGGAAAAGAGTAGGACACCACAGAGGTTGGGGTGTAAACTCAGCTCAGAGGGAGACAGAAAGAGAGCAATACTGGGGAGGGGTGCATAAATGCAGAAAATGGTGTCGAGTAAGAAATCAGGGAGAGAGGAAATAAGAGAGATTTAGAGGGAGAGAGGGATGTGGGAAACAAACCCAAAACTGTCAGAGCAAAGAAAGTGATAATGGGGTGGAAGGGAAAATGAGATCGGCAATTATGGAAAACAGAGAGAGTGTAGAAGAGCAGACAGGAAAAGGGCGGGATCGGGTCGAGGAGGTCGTTGTATTCAATTAACATAACTGAAGCGGCAAGGGGATTTTTTTGCTCCCCGTCTAACAAGCTCCTGGCTCCGTCTGTGTAAATCACGGTTCCGCTGACATGCCACAACGGCATGCATTATGGGGCAGCGTCACTATTGCGGCTAGCATATCCATCAGCGCGTAGAACCCGGATCACGGCAGGATGTAGCATTGGAAATGGTTAAGCCTGCGGACACCAAGCCAGACCAAAGACCTCTGGTAAACAAAGCTGCATTGGACTGTCTCCTCAAAGGCTAATAAAAAGATCAGAACACTAATCAGCCCTCCTGAATGCAATTACAGTGTGTGAGGGAGGGAGAAAAATGGAAGGAGATTGAAAGAGAGGGGAAAGAAACGATAGAGAAGCTGACAGGGGATTTGGTTATTCAGTTCAACACGTCTTTTAGTGCAACACATCGTTCTTTATGCAAAGAGTAAGTTGACAGAGGTAGGCCCAGGTGTGTTTGAAGCCAGCAGGCTGACAGTGAGATGGAGCAGCTGGTAGTTAATCTAGCACAGAGCAGTCACTGTAGGTGGTAGCAACTTTCCCCGTCTGTCTCACATTCTCTCTGTCAAAACCTTACATTCCCCAGGATGCAAGGTTTGATGGAGAGACTCCTCTTGACAAACTCCCCCGACTCCACTCGCGGTTTGTTTTATTCCATTCATCCCACCTTCTGAGAAGGTTATTGACTGTTAAAATGTAAGCCATGATGTGTTTTAGCGTCTGCAGACGTAGAATTGAAAGAGTCAGCAATGCATCATCAATGTGTTCAGTCTATCCTGTGTTTTAAAGGCCTATCTGTTGTTCTTGTGATGAAGATCAAAGAATGAATTGTGAGGACTAATGAAGGTGGGTTGAACAATAAGAAGAATACAATGACATGCCTCTCCGAATCTTGGTACAGTGGGGTGTTGTGCTCTGAAAATATATTTTCCCTGTTGCGGGTTCTTACGTCTGCTTGTTACCCAGAGGATAAGTCAACATTGATAAAGGATCGGCTGACACACTAAAAGTCAGATTTTTTAGCTCCCCAAACACACCGAGAAACGACAAAAGTGAGATTGAAAAAAGAAAATGTATATTAGGGCTTCTCTATAACCCAGAATCCTGGGTACACTATCATGGTTTCGAGTTTCCAAAGATGCACACACAAAAGCTCCCTTTTGAAACTCAGGGGAACAGCACATTTCAGCAAAGTGGGGGAAAAATATATATTTTCGGAAAATTCCTCTTTCCAAGGAGTTTCTGCTCAAGAGCTAAAGAACACTGATGGCACTGTGGCTTTTGGTTCAACTCCAATATGTATGAGGAGAGTAGGTTCAAAACCAACAGCAGCGCATTAACAAATGACACCCAATTCCCTGGTTAAAGGAAGTGTTTAGGGAATAGCTCACCATTTAGGACACTGAACATTGAACTCTGTGCTAACAGTGTACAGCTGCTGGGCCCTGATTTATTCGCTATACACCATCCTAAGTTGCTCCCAGCAAAGGGGTTCCTGTATTTGGCCCTTGTAATCTATCGTTTATTTATATTCAAAATCCTCCTTTTATGAGATGTAGTTCCAGCTCAACCTGTTTTACATTGACATTTTAATCCAGAACAATTTACAGTAGTGCATACATTTCCCCCCCCACCCCATGGGAATCCAAAACACAAACACTAGCATTACAAGAACCACACTCTCCCAACCACGCAGGATGACCATCCCACTTTAGAAAGCAGGTTTTGGTGAATTTGGCTAGGCTTGACCATACACGTTGGGACACCTCAGGCCATAAGCAGACATTGGGGTTTTGCAATAGGCAGAGGTGTAAATGGTGCAGACATGGTTGTGGAACGGGCCTAGTCAATGACATGGGTTTAAGATCGCCAGATGGGCTGACACTCCGCTATTTGTGGCATTGTACGCCGAGCAGGCGAAATGCTATAAGCAGAGTAGTACATCATGCACACAATGCAGTTTTTCCAGTTTAAGGTTGTGCAGATACTACATTGGGGGATTGCCAGGCACCACAAACATTAAACACACACAGCCAACAAACGCAGTGATTGATATACAGTACATCCGGGCAAAAGCACAAACCAACTTCATTTTTTTATTTTTTTACAAATACTTCACACTGGATCCTCAGTCCAATGCCTATTAAAAGTCGGGCAGTCAGTCCATTCATCTTCAGATCAAACATATTTCACGGCAGTCCTTCCCTCTCTGATGTCTTTTTTAAATACAACCGGTTTTGAGGGGAGGAGCAGAAAGGCGGCTGAGAGTTGAATCGTGCCAGACGTGCTATTGAGCTGTTGCTATGGTGAGTAAATTAATACCACCTAGTTTCAGGCGATTCTCAAACCCCTACATCCTAAGCTGAGAACAGCCGTTTGTGGACTATGGTCTATTGGTCCTTCCAGCTCTTCTGGCAGCGCAACTCCTGTTTAGCCCAGTCAAAGCTCCTCTCTGTCCTGGCACCCCAGCGGAGGAACAAGCCCCCGTTGATGCCAGGACCCTGTAGCACGGCACTCTGGCCCGCATCCTAAAGCTCACTGGCCTCTGAAGCTAAGCAGGGTTGGTCCCAGTAAGTCCCTGGATGTAAGACCAGATGCTGCTGGATTTGTTGGAGGCCCACAGGGTTTTCCACTGGTTGTGAAGAGGTCCATTGGTCAGATGTTCATCCAACAGAAAACTCTTAGTAAGAGTGACAACCGATCCTAGCCATGTGAAACGAACAGAGCAGTGAATCTCAACCTGCTGAACACCTGAACATAGTGGTGGATATGGACGGGAGAAACTGTATCATGGTATGAATGTGTGACCATTTGGATTTGTCCATTCCCTATGTGTTGTGGTGTACTGCAGCATGGATTTTGACAGCAACATAGTGCTCCAAGCTGTCGCATAACAACTGACTAGAGAAGAACCATAATCTAGATCCTATAATTTGGCTAACAAAAACAGGTTGGTGTTACCTTCTGTTTCCACATAAACAACTGCACGCACCGCACCAACAGGTAGTAAAGTGGGTCAACTCATGTAAGGACTGGTTCACTCACCTTAACCTCAGTTAGCTTTGCAGGCATCCAAGCCACTGGAGGGAGTCACTGAAGTTATTAAAATCCAAAACAGAAAATCCCTCCTGACAACACTTCCTATTGCAAGGCTTTCAAATGCAATGCTGGGATACCGCAGCTGGGTAACTTTCATGAACACTTTGAGGGAAAATGTACAGTTGTGCACAAAAGTTTGCATACCCTTGGAGAATTGGTAATATATGTACCATTTCTAAAGAAAACATGAGTGAGCAAGCAAAACATGTCTTGTATTTCTTTTGGGATTCACATTCAACTGCAGGTCATAACAGAATGGCACAATGCTTAGGGTTTGTGGGCTTGTGCTTAGGGTCATTGCCGTGCTGGAAAGTCCAAGAGCGTCCCATGCGCAGCTTTCATGCAGAAGAATGCAAATTGTCTGCCAGTATTTTCTGAATACATGCTACATTCATCTTGCCATCAATTTTCACAAGATTCCCTGTGCCTTTAGAGCTCACAACACCACCACCATGCTTCACAGAGGGGATGGTATTCTGTTCACTACAGGCCTTGTTGACCCCTCTCCAAAGATAGCGCTTATGGTTGTGACCATAAAGCTCTATTTTGGTATTGTCACTCCAAATTACAGTGTGCCAGAAGCTGTGAGGCGTGTCAAGGTGTTGTCCGCCATATTGTAACCAGGGTTTTTTGTGGCATTGGTGCATTAAAGGCTTCTTTCTGGCAACTCGACCATGTAGCTCATTTTTGTTCAAGTATCGTCGTATTGTGCTCCTTGAAACAACCACACTGACTTTTTCCAGAGCAGCCTGTATTGCTCCTGAAGATACCTGTGGGTTTTTCTTTGTAACCCGAACAATTCTTCTGGCAGTTTTGCCTGAAAGCTTTCTTGGTCTACCTGACCTTGGTTTGGTATAAAGAGATCCCTGAATTTTCCACTTCTAAATAAGTGATTGAACAGTACTGACTGGCATTTGCAAGGCTTTGGATATCTTTTTATATCATTTTCCAGCTTTACAAAGTTCCACTACCTTGTTATTATTATGATTTAAAAATGAGCCAAACAACTATGTCATAGTAAATGGCTTCATATGATCACTGTCCTTAAATAAAAGACAGTTTTTTTGCATAATCAGTCATATTTTCAAAATCGATGCCAAAATTTCACAATTTCTGCCAGGGTATGCAAACTTATGAGCAAGGGCGGAAATCGCGGGGGGGTCAGGGGGGTCGGGACCCCCCCTTTCTGAGGGTTGTCCCCCCTAAAATATAATTAAAATAGGTGTATTGTAAATAATATAATGGTATATACTTAAAATAATTGTGTAAGTAGTAAAACAATACAAATGCAAACGGGGCAACAACAAAAAAAGTTTTAAACATTTTGAGTCCCCCCTGCTTTGCCTCAAAGTGTTTTGGTCCACTGGCTGCTCCCTTTACCTCAGTCACCACCGACACACACGCAGTCGGTGGCGGGAGAAAACAAAGTTTTCAGTAGTTGTGAAACCTCAGTAAGTCCAGGCTATTTTATTCACAATTATACATCGGATGAAGTGATGAAGTTCATCGGATATTTTCTCTCTAATATAGATGATGCTGAGTCATTGATAAATCATCTCAAAAAAATATTATTGTGTAAATTAACTTGTGTAACTTAACTAACAGTTACCTACCAATGTAATATTGTCACCAATGTATTCTGCTTTGTTAGCAATTATAACGTTACTCTCTTGTTTTATAGTAGTTTAAGTTGTTTAATAACGTAGCATAGCCTATCACACACACACACAAATACACACAGTATGGGTGGTTCTCAAAGCGTGAGGCGCGCCCCACTGGTGGGGAATAGAGACGTGACAGGTGGAGCGCGGCAAACAAGAGGAAATGTTCCTTTTTATGCCTTTATATCTTTATCCAGACATCCAAACTGTCCCAGAAGTTATGGGAGTCTTCCGCATATTGATAGCTCTCCTTGACGCCCGCAAATGAGATCAATCAATGGCAAGACCGCGCACTAGACTAGAGAGTGACTGCGCGTGCGCTTGTCCCCCTCCCACCCCCAAAATTAGTGATGGACGTGACGTCGGCATATTAATATTAGCGGTCCATACTTTCGCGCCGGCCTATAGCTGCTATATGTTTTGCGCCAATGGGTAGCAACAGGCTAGTGTATAAATAAATTGTTCAATGTGCCTGTATTATTGGTGTCCCCTTCAAAACTTGCTATTGAAAATTTTTAAGTTTATTGTCCCCCCCAACAGTTAGATGAAATTTTCGCCCATGCTTATGAGCACAACCGTACTTTCCCACCAGCTGTAAATGACTGGATGACTGCATCTGCTAAGGGATTTCATTCTGAAGCCAAGTCAATATATCTAGCCTGCACTCACACCTAGGATATAAGAGATTAATAAATAAACCTAAATGAATTCAACTAGCCTATTACTTTCATAGTTTGAAATCCTGAATATGATTTGAAGAGTGAAAGTGTGAGTATAGAGAGTTTTGAATGAAGGGCTCAAGACACCATTTTGAGATCAAGAATGTTTTGCCACAACACTACGGAAAAAACGAATGCTTACTTTCTTAATTGTAGCAAAGAAATTACAGATTAATTTGCGATAACATTTCTATCTGTAGGAAGGGAGGTTTTCTAAAGTAAACATACAACAAATGTTCCTGAGAGTCTCATCTATATTCTTGAACTATTAGAAAAAACAGCTCTAAGACGAAAACAGAATCACTGTGTTTAATACAACCACATTTCAAGGATATTGGAGGAATTTGGCTGTCCGAACGTTCACGTACCTCAAGAAAATGTTTAAACATGCGAACATCGAATCCTTGTAGAATGCTACAAAATGTTGTCGCAATAATATATGTAGGAACCGGTTGGACTGGGAAGCATGTGCCAGTCTAAATGGAGGCCCTGCCATGAGGTGGTGGCGGGGAGTGGTTGTTGGGGTGTAATTATCTCCTGCC
The DNA here is from genome assembly GCF_011004845.1 of Esox lucius. Lineage (NCBI taxonomy): Eukaryota > Metazoa > Chordata > Actinopteri > Esociformes > Esocidae > Esox > Esox lucius. Next base: position 19,136,915 of record NC_047574.1, read on the forward strand.
TCAGAACAGACGTTGGAAAGGGCTGGCATCAGCCGAGACACGGGGCCCTGGGGAACGGCTCTGTTCTGTGTCAGTCTGCACCTGGCCTGGGAGACGGGCCGGAGACCCTTTCAGACAACCAGGGGCCCGATTTTGAACGAGCCCCACTCCAACATCAAGCCTTTCCGTAGTCACCACATCCGGCAGGCAGGCGTGCACACACACACACGCACACACACACACACATACGCACACACACACACACATACGCACACACGGTATGGACCATTAGGTAAACCAATTACAATTTTGAAGCAAGGAATGTTGCCTTCGTGGAGTCCTTTGGAGACCAGATCTTTATTGATCCGACAGGACGAGCACACGGAGGCAACAGCCATTACACAAGGTTAAAGCATGGTCATTCTTTTCCACTCATGGAAAGGGAATGCATAAGTGCTACCATTTGGTCTAGACCCTTGAATGCGTGCTGTATACAGCCTTCCTGTAAAAATCAGGATCGCCATTAAGAAAAGAAGGTTGCAGAGACTTTCCGCTAGCAACATGTTCATGTAAAATCTGAAATTGCAAGCAGCTATGTAGAATTTCTGGCTATGCGTAATCAATCACTAAGTGGAATCACAAGCTATGTGGAATCACTAGCCTGTTAGCAGTAAACTTGTAGTGTATAGACAGACGTAGCCCAATAATGTGCTCAGCACTGTCCTTTCATGACCAGCTAGGAAAAAGAGGGGCTTCACCTTTTTCATTATGTCAAAACAGCCCTTTGAGCCCTTCCATCTCCTCAACACCACTCTCTCTGATCACATTCTTCACTTCTGGGAAACATCAGATTTGGGACTTACCTGAGACATTCAAAAACACAAATACAAAAAAACTAAAACAATAAAACTAGGCACAAATACTAAAACTTGACAGAGATGTAGTTAACTCCCCCTCTCAATTACTCCGATTGGTGGTTTTCTTAGTTTGGAGGAGGTGGAGTCTTGGCAATTTTCTGGGCATAGTGTGCTAGTCAAATACACAACTACTAGTTCTCTGACCCCTGAACACTCCACAGAGAGACAAAGCCCAGTGACATATTTGGTCTTACGGGCTACTTCACTGATGAAGTGATTGTTAAATCTGCATATGATATCTGTGTGAAAGAGAGGGATTACAGTTCTAAAATCTGTACACGAATTAGGTAAAAGCCTTCAGATGAATGACCAGCAAAGGCTGAAACTTGGCAAAGGGACAGAGGCAACTTGAGAGTGTTCAGAAGTTCCATGTGGATGAAAGTGTAAAACAATGAAAGCAGGAAGAATAAAACATATGGAAAACCAATGCATCATTATTATGAAGGTTTGTTATTCACAGCTTTGATGAAATTTATCAACTTTTAGTAATTTTCTATAATAGCTAGCAAAAACTACAAATCAAAAGGTAGATATAGTTTATAAATATATTAAACATATACCCTTTCATGTCAACAGTATTCCCTGATGGCACTGGCCTCTTTCAGCCATGGCGCCCTGTCACAAAGCAAAAATGGTTCAGGAATGGTTTGAGGAATACAAAAACGAGTTCAAGGTGTTGACTTGGCCTCCATATTTCCCAGATCTCAGTTCAATCAAGCATCTGTGGGATGTGCTGGAGAAACAGGTCCAATCCACGGAAGCCCCACTTCGCAACTTACAGGAATTAAAGGATCTGCTGCTAACGTCTTGGTGCCAGATACCACTGCACACCTTCATAGGTCTAGTGGAGTCCATGCCTTCACGGGTCAGGGCTGTTTTTGCGGCAAAAGGGGGACCTCCACAATATTGGGCAGGTGGTCATAATGTTATGGCTGATCGGTGTACATAATAAACGTTATCAGCAACCATCACTCCTGGGTTCCGGTGGCACGTTGTGTTTGCTAATCCAGGTTTATCATTTTAAATAGCTAATTGACCCTTTTGCAATTTTGTTAGCACAGCTGAAAGCTGTTGCACTGGTTAAGAAAAGCAATAAAACTGGCCTTCTTTAGACTGTTTGAGTATTTGGAGCATCAGCAATTGTGGGTTCGATTACAGGCTCAAAATGGCCAGAAACAAAAAACTTCCTTCTGAAACTCATCAGTCTATTTTTGTTCTGAGAAATGAAGGCTATTCCATGCGAGAACTTGTCAAGAAACTGAAAATCCCCTTGACAGAGCAGCCAAAACGGGCTTTAACCAGAATAGAAAGTGGAGTGGGAGGCCCCGGTGAACAAGTGAGCAAGAGGACAAATACATTAGTGTCTAGTTAGAGAAACAGACACCTCACAAGTCCTCAACTGGCAGCTTCATTAAATAGTACCCACAAAACACAAAACGCCAGTCTCAACGTCAACAATGAAGAGACGACTCCAGGATGCTGGCCTTCTAAGCAGAGTTGGAAAAAAAAGCCATGTTTAGACTGGTCAATAAAAAGAAAAGATTAAGATGGGCAAAAGAACACAAACACTGGACAGAGGAAGATTGATAAAAAGTGTTATGGACAGATGAATCTAGCTTTGAGGTGTTCAAATCACAAAGAAGAACATTCATGAGACACAGATCAAATGAAAAGATGCTGGAGGAGTGCTTGACACAATCTGTCAAGCATCTTGGAGGCAATGTGATGGTCTGAGCGTGCTTTGGTGGTGGTACAGTGGGAGATTTGTACAGGGTAAAAGCAACAAATGGAATATTCTTTGACAAAAACAAAGTTTGAAGTTTCAATTATAAAAAAAATATTCTACCCTTGTCAATAACTATATTTCCTATTAATTTAGCGATATTTCCTAAAACTAATTTCATGTATGTTTTAATGAAAAACAAGGACACTTCTAAGTGACCCCCAATTTTTGAAAGGTAGTGTATGTTTATCACCTAGAGAAACAAATAATGTGGAAAAGCTTATTTTGTCTATTTTTATTACCTAGTTCTTAATTCAGTATTATTCCCCTTCCTACTTCGCGCTGTCCGGTTTATGATTATTGTGGAAGGGGCACCCCTTGCCAATCCATTCTGCTTCATATCACAACGCCCACTTAACCAGGACATTTCTGCTAGTAGGCATGTGCATGAGCAGAACGCAAACAACTCCGATTGACATGAAGCCTGGGCAGCAGAGAGCCCATTTCTCACGCCCCATTGCTTAACCCCCGGGAACTGTCGGCGTTCTGCGATCAGGATAAAAAACACCCGTCCGCAATGATATGGCTGCATTGCCAGGCAGTGAGCACTGCGATACCGGTGAAAATCTACCAAACTGGTTGTGTGGGATCTGGTCCGGCTCATCAGCGTGTAATGCAATAGCCTTCTACACAGGACGCTAGGATCAAAAGGGTCATGGTGGTAACAGTGTCCGCGGAGATCTAGCGGCTTTTGGGCTGTTTATTAACTGGAGACTGCAGGGCCACCTCAGTGTTTCAGAACTGTGACACCTGGCGCGTAGACCACGTAGGGAGTAACCTAACCTTTGACATCCTGAGGTAACAAATGGCATTCCCTGTATACTCGGCTAGAACCACACGTAATCCAATATGGCTGAAACAACGAAACCCTTCAGGCCAGTGATCTCTCTGTCATAACATGTGCATGGTGTGTTCCGTTAGCAGCACATCTGCTGTCATGCCAACATCTCGCCGCAATATCAAACCAAATTGGAACTACTGTAAAAGGTATTTGGGATCATAATAATGCTCCCAATAATGTCATGCAACGTTTGAGTAAGTGCACGCATGACAGGTTACATGAAGGCACTTGGGGCATATACAAGATTTGGATATGGGTGTCTGTCTCCAGATGCCAGGACAAACGCCTGGTCTGTAATCCATTCAGACTCTCAAACAGATCCTAATCCTGAATGTCACTTTAAAATGATTGAATTCAACCCCAGGATGAAGTGCGTGTGTGTTAGTCTGTGTGCAATACATGTGTGTGAGAATGCCAGGGTTTCTGACAAAGCCACTATCAACCTCTTTTTAAAGGGATCTTGGTTGAATTGAGGACAAACAAGGTTTATAAAGAGTTAATGAGTGTTACGTGGTATAGGGTGAAAACATCTGCAGTCGAGACACCAGATCACACTCCTCTACCATCTGTCTCCACCTAGTCTCAAGACCTAAAATCTGATTCAGTACAGCTGCTCAGTATTACTCCATTCCAATCAAACCACCTTATTTCAAACCTTGCCTGGCTAACCAAAATAACCACTTTGGCCAAAAGAGGCTTACGACCACAGAGATTAGCTTCATCTCCACAATTAGTGTTTATTTGAGCATCTATAAGGTAATTTGTAGATTGCAAAAACAACTGAACCAAATACAGAGTAAAGTGGCAATAGAAAAATGATCATAGGCTTTGATACTGTGATTAGTTATTTCATTCAAATGTATCTATTTATTGATGCCTTTGTTTTGTGATTAGAACTCTCAAATCGACTATCACCAAAATGTTATTCTCAAACTGAAGTATAAAGAAAATGTAAAGCAGAGGAAGATTTCAGTTTGGGTCATCAGGCAATTTGGAGTCCCCTGAACCAAATATGGATTTCATGAGTCCTTTCGGCTAACAGACTCTGGTCTGTGTACACAACCGTTAGTCAGGAAGGGCTCCCTTTGTTGAATAGGAAATCTAAACAACTGTATGTGGTGACAAACCACTGTTATACTTCATCTGACAGGGGTATAGAATATATGTTTTTTTCCTATAAGAGAGCAGGGTTTTTGTTTTAGTTTTTATCAACATGAATCCAACACATTTGAGTTTGAGGTCCAACCACCCTAATAAATAACTGTATGACCTCATTCAGTCAAAACATTCATATGCATTTCTAAACCAGAAGTCCAATCCGGACAGTAGGAGTTATACACAAATAGTTAAGAAATATTGTATAGAAATAATAATTCACAAACAATCAACAAAAGCAAGCCACCACTAGGGTGCATTAAAAAAGCTAGAGGACAATTTCTTTCACACTTTGACAGCAAGGAAATAATATCCCATTTTCTGTACGACCCTCTGGACCTCTTTGAAGAATGAATGCAGCCCCCAGGCAAAATTAGTTTGACACCTTGGGGTTAAACTATGCAGAACTGCTGTAAGTAGGCTATACAGCCTCTTCAAAATGAGGATAAACCATATCAGGATTGGTTTGAACCACAGACCCACTCCAGCCGAACCATTTGCATTACATCAAAGACAGGCCTGGGAGGAATTACATGTGTTGCGTGAGGACAGTAACTGAACACTTCTCGTGCATCTATCTCAAACCCTGCTCCTGCTCCAGTTTCCTTGTGATATTAATATCAGTGGAATGAAAAAGAAGATGCTCTGCTGAAGTGTGAAGACACAAGAAGAGGGAACGAGAAGAGGATACTCACAAGTCGTCGTGGTACATTTACATTATAGATGTTTAACTTTCAAAATGGCTTTCATCTAAGATGAGTGCGGCGTCAAGGGCACTTCACTTTTCAGCCTCAAATGGAAACAAGACTAGAGATAACAAATCCAAATGAAAGCCAGGACGACCGTCGGCATAGCTGAGTGGCTATCCTCAAATAGGCAACTTAAGGTAAATATTTAATATTTATCCTGGGGGTTCACATGGATATGACTCATATATATGAAATAGATTGTCTGGCTTTGCACAAAGGCCATCCTTATAAGGCATGAAACATTGATTTCATAGAGACCAAACGTTAGCACAAACACCGATGTTCCCCACAGAGATATAGAAGTTCACTATTGTACCACGCACCGACAGCACTGATTATTTCTCCCATAGGGTTCTTTCCAGTGTGTCTATGAGTATGTTTGTGTGTGTGTGTGTGTGTGTGTGTGGCCGATGTTGTTGTGAGAGTACCTGGGCCTACATATCACCCCCCCCCCCCCCCCCCCCCCCCCCCCCGCCAAGCCCTCCACACAGAGGACACATTCATCCTTAAGTGAGGGGTTGGGGAGTGGAGGTAGGGAGGTTGGGTGGAGTGCTTGCTCTCAACTTCAGCAAGGGGGATTTTTCTAAAGCAAACACATGCTGTACACAGAAGAAGCACCACACTTGTGATGCAGCGAACTTCAGCTCATCTGATAGGCAGGGATGAAAACATACCTTTGACATGAGAGCTATTAGAGCAATTACAGAAATGTGGGGGAAAGAAGAAGCCGAAACAAGAGAGCTAAAGAGTTAATGGGCCAGATCATTAGCAGGATAAGAACATTCCTTTCCTAAAACTAGGAAGGATCAATGGCTTGACATTAGCTTTTTTTCTTAGCTTTCTAACACCCTGCGGAGGCTATGAAATGTTGCTTTGGAAGAATACTGACATTTTTCCCTCCCTGTGCCTTATATCATACACATTAGAAAAGCATAGTAGCTGACCATGAAGACAGAATATCAACTGAGAGTGTGAAATTCTAAATAAATCTAGAAGATAGTCTTTATTGTTGGTTTCTTTGTGGAATGTGAAGGGTCTTCCCCATTGTGGGACACACAAACTATTTTGTAACCCCATCTTTCTTTTAATTTTGAGCACTTTGGCTGTGAGTGAATTGCAATACAAATTAAATTCATTAATTATAACTGTTTCCTATTACAATAAGGCTAACCTTAATACCATGGGTGGGCTGTATAGGCCTACTAATTACAAGATAACAGAGTAATTCGTACTTACCTGAAATTACACAAATGATCTAATGCAAATAAAGTAATATTTTTGCGCGTTACCCTCTTTACAGCAAGTAAACACCAATCTTTAGATGTTATGTTAACATGTTATTCTACACAGGTTGTGGAGCTCAAAATGCAGGGTGTAAACCTCAGCATAGACGGCATACAAAATCAACACTTTAACTTTTTACACCTTCACAGACGGCACAATAACAGGCTAATGTAGGCAAATGTAAAGAAACGTGAAACGTATAAAGATATAGTAAGCTATGTTTTATCATGGGGCACAAGGTGTATGGAACCAAAAGTGTATTCCATGGTGTAGGCTAGTGTAGGCATGTTCAAATTTTATAATGAAATGTATAGAAAGTCAGCTCTTTCTTTCCTAAAAGTAGCATACTTTTTTAGACAAATGTTACTGCCCGTTTGCCGTGAAGGTCCCGCATTTTTGCTTACCTTTCATGCAAAGGAAGCCAATGGAGAGGAAGGTAGCCACCGGTGTCGTTCTTGTGTTGGTAACCGTAGAGTTTATATTGCCTCCCCGCCGTTGTCTGTCATTCTTCGTAGGTAGTTCCATGATTGTAGTCTAAACGGTAAATCTCTCACCAGTTGCAAACCAGCAGTAGGAGACTGTAACGACCAAAGGAAAACTAAGAACTCCGTACGTTAACGTCTGCGTAAAATGAGCACAACCTCTGCGGGTCGCGCTGAAGATATGACAACCCAGAGTAAGCTACTTCAACAGCCTTTCTTTGAAATACGAAGAGGCAAGAAAACCTCCCTCAAAGGTCACTGTACGGAGAGGACAGTAAAGTTAAATACAAAAAACAAGTTTGCCATATGTTGTTCTTGTAGTCACTAATATAAATGCAGGCCATATAGCCTGACAAATGAACTAGACTAATATTCAAAATCTTCCTGTTGACTTCTCACTCCACCTATCTGTTATGAGCCGTTCCCCTAGAAATCCGATCGTAAGACCTGTTCTGTCCTGAACTCACACATGCCTCTATAACCAGCGGTGTGCGGGGAACTCGCCTTCCCTCCTGTCTTGCGTCCTCAGTCCCATTGCCGCTGCTTCCGGTACAGGCTAGAAATCGCTTACTCGGGATAGAAAATACAATGCTGCTACCCTCCGGTTGAAAGTAGTCAGAAGAGATGTAATTTGCTTTTGTGTTGCCTATTGACAACTCTTCTGGAAACCCTTTGAATCATCTAAATGTTTTTAAAAAAAAGCAATGCTACATGTGTATTATCTGGAGTTTGTGAAAAGTTCTATAACTTCGTCATTGATTATCAAACAATGATTATGGAGTGAAAGTGGACAATTACATTTGTCAAAACTTTAAATGCTTTGTTGACCCCTATCGCTATGACTTACCAGAAAATTAATTCATAATACTGAATTATATTAAGTTGAATTTTCGAAATACAAAGACGGCAAAACAACAATAGGGTATTGTCATTTAATGTGATTGCTGCCAAATTACATTAACTTATATTTGGCTCTATACCTGTAACTTTCAGTAACTGTAATTCAATGCGCAAAAAACATAAACGTAGGCTACATTCACTCTGTACAATCCTGCCTCTAAGTCTGAATTTAAACAATAACACGACTAGTCCCCTCCCCTCCTCTTCCCTTACTTAATGAAACCGGATTTGTATTTGCTAGTCCAGGATAGTTTAGGGTGGGAAGAATTGTTCTGCGAGCATGAGGAGCCACTTATAAAGTGATTGACGGACCTGCGACAGGTGTTCAAGTCCAAGTGGGCAATATCGCAGATCGATCTGGACAATTTTGTGGAACAATTATTTGAATCATTAACTGCAGATGTATTCTGGTTATTTATGAATGTATTTATGCTATAGTACAGTAAACATATTACATATGTCCCCTTTAAAATATACAGAACAGTATAAAAATGTATATACATTGACATTGGACAATAGATTTTTTTTACAAACAACGCTATATATAATCTTAACAGACTGAAACCTTGAGATAGTTAGGGATGAGTTGAATCGCAGAGCGAAGGAAATGCAGCCAACAAGTGCTCAGTGTATGTGGCAACTTCTTCAAGACAGTCGGAAAAGCATTACGCGTTCACTACCTCATGAAGAGGGTTGAGAGGCCACCAAAATAAAGATGTCAAGTCAAAGAATTTACAAAATGTCATGTATTTTGATCTGTTTAACGCTTTTTTGGTTGCTACATGATTCCATGTGTTATTTCATAATTTTAATGTCTTCACTATTATTATACAATGTGGAAAATATTAAAACTGAAGAAATACCCAAAATGTATACATTTTGTCTAATGGTATCAGATGTGTTTAGGTTTTTATTTAAAGTTGCATGACAATAAACATAAATAATTTTAAAGTAAAATCAGTGACAACCAGATTTTTTTATTTTTATTAATAACTAAAATAATCATGAAAATCAGGGTAGATTTTAACAAACACTACATTAAGAAATTTTTAAAATACTTTATAGGTGTCTCACATTTCATGTACAAGCTCATAAATAACACCCAGAGACATGCATACATCCACTGAAAACCAATTACTCCTTTTTAAAATCCATCTGCTTTTGTTTATAAGGTAAATATCTCCTAATGTTAAATGTAAATCCTTTTGTTATCCAATGATTTTATTTCATGAAAAGGCACCCAATTGTAGGTATGGTATTAATTAAAGTCTTTCATTTTGCAAAACTTTAATGCCTTTACACATGCTATACTTGCTGTGTACTTGCTAGCCATGAAATGGTTAAATTGAGACAGAGTGGAGAAGATAATCTTTTATAGTAGCCTTATCTGAAGTGGACAGATGCACATAACATGATTCATTTTAAAATCAGGTTTCCAAGATAACCTACAGTACTTCTAACAGGCCTAATGATAAACCTAACAATTTAATTAGGGCTACTAGCAATAAACTCAGCAGTGCTGGCGCTACAACGAATATGTTGGATGGGCATTTGATTTCCATGAGTGGGCATGTTTATCCTACTTGCCAGTGTAGAATTGTAACATCAGCATGAGGAAAGGAAAACAAATATTTCTGGCTTGCATGGCTTACTGAGGCTATATAATAGCAAAATACTCAGCTGTCAATCAAATTCGAAAGCTTTTATTGACTGCAGTAGTTACACATTCTTTGTAGCTTAATGATCACATCACTCAATAAAGCACATCTTCTATTGCATTTACAGATGAAGGCGAAAGAGCTACATTCCCAAATCTAATTAAGTACAGTATTGTCTTACCCAAATTATTGGGGGGGGGGGGGGGGGGCAGCCCCCCATGTCCCCCTATGCCACGGGGTCTGAAACTAGGAAAGGCACAATAGCAGAATCCGTAAAAATGACCATGCATATGGACTTGCTATTGGAGTTGTTAGAGTAATATTGATGTTAAGCCTAACCAGACAGACACAGCCTTCCAACTGCAGAAGTGGGCTGGCAGGGAAGGCATCACTGATGGGATATGGCAGGGATTGGTGCCACGTTGGTTGGTCCAGCTGGCACATGCAGCAGCTCTGGTGCATTCACTCAGCTTGGCTGCCTCAGAACCTTCAGGCAAATGAAACTGTCACAGGAAACTAGCCAGGTCCAAGACGACCTTACCTTTTAATCTTTGAAACAATCTGAACTGTACTGTGCTGGCCTGGTTGAGATCCAACTATACTAGAAAGGGCATTGTGAAAAACACAAAAGATGACCAAAATCGACACAGACGTCATCACAGTTGCATTACCACCAACTCTGAGACAGAGGAATTATGGTCAGACACATGCTATAGTTCTGTTTCACTCTGGTAAGGACAGTCTGATTATCATAGAAGGGGAAGTGGCACTACTGTTTCATAATTAGGCAATTAGAAAAATATTATATATATTAATTTCAGCACTACTATATACACAATTAGACATTTACTTTCCCATGTCAATGTTTTTTTAATCAACATTGTGATATTAATAGCATTAATTTTGTACCACATTTTTCATACTATTAAAGCCCAAAGGTACATCTTTGCAACTTTTCCAAATAATCCAAAAACAGATCAGTAAAAAACAAAAAGCAAATTAGGAAAATTCCAAGTATTTCTAAAGGGTAATACATTGTTATTTTGATCTATTCTTGGGTCTTACACGGTTCAAATATAAAATACAGTTGAAAACTTTGTAATGATCAGTGATGTTTGTAACATTTAACATTAGCATTTGAAGCCTGACATCACTGAAAAGGTTTCCATAGAATTTAAAATCTTCAGTCTTGGCTGTCTTAACAGGCAACCTGAGATACAGTAGAGAAACTCAATCAGTCATGAAAAAAATGACACTTATCCTCTGAAGTCTAATAGTATGCTGTCACATTCTGAGTATAATGAACTCATCAACTCAAGTATGCCTCTTGATTCCAAGAAGGCCTGAAGGAAGCTCGTACATGTAAATTTGACAGTTCTCGAGTTCAGTTTGAGTGAGCCCTGTGATATGAAAATCAAAGAACCTAGGCTCCATACAGACTGTCTAACCAGGGCAGCCAATACAAACTCTGACAGATTTTGTGTGAAGGAGGAAAATGGGGCAGGGGCATGCTATCAAAATGATTGGTTTTGGTTTTTCCTAGTCTGCGCTTTATTTTATTAACCTAACATCCAGAGGAAATGTAGGTCAAAATTAACTGGTTGTAGAAACGACCACTCTATAGAAACTTCCCTCATGCAATTTATCATAGTAGGATCTGTTGACATAATGACAGAACAGAAGGAAGAGGGGAAAATCTACTGATCCAAAGACATAACTGACAGCTGAAGCGAATGAGGTGTCAAATACATTTGTCAAAAACAAGAGCCAGGATCAGTTCATGGCCAGCAGAATGTTAGGCCGAGGTTTGATACTGTAGCAGTAATTGATAAGTTGATCTAGTAAAACGATGTATGGGGCACAATGTATGGCACAGGAAATACCAGAATAAGTCCATCAAAACCATTTTCCCCACAAAGGGTTTACAATACATCGCTGGTAAGTTCTTCTAGGGCTTGAACGACACATTACCGGTGCTTTAGTGTTTAGCAGTGAAACCATTGAGGATAGAAATGTACTTGGCTGAAAGGCCAGCCACCTTAGTGTCAACGGTTATTGGTTAAACTGAAAATGTGCTAAAGTTGGCTTGCTAACTTAAATACCCACTGTAGTTATACACCCCTCACATTTCTCCCAGTCTAACCTAACATGGCAGGCAGAACTGAAGGTAGAATTAATATGAGTGTTGCCCCTTGTTGACATGTGAAAACGCTCTCCATTTTCTGTGAAAACCAGAACTTGTGTGAGGCGAATGCCATGGAGGGTGCTGGCCTTTCTAAAACAGACTTCATAAAATTTCCTTTCCTAGAACAGAGTGCCAAACATTTTTTTATTCATAGACAGACAAGCAGATGACCCGACAGTGTCCAGCTAACATATTCAGTAGAACTTGTAAGAACCAAGACAGACAGGACAGAATGAACCTTCCAAGAACAGATGCAGCCTATTGTTCAGCTGGACATTAATAGCTCTTAAGACTAAAAATATTAATATTTAAAACCGGTAGCCTTCACATCTCACAAATCCTGATTAAAAAGGGGCAGATGTCGAACTACTACGTACCAATATTAAAAGGATGACAAAAACATCCAGGCATACAATTATGGCACACCATAGCAAAACTGTTTAAGAGGTCAAACAATGTTAAACAATAACGGTTTCTCATGAAGGACATTTTGTACTAGGCGAATAACATCCAAAATGCATTACAACCATGTCCTTTATTAGCATTCACCACTGATTTTCGTTACAATTGATCAAACAGAAGAGACCCATCCGAGAGCTGTGTAAAATTAAAATTCCAAAAGCAAATACTTAGCAATTCATCATATAAAGAAACTCAATGTTAAACCAAAGCGCCCTCCGATAGCTATCATAACGGAGTAAGCTCACTGAGTGCAATCAAGCCATTTTATTAATGACGTTCCCAGCATCTTATATTAGCAGGTGACTCAGGTCACCAGTTGGTGGCAGCTGTGAGCTAAACGTCACTCAATCAATGATCACTTCCCAATTGGCACTCCACTCTCCATTTAGTATGGTACTTTTGACAAAACCACAGTAGAGTGCAATTCAGAATGCATAATATGACTTCAGTGGTCATATTCAACTGAACAATTAACTAAAGTGTTTAATTCTATAAGCTCTTAATATCTAGAGCCTTCTAACAAAACCCTATCTCCCCAGCAAAGGAAACACCACATGCATTTACAAAGGGTTCATGAATCTTCAGCTTATTTCAGTCCAGCTAAAAGAAAGCAGACTGGTTTCATGAACGGGGGGTTACAGTATTTCTGCAGGGAGAAAATGAAAACGTTCTTTTCACAGGAAGATTAAAATGCTAAAAACATACATGTTAAAACTGAGTAGATGGCACAGGAAGACAAAATAAACATGAAATCATAGGGTTCAGCTCAAACAACAATATCTTGTGGTGTACAGCATACGGTCTTTAAAGAAAATAGCAGGAATGGCGATGTCGATTTACAGATGCAACAAAATTATATACAAGGATATGCAGGAAATGCACAAGAGGTAAGTTTGTTTCCTGCATGGCCGTTTCCAGTCGAAACTCATCCACCTACGGAGATGCATGCCAGTTGCAGGAAATGCCCGTTTGTCAGTGTGTTCTATTATTCCATAGCCGTCATGCTCTAAATATCAGAAAACACTGCTTCACTAGTGGGGGGAAATGGGGGGGGGGGGGGGGGGGGGGGGAGAGGGTATGGGAGGAGATCCTGATTGAGAAGCGATCTAGTTTTCAGGACTCAAGCGTCTGAAAGATACGTTCAAATCTTATCTTTGGGAATGCGGCTGTTAAGACTGAAGTGCAAAACGGTTGTCTTTAGGACAGTGGTTGTGGTAGAATGATGAGTCTCTCTGGAGTTCTGGCTCTGGGAACAGACTGTGGGTAGGAGGTGGGTGTTTCTTTGGGACAGTGGTTATTATAGTGAGTCAGCGGGCTGCTCAGCTTTCAGTTTCCATGGTACAGATCGACAGTGCTGGAGCTCAGGGGCCGGCTCACCTTCAGTCCGTTGATCCCCGGGCCCTAAGAAGAGACAGAGGCAGGATTGGGGTGCGGAAATATGCCTTATCATTAAAGGGGGGGGGGGGGATGGGCACCTCACAATACGCGTTCAATAACAGACATGGTGGCGGTGGATCAGACGTCTGAGGGAGCTTTAGTCAGCCGGAACAATATATCAGTAGCTTCTAGGCATTTTGCGAATCACATTCACCACAGCCCTTGCTACCTAGATATTGATTACCATTAGAAATCATTGAGTTGTCATGCTACCAACGTACAATACACGATCTTCCTGCACTGACAGGTAATTTGTACGGATACATTCTTGAAGTATTGAAAACATTTTCAGCAGGTAGACAGGGCCTCTCACCTGGAAGCTGTCTAGGTCACTGGACTTATTCAGGTAGTTCAGGGAGGCAGCTCTCTTCATACTGCAAAAAGAAAGCATAAAAGCTGAGAAGCTGCTCTTTTAGGTATCAAAATGGGATTCTTTCAACCCACTGCAATCAGGTAATATTGGCCAATCAGTGATTTGACTGTGTGGACTTGGAAACTGCAAAGACCAGTAACCACAACATGCCCTAGTACCATGCTGGTCTTTGATAGGAGAGACAAAGGGGTTATGGTGTTGTACTTACTTGCTGGTTCTGCTTGGTTCTAGAGGTCCATTTCCTTGGAGTTTCTTAACCAGTAGCTCACTACTCCGGCGCAGAACGTCTCTCAGTTTGCCCAGGGAACCACTGCGCTGTAGTGCTCCGCTACCATCCTGCAGGTACACCCAGACATCACTCCCTTCACATTCCTAACAGAAGACCATGCATCCCAGCAGGCCACACTGCACAAGGACACACTACTGGCTTCCATTTCCTTTCACGTTCATTTCAAATACGGACATCAGTGGACATTGAGGCAGTCAATGAACAGTCAATTGGAAATGTGTTTTACAGAAAGGATGATTCGTTTCAGGCAAGTCATCAGACAACAAATGGATGCCTGTAGCAGCACTCCAATCACATGATCACCGTCATTGAATCTGTCGAGCTCACTGCTGTCAAAAACATTTAAATAATAATCTCACCTTGCTGAAAAGCGACCTCAAGCCTGTCTCAGACATATCACCACCAACCTTAAAATGAGGTCCAGCTCATTTGGGGAGGGGGGGGATACAATGCAGCTGATCATTTGGGGAGGGGGGGGCTACAATGCAGCTGATCATTTAGGGAGATGGGGGCTACAATGCAGCTGATCATTTGGGGAGGGGGGAGCTAAAATGCAGCTGATCATTTGGGTAAGGGGGGGGGCCTACAATGCAGCTGATCATTTGGGAATGGGGGATACAATGCAGCTGATCATTTGGGGAGGGGGGGGGCTACAATGCAGCTGATCATTTAGGGAGATGGGGGCTACAATGCAGCTGATCATTTGGGGAGATGGGGGCTACAATGCAGCTGATCATTTGGGGAGGTGGGCTACAATGCATCCCTTGATCCCTTTTAACTTAGAATTGGTCACTTATTTTGTCTTTTATATCAATAACTGGTTTACAAGTAGAAATGTTTCAGCTTCAAAGAGATTTTAGATGGATGATGAGACAGGGGAGCACCTTTGAGTCTACAGTCCCTGACAAAAGTCTTGTCGCTTATCTATTTTGTAGAAACACCGCTATTAACCTGACTTTTAATTAATCAATTGGTGTTAGAAATAGCTCATAAGAAAAGCTAAAACCCTCCCAAATGATGTTTAATGCACTGAAATAAATTAGTTTCACTGAAAAAATATTTATCATTTAATCAAGACAGAAAGGTCAAATTTTGGCAAGACAAAAGTTTTGTCACCTATACAGAAATTGAACAAATTTACTGCAAATACAAAAATATGTCAGCAAATTAAGTAGTGGTGCTGTGAGATCCAAATGTAATATCTTGTATGACTTCCATGAGCTTGAAGGACTGCATCCATGCGGTTTGGCAAGGATTCATACAATTTATTGAAGAAGTCATCAGGAATAGCAAAGAAAGCAGTCTTGCATGCCTCCCAGAATTCATCAATATTCTTTGGTTTCGTCTTCCATGCTTCCTCTTTCATCCTACCCCACATATGCTCAATGATGTTCATGTCTGGTGACTGGGCTGGCCAATCCTGGAGCATCTTGATCTTCTTCACCTTGAGGAACTTTGATGTGGAGATGGAAGTATGCGATGGAGCACCATCCTGCTGTAGAATTTGGCCTCTTTTATGGTTGGGAATATAAGAAGTAGCTAAGATTTCTTGGTATTTTGGACTATTGATGTTGCTTTCCACCCTGCAGATCTCTCGCACACCCCCATACTGGATGTAACCCCAGACCATGAATTTTCCGCCACCAAACTTCAGTTTTCTGAGTGAATCTCGGATCCATGCGGGCTCCAGTAGGTCTCCTGCAATATTTGCGGTGACTGTGGTGTAATTCAACAGAAGATTCATCTGAAAAATCCACCTTCTTCCACTTTTCCAGCATCCATCCTATTAGCAGGCTGTGGGCTTGTCTTTTGTTTAGTGCTGGCTTCTGGGCACTGATTCGACCATGGAGGCCATTTCGAGACAGAATCCGACAAACTGTTCTGGTTGACACAGGGAATTCAGGTGACCAGGTCTCATGGAGCTCTGCTGCAGTGGAAAAGGGGCTGGCCTTGGATTTTTGAGCCAACAAACAGTCCTCTCGAGCAGTTGTCTTGCGGGGTCTGCCTGATCTGGGCTTGTCAAAAACGTCTCCAGTGTCTTCAAATGTTTTTTTTATCCTCTGTACTTGACGCTGAGACACATTGAAGGTGTCTGCCACATCAGCAGTGGATCTGATCTTCAGCCTCTTGATAATCAAAACTTTGGTCTCAGGGTGAATCTTAGGTATGTTTGCAGAGGTCTAGTTGCAGTTGACGGGAAGATCTAGTGTACTGGGGTTGTTTTTATACACACCTGAGACCTAATTGATCCATTATTAGTCACAGGTGAAGCTCATATGACAAGGCGACAACACTTATGTCTTTGCAAAAATGGACTCAATGGGCTTTACCAAGCTGTGAATATTAGAATACTTTTTGACAGTTTCGTTTTGCACTGAAACATTATTACAAAAGCTGTTGGGATTGAAATGAGCCATTTCTTGTAAAGACATCTTGATTAGAAATATATTTCAGCGGCACTTCAGGTCAATTTGGACACAAGTGACAAGACTTTTGTCGGGGACTGTATAAATACCTTCAAAATTTTATTTTTGTATAATTATTAAATCATTTAAATCTACTGTTCAATTTCTCCATTCATCTTCAAATATTGTGAACAGATGTGGCCCAAGTATGTTTCGGCATACAATCTTGAAGACAGCTACATATCAAAATGGCCAGCAGAGAGCACAAGACAGCCTTGCATTTTACTTTAGCACAACATAACATGAAGGGAGCTTTTCATGAACCTGAAAAGAGATCGAGAAAGATACGACACACTTCACAAATGAAAAACTTTTATTTCAGAACACCAACAAGTGTTGGTGCAACAATCACGACAATGCAAGAACACATGGTAAAGTTTAAGCAGCTCTACGCTCTAGGCGTGTGCTACCATGGAGCTTCCGCCTGCCCTAATGAACAGCAGTTGATGCTAGAATATCAATGAGAGATACATTACAATAAATAATCAGCATTCCACTATAACACAAACACATTGGCAGAACCACGCGAGAAACAGTGTTGCTTCACTCCGTCACTTATGGTGTGGCTATGATTTATGCGGAGGACTGGTAAATCAAGCTAATGGACAGTTAAAAAGCCTATGCGATGAGTGCTCTACACACATTCGGATAGTTAAACACTTTGGCCAATAAGCTGTAGTTATGGGTTTTGTTGCCCAAAACGAAGCCTAGTCAGAATGTACAATGTTCAACGGTAATGAAGTGTGCAACGTAATGAAGGCATCAAATCCCATGTGTTCAAAAACTGTATTGCCATAGAGAACCAAATATACATTTTCTCCGACAGTAACACTAATTTGTCTGGTATAATCTGAACAACAACGTAATTAAAGGCATATAGTGGGTCGTCAAGTCACTAACTTACCCTTGGTCACAAAGGTTTGAACATTTCTTTATTAGACAACTGACGCGCTGTTGCTTGAACGGGTATGTTTCAAGAACGTTACATAGTGGTGTCGTCAATAGCATTTAACCATTCAAGCGTCATTCCCTTTTTAAATGAAACCATGGCAACGATAAGCAATAGCCCTACGGAAAAGGTGTGAAAAGTACAAAGAAATTTACTCAGCTGTATTCACTAATGTAGAGAAGTTCAGTACTAGGACCGAAATGGACAGGAAAAGAGAGTTCATAGTTAACCTATGAACTTGATATAATTTTTTGTTGTCTTTATGCGATTTATCAACCAAGACCCCTGGTTAGTTCTGAACTGCCTTCATCAGTTCATTTAGGTCTTAATCGTAAACTTTCCAAAACTGGTGAACACATCTGAATCAAAGACCAGAACAAATTAAGCTCTAGGGATATTGCGGAGGTTTTGCCTTTGTCAAAAGGATGAATCAGGCCTTCTATGTGACTCACAGAATGAAAGAATAAAAAAATACTGAGTCCAATAAAGGGATTTTTCAACCAAATGCCAAAATGGTACATTTATGTCCTTATGGTGTGTGAGGTCTTTAGATAAAGTAGGTCAAGAATCAATCCTTTAGTTAAGTTTCTCTGGCATTACTTCTAAGTGCTAGCATTTTAGCATTCATGCTACAAATCCATCCAAGTTCAAAAACCTATAATTGCATTATTCACTCATTGTTTGAAAATAAGTTCTTAAATAATTTTCCTATGAGATTAATACAACTATAATATCAGTACCATGATTGTGGCATTTGTGAAACAAATCCTATTCAGAAATGGTACCAATATAGGTGTCGTTCATACCGTACATCATGGTCCAATCATATTATCATATTATCTATAAGGAGCTTTGTTGAGCCTCATAATCAATTTCAGAAACTTTTGTTCGATTTGGATATTATGCCTAAAAAATGCTAATATAGCTCTCTAAACTTTAATAGGATTTTTGCCACAAATGTTAAAATGCAAGCATCTGCAAACCGTATCCACATACTGCTTACAGGTTAAGGACACAGATGGGTGAAATACTCATTTGAGACAATCACCCAGTGTTAATACCAACAGTGATTACTTACTGTATAGAAGATTAGATTACCAATGCATTTCTCTGCCATCAAAACACAGCAAGCATAATGAAAGATAAATAAAAAAACAAGTAAAAATGGAATAGGAAAAACAAAATCTTGATTTTAAAAGATCTTGTGAACACAAAGTAGTTAGTTAGCCTACCTAATGTCATACGCCAAAGCCTGGGTAGCAAAAGTACCTCTTTAAAACAGCTCTGTTTTTTGATCTTAGGAATATGTATACATCTTTACAAATGATTAAATTAAGTTCAAGGGAGCAAATAAGTGAGTTTTTAACTAGAAGATACTAGCCACTGCTGCTTAAATAAAAGGCACCAGTTGTCTTAACTTGACAATCCAAGCCATTTTGTATTTGATCAGACTACTCGTTGTGCATGCGTGTTTTGCATGCGTGTGTGTGCTCTCGAAAGCAAAGCGATTCCAACACAAACACAACCCTGGAATAACGCAAAGCAACAGTAAAATCCTATAGGACGCAGACAGTGAACCTAAGCTCTGTGGTGAAGGCAAGCGGCCACGTGTTGTCATGGTAACATACTAGGTTTTTCGGACAGATGTAAAGGGCAGCGGGAGTGGTTGCAGGTCACATAGACACAGATTCGCCATTGTCCATATCATTCTGGCATTCCTGGTTTGCTCTGTGTGTTCCCCACAGGCCACCATATTTCCAAACTCAACCCTCTTCTGTCACGACAATATTAAATACAGTTTAACACCTTAACATTACAACTGGATGTTAGGAGGGTAGAGAGAGTTTTACAGGTGAACCTGATATGCATGACATCTTGTTACAGGAAAAGGGAGAGTAAACTCAGACAATCGTGACAAAGTAATGCATGAAAGAAAAGGATGAAGAGAGAGAGAGAGCGATGAGAGGAATTGATCAAAAGGAAACCAAACATCCCAGCGGTTTTCAGTAGAGAGACAGAGATGCCAACGAGGAGCGGTCTCGCCGAGAAACACCAGGAATGACAGAGGGGGTTTTCATTTGGTGCTAGGAGAGGAGACAAGGCCAGGGGGAATCGAGTCGACAAAAACATCCTTTGCTATTTTGGTTGGGGAAGAGGAGAGAAGGATGGAGGAATAATCTTGATGTGGGCTTAGGCCTGATGGAAAGAGAGAGAGAAAAAACACACACAGAAAAAGCATTTGATTAAACGCATCGGGGTGGGGCATCTCCTGATCAAACTCTTCAACCTATTCAGCCTATTCAAAAGTTAACACGTGCCCTCGGCCAAATCAGCACTGCGGTATCGGCTACTATGAATCTCTATTGACTCGTTTTGTTTTTTTTAAAGAAAAAGCAAGAATGCCTCTATTGAAACAATGCGTTGCGTGAACTCGGGCCTAACGGTTTATCCACTCACCATTTCAGCTTCACCGCAACACAGGAAATGAATGACTCGTCGTTAAATACATTCCAGTTACCTTTCAAGTCATCCAACCACCCAGCTAGGTGGCAACACCCCCGATGTGCACACTTTCATAATGAAACCGGCTCAAGCCTTTGGATGCGACAACAGCCTTTGCCTTGGTCCAGTGCTGGCCAGTCACTGTGACTCAGCGGTTTGCTGTAGTGTCTCTGCGGATGCTGTTTTCAGCCAGGCGTTTAGGCAGTCAGGGGTGGACCTGGCACACCGAGGCAGCCAGTGACTGTGCACTGCAGACTTGAGGAGAACCGCAAGACTCAGCAATGCAGTGGCAACCTCAAAACTAGCAACGAGAGGAGGCGTTGGCAATGCTAGATGTATGGATTCAACGCTACCAAAGAGAACGTATGCGTCTCATACCAATGGTATACCGCAGTGAAGACACTGGCCAGGGCACAGGAGAGGAATGTGAGCATGAAAGGCTATCCCAAATGAGAAGCCACGTTAATGCAGGCGATCAAAATATCCTAATGGATAAACATTTTGGTTTTAGTTTCTGTTTAATAATTTTTATCTAGTGATTAGAGACCAAAGTTGAAGTACATTATAACTAATGAGTTTGTATTCGGGTCAATACTTATCTGTTTTTTGAGCATGTCAACCTGCCCAAGCCCCGAGCTTTGTTTCCGACCTTAGTAAAATGGCAGAACCAAGAGGAAGAGTACAATCCACTGAATGAGGAAAAGGGAATAATTTGATTGACAGGCTGATTGGTTGCCATGGCAAGGCTAATGGTCAGTAGAACAGGTTAGTAGAGACACCAACAAAAAGGGTAGTTGAGGACGTGTGACATGCAGACGCTCAGACGATACATTCATGCAAACAAAAAGCCACATTATTTCAAGCACAGCACGTGCACGCACATTAAAACATGACTTTTACCCGCCCCCACAGACACTCAGATGAAAACTATGTAGACCAGATGTATGACCAGACGCGACACCTTCCTTGCCTACACAGACTAGCACCACTACCTGCTGTCCTCCACCGGGGATTACTTGACACGGTGAGAGAGGGACCAGGGACCTCACATCAAGTGTGGTTTTCAGCAGAACAAACTTGCCTCAAGTCTCACACTATCCTTTAAACTCCTGAAGACAGGTTCCCCAGTCTCAACATGCCCCAACGTGACTGGAGTCAAACTAAAACCTATCCTTGTCCTAATTGTAACAGACCTCCACACCAGAACTGCAAATGAAAACAGATCTACAAAAATATAAAGTTTGAGTATGTGCTTTCATGTCATTTGCTAGTAAATCGAAGGCAACTGCTCACTTGAGTAGAGGTAGCAGAAACAAAGGTTGCCGGATCAAATCTCAGAGCCGACAAAGTGAAAAATCTGTCATTCTGTTCTTGGGCAAAACAGTGTCCTTATATAATCCCACCGAAGGAAACTGAATTTTGGTTAACAATATTTTTTAAACCCTACTTGGCAGAATTAGTGTTCAGACTGTAAGCAGCACGTTTTATACCAGGAGTTGTCTGTTTTGCCATAATTTATGGATCATATGAAAACAAACAAGACACTTGGACTCTAATTGTATTTGTCCAGCAATCGCATGAGTCAACCAATATACACTTTCCTGGCCTTCAAAGAAAAATCTATAGACTTTTTTGCATTATAATATCCAAACCTTTCCATAACAAATCTGCAGTAATAACAGTATTGTTCCACTCCATTATAATCCACTGAAATTGTGGACAGAAAGTACAACCTAAAATGTTATCTTTGTCAAATGGAAAAGCTGTACCTTCCCTTAATTCCATCAGTGTCACTAAGACAAGGAGTCATCTCCTCAAGCACATCCATGGACAGTGGCAAGCATAATCCCTTTACAGTTCATTTTTCTCCCAAATAAAATTGTTCTGACAGATTTTAGCATTTCAACTTGAACTTTTTCAAGTGGGAAGCAGGGAAGGGTTAGCTTCCACATGGAGAAAACATTTAAAACACTGCTCCTTTAAGATAAACTCCCAGATCAGAATAAAGGCTACAGGGACATCATCAGAGAATTAACCTCAGGGAATGAGGCACAGCTCCTTAACAAGTGATTTTGGAGCCCATTACAAACCAGCTGAACACGACAACTCTATTAACACGGCTGGCCCCGGGTTAAAAGGTGAGCCTCATCAGCCAGCAGAGGAAGAACATGCGTGTTGGGGATAGGGGGGTGTTGTGAGGAGGTGGCTAGTGTGAGGGGGAGGCACAGGCTCAAACTGGGGATTTATTGGCAGAATAGAGGCTTCCCAAATGGCAAACCTACACCCTATATAGCGCACTACTTTTGACCAGGTTCCCTGGGGTTGCAGAGTGTCTATTTAAGCAAACCGGCAGTAAACTCATCCAAGCTCCTTTGGGCCTCATTGGGTTTAGAAGTTGGCAGATTTGCCCGGTCCGTAAACATCCATTCTGGCCAAACTTCACATAGACTAAAACTTACAACATGTCCAGATGTCCAAACAGCAACAAGCTGCCAGGCAGCGTCTCATAGAGGCATGTTACTGCTGCTGTGCTAAACTGGTTTGGATCCGAACCGGGCCTGGGGACAATTTCATTTTACTTTACTTCATGAATCGATTGCATCGAAATGACCCCAAAACAAGGGTGACTGACTAATGAAGCTTAAGACAAACATTGAAGTCTTTTGTTTTATGTTAAATGATATTCTGCCTTCCAAAGATACCCCAGAGTAAACCAGTACCATTTTATTTTAACCTTAACAAGGAACATAAATGAATTAAAATGAAAAATTGCAAGATACATTAACAAGCATCATAAAAACACAATAAAAAAGGTAAGCACAAACAAAGCCAGGAGTTATTTCAACAAGTTATACACAAGGGCGTGCCAAGGCACTCAATCAGCTGCGCCTTTCCAAAAAGGATTTCCAAGTGACGCTTTAGTGAGGACAGACCAATAACACAGAAAGCAGAGGAACTGATACAACGTTTCTAATAGTTGCAGTACGAGAATCTCCAGAACCAGGAGTGAACAGACATCCGCTCTTCACTCCTTTTCCAAACCCACAGGTTGAGACAGGTGGTCCCGCCCCTCTCACAGCCAATAGGAGTTGAGTAGGCAGAGGGTATGCAACTCCCTCCAATTAAAACCCTTCCTTATACTTTTAAATCCACGATTGGTAGCGTGAAAGAACTGACTAGGGGGAAGGTGTGGAGAACGTGTGCCTAAACACAACGATAAAGGGAACATGGTCACGTATGCTCTGTACCAGCCCATTAGTCTGTCCGTCACAAAAGACACTGGCATTTTTGGGGGAGTGAAAAAGGTTGATGTGGACTTGTACTCACCCCGTTCCACTCCACGCCCATACTCACTTCCTCGCCCGTCTCAGAGCTGCTCTCGTACTTGACACTGGACAGGCTGTCGCGGCTCCTCCGCCTCTCCCGGTCCCCCTCGCCATCCTTTAAGATCTCCACCACCCGAGTCTGGTGGATGGGGTCTATGCCCTGGAGGGACAAGGAGCACGTGCGCACACATGCACGCTTTAGACATCGACGACCTTGAAGGGGTCACTAGCTAGAACATGGACTCGAGATATCGCCATGCTGCAAGGTACGACACCATATTCAGTTGGCAAGACGGCACAAACAGCTGAGGAACCAGGCAATATTCTAGTGCATAGGGCAGAGGTCTCAAACCGGTCCCACGGAGGGCAGAGTGTCTGCAGGTTTTCGCTCTCACGTTCGTTTCTACCCCCACCTAGTTGTTTAGGTCTGAACTGGGAACCAATTTAAAGGAAAACCCAAAAACCGGCAGACACATGACCCTCTGTGGAACCGGTTTGAGACCTCTGGCATAGGGGCTGTGGGATTAGAATGACGACTATGGCAGTGGCACTTGGAGACAATGGAGTCACGATGGGAGCTGGACACATGACATGACATGACACAGCATGGGAGGGATGTTAGGAGGGACTCATGGAGACTCCACTGAGAGCGCCTTGTCAGAAGTCAAAACACTTACTGTGTTGCTCTGCGGTACAAGCAGGACAGAGAGAGAAAACTAGCGTGAGATAAAATTATCCAAACCAGCCACAGACCAAACAACACAGAGAAAGAGGACTTGTAGAGTGGAAGCATTTATTCAGTTAACTAGATCAAAATCAATTATCAAAGGAGTCCTGGTCAAAATAATTCATATGGCTGTGATGCAGTGGCGCTTGACTGTGTGTGTTTACTGCGTGTGTTTGTATCGTACTGTGTGTGTCTCTATATTATATAGACACACACACACACACATTATACTAAACAGAGTACAAGTTTCCACTGTATACATATTCCAGTATCGTCTAGTGGCGTACCTGTTTGCGGGACCTCATGGCACATTCCTCCAGGGTCTCGGCGGCCTCCAGCTTTCCCTGTCGGCGGTACAGAGCCCCCAGGTTCCTCAGAGTGGTGTTCACTGTTGGGCTGCAGGGATGGAGGTGGCTACGGTCACTTAGCCTCATCCAAATTATTTCAAACAGAGGCGTATTTCGGATGACTGGTTCAAATCAGGCTTGGGTATAATATTTGCAGCGAACAATAAATTATAAAACTTCGTAGTCTGGGCGCTTGATTGGTCATCATTGATGACTTAGAAGCGATATATTGGCCATACACGTTTCTTTGCAATATGGACATATTTGTACATTTCATGGTCAAATATTTGTTTCAACATCTCTTAGCGCTGTGCACAATCAACATTACATTGGCTATTCTACCCTGAAGTCCTGGAAATACCTTCCGCCAGTTTCAGAATGTCAGTTTGAACGGGAGCCAAGCGTTGGAACGGCCCAACTCGTGGCTCGGACCTCACCTATTGACTTTGCAGGCCTTGTACCAGCCTCCATACTCGCCGTACGGGGTGTTGTCTCGGTTCTTGCCCTGGAAGTAATTCAAGAGAGAAGGTGAGACGTGGAGTCGGCGTCTTCGACACAGGAAATACTACATTCCGGGCCGTTAAGCAGGTAGTTGTTTTAGCTTCCAGTGTGGCCTTAAGTACACACACACGACATCAGCAAACTGAAGCAACCGCAACCTACCTTACTCTCCTCCCTCTCCTCGGCATGCATCCAGATAGGTTTGTTCTCAGCTGCAGGTAAAAGACAGAGACGTTGGTGCCTTGGGGATCAGTCAGTGCACGCCTCATTTTTATTCGGTAAACCTATAATCTGTTGTTCTTTCGGAAACATAAAAGCTGTCCATTTAAGGTGTCACCCTTCTGAACCAACTATTACATATTTCTCAAGATTAAGTCTGAACTGCTAAACCAGCGTTACCTACACAATAATGTGCGATCAGTGGAGGCACCGATTGCTCCAGCGAGGGTCATGGGGCATTTTGTTGTCTTTATGATATTGTATTTATGGAATTGGTGTGGAAAAGTGTTGCCCTAAGAAGAGTTCCTTATTTTGTAGCTAGACACAAACAAACATTTTGGTATACCAGCCACTCAGGGAGGTAGATTGAAAATCTAGCCACTCATTTCTTTTACCAGACAAAATAAGTTGTCCCACAAATTACACCATAAAACACCACAAATGGAGGTGTATTGTAGGGTTTCTAACAAATGCATGTATTCCTAGTAACAAATAATGTGGTATTATGCTCAATTTCGGCCAAATCTTATGATCTGATTTTAAGTATAAGTATCACAGGTAAGACAGCATGCGGGCTGTGGCAATTTGAATGCTGACTCTCACTTCAGACAAAAGAAGCTTATTCTTGCGGTATAGATGCAGCAAAGTTATGCAAGAAACAATCCTAAAAACGGCTTCCCTGCAATTCAGTATGGCAAGAAAGTGACTGTTTCCACACAATTGGGATATTTGTAATGACCGTTTGTGAAAAACAAATAGTGTATGCGGATTTATACATATGGTTGTAAAGCAACATTTGGCCAGGTTTTTAGTAGAGTCTATAGGATTTAAGCGGTTACTGTCCTGGCAACCCTGTTTGAAACGTGTGCTTTGGTGTTGTTGTAATCCACATGGGCAGAAAGTTAACATACTGCAGTGAGGAGGTAGAGTTACTAAACCTGACTCCCAAGTGACCTCTAATCGAAAAACAGAGAGTTGTGAACCTTTAAACTGTTAATTATATTGTGAAACATTTACATATGACAAGTATTCCCCAAAAAGACTATGAATCTTGATGATTGAAATCTGTATTAGGCAGACGTGAACACAGAGCCATTAAATACATTAACAAGTATTCCTAAAATAAATTTTAAAAAGTGTGCATTGACACAACCCCATGCAGTATGAGAACGGTGCATTATACACCTCAAACTAAGCAGAACCTTAAGAAATATTAAGCAAGAACAGAGTCCATAAATCCTATTCCCGAATACCAGATCCACTGCAAAGAGATGTATCCTCCAAATCAAAAAGTATATTGTTCTGTAACCATCATTTTTAAAACAGACCCAGAAGCCCATTCAAATTTTGGTTAACTGTAACATAAGAAGGCTGACTGATTAGCATGCATTGAGACAGAGGATAGAAACATAGTTCATTGGAAGAATGGAAAACAGACAATATATTATGCATTGAAACACAGTAACAGTATACTGAAACTACTCTTTCTAGCCTCCAGACGTTCAATAGAAACAAAGAGCTGCCATGTCCTAATTCATTAAAAAGACTGAGGTTAGTCAAGAACCCTCCAAACTCCATTTTGCTTTGTCAGCTTCCCTGATCCCTTGTGCCAAGTAACAATCTTTCTATTTCTTGTATCAATGTGACCTTCTAAAAGTGGGATATCCAATCCCTGGAGGCAGACCATTAAAGAGCCAAGTTTATCCTAAAGGAAAAGTGCAAAGAAAGTTCATCTGGTAAACTGAGGAAAAGGCTCTTAATTTTCTTCAGAACTGTCTCCTGAAAAATCCTCCTCCTCTGACTGGTGAGAGCCTGGACCCGGTGGCACGCAGTTTAAAACACTGTCCACTTTTTAACCTTGTGACCATCCGCGGCACTTCTAGCTGGGGTAAGACAAGATACAAGTAGAGAAGAAAGATGATAACATCTCTAAAGAACAGACATTGCCAATATATTTCCTAAGGGAACCCTGCTCAACTGGCTTCCCCAGTCCGGCTCATATCTTGATTATAAAAAACATTACGGTCCCCTGCGGGGTGGGAAGTTTATTGAAAAGCTCTGACGTATCGTCATATCATCAGGGAAATGTGATGCGCCGGCCCATTCAACAGTAGGTTCGGTCTGTCGGCTTTCAGTCAATTCTTACCGTCAACGGATCCAAACTCTTTCTCGTGGGCGCGGGTCAGAATCTCTTTGTACAGAATCTCGGCCTCCTTGTATTTCCCCTGTTTGAGAAAGCAGGATGCCTGGAGAGAAAAGAGAACGCTGTATCAAACAGGTGTATTGAATCACACTGTGTTCCCTGAAAGGACATGGCTAATCCATCCCGGCTCACATCTCCCCAGTGTTGTCAGGGGCTCAGGAACAATGCGCCACTGCGCCAGCCTCGGGCCTCAATCATAATGCAGACCAGATATGAGTAGGCGTACCGAACCATCCATGGAACTCTGAAAGCAGGCAAATAATAGACAAAAAGCTCCAGTGGCCTTGTGCACTGTAGCAATACGTTTTTAAATGGGAATAGTTCACCCTGCGCATCTAGAGACGGGTCCAATTAACTGGGAAGAAAAGGCTCCGATCTCTGTCAGTCATGCTGTGAATGTGACTCAACCTCTAAAGTAGTGAAAAATTAAGCCATATTCATTCGCCGCCTTTTCACAACCCTAACTCTGAAAGAGTCGTGGCTTTTATTTTCCATCAATATTATATCAACCTTCAAGTCACACAACTGTAAGAACAAGCCACTCCTGAACATGAGTTGTAACGAAGTCAAATTGTTCACTCCCGTGTTTTTACAATACAGGCACACTATTCCATATTCCTATATGTGGTTTATCACATTTGAGTTGCTAAGCAGAAGCTCTTATCTAGGGCAACTTACAGCAGTGAGTGCATGCATTCCCAGGTGTGGTGCAAACACTTCAGAAATAACACATCAAACCTACATTGTGTTCATTGTTACAAACAAGAGATGATATTAGAAATTATTTTGCTTCCAATTGGACATTTCTATGTTGTCCCTCAGCATTTCAGCCAGTTTTCTGCCATTTGGAGTATGATGAACAGTACCCACCAGGTTGTTCTTGGTCTTGGCCACATTGGGGTCATCTGGGCCCAGTCTGCACTCGTAGATCTCCAGGGCGCGGCAGTAGTAGTACTCCACCTCCTCGTACTTGCCCTGGTTTTGACAGAGCAGGGCCAGGTTGTTCAGCTGCTTGGCCACGTCAGGGTGGTCCTTGCCCAGTACCTGATGGAGACAACACATTCCGTTATCAAACACTCATATCCAGAGCAACTCACAGTAGCGAGTGCACAAAACCCTGGAATTGCAAGCAAACCAAATGAGCTACACAGGCTTGTGCCAAGTTGTCTTGCTATGCTGGACCAGCAACTTAAAATGTCAACACGCTATACATGTATGGATCTGAACGGTTGTAACAGCTAAAAGAATCTCCGGTCACATTGTCCAATAACAAAAATCTAACAAACAGTTACAACCAATCATATGAACACTGCCAAAAAAGGACAGACAATCAGTATAATGGTTCAGCTTATTATAGGACTATTGTAGGGCTGCAGAAAAAGAAAAGAAAAAAAAGGAGTAAGCACAGCAGGAGTAATGATTTTAAAAAGTGGATGACTTCGTTCCAGTGGAAATAAATAACATATGTAATATGTTGTTCTTCATGTCTCAGTGAAAATGATTGGTAGGAGACGCAGTATGACATTGTTTCAAACACTCTTGGTTCTGATGACTGCACACAACATTTACCACACCACCATTTCACTGCATTTGACAAACACAACAAACTGCAAATTTATCCTACCAAATAGTGCCAAATTTATGAATTTTGCACAGTTGTATTGAATTCTTTAAATGACTACAAAACATGGAACACAATTTTATCCCTCTCTCATGTCTCCTTTTCCAATTATAAATGTTCATTAGTGAACTCAATTAATCTCTGCAATTCCCCTGGATACAGGGGACCCCTGCAGAAAACTTGACACATTTGGAAATACCATTTAAACTTTTTCCCTTTCCTTGTATAGAGATAGGTGAAAGAATGCGTAATTCTAATGTTCCCATCACAGTCTCACTGAGGGTGGATTTGAAGAGTCCGATCAGAACGAAGGCCTAGATGAAGAGGTGTTAAGAGGGGAGTGGAGCAGTCAGAGGACATGGCGTACCTTTTCTCTGATCTCCAGGGCCCTTTTGCATAGCGGCTCAGCCTCCTTGTACTTTCCCCTCTTACCGTACAGCACGGCCAGGTTGTTGAGCGTAGCAGCAACCTGGATCACACACACACACAAAATGACTGTCGCCCAGCAGCAACTGTTTTTAGAACAGCCTACACTGTGTCACCGACAGTGTGGTGGCAATTTATTCTCATCAAAATCTCCATGGATTTTAATCCATCATCGGTTGCGGACGTCATTTGACAGAAAAACGGATATTGCCAAATTAAACGCACATCCATCAAGCTTTAGCCATGGCTCTCTGGGGCATCTGCAGACTATAGGCAGGGCACTCTATAAATAGGGGGACCATTTGCGTTGCAACCTATTGTTACAGATTCATTGCAGCAGAATTTAATGAAACCGTCACCAAAGCCAACACATTTCTGAGGAGCACCTCCCCCTCCGTGCGCTGTTTTCAGAATGCATGGATTTAATGATTCTCATTAGGTCCGGTTTTA
Source organism: Esox lucius (assembly GCF_011004845.1). Lineage (NCBI taxonomy): Eukaryota > Metazoa > Chordata > Actinopteri > Esociformes > Esocidae > Esox > Esox lucius. The sequence continues at coordinate 19,167,145 of NC_047574.1, forward strand.
GGCCACAGGGTATTGAACCGGGGTGATTGATGACTTGATGAGAATCCATGCCAGGAACTGGGGACGTGGAGGAAGCAATCAAATATACCCGAAAGGAGACTCTACATCGCCTGGAGCCGGTCCGCTCCAGGCGATGTACCGAGAACACAAATCAAACATCGGGTTCTATCTGTCCGCGCAGTGTGGTTGTCATGACAACATGGGCCCAGGCTTACCGCCGGGTGGTCTTTGCCGAGGGTCTTCTCTCGGATAGACAGGGCGTCGTTCAGCAGGTGGGCTGCCTCTTTGTATTTGTTCTGATCCCTAGAGACATTGAGATCGACCAAAATGATCTTAGATCAGCTTCCACACAGCAAGGTACATTGCGGTCTTCACCTCTCTAAACATGCAGAAATATTGCCAAGATATTAATCAACAGTACTACTACATATCATACAAATGAAGGCAATTAGGACAACTTAACAGAGCAACCTAAACAACAGAACATGCACAACACACAGCATTGACCAAATGTAAGCGATGATTCAGTGTCCTAGTAACAGACAGAACCCTTCCACCCCTTTGTTGGAAAACCACATGGGCAGCAAGATGAAAATAAAGTTAATACAGAGGAATCTTCCACTTTTCCAATATAGATGTGTGCCTAAAAAACACTGTCCTAGTTCTGACCTAACACTGTCAGACCTCACCTGTAAACCAGGGCCAGGATGCTGAGTCTGACCTAACACTGCCCCTCTCACCTGTAAACCAGGGCCAGGATGCTGAGTCTGACCTAACACTGTCAGACCTCACCTGTAAACCAGGGCCAGGATGCTGAGTCTGACCTAACACTGTCAGACCTCACCTGTAAACCAGGGCCAGGATGCTGAGTCTGACCTAACACTGTCAGACCTCACCTGTAAACCAGGGCTAGGATGCTGAGTCTGACCTAACACTGCCCCTCTCACCTGTAAACCAGGGCCAGGATGCTGAGTCTGACCTAACACTGTCAGACCTCACCTGTAAACCAGGGCCAGGATGCTGAGTCTGACCTAACACAGTCAGACCTCACCTGTAAACCAGGGCCAGGATGCTGAGTCTGACCTAACACTGTCAGACCTCACCTGTAAACCAGGGCCAGGATGCTGAGTCTGACCTAACACTGTCAGACCTCACCTGTAAATCAGGGCCAGGATGCTGAGTCTGACCTAACACTGTCAGACCTCACCTGTAAACCAGGGCCAGGATGTTGAGCATGGTGGCCACATCAGGGTGGTCGTGGCCGGAGGTCTTCTCCAGGTCCTCCAGGGCCTGTTTGCAGAGGGGCACGGCCACCTCGTAGCGTCCCTGGGAGGCATACTGGATCACCAGGTTGTGGAGGGTCCTCAGACGGGCCGGAATCTCATAGCCGCCCTGCTGGGCAGCAGCCACCGCCGCGCTGTTGTGCTGGTGCTGCACTGTTAGGAGGAGGGAGGGGACACAGGAGGGCAAAGGTCACACAAACAGGAAGACGACAGATGACTTGGTGATAACGGGGGGCGAAAATGTTCCCATGGTAAACAACTACATGTGAGTATTAGGGAATTATATTTAAGTAGCAAAAGCCAACAATACCAAGCCAAATATAACAAGGTTTAAGAACTACAGTAAATCCATGACTGCATTCTAAAAAGGCACCGTACTCAGGTTCAGAGGAACAACAGTAGGTATGGTTTAACTTGGGATGCACCCCAAACGGTATCGAGGTCAGAGATGGTAATGACGGATGGTTCTTACTGCCTTGACCGTGCTCCTCTTCATCATTAGGGAAGAGATCGTCCAGAGAATCCTTGGGAGGCTCGCCATCCTTCTCCTCCTGCTGAGAGAACGCGTCAGCAGCCATTAGCACTCTTCACCACCATTACACTGGATTTTTCTTATCAGTCATGGGGCAGATGTGACGGTGAATGATACACACTGTTCGAAAGCCAGTGAAATCAAGTGCCAACAAGGGAAAACGTGAACTAACGCAGGAAGAGATTCTCAACTATTCATTAAAAACAGTATTCTCTTAAAACATGCATTAAAAAGAACAAAAGAAAATGGAAAAGCAGGCGGTGTTTGTGTCCTGACAGGTTCCATCTGGAATGGATCAAACTGCATTAAGCAGCAGACATCGCATGGGCCATTACAGCAGTACTGAGAAAGGGAAACATCTGTGGTTCATTCTGTGAAACAGACAATATCTTTAAAATTATTATTTTAACCTTCTGAACAGACTCAGAAATCCAGCCAAAGTTATAATCATGCTGAAAATGGAAGTAAAGACTTAATCCCCACTGGATCAATGAGTCTTTGACCAGCCACTTTCCAGGAAGACTGTACACAATAATATCCCTTTCCCGCTAACATTACGGACGGTTGAGCTCATCTCATTTTAATATCAGATTATCTGGCTGTTTGTTGCTCTTCAGTGAAAGGCTGTTGCATACAGAATCATAGAGGTGCCTTAATCTCTATTCATCATTATGATCACTGAATGGTTTTAATACCCCAAGGAATTACATGATGTTATTGGATTTTGATGTGTCTGAACTGGGAGCATCAGTTCTTGTCTTTATAAACACCAAAGCTAGCGTTGATTTGGAAACCGGAACCAAATCAATCATGCAAAATGGCCTATTTGGCTATAAAGTGTAACTTTACTATAAGCAGCATGAGAAACATTATTCACTCAGACATTCCAAACCACCCATTAAAATAAAGGCGGGGCCATAATCGACAACTGGATACCAAGAAATTGGGTGGATATAGGATAACGAAAGGAAACGAATTAAGAAACAATCATGCAATAAGAATTCATTACAATTAAATAAGTACTTCTGAAACAACAAGGCTAAACTATAAATTGGGATGAGATGTACGCTACACAAAAACCCCTAGCAGCTTGGGAGCATGTTTCTCAGAGCCTTACCGTGGGAGAGACATCTTCGTCGTACTTCTTGAGCTGGTTCATGAACTCCAGGTGTTTCTTCTCTTCCTCTAGCTGGGCCACACTCTGCTCGCTCTTCTGCAGCTTCTGCTGGGTGTTTGCCAGCTCGTCCCTTAGCCACTGGTTCTCCTGGCACAACCTCCTCACCTGGGCACGCAGCTTCTGCTTCTCTGACTCCACGGCATTCAAGTGGTTGGACAAGGCCATCATCACCTGATGCGAAGAGGGGGTTTGTCAAGCCAGCATCAGTCACGGCGTTATAGAGGAGTATCACCAAGGCAATGCTGGCTTGACAAACCCCTCAGGCTTACATACATGTACAGGTCTCTTTAGAAAAATGATTATTATCATGGTGAGGCCCTGGAAAAATAGCAGGTTGGATTGAATCAAAGACCTGTGCTTCTCCCAGGCCCAGCTCGATCATCTCCACAGACTTCCGCAGCAGGCTGGACTTCTCGTGAACAAGGTTGGCCTCCTCATCCTTCTTCAAGCACTTGATGGTCTCCAGAAGGCTGTGCAGGATGGAGTTGTGCTCGTTCTTCAGTGCCTCCAGGCCCTGGATCACCAGCTTGGTGTTGGAGATGATCTCCTCCTGGGACAGCTTCTCCAGCTTCTCTTCCCTTGGGTACACCATTGTGGACATTGTCTAGTCTACCTTAGGGGGATCTGGAGAGAGAGGGGGGAACCACAGTGGGGTCAATAATCGGAAGAGGCGGGTTGGATTATGTTTTTTTAAATCACAGTTGGATAGTTCCCAGAGTTGTTGAAAGCCCAAAGCCTAATCTTACAAAAGGACATTTCAATTAAATGCACACATCATCGCAGAGGTGATACTATCAGAAAGACAAGTAAACAAGGCATTTGATTAGTATTCAAACACTGTTGCGTTTGTTTCAATAAGTTTAACAGCTCCGAAACAGAAAAAAGGACAACCAAAAGTATGGCTTGACAGCAGCTGCACAGCTGAATCAGAAGAGCTTTCTCTGCTAATCATACAGTGGACCCAATCTTGACACTGCCACTCATCTCAGCAGTCCCAGGGTCAGTCAACGTGACAAGAGTAGACGAAGGGGCTGTCAGAAATCAACACCTGAAAATAGGATCACTAGAGAAACGTCTATGGTGACAGGGAAGAACCTCTGTGCTATAATCATCTCAATAGCACAGAAGCATGACTGGCAACCATGAGAAGGCAAATTGACTGTTTTTCTGAACACCTAAAGGATTCAGAGATTTCATAAGTCTGTACTTGTTGTAGAGTGAGAGTGGTTTCCCAGTAACTCAACAGTCTCTGGTTTGAATCCCTGAGCTGACAGGGGGAAAAACCATCCTGTGAGCAAGGCATTTAACCTTAACTGCCCCTGAAAGACAAGAGCATCTGTTAAATGCCAAGTGCAACAGTATAATTGTACGGTGCTATCAAAATTATACCATGACTGACACACCAGGATAAGTGTCTTCCAAACGGAGTCCCCACTGCAGTCTTTAATAAGTAGCCTATGCTAGACATTACTCACTCTACTGAGTGGCCTGGATAAAAGGCAAATTAGACCCAGTCTTATGATGCATAACTACAGCAAGAAAATACAGGTAAGAAAATGTTATGCAAATAAAACGACACGTCCAACAAACTATAGGCATGTAAGAATTTTCAACTGCTCCTACTGTACATGTCTCAACTACAGGGTATCAAAAGTGAATGTGCCCATACGCCAATGGCTTGCACAGTAAGCCTGCTATCGGCAGTGATTAACAGTCGTGAGGGAGAGGGGGACAGAAGAACTCTATTGGACGGCCGTGCTTCGGCCCCAGTCCAACACGGCCAGATTCAGAGGCTGGTGCTCCAGCTCGCCGGCTGTTCAAAAGAGGGGACGCAGGAACAGCGTTACGGGCTGACTTATTGTTGGGTTCCAGGCTATTGACTTGGATGACAAGGCAAGGTTTCCCTGCTTATGACTGAATGACTGGCTTTGGCAGACTCCCTGTCGGAGCGTTAAGTGGCCACAGGGTGGATGGCAACGAATCACGAACGTGAAAAACCTGCAGAATATGATTTGAAGAGGATTTCTGAGAGCACTGATCGGAGTAGGTTAAATATATAAAGGAACAACATCCTTGAATTGTAGTGTGCTTTTACAGACACATGCAATCAAAACCCCTTTTGAAAAATGCAGGGTCATGACCATGGCTGGCCAAGGAATCATAGGTTAACGTTTGTGAAGCCTAAAAGAAAATGAATAAAGAATCCACCCATAGTCATGTGAGTCAAGATAGAAGTAGTATGTTAAGAAGAACAAATGTGTGCCTGTATAGGATTGGAGCGAATACAAAGAAAGTGTGATGGGGGATAGCAGCATAAAAACAAGCTGAGAAGGCCATCTGCTTCAAGAGCAAACGCACACAGGAAACAAGTCTTCTACCACACATCCAGGCTACTGATACTAATAGAGACATAGAAATTAATCACTTGAATTTGCCAAACGCGCCCAAACCACTTCAGTGTAGACTACATGGACGGGGCGTTGGTTTTTGTCAACGTGGCTGAGAAGCGTCCTGCTTATATTCAAGTGTCAGGTGACACTGCCCGCTGCATAGGCGCTGCTCCCATCATGCACCCCCGCGCTGTGACAGGCGCCATGAGATCAGCAGGGAGGAAGAGGTGGGATTTCTTATGACACTGATTTAATGACACACTGAGGCGTGCGCAAACAGAGCACTACTGCAGTCAAACTAATGACCATGCGGCTAATTCGAAGCATGGAAACAGGCTGCATCTAATCAGGATTCAGGAAGATGTATAGCCACTCTGGCAATGGGAGTCATATTGATCCATGGGAGGGTTGGGTAACGTATGAAGGATGAGGTTGGCTGAATAGACATTGGAGAACGGGAGGGAAGGAAAACGGTCTCTATGGGGACTTCCAAAGTGCTTTCTATAATCCCAACAAAGCAGATTCCCAACAGTGAAACCTGACCCTAGATAACCCGTCGTACTTGGAGACCCTTGACGTATAAAACAGAGCTGGCCAACATCACCCCACCCCCACGCTGTAGCCGTCACCCCCCCCGATGAGATTCTGGAACGCATGCCCAGAGTTCGACTGCGACCTCGCGTCATCGGTTAGTGTGAAGCGCCATGTCAGTGCAAATCGCTGGGCGCTCATCAGCCTGATCATTAGTGACCGTAAATGCCACCAACGGGGCACGCTTCCTCCGGATCTGTTGCATAGCAACTCGCATTTGGCCACTGTCAGCACCCACTGATCAAATCATCTTGCCGCTGCCATGCCTCAAGCATACAGCAATACAGGAGGCAGCCTCAGCAGCACATCCAAACGCTAACGAACCAAGGTGAACCACTTTCCGAGGTCTTCCATGTTCTAGTGAATAAGGTTCCATTATGGACGGAGTCTTAAGGCCGTGGAACACTTTGGTGATTGTAGATGTTGTGACGACCTCTTGGCGCTCGTCTTGTCACCGACTACCACTAACTCAACTCACGCTGTGTTTTGTTGACCCCCCGTGGCTAGTTTAACACTTAGCGTATCACATTATTGAATCACTAATCACTCAAAGCCAGATCTGACCCAATCAGAAAATAGAGGATATTTCTAGTAATAGTCAACAAGAGTGAAGAGGGTATTTCTTGCACATCCGCAAAACTGAGCTACACAGGGGTTCACAGCTCTGAGAAATAACAAGTGTGAAAGTTACAATTGCAAATATAACACTCATCTTAAAGCCATACTTAGTGAGAAGATCTTTACTACAGCCTAATTCATACACTAAAACTTATTTTAGTGATATCCTGGTGAATGGCATACATGAGATAAGAGATTCAACAACTGCCCATTGAGGAATAGCTCCTACATTAAAGCTATACCTTCTGCAATTTTTTTATGGGGCTTCAACATTTGATGTGCTTGGCTCACTCCACACACATTTATGGTGACCAATAAAATGAAGGAAGTCTCCTTTATGATTCTTCAAAAGGTTCTACCCATGAAAAAACTAGATTAATACCATGTGAATGCAGCTTGTGAGATCAAGAAACTGAATATATGGAATTATTTGTGATTGTTTGCATAGTGAGGTGTTCTGGACCAGCCTGAAACTGTATATTGCCTTACAGTATATATATCTCAATAAACACTAGTGACCCAGTGCCATTGGAAGCCATGCATGGCCAAGCCTCGCACTGCCTCCACTGTTTTACAGATGGTGGTATGGTATATATTCTGGTACAGGTTGATCTTAGTTTCAACTGCCGAAAGAATGCTTTTCCAGAACTGGGCTGGCTAATTTAGATGTTTTTGGCAGTCTAATCGGGCCTTTCAATATTCTTGAGGCTTATGAATAGTTTGCACCTTGTGCAAATCCTCTGTATTTGCTCTCAAAGTCTTCTCTTTATAGTAGACTTGGATAATAATATGCCTACCTTCTGGAGTGTGTTCTTCACTTGGCTGGATGTTGTGAAGGGGTTTTTCCTTTACCATGGAAAGGATCCTACGATTACCTACCATGAATGTCCAGGCCTTTTTGTGTTGCAGAGCTCACCAGTGCATTTTTTTTCCTTGTACCAAACTGTCGATTTGGCCAATCGTAATGTTCCTGCCATCTCACTGATGGATTCTTTTTTTGCAGCCTAAGGATGGGCCTGTTTTCACTTGCATTGAGAGCTCCTTTGACTGCATGTTGTGGGTTCACAGCAAGCTTCCAAATGTGAATGCCACACCTGGAATGAACTCCAGACCTTTTACCTGCTTAATTGATGAAAAAATTAAGGAATAGCCTACATCCATCCATGAAACAGCTTTTGAGTCAATTGTCCAATTACTTTTGATCCCTTGAAAAAGAGGAGGCTACATATTAAAGAGCAGCAATTCCTAAACCCTTCCTCCCATTTGGTTGTGAATACCCTCAAATTAAAGCTGAGCGACTGCACTTTAAGCCAAAATTCATTATTTAACTTAAACTGACTCAGGGGCCAGTTGTTTAGCATACACCACAATGTAAATTAAAAAGCATCACAACTAGACAGGGAGCCACACTGCCATTGCATTCTGTGCAAAGCAGTACGGCATTTAGTCACTGTTGAATTGAATGTCAGAAAGGGCAAAACCTTTTTATCACAGAGCGTGAATGAGAATGCAATGACAGTTGGTGCCAGGGGCAGCTATTGTAGTGATTCAGAAATGACCATCCACCTGGACTTTACAGGCACAACAAGATATAGCGTTTACTGAGAATGGTGCAACAAAGAAACATGGCATTGCCAGGTCGGACAAAAACCGGTTTCTGTTGAGTCGGGATGAGGGCAGTCATTTTTTCATGAAATCGGAGAGTCATTGACTCACAGAAAGTACTAATCAACCTTAGTACTTTCAAACGTTTCCAGGCGTAGCCAAAATAATTTCCCACCCCTCAGAGCATTGTTCTTCAAAGTTTTTTCAAGTTTCAAATTTTTCCTAGCTATTGTGCCATTTAGGGTTTTAGACTGGGTATCTATATAAGCAATATGTCAACACCTGAAGTAAAAAGGATTTCCAGTGCTTCCACTGCTTAAAAAAATAATAAAATGCCTACCTAACAGCATAAGGAACCATGGTAACTGGAAAATAAACACAGGCTGGAAATATGTACAAATAAAAATACAAAACATTCCCAAATCAAAATAACTATTACTTCCCACTGCAAATTCCCACAATCAATGCAACATTTGATCTGACATGGTCACACAGGCTACCATTTCCATTGACAGCTAAAAGCATGAAAGTAGCAACATAAAAAAATACACTATAATGACTAAATAATGCCTTAATACAGTTGAACGGCAGAGTCCTTCTGTCCAAATCCAGAAAGCCAAGCCAATACTAGCTGGGAGAGCTTGCCAAATTACCACAAAACAAAAGTTCTTAGCGGATATTATTTCTGTATAAATCCTTCAAGCTCCAAAACAAATTATAAATAATGTAAAAGATTACATCAGTGCAAAAAAGATTGAATAAATAAATGATCAAATAAAAATTTACCAAACCAAAATTTACAAAAAATATACAAATATATGCATCACACCTTATGCCTTCTGAAGGCGAAGAAGGCCGTGGTAGTTCCTGACTGCAGTCTGGTCAGGATTGGCTACTGTTTTCATAAAGATTATGTCAGCAACCAGGCTCCTGCTCTAAGAGCAATGTTACTAATGAACATGGATTCTCTTTGGTAAAGGAGCATGATGTAGCCTGCGTTGGCCTAAAGGGGTTAGCATGTCTGAGCATATCCACAGAATGCAGCATACAATGTACAAACCTGATTGACCCAGAGAAACCTTCAACAGAAATAATTAAATGGCAATTATTTAGGCCAGATCCTTTAAACCATATTGGTCTTGTGGGCTAACTCCGATTAACGGTAATCAATGGTAATGGCTAGGTCCCAATCGTATAAAGAAATAACAATAATCCAGACAATTGATCATACTACACCCAACTAAGACAAAAAAAAATCATTTTTTTCGGCAGTGTGAAGTATCGGAGTTGAGAGATCTAAATAAGTGTGTGCGAATTTGGTCTAAGTGCTCTCGTTGCTATTAGAAATGCAAGATTTTGATGTACCAATCATCCCTCAAGTGGCTTTGTTCTCCCCCACCTTTGAGAAGCTTGAAAGAATGGTTCTGTTTGTGTTGACAGAGACCCTCCTGAGCCTTTCTGCTGCTGCAAACTGGAGAAGAGTCACGGCTAATGAAGTCTGACTTGTGAATGCGTTTGATCAATGGGCTCATAGGCTTATGCAAAGATATTAGCCGGGGCAAGTAAAGGCTTTGAGTACCACAGACATAGCGGTTTGCTTATTTCAGAACCAGCCAAATTAAAGGCTTTTACTTCGTTCTTGGTTTCTCCAAAGACCCCCTGTTCCATTCATAGCATTACAACGCAACGGGTGATTTGCGTGCATGTGCGGTAACAGTTTAGTTACTAGCTTAGTTTAACCCTTAAAGTACATCATGTCTTTAAACACCTGGTACACTGGAAACCACAATTTACATGAATTGATCCTAATAAACATGTGGTGCCAATTTTGTAATTACACTATTGCCACTGATGATTCTAAATTATAATAACAGGAATATCTGCTCAACAGTAAACTGATTGTATAGCAATTGTACAAGTAACACATTTTCCTTATAATAAGCAGACCAGAATGCACATTCATTTAAGCCAATCCTAAAACAGGTTTCCTCTCGTTCGCTGGATGCCCACATTGGGAGATGTGGAAGTCATGATTGCAGATTTATAAATGTGTAACTTGGCCTATGAGAAATCAACATATATCTGGACCACTGGTCTAGAGGTCCACTCCTCACACGTACTTTGCATTTAGCTTACACAAAATGCCAGTTATAAAAGACTGCGCTATATTGAAAACACATTACATATACTGCATGCAAAACCAATTGTTTAGTCTAACTCAGAGTAAAGTTCTTCACTGACCTGAACTTCGCTAGAAGTTGCTATGATAAAGCAAGGTTATGAAAGCAAAGAGAACTATAATAAAAAAATACTTAACTTGTTAAACAAGGTCATGAATCATCCATAAGCTTAAAATATGCACTACTTTTAGATCAAACCACTCAGCCCTAGAAGAAAAGGCAAGCCAATGTGGTAGAGGTGATGATTTCTCAGCAGAGTATACTTTATAGCAACAGTCGGATCAAGCAAGGCCTTTGTTATGGCTTCTGTATGATTTGCAGATTATGCCTAACAGCAAACACAGAAATGTTACAGATAGCAAGCATAGGTTTAATTTAGTCACACACAGAAGAACAGCATTGTCTTATTTCCATCTGAATTACATGTACAGTATTCGGCATGACACTAAACAGAAATATGGGTATCAAAACATTAACAACCCTTCAGTCAGCAAATATCTTCAGTGTTGAGTCTACTTGTCACAGATGTACCACAGCCCACAACAAAACAAAAAAAGGCATGAAAATAAGCAGATGCAGTAAAAACCATAAAAACTAAGCAAAATGTGTTTCAGGAACATTAACTCCAAGAAATCAGAGATTCTACCTTAGTTTCAGCAATAACAGATCAGATCCTCATTGCTTAGAACAGGCTGACGAAATAATGACTCCGCCACCAGCAATGCACCCCGAACAGTCACCGTGGCAACAGCATCACAGAAAGACGAAGGTTAATCCGATCAGTAGGAAACGGAGAGGGGCTCCATGGAAGTGGGGAGCAAGAGAATGCCTGGACGGACGTGGTCGAACCGGCGCTCGGTAGTGAGGAAGCAGTGTGTCTGTGGATGGGAAGTACCTGCAGGATGGTGACCTCCACCGCTGTGGGAACAGACTGCCTCAGCAATGTGGAGATGGGGCAGGGTGCGGCGCGGCGCCCCACCCCCCTGCTGAGAGGCACGGGTCAGGTGGGGTGAGGGGGAGGGGAGCCGTCCAGATCAAGACAGTAGAAACTGCTGCATCTGCCGCCACCACCTCGCATGAAGCACGCACACGTTTGGGCATGTCTGCCAATCAACATTCACTAATCCCATTATCCAGGTGGTTTAAGGTCATGTCACTGCATATGCACACCACACCCCCACACAAAACATTACGAACCACGGTTGTTCACACAAAGCCGGAGGGGAAATCTGAGGTGACCTTCCCTTTGTGACAACCATCGACTAATGCCAGGCGACTGATACCATAGGAGTAAACAGGCTACATGACAAGTCAAATTCCTTCCTGAAGTTAAACAACTGAGCGGCCAAGTCACCTTGCTGTGTACACAGAGACTCAAGACCGATAACAGCTCTGAACTCCCGGTAACATATTATAGGGCCTAAGTCCATGCATTATTTAGGTGCTAATACTACAGAATATGTTAGGCTAATGTAGCAGTTCAATTCACAGGTAACACAGCAGGATCTAAATGTACACTTAGCACCAGCCAAATGCAAGTCAATTTTATGTGTTGGCTTTACGTCTTCCATGTTTGTCACAAAATTGGTCAATGGTAACAGGGCTAGATAATAATATTAAATAATTAGACAAGCCTGGTCATAGCAATCAGTTTAGATATATAATAATCATATGAAACTGGCCTCCATGATGAACACAAACTAAGTTGAATCGGGAAAAAGCATTGTTAATTTTCAGTGGTCCAGTCCAGAAAGTAAGAATGCAGACTGCATGTCTCCAAAGAGAGTGAAATTAAATCCTAATTTAGCACCATTTACAGAGATTGCATGGGCTAGGCTAAAGCAATTCAGCTGCAGATTGGAAGCTTTAAAAATAAAAAATTTTGTCACAAGATCTGTGCGTGGTCTGTGTGACTTTTGCATTGTCAAATATTGTATTCGGAGAACTCGAGAAAGCTAACGTTATTTCTTCACCAAAAACATCTCTGAAGTATGAGTATGCAGGTATGTATCACATATCTATGGCAAATTCTGTGTGTTTTAAAAGTATTTCTGTATAATATTTTATTCAGAAGAAACACAGTGGCAGACAGACTACTGTAAGCTACTGAAAAAAGGAGAGGTGAAATATGAAAGCCTGCGTGGGAGAATATTACATAAAATGAATGCCATATTTCTCCTTTTTCTTGACGTTGTTTGCACGCATGGCAGTATTTGAATATAAGAATTTCAAGGCAGATTCAAGCTAGCGAGGAACAGATACATTCTCCAACAGAGGCTGTTACCATAGCCATGGCAAACTTCTTTGTGATGTGCGAATGATGAACGATTAGTAATTTTTGAACTAATCTTTTCAGTGAACCGGGGTTACTGAATCATTACTCTAGAAGATTCATAGAAGAGACAACGCTGAGAGATTAATGCTGTTGTGAAGTCAGAATGAAAACTTTCATCACAAATGCTCAACACCAGATGTCACAATGTGCTGAATAACCATAATCTAAACAATGATTTTGGAAGCAAATAGACTTGCCTCTTCATTCTTAATTCCGTTTTCAAATCCATTTAGCTAGATTACATTCACAATGAAACATCCTTTTAAAATTATGAAACATTTTTAAATGCCATTTAAGCATATCTAATGAGGATAAAATGTGTCACACGCAAATGTATTTACCTTCAGTGAATATTTTCAAGATAGTTAAAGATTATTCTGGTTATGATGTAGGTCTACATGAACACTATTTTTTACATTTAGTCAAAAAACTATTCAGATAGTGTGTGGATGGCAAGAAACGTACCAGTTGAAAAAAAGCAACATAATGACTAAGACGACAAAGGAACAATATTTGTTTCCTGACCACTTGAAACTGAGAAATTGCTATGTACAATCAACCCGTGAAGGATCAAATCCTAATCTCCACAGACATCTGAGATCCAAACACCCAACAGGGAGACATGTAGAGGTGGGAAGTGGGGGCGACACAGCAGATGCGAATGATGCTAGGCCTACATAGGCTCCAGCCACCACAACATCCTCAGTCATATCCACGACCACAACTACAACATCAGTTAAAGCGTCACCATACTTACAAGAACCACAATTTCAGACACTTCTAAAACAGGTGCTGTTCCAGTGGTAAGAACCTCAGGCTCTACAGGAAACAAATATGTATCCTCAAGGTATGATAGAACTTGTTCTTCCATTGCAGACCAAACATGCAGAAACCAAACATGCACAGCGAATTACATTACATTTCTATTGCTGTTGTTCATTGCAGCCTATATTTGCATTGATATTACTGAATAATTTGGTTACTGTTGGAACAAGAAAAGGAACCAGGCGAGCATAGTTCAGCCAGCCGGGGATTAAAAGGGATGAATGTTGTTGCCCTTGGCTGGATTCGTGCTACGGTTTCCCATGCGGCAGACTGTTTCTTTAACCACTTCGCTATTTAAACAGCATGTTGTTGCACGTGATATGTGTGTAGGGATGTGGTCTGGTTACCTCTGCATTGTTAAACGAATTAGACAGAACCCCATTGATCATGAAACTAATTCCCTACATTAGCTAACATCCGAACTGCAACCTACCTGGAGGGGTCAAGTGCTCAGAGACATGGCTGAGGTCAAGAAGGCTGAAACACGACCACCACAGAATAATTCACAAGTTGAAGCGCCAAGATTAGGCAAAAAAATACCTGAAAGATATTTCAAAAGGTTATATGGACAGATTAAATTAGTGACTCTTGACGGACCAGATGGATGGGCCCGTGGCTGGATCACTAATGGACACAGGGCACCACTTTGAGTCAGGTGCCAGCAAGGTGGAGTAGGGGCACTGGTATGGGCTGCTATCATTAAGGATGAGGTCATTGGACCTTTTCAGGTTTATAATAGACTGAAACTCAACTCCCATACCGACTGCCAGTTTCTGGAAGATACTTTCTTTAAGCAGTGGTACAGGAAGAAATCCTCAGCATTCAGGAAGGCCATGATCTTTATGCAGGACAATGCCCCATCACATGCATCCAAGCACTCCACTGCTTGGCTAACCAGCAAGGGCCTCAGAAATGGCTGAATAATGACCTGGCCCCCTTCCTCACCAGACTTAAATCATATGGAGAATGTGTAGGCCCTCCTCAAAACACGAGATTTACAGTCAGGGAAGACAATACACCTCTTTGAACAGCATTAGGGAGGCTGTAGTTGCTGCTACAGTGAAAATTGATTGTGAAACAGATCAAGAAACTGACAGACTCCATGGATGGAAGGATAATGGCAGTTACTGAAAAGGGTGCCAATATTGGTCACTGAATATTTATTAATTATTTGAGAAATATTACACAGCATATACATGTGTTATGGATTTCATGTTTCAAACCAATTTTGGTTGGTAAGAAATCAAATAGACAATTTATCAGATCTGTTTTTGGAAGGCCAAAACAGAAAAAATGCTTTACGATCACTAATCGAGATATGCACACCAGAGTTTGCACACAAATGCGGGACATGCAATCTTTTGTATAAGACCACTCCTCACTTTAGGAACCACTGGCCCATAGTAAGACTGAACGACCTGGGTCCTTGGCAAAGAATACAACCACTAACACAGTTGAGACATACGGGTATCTCTGAAGTACGTACATAGCTACACCCCTTAACTATAACAAATAATCCTGCTAGATAAAAAGCCTATAGACAAAATCAACTAAACTTTAAGCCAAAAACAGCACCCTACAAGTCCTTCTAAACTAATCAAGTCCCTCTAAGGCTATCCCAAAAAGGCTATCACACTCAACAGAAATCCACCCAGAGCCCTGGCGACCATTAACAAGGATCACAAATGCAGATGCACAATAAAACATAGTTATTAAAAGCTAGAATCCATCATTTTTGCATACTGCTGTGAATGCATTAAAAACACAGGTCACAGCACAGACCATGTTTTAGCCGCATATGGGAGGGAAGACCAACTCAGCATATTGTTCCGAGGGGACACTGACACGCTTGCTTTTGGCAAGAGCAATAACACACTGCAGATAGCTTTATCATCGGTCGGCCCAAGGAAAGAGACAAGAGTGGTGCATGCTGCTGTCTTGGGGACAGGACAGAAACAATGACCATGAATTAGCTTGTTAAAATTGACAGCACTGGGAAAATCTCACATTTAGCTGTGTTTATTAACTCACATCCAAATAAAGTTGACTCATCCAATACTCTCATGTGGAAAAAGTATAAACTGGAGTGGGGGCTCAAACACTACAAGGACATGCTGACATCAAACTTCCGTGGGTGTGCATGAATTCTCAGATAAATCCTTGAAACAGGATGAATAGCCTTAGTAAGCAATTAAGAATACTGGTTTGTACATCCTTAGCAAAGGGAAAACAAACAAAAAAAAATAGCATTGAAAAAAACAGCCTAAATCCAAGACAACTAATGTCTCCCAAGAGACGCATTTTGCTCTTGCTGCTGGTCACCACTAGGTCACTTTATCATCCTGTTTCCTGCACATGCACAGACACACACAAGCCCCGCCTGCCCTGGTGGTACCAGACACAAAGAAGTGTCAGACAACTGGGAGGGAGTGGCGGGACATGGGACAGCTGAGAGGGAAGTGACCATGACACGGTCAGGCCGAAGTGCCTCTTCCAGCTCGCTTTAGTGAGAATTCTTACACATATGGCTGGGATGTGTTCAGTTTGACTGAATGTTTGCTACGCTGTGCAATGTCAGAAAAGCACAAATATGTTTTATGGAACATCACATTTATGTACTTTCGTAGCGAACACAGTACAGATGTAATGAGTTCATTTGGTCGAGGTACACTGGTATTAACCTTCAAGTGGTCTCACTAATAAAATAGGTATTATAACCAAATAGGCTATATTGTGCCCCGTAGCCTGTGCATTTTGTTTATTTACCATATAAGCTAGTGATAATTGACTTCACCTGCACCAACATCAGTTACAAAGGTTTGAAGGCAAATACTAAAGCAAAAGAAATCGCCATAGCAAATCTAATGGAGACAGGGCTGTGATTACACAGGCAACCTTATTCAGATTATTTTCGGACTTGTCAAAACGCCAATTTGTTAAAAACAAATAAAAAACTACATAAAGAAAACACCGATTTGGCCTATTAAAATGTTGCCCGGATGGCAGTGTAGCCTGACAGAAAGGATGCCAGACCAAACCCATGAGCCAATAACGTGAAAATAATTGTTCAGTCACTCAGCAAGGAAGTTAAACCCTATTGCTCCTATATTGTTACAAAAAATAAGACATGTTCTTAGTTGGCGAAATAATGTTTGAAAAATATATATAATACAATAGGTTTAGACTTCAGCTGAAGGCCAACAAACAGATTCAAAACCCAAGCCCCTCTGGTCATTCATCGTCCTTTAACAATGACCTAATGACACACACACACACACACACACACACACACACACACACACACACACTTTATATTTACTGAATCATTCATATTAACACTAAACCGTACCCATAGTAACTAGGTGTTCTGCTTAATCTTTCATTGTTTATCTTAGCAGAGATAGAAAGAGGACTCATTTATGCAGTGGTACAGGAAGAAATCCTGTACCACTGAAAGCTGGGAGTCAGACAGCCCACTGGAAGTAAAAATCTGAAGCACCAGGATATCCCCACTCCCAACATGGAGATTATAGCATATGAGCCATCATATGCTTTTCCTCTGAGGATTCTACGTTTTAATTGTCCATTATGGTGGATTACAGTGGTTTCACGTGACCAATCCAGCAATCAAGGGGAATCATCCCAGGTCAGAGGGCGTGATCAGCAAACCAAGTTGAAATTCCCACTAAAGTGACAATAAAACGGCAGTTGCTTCCAATTGTGATTTGCATGCTTGAACGTCCTCCAACTAGCTCTATGGTCAGAGGACAACCAGAGTGGTAGCGACTAGCTGCTACTACTACAGCTGATTGTTTTCGTAATCAATACAGGAAACGTTGCCTTACTGCTCAAAATATAAAACGTATTTAATTATAACACTTATTATTGCGTCGGAGGCATCTATACTTCTTTGTTGACAGACACTTCAGTTCTTTGAAAGCTTTTAGAAACACTAGTGTTAAAAGTAAACGTTACGTTAGTCTCTAAGTTCACTGTGTCTGTAGTAGCTAGTACTGTAAATTACTGTCGGCAACAAGAAATTACATCAACATAGGTACAGCGCAGAAACATGTGTAGTTAGTTATCGAACAACTTGTTTTATTCCATTAAAGTTTACAAAGTTATCCATCGGTGATAACTGCCAGCAATAAATTGCGAACTGCCTCACTTGTAGCAGGCTAACATTATAACTGTAGAGAAAGCTAACAAGCTAACCTGAATGCTAATACGACGCAGCGTACTGACAGTGTAACTGGCCAGTGTCCCACACCCCTCGATCTACAGAATGGAATAAAGAATAAATTGTAAATCACCAGAAACGACAAAAATACTTCCCATGACATGTTCGAATAATATCACAATATCAGCTTACACGACTACTAAATGTTGACATTAATTAAAATACAAGTAATATCAAACTTAGACTTACCGAGAGCTTCTACTGTCAGCGATCAGTCCCTTTAAATCCAAAATGTCCTCTGAAAGGAAATCGTAGGCTCCCAGCAGGCATTGCTTGGTCTTAAAATTACGTCATAATTTGTTTTCACCAAGTTTGCTGGGCGGGGCTTGAGTTGAACAAAGACCTCAGGATTCGTGTTTTAAAATCTTGTTTTAAAATTAAACACGTTGACATGTTTAGGCAATCTCAGTGTATAGTCTTCTAAAAATATATGTTTTTGTTTTGGGAATCACTGAAATGGTATGTCAGCTTAACTGGTGTTAAAAGGGGATGCCTCTTGTTCCTTTCAACCAAATCAAATGCATCTATCTGCTCAGTATTCAAATTGCGCACCCTAGGGGTTAATTCGAGTATATCGAGAATAATTTTCACATAAATGCAGATGGTGGTGATATGTTTGTACTTAAAACGTTCTCAGCATTATATCTCCACAGCCTTTCGTGAAGTTATAACTGCACATTTGTTTTCTTACTGCTGATGGGCACTTTATTGAAGTGTGCTTACAATTACTCAGTTGTGTGCTTGTCCCACCTAGCTATCTTAAAATTAATGCATTAAATATAAAATTATCTGGATACAATTTTAAATGTAACATTGAGTTTCTGAACTCAAATTAGGAGGTAAAATTCTTGAATCAGGATTTTTAGATCAATATTCAATATTTCATAGTTTGATGGCATTGCATAATTACAAGCTATTATGAATAACAGATTGAAGGCTGTATTTGAAGGGTGTTTTTATGCACGTTTTGATCAGGCCCATTATGCACTCCAGGTCTCCAGTGAGATGTTATCACAGTAATGTTAAATTGTTACAAATCAGCATATTATATCCATAAAACATACAAATTAAATATATTAAATCATATACATACTTGAGTTTACAAATGATGATCTAATGAAACTATGGATAGGAAACACCCATCCATCTTTGGAAAAATTACCCTGATTAATCCTCTAATGAAATCATATATTTATGGCTCTACCAACTCCAGGAGGTATTTTTGTGAAATAATGTACATTTCGAAAAGCTATCCAATCCCCAGTAATAAACAAAAAACATTTTGAATATTAAAAGCTTATATTATACCAAAATAATACAATGTCCTTCATAAGTAATGGGACAGTAAATTCAACATGGATATTTTTGCTGTGCACACAAGGCATAAGAAAACATGATCAAAAGATGAATGAGGCAAAAGTACAGACTGTCACCATTTATTTTGGGCTGTTTCAAAACATATACATTTTACTAACTAACTATAACAGCACTTTTAGAATTCCATTCCCCATTTCATGCATAAATAATTATTGTGACAATTCAACTTCAAGCAAATCTAAAAAGTAAATCCCTTCCATGCAATAACAGCAGTGAGTCTGCGACCCATTGACATAACCAAACTCTAGGTATCATCATTTGAGATGCTTTGCCAAGCGTTAACTGCAGCCATTTTAAGCTGTCATTGTTTTGGGGAGTTTCTGACTTCAGTCACCTCTTCAGTATGTGAAATGCACATTCAATCAGACTTAAAGCCCAATCCAGAGGCAGCCATGCATACCCATTCCATGACACTACAATCACCTTACTTCACAGATGAGGTGGTTTGCATAGGATCATCTGCAGTTACATTTTTCTCTCCACACGTTAGCCTTCTGATCACTTTGAGTAACAAGGTGTAGAAAAAGTGAAGGTGCCTGAATACCTTTCGAAAGTGACAAATGCATCGTAAGCATAAAATGTAATCAGAACATACTGTTTCAGAGTATAGTTCTCCCACATCAACCTTTATCTATTTGCAGTAAAGAATATAAATACAGTGGCCAACTATAACTATGTAGTCAATGTTATAATAAATTCCAGTTGAAATTGTATGTAAACAGGACAAGCATTATGCATCGCAAAATCCTCCGTCTGACCAACTCAGAGGTAAGAAATACTGCACATTGGCTCACATTACTGTCTGCTGATTTTAGTGTGTGGTCACGTCTCAGAGCTCAACGACCTAAAAATACAACCTCAAATAGCCTGGAAGAGCAGACGCCATTACGTATCTGGACTCTCTTTCCACAGACACTTTTTCTCAGCCCAAACAATACTCTTTGATAATTTTTGTTATTTAGCAGACATTATTATCTTTACAGGATGAATTTGAGTTTTCTGAAGGACATAACCACAACTTTTTACCTACCAGCTCAGTAATTCAAACTATCAACCGTTCAGTTGAAGGGACAGCTTTCTCATCACTAAGCTATCTGCCGGCTACACCTAGGTAAACCTTTTAAATAGAAGTTGGCCCTGGGTTGGTGAAGAGAACAAAAGGTCAGAAAAAGGATAAGAAGCTTAAATATGTCACATGAGGCGGTTCGTGTTGACCCAGACATGGAATACCTCACACCAGGAGTTGTGGACCTGGAGCAGATGTTCTGGACTGGCCTCGGAGCCACGTACACACACTGCAACCAAGTGTGGCCCAACCTCTACATAGGAGACAAGTGAGTGCACACTCAACCACGCACGGATCCTTCAAATGTATATTTAAAGTTATCAATACCAGTTTTCTGTCCATGAAGTACAATCAAAACAGTTGCCCGTGGGTCTGTGTAGAAAGACAGCGTTGGAGAAGCCCGGTCTGGTGGAGATGGGTGTAACACACATTATAAACGCTGCAGAGGGAACTTGGAACAATGTGTCTACAGGTACCTGCAAGTACATCCTACTATACACACTGTGCTAATAAAATGCTGACCTGCTTACAAACTTAAACACGCTGTAGCTACTGTTGTTTACCGGTCCATAACAGAGACATATCTAACATGTACTAGTAAAATAGTATCATTTTGGCAGCCATTCTCAGCTTACAGACTACCCCACTGCTCCAATAGGTTTAACCAATTTGGGGCGCATGTAATATATTCACCTCCAAAGCTATTGGAGTTAGTCAAAACTATAGTCACTTCCAAAACAATAATATAAATGAGCAAAAAAAGGCTGAATAATATAAACACATTTTGGAGCTTTATTGTAATTTCTAACATGGATATATTGTACATTGTTAATGATTGAAGGGTGGTGGGGCACAAACTATTTCCAAATATAGGATACATACCAGTAAAGCTACAAAACTCACTCTTGCTTCTGATGTGTTTATTAGTGTTGTAGTAGTGTTGTAGTACACATACTGGAGAGAGAGATAGAGAGAGATCTTGTTTAATTGCTCTCCTTCTCTCTCACACACACACATGTAAAATAACCACTGTCACATTTACAAACATCAATTTAGAATGCAACCAAGTTCAGAACCAATGTGCCTACAGGGCCATACGCGAACAGCAATGAGCTCAACACCACTGAAGGCCACAACGAAGTGGAAAGACAACTTTTTAGGGATACAGATCCAGTCTATGACGACAACCTTATAGTTAAGCATGGACAGACACACTGACACTCGTCACCATCTATATCAATCGATCCAGCACAAAAATATGATAAAATATGCTTTCACTCACCAAGGCTGAGGGCTCACTTGAAGAGAAAGGTAGCACCGCGCTTCCTCTGGTAAAACTTTTCGATGACTTTGGGAATGAAGTCATGTAGCTGCTGAATCAGATGGACAACATGGCCAATGCGTTGAGTCACAGCTGTCCCATGGTATTGCCAGTGAAGGTTTTTACCACTTCAAGGTGGAAAAGTTCCTCTGACTCAGGTGTTGTCATAGGTGTTGTGACAATTTTCAGCAGAGTGACAGTCTCAGCTTATGCCACACTTATGGTGGCCTCATTAACCAATTAACCAATCAAGTACAAGGAGAGAGCAAAAACCTGCAGACACTCGGCCCTCCGTGGAACCGGTTTGACACCTCTGGCTTATACTGTCCTCCATACACAGGAGAAGCGCAGCGCGATTTTCCCAAACTGCATTGACACTTGTAAAGTTCCATAGTACAGCGGGTGGCCTTGGAATGCGTCTCTGTGTTGCCTCAGCAAGTGGCAACACGTGTTGGTTGTGCCAGAGAAAAAGGTGGCAAAAGCAATTAAATCTGCAAAAAACACTTTCAGGATGCTCATCCTTGCTGGACAAAGTTGCTGCAGGGTCAGGTTCAGCTGGTGCGCATAGCATTAAACAAACTGGGCATGTGGGTATGTACACATAGTATCGAAGATGCATCTGAATATTCAGGGAGTTTCAGGGAGTCCACGACTCGTCGTGCCCCTGCAGTGCGGTTTCACATTTTCCACACAGTTTAATACATGTTATGATCCGACTGAGAACGTACCTGTTTTCCTCCACCTGTTTGTTATACTACTCAATGGAGCGCCTGTATGCACTGTCAACATGGGCTGACACTTACCTGTCCAAGTAAGGCCAATTTCACAGCAGTGTCCAGATGACTCCCGCTGCTCTCATGTTTGGCAGTCTTCTCAGAAAGATGTTTCAAATCTTTGTAACCCGTCCTCGACCAAGTACCATCTCCACCAAATAGCACATGGAAAACAGAAGAAGCCCTTCTTTTGTATGCTAACCGTTAGCCACTTTTCTTCAAAAACCACTCACGTTAAACTTGCAGTTACTTTTACCAGCAGTTTTAGTGATGACAATATCCCGTGGCTGATGGGCACCAAGTCGCTTTACTTCAAGTTTTTCTTCCAAATTAAGTGTTTCAAACCGGTGCTTGAGTATGAAATCCACTTTATTTATTTTCTCAAGTTATCTGGTGTTTGTCAAGCTAACAGGCTAGCTAAGACAACCTACCGTCCTCGCTCTTGCCGACTAATGTTGGCGCCAGACAGACAAACAGCCAATCAGGTCTGAAATACGATATGACGCTGTAGTGGGGCTACCGACTGTCAGTCCCACTTGGCATCAAATTTGTGTGATCTACATTGATCAAACTAACATTCTGAGCATGCTTATTAATAGTTTCACACGTACATTGCATTGTGAAAGAGGGGCTAGCCCCACATTCACACTTAGCCTATGGCCTACTACTGCAAACTCGAATCGGCAGAACGCAGTCTGAAGCAGCAAGGCAGGGACCAATGAACATGAAATAAAATCCTAACACAAATGATATGCAATTTAGGAAGATGGTACATTCATAGATAATAAATTATAGGAAGTAATCTTCGAGAAATAAAAAATATTTCGTTGCAGTTCTTTCTGTTGACAACAGGTGGGGCTGTGACCCACCTGCCCCTAATGACCAGTCGCCCCTGGTAATTACCAATGATATTTGTTATTGTTTCATTTGTTATTGAACTTTGTTTCAGTACTTCAGTACAACTCTTTTGCAAAGACAACAGTACTGAACCGTTTCCTTAAATATGTGAATACACTGGAAGGGATCATAGACCATTTGCTCCATATAGAATCTTTCCAAATCATTGAGATCCTTTGGTCTTTTCTTGTACTGCACTCGTCAATTAATACCACACGTTTTCACTGTGATTCAAGTGCAGAGTGACTTTCCCATAGAAAAGAAAATGTGTGAAAAAATACCCTACTAGTTGATAACGCCATTGACCTTTAACACCATATCTTGTTTTCATCTACTCACACATCCCTCATTTGACTCTAAACTCACCATATGGCTTGGGTTCCCCTGTGCTTCCAGAACCATCTTCCTTGCCTTGTGGGGCCAAAATGCACTTGCTTCAGCTACCAAATAGGTTTACCACAGTTCACCTGGTTTTCAAAATCTTAATTACTGCCTTATTAGTGGGAAGTTGTACTGTATGATTAAGTATTAAGTCAGGAGGGGGTGTGGTATATGGTCAGCATCACAGAGTGCAAGGACACAGCGCATAGCCGGGGTACATTGACAATGTACCACTAACCTCCACCATACCTTATTGGTTTTATGAACTGATTCCCAATGAGGTTGGAGCAGTGACAAGTGATTTGCTGTCATACAGGCTTTACATTAATTTTTTATTTTAATTTTATTTGTTTTTAATTTTTATTATTAAAAGGCTTTACATGAATCCTGACCCATACACCACGGGTATGACATCAGTCCTAAGAACAGCTGTCATACCCCTGGTTTACGGATCGGTCCTAAGAACAGCTTTTAGTTATGGTATTTTGGTCACATACCACACCCCCTGCCTTATTGTGTACATATACCATGACTATCAGCCAATCAGCATACGAAGCACCCAGTTTATAATATTTTTTTGTGCAGTAGTTTGTATCCTTTGCTTGATTTATGAAGGTCAACAACCGTGTTTCATAACTTGAGCATCAACATAGCCTATTACATGTGTGGATTATTTTATATATTTTGTTACTGCATCTTTAACCTCCTGAGACAGTGTCCACATATGACAACCCAATCCCGTCATACGAAGACATCATTTTTTTCTGAAAATTTCTTCCAGTTCAAAGACAATGCTTAGATATTATACTGATCAGGTCCTGCTAATCCCACATTGCTAAGAGAAATTACAAATGCATACATTATCAAGCTCAGGTCTTAGGCGGTTAACAAAGGTGCCAATGACTTGAGGTGCCTGCAATGAATATACCTGTTCTGACAACCCATTTCAGGTGCCGACTACTACAGGGACATGAACATAATTTACTGTGGTATAGAAGCTGATGATACTCCCACCTTCAACATCTCTCCATACTTCTACTCTGCTGCTAATTTCATCCACCAAGCACTCAGTGACCCAGACAGTACGTACAAAGAAAGAGATCAAATCAATGGTTGTTTTAGGCCAGGGTTTCACAAATCTCTCCTTAGGCCTTCCCCAATGATTCACATTTTGGTTTGAACACTCGAAAATGTGAAACAGTGGTGGCCCAAGAGGTTTCGGAAACCTTGTTTTAGTAGAGATATTCTGGACCAAAGATGAGTTTATGTATATTGTTTGGCAAACTCCTTTTTGTTCATGTTTGTGTTAGACAAGGTGTTGGTGCACTGCATGATGGGTCGCAGTAGGTCGGTGACACTGGTCTTGGCATACATGATGATCAAGCAAGGGTTAACACTGGTCGATGCTATTGGGCATGTGCGACAGCGGCGCTGCGTCCTGCCCAATCGAGGCTTTCTGACACAACTGAGAGATTTGGATATTAAACTGCAGGAGGACAAATTAAGAAACAGACAAACTTCATAACTTTTTAAAAAACTGGTATGCAGCCATAATCTTGAATTATAAAGTAAGTGCACTTTCACAAATCAACATTGTTGTCATTTCTTTAATTCTTGATGTTATCTGATTGAAAGCAATATGGTGGTGGGTTCTATCAATAGCAAGTACCTCAATTAATTGACCAGGTAATTAAGATATTTGTGCATTGGAAGGAGCGGCTCAGACTGCTGGAACATCCTGGGCCACACCTGGTAAAATGAAGATAAATCTGTTCAATGTAAATTGTATTTCAATGTCAGTAGGATTTGGGTTGACAGCTCATATAGAAGATGCGTAGGCTTGAAATATCTTTTACTTAAAGGTTATTCTTAGGACACTAACACAGGTAGGAGCCCCAAATCACAACACAGCCTACATGCAGCAAATTTCATTGAGACTTCAAATTCCAATCAATGCCATTTAAATTAATTAGTTTGACTAATTGAACTGAAAACTGTTGACAATCATACACGAGGTTTTCACTAATGCCCTTAGCCTCACAGACCCTGCACACCAAGTCCCACTTCTACCAACTAGCCTGCTATGACACATTCTTATTAGCCCCAAAAGCAGGCTACACCCACATTTTTATATGTAAATATTTAAAGGGATAGTTCAGGGTAGAGCTGCACAATGAGCAAAAAAAACCAACTGCTATCTTTCAACAAAGAATACAACAAAACATACTGATACCAACATGGATATTGAACAATATACAGTCACCCAGCCATTTTCTAGGGAACAACATAAAGGTTTGATTTATTTTGCGTTCAGAAATGCCCATGTGCCACCTTTGGAAAGGGTGGTTTTGTGTATTTGGACTTTCGTCAACAGGAAAAGCCCAGGGGGTGGCTACCTGAGATGCATGAACCACCATATTTATAGAACTACCCCTTTAATTGTCTACTTTGTTAAAAAAAAAATTTAAAAACACTTCAGACAGCGTATAGAGAATTTGAGGTTTACAAAGTGCATAAAGGCCTTGTAAGTAAAAAGTACATTTATGTTTAATGTGCGCTTTGAGGAATCTGTTCGGTTTTATAGCAACACTGGCCACTTCTCAGCTTCAGTAAGCCTTCCATCATTAAACAATTAATAGAAAAAAGTACATTTAAATCATGACACCACCCATCTAATTTTTAAATGCAGTAATAACTGCTAGCACTGTTTCACTAAACTTTGTGGGTAACCTTCCACAGAAACCACTTTAAATGAATGTGTTCCAATCAAACCAAATAAATCAGCTCGTAAACATCTCTAACCCGTCATCAAACCCACTAGGTTTTAGCTAGCTCTTCACAGGGAAGACTGTTGAAATGTGACAGTTAACTGTGAATCAGTCAGAATTAGTTGAGTACCATCAGTGTGCCTAAGTGGACAGGCAGTAAAACTCAGTAATGAGCTCAACATCGAAGCCGGTGCTGCAGAATGGTTTGTCCTGAGAGCAACCCCTAGTGGAGGTCAATAACCGGCACAGAAATCAGGTGGCACAAAGATGAGCAAAAGATGAAGCATTGCTGGATCAATAGGATGGATGGATGTTTCATTAAAAAGGGCCAGCAGGGACCTGTTTTCTTTCAGTTGAAAGGTGAAGGTCAGGGGTTAGAGGTCAGAAGTGTACAGGTCATCAGTGAAAGTCTGGTTTGTCAGGGAAGGTGCATCCTGCTTGTCTGATGATAACGTTGGCAGCATAGTGTCCGGCTTTCACACAGTCTTCCAAATCCTTG
The DNA here is from genome assembly GCF_011004845.1 of Esox lucius. Lineage (NCBI taxonomy): Eukaryota > Metazoa > Chordata > Actinopteri > Esociformes > Esocidae > Esox > Esox lucius. Next base: position 19,194,003 of record NC_047574.1, read on the forward strand.
TCCTGGACTAACTCTGACAGGAACCCTTCAAAACACAAACATAACAATATGCACAAATATTCACCTACAAGAACAAGGTAGACATTTGTACAGACAACCACCCCAAAAGGTCCTGCCCATCAGTCGATTCCTACACATTGACAGAATGACTGTCATGACTGCTCCATGACTTAACCACTCACACTTACATGTTATGGCCATGTTTGTTTTTCTTGCGGTTGTTTAATAGGCTAATTCTGTCAAACATATCCATTAATACAATATCAGAGAAGGGACTGCTGCAGTCTTCAGCTATCCATTACAGGCTGCAGCATATTACCATTCATGGCATTAGCGACACAAAGATAACACTTCATTACACTTTCTCCTTCTTTTGAAATTGGAAAACATTTAAATTTGTTCTGGAGGGAACTGTTAGCAGGTCCTAATAAAGGCAGACTTTACTAATTTGACCTGGGAAACGAAAACACACCCAAACAGGTGATTTGCTTGCATGCAAATGTACTGGAATTAAGACATTGGCTAATATGCAGATTTGTATGTGATTGATAAAACTAATTTTGCCTGAACAAAATAAATGGCCTGGCCTGACTTCCCCAATGGTCAGGACGATTAATATAATATCATGACTTGAATAAATGCAATCAGGGAGACACACCTCCTACAAAGGCATCGCCGGCTCCAATTGTGTCCACAATGTCCTTATGGTCAATCTTCAGCACTGGGAACATCTCCACCTTGTCACCTCCTACACACACACACACCGCATTAAAAAGTGACCAAAGACACCAAAGCTCGTTTCTGCCCTAACATCAGCGTGTGGGTGGTTTACCTCTGGTCATTATGGTCGCGTCCTTGCCCTGAGTAAATACGACCACCCTCTGTCTCTTCATGTTGACTTTTGGCAGCGCCTGAGTCTTCTTGGCAATCTCCTCAATGTCCTCGGTCTACAAACACACAACTTAAATCAAAAGGAGCTACAGGGACGCAATGCACCAAGGGGGCGGGCAAAATCACCTTCTACTCACCTCGAAGTGTTGCTCTTTAGAAAACATGGCCGCCTCCTGGAAAAAGCAAAAATGTCTTATTAGTCTCAATATCATTCTGCCAGCATCCTCATGGCTCCGTCTGATGTCTCAGGGTGTGTTTGTACCGTCTCGTTGCCAAACAGCACATCCACATAGGGTATGACCTCCATGAGGGCATCTCTGAAGAACTGGGAGATGAACGGAGCGGAGAGGTTCATAGTGAACAGCTTGTTGTTCTCTGCCGCATGTTTGGCCACCTTTAGAATGGACTCCAGAGACACAGTCAGGAAGAAACCCTACACGGAAGAGAATCCAGCCGGTTACATTCACTCCTATGCAGGTTTTTATAATGCTACACAGCCTGTTATATCCACTGTGGTGACGGCTGTCATGCTTCTCAGCCTGTGTATGTGGTCTCTAACTCACAGCGATGTAGTAGACTTTGGCTTTTTCCACTAGGGACCAGTTCTTCTCCAAGTCCAGATGTTTGTCCTTTTTATAGCAGTTCGCTGCTGCTAGGTTAGCTACCAGAGACCTGGGGGAGGGGGCGGTTACTCTTGGTGTGGTGAGACAGACAGTGACTTCCTGGGTCTATGTAACAGCATGTATACCTGTTGTCCCCAGTGATGCATGCGGCGCAGGTCCCTGTAGGCTCCTCGGTCTGCTCATAGTAGTGGGCGTCCACGTGGGCCTCCTCTGCCTTCTGCTTTAGGATCTCCCCGAACCGGTCCTCCCCGATGCAGCCAAAGAACGTTGACACCTTGTGGGGCTCCTGGATCATCCACTGGGGGAGGAGGATGTTTATGTTTAGGTAGCACAGTAACACAAGGAAAATTGGGATACATTCTTGATCGTGATTTAGGCTTGGGATTAAGGGTAGAAGTTCAAAATTTGTGAATAAGGATATCGTTGAAATGAATGAATTTAAACCATGAATTTGACCCCTACTCAAAAAGCTATGGGGAAAACAAACAAAAGTTAACGTATCTAAATGTGTTTTAAAATCGAATACTCTCTGTAAAGTTTCCTTTACAAAACTTTATGGGGGATTAATTAGAAGCCCTCACTATGGCTGTCACGATTATAACATTTTAGTTGATGACTGTCACACAAATAATCGCAATGAACGATTGAATGCTCACGCATGCTCACGCATGAACCCGAAAATTGTAGTAAAAAATTTTTACCACTGCAGGACTTTTCTTTTGCTGATCAGAGTTGATGCAACAAATTGGCAATCGAAATGCGTCTGTCTATTAAATAATTTTGCGAAATTACAAAACATTGCACTGCCAAACTGGGTTTAAAACATACTGAAATCAAGAAGCAAATTACTATCAAATGCTCTGCTGCAACTCTGGGCTAGACATCCTAACTGATGGAAACAGACAATTCACATGCTTGGTACATCTGTTGAGACGTCTCTAACATTGGTGAAAAACACGCTTATTCAAATTATAAACATGATCTGGGAATCTAAATACTGTGCAAAAACATTGTCGTCATGAAAATAATTGCAATCTGCTTCAAATAATCGCAATCAGGCAATGATGGTATAGTTGCGACAGCCCTAGTCCTCACAAGGGTAGCAAAACAAGTGTTTTTATACCTGGGCAATCTTAATCGAGTTTTGAGTGGCTCCGCCCGCATGATATTCCACTTGAAAGTTTTTGACGATTTCTTCAAACCTGAAACACACATGAACATGTTTAGGACAACTGTCAAGGGTTGTTTGTGGTAATAAAAATAATCCACCAGGCAAAGCATCAATAATGTCCAGAGGAGTGACCAAAAGCCCGCACATCCATCCAATAGTTACTAATGAGGATGGCTGACCAGTCATGTTATTGTCCAGAAACATTCTCCTAACCAATTGGAGACAACACTGCCTTAACATTTATGCTCATACAACATTATGTACGTTGGGTCTCCTGACACTCTGATTAGCCAGGTGGTGCCACCAAAGCAGGCGATTAAAGAGTGCGTGGTAAGAGTGTATTTATTAATGACTCGAAGGTAAAGACCATTCTGGCCAATATATTCCACTGACAACTGTAGCACCAAGTAACATGTTCTGTCCTTTATTTATAGAAGCCTTATCAGCTACTGATAACACAGTGATGGAGAGAAAAGAGAAAGACAGAAAGAGAATTGTAGGAATAGAGGGATATGGGAGAGGGAAGATAACATTGAGAGCCCTACAGTACAGGCGTTTCTCAACCTAAGTAGTTTGATCTAATAAGCAGTCTGTCAGCTGACTCGACTGTAGCAGGGTGGTTGAATTCAGTATTCATGCCAACCCAAACATCTGGTGGATTTCTTCAGGAAGAAAACTTTACAGAATGATCCAAAAGGCCATGCCAACGACTGCCTGAGGTTTAGAGTAAGTCAACTGACTTGATGGACCTGAACGTACCAGTCCCCATTCACTTTCAGAAGTGAAACTTCTTGTTTCGACCAATGGGAAGACCCAGATTAGATAGGAGGAAAATTCCCAGTTGCCATGATACTTGGCACAGCAGAGACTTGCCTTTCAAACACCCCTTCAGTCATCTGATTAAGAACTACATTAAAATGTTAGTGTATTAGCAGATGCGCTTATCCAGGGCAACTTACACCTAGCGCACTTAAAATGCACTGATCTTATGAACAGATTGTCTTAGGCCGCACGCACCAAACAACTCAGTTCTAATGAAGGATTAGGGCTTGACCCTTAATTCACTGAGTCACTGTGTGAACAAGGGTTGGGATCTATTAACGCCTGGAACGCAAAAACCTCAAGGTTTCTTGGGGGCCACACCCATGATAAATGTGGTCTGAGCATTCTACAAGGTTCTACCCTAATGAACCTCAGTAAAAACACCAAAGTCTCGCTCTCTCACTCTCTTCCGTACTGTAGTTTTCTAATCTCTCCCAGGTTAAATGTTGACTTTTTTTAAATGCTAAGGAGAACGGGCCTCTAACCAAACTATGCTAAATGTAAAACCTCCTACCCTGTCATTGGCTAAACTAGTGAATTCTAGAATGTGCCAGTTCTGTCCACAACACACCAGGAAAGAGGGCAGCTCAGTGTCTGAACTCATGGACCCTGCATGTGCAGGCCTGGAACATGGAAAAACGTGTTAATGCAACAAAGAGGGCAACACCCAGTGGAAACTTAACCACATCGGACGATATAGAATGTTTGAATGTAGGTCTACAGCAGAGGTACCCACAGTGCTTTGTGCTTGTCCTCTGCCAGGATCTGGTCATTGGGCTTCAGACCATACCTGAAAGAGAAGTGGGAGATAGATCAATAGTTTTATCTGAATAAAAAAAAGAGGATTTTCAGAAAACAAAAAAAGCTTGAAAGACATCTGAGTCAGTGCCCTTTAAAAAGTGTAAAATCCACACCACTTTGATCAGGACCCAGTGGATTACTAAAGTGGAAGAGCTGTGTGTGTGTGTGTGTGGAAAAGCAGTATACAGTGCCTTCAGAAAATATTCAGATCCCTTCCCTTTGTCCACATTTTGTTGTGTTAAAGACTTAATTTATTATTCCTTAAATGTATCAATTATAAATTCAGGCGATAACACAATGAGAAAATGGAGGGTATACTTTCCAAAGGCACAGTAGATTTAAATAGGTTACTGTTCTGTAAGAGCTAAGAATATTTATGGTCTGGCCCAATTCCAGTTGAAATCCAATGTCTTTAAGTGGTCTGAGACAATAGTCTTGGAGCTGTAATCTACAGAGCCCTTTCATCGGCTCTCACTACATACAACTACTAAACACTGATTAAACCTAACTCAACCTTAGCCAAAACCCACCAGCCTGTAAGCTGCTCTCATACTCTAAATACAACTACCCCAATGTTGGAGCTAAATTAAGGAGTTGAGACAACAGTAAGCTTTTTAACTTCTAACTTTTTGCTGACTTCAGCAGAATACAAGCTTATCATGAAAATAGGGACATTATGTATCGGTGCATCCAACGCTGCAAAGTAGTGCCACAGAGTGTCCAGGAGCTCACTGATGCACTGATTCAGGTTTGGTAGAAGATCCCCCAAGATACCATCCGCCATCTCATTAAGAGCAAGCCCAGATGTTGTTGGGAGTGCATACAGGCATGGAGAGGCCATATACACTACTGATTCACATTAGGAGTTGGAACAACCTAAGATTTCAATTGTTTACTTAGATTTTTGGTGTGAGTTTGAATCCAGCCCTCAATCGGTTGGTGACTCTGGTTTCCAATGACTGTTGATGCGTCATTTTATTCACAGGACTGCGGCATACTGGATGTTTTTCCCTTTTCACACCATTCTTTGTAAACCCTAGAAATGGTTGTGCGTGAAAATCCCAGTAACTGTGCAACAACCATGCCACGCTCAAAATTGCTTAAATTTTTCAGGAGATTGTCTTGACCAGGACCACACCCCTAAATGCATTGAAGCAACAGCCATGTGATTGGTTGTTTAGATAATTGCATTAATGAGAAATTGAACAGGTGTTCCTAATAATCCTTTAGGTGAGTGTATTTTGTTCATTGAGACTAGATGCGTGATTTAGGTGTTCCCTTAATTTCTTTGAGCTGTGTATATAAGGCAATTCAATGTGTTTATTTTTATTCTAATATTAGGTTTTATTCTATTGTATTTTTTGATTTTTCTTTGTATAACATATTGAATTGCTTCCATGTATGAATTGCGCTATATAAATAAACTTGCTTGCTCATTGGCTGGTGCAACTAACACCAGTGAAAAATCCATGTTCCCACCTACTAAACCTGCAGACACTCGGCCCTCCGTGGAACCAGTTTGACACCTCTGATCTAAGGTATCTATACCGGTTCTTGTACTAGTTAGCTTGAGCACCAGTAACATGTACACTACCATTTTGGGTCACTTAGAAATGTCCTTGCTTTTTAAAGAAAAGCGATATTTTTGTCCATCAAAATAACATCAAATTGATCAGAAATACAGTGTAGACATTGTTAATGTTGTGAATGACCATTGTATTTGGAAAAGGCAGAATTTGAAAGGGGTATCTACATAGACATACAGAGGCCCATTATCAGCAACCATCACTCCAGTGTTCCAATGGCACGTTGTGTTTGCTAATCCAAGATTATCATTTTAAAAGGCTAATTGATTAGAATACCTTTTTGTGATTGTTAGCACTGCAGCAAACTTGGACTGATTAAAGAAGCAATAAAACTGTCCTTATATAGACTAGTTGAGAAATTCATCTTTCATTTTAATTGCCTTTTTGTTTGGTAGAAACAGCAGTATATATTGGAAATGTCGAAACAAAGATTTTGACGGGCTTAATAGGTACAGCTACACTAGTTAGCCTTCATGATCAATTGGATGTGTTTGTATAGAATGTCCTGAATTCTAGGGGTGAGCATTTGAATCATAAAATGAATATTATTCAATCAATATCAAAAGAATGGTTATTTGAGTAACAGATATGAAAGGTACCTAAGCCCCTCCCCCTCTAACTCACTTCTCCAAGAAGTCTTTGTCCACGACAGCTGAGATGTCCAGAAGTGGGTTCCCCATACCAAACAGGGAGTTAGGGCTGTAAAAAAAATAATAATATGAATCACAAGATTTCTACTGTACAAATACTAAAAGATTGTGTATACTATTCTCAGGGATCATATCGTTATCGTAAACACCTACCCTTCATTTGTATCCAAGTACATCAACTTTGTGTCGAATGTGTATTTTGTTCCCATTCTGTCTAGAAGTAGAAGCACTCTTACATCTAGTAAAATTTAGTGTGTAAATGTATTTAGAGAAATAAGGTGACTGGTCCTGAGAAAATATAATATGCACACTGTGGAATAACACACAATGTCCGTCTTTTCCAGTGACTACCCAGAAGTGTACCGCATCACGTGGTCACAGGATAATGTTAAGCCAAAACCACCAGACACTAAGGACAAAAAGTGAGAATATGGACTCAAGTGTGAGCGCAACACAGTCGATGTTCCCAGATATGATCAAAGTCCTCCAGACACAAACAATCACATGATGTGTTTCCACAGAAAGACTGGCTGTGTGTGCCCGTGTCTCCCGGGGATGAGTTGCAACACAAAGCACGACTTTGTAGCAATTCCAGGCGAGTCTTGTGATATGCTTTAGACCAAACGTGTTTCTAAACCAAATTCCCCCTGAGATCCAGCAGAACTGCGCTGCGCTGGGAACTCACACCAACCGATATCTACCCTGCTGCTACGCACAGCCTAGTATTATTCCTCACTGTGGGGCACTGGCATGCTCTGTGCGTGTCAAATCTCAACTGCGGGGGTCAAAAGACTGACTGACAGCACTGGGAGACATTGTTAAGAGTAATTTGAACATTATAGTAGACTCCCGGGTGCACGCATACTCCCTCTTTGGTTTAGTATGCTATATTAACTAGAGAATGTAGGACAGGCTTTGAAGGATGTTGAAGCCTCACTCTGCTGTCCCCTGGGATGTATTCATTAGTATCCAACGTAGAAAAATGTTTTGCAACAGACAAACATCTGTTACGAAAGCTGGTTTCTGGGGGACAAGTTCAGGTTGGTCTCTCCCATATTGGGCATCCCCCCCCCCAGTGAATGCACCCCAGATGTCTTTCTATGCAAACACATCCACCCAGCCGCAGCCCCCCTTATCTCCATCTGCCTTAAGGCAAACACATGACTGGATGCAATACTGCACAAGCTCTCCACATGGCAGAATACGCGCTGAGCCAGACATATGTGGAATTAGACCCAAGACGACTACAGACACACTGCAGCCATCCGTGTGGAGACAGTAAATACGGAGATGATATCGTCAAGTCTACAAAATAGAACATGAGCTGAAACGTCGTTGGCACGGAATACAGTAATACATTGTTAACACGCCTGTAGGGAGGCAGCACAATATTAATACGAGTGTCAATGAATCACTAACACCCCACACTTACTAAAAACACACCGACCATACGCACAGTGATGATTACTAAGTGGCAGAGTCAATATCCGTACCACATTTCCAATCCAACAATGTAGCGTCCTACCATCCACTTTGCAGATGACAGACACAAACTAGCTACTATATAACATTTGTGTTTTATAATCCAGACCAAGACCTTGCACAATACAGACTACATGAAACCATGCACACCAAATCCTCTGTAGTCTTTAATTGTGTTCTTACCTTGCTGCTGGCATGGTATGTATCAGTTTCTTTTTCACAATTGAACTGTGTAACAGACCTGTTGTCCTCCCCTCAGACTAACCAGCCAAAAAGGACTTTTCCGTCCCAAAACCTCTAGTGTATAACTCCCTTGAATAGCTTGGATCGATTTTCCTCTGGGAGGACTCACCACGCGTTCGAGCAGATCTGATAGGCTACACGAAAACTGGGAGGGGCAGTGCTATCTGGCACTGTGGCTAGCGACCTGTATTTTGACTCTGGAGGTAATCATACTGTAAGCGTTACTTCAAATGTGAAAATCTGCAAATTACATTTATAAAATGTCCTGACGGACGACCTGTCCCGCGACAAGTATTATAATTTCTAACGTCTGGGGGCTACTGCAGTTACATTTAAAGAAGACAAACCGTTACAAAAAATTTAAAGATTTCATTGTTCTGAGAACGAGGAAAGCATGCATTCATTTACTAAGTACTGTAGGTGTAGGCACAACGTAAATACTTTCATTCAAGTAGTTAGAAGCCGAGCCAGCCTAACCAGTACTGTAGCTGTCACAAGCCAAGGGCAAGTGAGTGACACGACATTGAACTTGTACTGGCTGAGAACACACACGTCACTCAGGCTAAAAATGTTTTAGCCCATGTCGGTCGTTTGAGGATTGTCAGACAGACAGTACTAACCCGGATCTTTTACCTACGATTCCTTCCCAAACTTGCAGAATAAGTGCAGCGAACGCCACGGAACGTGTGACCTGTAGTTAACACCGACATAACAAAATACACGTGGGCTGTATCGCTGTCTGCAAAGACAACGGACTTTATACATTGGACCACACCGTAACCACTAATTATAACTTGCACGCAAGATCAGACAGCATATGCTTCGCATTAACTTGTTACCGTAACAGTAAAGACGTAAAAACAGTTACATTCTTTCTAGGATGTGGTCGTACTGCCAAATGAATGATTTCCACGCGAAGCAGTGCCAGTACACACATTTCCGAAATTATAAAATCAGAAAGCCCAAGTGGTTTAAATGCATGAAATTCATAATTCTGAAGTTTACAATCGACGCGGTTTGTCTTGGTTTAACACAAGTCTGAAGCCCAAACCACGTGTGCAAAATATTTAGCTTTTTTTAGGCCAACTGGTGTGTACAGTCAATACACATGCATGGTCAGCATAGCTACCCGAGTTTTATCGAGGTTTTCTTCCCTGGTGATTTCTTCTCTGGAGTTTTTTTCTCAGGAGTTTTCTTTTCTGCGGGTTTGTCCTGCTTTTTCTCTTCTGACAGTCGAAGTTTCTTCGCTCTAGGTTCGCCTGACGCCATGGTTCTGAAGGAGCACACCGCAGCAATGTCTTGAGTAAAGATAAAGAAAATCAAGTGGAAGACAGGGGAAGTGCAGTTAGAAATAATAATTGGCAATGCAAATACAACAGCCGGATCACGATTTAGCTGCCCGCGGACTGCGCCTGAGCACAAAGACAGAAACTTCGGTCAGAAGTAGGCGACTTAGTTTTGCTCCCTTTGGTCAGTGCATGAAACACACATATATCTTGTTAAATCAAAATACATTTTTGAAGGTTTTGTGCGAATTTGGACTGGGCTGATATATGTGCATATTACAACAGGCGGCTGTGTATAGTAGTGGCCAGACGCCTTGCTCTATTAGTGCCACAGATACATTCCTGCTATTAGCACTGGAGCTCAGCAGGTAATTACATTTTGTATATGCTATAGCTAAGTTATATAATTTAGACTCGATTACAACTGTCTAATTATGAAGAATGTGGTTAAAATAAGATTCATGGCCACCATGTTGTTGCATTTCGATTACTGTCGTCAAGGATTTTGTAAGGCTAACTTGCTTGTTTTGACAGTTTGTCACTGTAAATATCGATTCAGAAAGAGTTTGAGTTAGCTAAAATCCAGATCGTATTGTTTAGCAAGTAGACTGCCAGTCTCTGATTTTAACATTCGACATTGGATTCGAATTCTCATAGTGGATACACTTTCTGATGCACATTTAGTTCTTGTATCCTAACATCTGGAGTTGCCTGAGCATCTTGGTAGCAACGTGGCACATTCCAATCTGAAGTGGAAGACCATGATTTTATTGTGCTTTGTAAGGCTCAATGTTATTGTTCTGAGCTGTTTATCCCCTTGTTTTGATTCCATGTGTATGGTAATATATAAGGTATGCCTGTCTCTTACCCCTAGCCCTGCAGCTTAGGACACACACCTGTGTCTTGGGCATAGTTCGATAGAGACCCATGTCACGTACACACACAACCACACTCATCTCTGTAAAACCTGTCCCTTTCATTCAACAGAGATGATCCACAGTCTGTTCTTGGTCAACCCTTCAGGGGACATCTTCCTGGAGAAGCACTGGAAGAGCGTGGTCAGCCGGTCGGTGTGTGACTACTTCCTGGAGGCCAGAGAGAAGGCTCTGGATCCGGAGGACGTTCCACCTGTCATATCCACCCCACATCACTACCTCATCAGCATCTACAGGTCATGCATGTGTCTATAAGCATACATAGGAAGACCTGCACATGTCATCTGCACCCACACACGTAACCTGCATCTACAGGTCACATAAACGCAAACACATGTTATTTTATTGTTTTTACATCACGCTTCTCTTAATTTTTCATCAGTCCATTTAGCTGTTTCATGTAACATGATCCAAAACATCTCATTACTCAATTACAAGTCATGTTACCTGTTTTGAACTAAGCTAAACCCAGGTGCTGGTTTTTCCACAACAACCATGTATCCAAAACAGGTAGAAAATGTGTTCCATAACGACACACGTTTAAAATGACTTTACTGGTGTACATTTTTTTTGAAAACATGTTTTTTAAACACTATGCAAAAGCTGCCTCACAAATATTCATTTCTCTGTTTATCACAGGGACAAACTGTTCTTCCTGTCTGTCATTCAGACTGAGGTTCCTCCACTCTTTGTCATCGAGTTCCTCCACCGAGTCGCAGAGATGATTCAGGTCCGACTCTGTTCTTAGTCTGATGAGTTTGTTTAACCTGACTTTTGTAGCATTGGAGTGGTTAACTGTATGTGAGTTTGTGCACCCGCCAATGTTTCTTTCCACAGGACTACTTTGGGGAGTGCTCGGAGACAGTCATCAAGGACAACGTGGTGATGGTATATGAGTTGCTGGAAGAGATGCTTGACAACGGGTTCCCCCTAGCAACCGAATCTAATGTCCTCAAAGAGATGATCCGACCACCGACCATCCTACGGTCTGTTGTTAACACTCTGACAGGTACCCTAATCTATACCCTTTGACCTCTAACCAAAACACTTCCATTCTAACCTCTACCCTTGTTGACCCTTACATCCTAACCTGTCTCCTACGCTCCCACCCTGAACTCCTGCTTCCCTTGTGGATTCATGTGTGTGCTTGTGTTCTAGGGAGCAGTAACGTTGGAGACAAGTTGCCAACTGGTCAGCTGTCGACCATCCCGTGGAGGCGGGCCGGAGTGAAGTACACCAACAACGAAGCTTACTTTGATGTGGTGGAGGAGATTGACGCCATCCTCGACAGAACCGGTACGGAGCAGACGGGTCCACCGGCAGCGGAGTCCACTGTTGATGTTCAGGCGTCTGGATTGGTGTCTCAAGTCTGTAAGCTGCGCTGTGATTGGTTTTAACAGGTACAACAGTGTTTGCAGAGATCCAGGGAGTGGTTGAGGCTTGTGTGAAGCTTTCTGGGATGCCTGACCTCACACTGTCTTTCATGGTGGGTCCCCTCCCCAACACACACACACCACACACTATTGCAGATGGTATTTGTTTATAATATTTTTTTTTCTTTTTGGTTGAGAGTTGTTTTGACTATTGATTTGTTTTTTCAGTTTAATTCTTGAATTGTCTGCCTGCCTGCCTTCAATTCAAATGGATGTCAACATCTGTATACTGCTCACACACACACACACACACGCACCAAGCACTAGTGTATTAAAATTTACTGTGTATTACTATGTTTTTCCCCGTTGTAGAATCCTCGTCTCCTTGACGATGTAAGTTTCCACCCATGTGTTCGCTACAAACGCTGGGAGTCTGAGCGGGTGCTCTCCTTCATTCCTCCCGATGGCAACTTCACTCTCATGACCTATCACGTCAACGCACAGAAGTGAGGCTTTCAACTCTCGCCCTAATCCTACCATCTCTGTTATTTTCAGTCTGATTAAGTGACTGTCCCAGTTTAATAATAATAAAGAATATTGATGATTCTAATAATAGTTGTAATAATGAGCATTATGATTATAATGATACAACTTATTAATAATATAGATTATGATGTTAGAGTAAGGGTAATAATAATAATTTTTTTGTGATAATATTATTTCCCCAACATTTCTATTTTTTAAGTCCCCTTTAATCAGGAACTAGTACCTGGCACACCAGATGGGCAAAACAAATGATTAGGTAGCTCCAGCCATCTCCTGACCTGGTCTTGTGAGATTGGATTACTCCTTCCTCTCTTGTCTTTAATCCAGCCTTGTAGCCATCCCAGTGTACGTGAAACACAGCATCAACTTCTTCGAGAGCGGCTCTGGTGGTCGCCTGGACTTGACAGTCGGACCGAAGCAGACCATGGGGAAGACGGTTGAGGGGGTGTTGGTCACGGTCCACATGCCCAAAACGGTCCTCAGCGTCAGTCTGAACGCTACGCAGGGGAGTTACACGTACGACAATGCTACAAAGGTAACTAGGCACTACCCTGTAGAACGCTATTCTCTGACCAGAGGCCACTTCACTGGGCAGTTACCACATCACCCGTGTCTACAACCCTGTTACGCAATCTGTCCAAGGAAATAGCCAGTTAATAAACATGACTAAATCCACATTTCTCTATCTTGCTAGGTGACCAGATCATTACTCTTTCTTTTTCTCTTCGCCTCTCTCTTTTTCTCTCTCTCACTCTAGGTGTTGGTGTGGGACATTGGCAAGTTGAACCCCCAGAAGCTTCCTAACTTGCGAGGCAGTTTGAGTCTGCAGACCGGAGCCCCCAAACCAGAGGAGAACCCGAGTTTGAACATCGATCTGAAGATACAGCAGCTAGCCATTTCAGGTACTCCTGAACTGTAACCCTTGAGCTTACCCACAAGTAGCTCAGTAGTAGCCAGTTGGTGTTCGTTTTGAATTCAGTGTCTTGGCTGTATGATAGGAGTTGGGCAGTGTAGGATTACCTCTGCCCTATTTACAGTAACCTGCCCTTTAAGAGGTTGAATCACCATAATAATAAGGCATACTAGATGTCCGTGTCTATTCAAACTCATTGAACTAATATGTTGTGTATGCATATCTTCAGAAGACCAAAGTATGAAGTGTTTGGTCAAGGTTTACTTTGTGTTAAATGTATCGTACATTTGTGTTACTTTATAGAAATGGGGTAGTACACCAAAGTATGTTAGTATGTTGTTCATTAGTGCACTGTAAGTATAATTTGCAAATACAAGTTAATGACAGCACTAGACTTCTCCATATTGATCATTTTCAAGTAAAGATAAAGGACTGATGATGAATCATTTATGCTATCTGTGTTTTAGGACTGAAGGTGAACAGGCTGGACATGTTTGGGGAGAAGTACAAGCCTTTTAAAGGGGTCAAATACATCACCAAGGCAGGAAAGTTCCAGGTGCGGATGTAAAGAGTGACTCCTAAAGATCATAGGTCTCTTAGCCAATACGCCAAGTGCTCTCAATCTGTAGTTCCTAGCTGCAAAGGTCCATCACGGCCAATGTCTGAAACTCGTAAATAGGGTCCACAGCGCAGCGGACGACTTTGCCTCTGCAACAGCTAACTCTGAATCGAGCTACATGCCCAATGTTGCCTCTTACCTTATGCCTTTTCATGTGCCTCCACCCCCACTGTGTTTCGGGACACAGCCTGTATTCAGAATGCGTTGATTATTGAAATATTTGAATGGAATGGTTCAATGAAAGGGAACTGTTCTGCACAATCAGCCAATTGTTTTTCCTGTTTTACTAGAGAAAATTATTCCATTATTCCTCGGATTTGATACTATTACAGTTCTGTCATTACTATTGTGTTACTACACAACACACACCCTTTGGAAAATGCATTTTGCACCTGCTTGTTTCCAGAATTGAATCACTCCCAGACAATCTCCCTGTGTTAAAGCACACCTTTATATAGGGACAGTACTCTCTCTCACTTTTGTATCTATTTTTGTCTCTAAGCAGGTAAAGATGTAATGTCTGTTTTATATGAAATGTATATATGGAAAATGTTTTACCTTACTAATCCTCTAATGCTGAGAAACCTTGAAAAAGAGGGGACTGTTACTTGGATATTGCTATGTGTCTGTTAATTTACAGGCTAATATTGACTGCAGCAATGAATAATGTTAATGTCTTGATAATGTATTGGTCAGTAAGGTAATAATGTGAATATAGTTTAACATGTGTTTGTTATTAAATAGGCTAACACTCACTGCAGCGAAAAATAAATATATGTGAAGGCAATACAGCAAGAAATGTCCCACCCTCATCGGTGCCTTTTGGGTTAACACTGTAACCATTGTCATGTACAGCACATCATGCTTGATACAAATGGGGCTAGAGTAGAAGTTAGGGTTGAACTTGTCTGGTTAGCAGACACTTCTGCCATTTGTTCAAAGTATCTTGTGGATGCTCATGGCCATTGTTAACAATCATTGAGACCCACAGAATCAGTTGTAAAATATCCATTAGGTCAATCAGCTCAATCTACTGGCAAAACCTTTGCCATGAAGCTCCAAAGTTCAGATGCCTTTCTGAGTCATATTATCCTCCTTGAGATTGGAGCAATGTCTCTCAAATGTAATTGCTTTGACATGATTTAGAATGACCCACATCTGTCTATATAAGGTTGCACACTTCACAGTGCATGTCAGAGAAGAAACAAAGCAATGTCCGAGGAGCTCTCCACAGAGGATTGTATAGAGGCCAAAGTTCCCAGAACACATTGGTCACCATCATAGTGAAATGGAAGAACTTTGAAATCACCTACAGTAGTGGTGGCTGTCCTGCCAAACGAAGTAACCAGGTCCTTGGTCAGGGAGGTGACAAAGAATCCAAAGGCCACACTAACAGAGAGTCAGAGTGTCTGCAGAGATGGGAGAACCTGCCTGGGGGACAACCATCTGCAGCACTCCATGAATCAGGCCTTTATGGTAGAGTGGCTAGACAGAAGCAACTCCTGTGTAAAAGGCATATAACATGCCACATAAAAGACTCACATGAAGGATTTCCTGGTTTGATGACACCAAAAACAAACTAATATACCTGAATGCCAAGCACTACATTTGGCAAAACAAGGTATCTTTCATCACTTGGTTAATGCCATCCCTATGGCAAAGTGTGGTAGGAGCCTCATATCATCTCAGAAGCAGGATCTTGTAAACTGGTCAGGATTGAAGGAAGGATGAATACAGTACAACACAGGGAGGTCCTTGATGTAAACCTAAAAAATCATCCAATCTTAACAGCTTGAGAGGATCTGTGAGGATGAAGGAGAAAATCCAGAATCCTGGTGTGCAAATCTGAAAGGCATACCCAAAAGGATTCTCAGCTGTGATTGCTACCAGTGGCTCCTCTATAATGTACAAAGGGTCTGAATACTTATGTACATGACCTACAATATATCATTTATTTTCTCCAATAAAATTGGCACAAATTTCTAAGAATGTGTTTTTTTTTCTTTTCACTATGATGGTATTGGGTGTAGGTTGATGGCAAAAAAACACAAGTGGTCTGAATACTTTAAAAGGGAAGTACTCAGAGGGTTAGATAGGTTTGTAACGGGAAGGGAAATTCAGCCAAGAAATGTTTAATGAGTGGTCACTTTATTTATGGATATTCATTAATTGTGTCCATGAATATTTTATGAATGCTTTGACAGATTTACATATAAAATCTTCAAAGGACATGTCACCCGGGTTTATTTTATATTGCAGAGACAGCGGTCTTACAGTGTATTGTACCTGATTCACAGAACAGAGCTTAACCTGCACACATCAACCCTGTTCACATAGCGTATCCCTGCTCCTACACAAGGGTCAGTTTACACGCTCAATACGAAGCCATAACAACATAAGGAATAATGCTCTACAGGGAGTTCCTGAAAGCAGGATTAAGTTAGCCTGCACTTTGATAAACAGAAAAGACTGTACAGGGAGTTCCTGAAAGCAGGATTATTAAGTTAGCCTGCACTTTGATAAACAGAAGAATGATGTAACTCTTGATCTTCTGGTTGATAATGAATAATCAGGTTGTGTGTTGGTTGTTGCTGTCTAGTCACTGACACTGTACATGTTCATTTTAAAAGGGACGTATTTATACTGTGTTAATGTAGTTAATCCCACCATACATTTTGTGTTTTGTTACCGAGGACATACATTTTCAGGATGTTTGAAAACACACTAAACGATATACATCAGAAACCATTAAAAACAAAATTATGTTTTAAAGGCTGAGTTGATTCAGAATGTGAATTTCCTTAAAGCTTTTTAGAAACAATGTGATTCACCAATGTTCTGGAATTATTCATTTATTTATTTATTCATTAGGACCAACTATACTCAGAAAAAGTTAAAATAAGTCAACATGTAAATACTGGGCAACTTGCCATTTGAGTCTATATTTCTTGAAAATGTTTTATTTCAAGCTACTGTATAAGGCAAAAAATATACATATTTTTGCACTGTACCAGTACTAGACAGCAACCCAGAACTTTACCAGCAGTAACCAAAGTATTGCCTGCATTTCTTCAAGCTAGTAGGCCTATTTACCCTGACCAGTAATAATAGAATATAAATCACAGCCATCATTGAAGCTTAATACCAATACTGTCTTTTAGCGGGACAGTGATGAAGCGGGACTCATAAAAAGTCTTCAACTGAAAGTAATTTATTTTTCACCCAAATGTGTACTTATCTTTATAGACATGACATGGTATTCACATTGAATTCATCTTCACTGAAAACTCAACCAGTCAAACCTTCACGTTAAACTAAGACCTGTGCTCCCTGGGGACACACACAACTTAAAACAAATAAACAAACACTGATAAGACAGATGTTAGCGCTGTGCAACTATAAAATTTGCTTTATAGTTTGTTCAACCATTACAAAATACCAAATGTAACAGTTCAACTGTTACATGGATTGTACAGAAAATAACCAACTAATCAGCATTCAGATCACACGGCAAAACAATCTTATTTTATTGTCTTTAGTACTAAAAAATAGCGCTAGACCTGCAAGTTCTTTGAAACTCAAGTACATTCGGTGTTTCCTTATGTCTGCATACATTGTGCTTTTAACTTGGTCAGATATTCATATTACATGTTAATGTATACAGGTGTAAAACAAACTTCTTTGGCATCGTTTGTGACTTCAAGTCAAACACAATTCTGTAATAATGCAGAAAGCATCCTTTGAGAACTAACCCACAGCCTCAATAGACACTTTGTATCATGCTAACATCAAACAAACGCTGTCACTGTGTACCCAAACGCTTTTAAATCTGTAGTCCACTACTTTCAATCAGGCCCCATACAGATGTCATCAAAATAGTGCACTATATAGGGAATAGGGGCCCATTATGGACGCAACCATTGTGTACCAGTGGGCGGAATTGACCGCTTAAGAAAACTAGCACCTCTACATTCAACTCCCTGAATAATACTTTTGGTTCTTATAAAATAACATCTCTGAAATACAAATCCTGACCACAGGTTTTTTTACGTCACTTTATGTACTACATATCTCCTGTATTACATATCTCATATTAGGTGCATCTCTGTATAATAAGACAGAAATAAAATAAGTATGAAGAGAGCATGTTTAAAGGCTGACCTGGGACATTAAAAACGGTCAGATTCCTGATCACAATCAAATTCAAAACATACAAAAGGTATCTCAGGATTTTTCATTGACGTTGAGGAGTCACTTGCCAGATAGTTATATGATATGCAGTGAGTATTTTCTAATATAACTTTAACAGTATTGTTGTTGTGATGGAAGTGTTTTAGATAGGTAAGAAATGGATCTTCAGTAGCTGGACATCTTTTAAATGTAAATTCTTTCTTCAGTAAATTACATTGTGTGATGTCTTGATCAGTTATTTTAAAGCCATTATTTTGGAGAATTTGACCCAAGTCGGGCTTTAAAAATGGGATAACCAACAATGAAAATGGTGCCGTCAAGCGCCTGCTGGGTGTAGATGAATAGTTTTGATTCAACAGACCGATGTTTCATGATCAATGGTGACAGGATGGCAGTCCGTTCCAGTGTTTTTCGGCCTTAATGCGATTACACTATTTTCAGAGACATAACGTCAAGGCATAACTTACATCAGAGCCACTCAAAAGTGAACTACTTGTGAAAACAATGCTCTGTTCTCATCTATAGGATGAATCTGACCTGTACACATCAGATGTACACCTTGAACACATCTACAGTGTCTTTGCTTTCCCCTTTTCTGATGGTCGGTATGACGCTCTAAGAGAATGATCTCTCACATGCATGCACAACCTTAATATGAACTACAATTCTGCCATTTAAAACAGGCCAGACCACAAGGATTATCTGCTCTTTAATACAACAATCTATTTTAAAGAAGAGAAATAAATGACCTCTTACCTTAGAATGTTCCTTCGCTAACAGTTCCTTACAACAGCATCGTGACTGTCCACAGTTGTTTCCCTTTGGGCATTTTCACTGTGAAATGTCACTGCCGGGTTTTGAAATTGAATTTTTTGTTGATATTCCTGCATATAAATACATTTGCTCCTGCCTTGGGACTCTCCTCTTCCACTGGTTCCTTACAACTTAACTGTCCACTTGGGTTATATCATTCCAGGCATTGTCCCTTTCAACACTTCGATTTGGGTTTCATTGTTGAGGACATGACTTAAAGCCCAAAAAGACCAATGAAGGTCTATGTGCCGTGGAAGCCTGGAACATGAAACCACCACCCACATCGACTTAACCAATCCCCACATGTTATGCCTGTTGTTTCTCTGCTTGGGTCATGTTTCTGCTGTCCTTGTCCATCCCTGTTTCTGCTTCCAGTCAACGGCTTTGCCCAGTTACACTTGAGATGCAACTGTCATTCTTGCAAAACTTCTGCCATCCCTGAGACTCTGGCTCTGTCTGTGTCTATTAGTACAGGCAAGGAGGTAAAAAAAAAGGTCAGGCAACCCAAGGAAATCTGTCAGTGGCTCGCTATTGGCTCTGTGAAACCATGGTTCCTGGATAAACCACGGTTCCTGGTTCCTGGAAACCACGGTTCATCTGACTGTTTAGTGGAAGTCCGTGGCGACTGCTGTTTCAGGTTAGCCCGGCATCCTCGCTACCAACGTGGAATCTGTGTCTGTCCCAGAAAGAGGCCTGTGCTTTTAACACCATTGTGACTACACACAATTAGAAAAAGGATGTTGAGAAGGTGTCTCTGGTTGAAAAAAACATCTTTCAAACAGTTTTGCCTAGTAGGTGTCGGTAGGAGGCCCCTCAATGAGGGCACTGTGTGCATTTATGTGGTTCAAATCCTCGTGCAGAGACACAGGTGTTCTCCACATACAGAGCTTCATTTTAGATATCCTACCCTGGAGCAAGGCCAGTCATTCAACAGAACACATTCTCTCAATGCTGTTCTCCTTGTCGGATGGTGCAACCATGGGTCAATATTATTCACCTGGGTCATGACTCTGGTTCTGGGCGCACTGGGTGCATTGTCCTTTTAACATTTGAAGTTGCTATTGGAAGGACATGAACATTAATCAATGTGGTTTGGTGGAGCCAGGCATTTATCGAGCTAACTCAACACCTGTTTGCCCTAAAAAGGCATAATTATGTTTTGAATACAGGTTGTTCAGCATGTGACAGCTCACTTCCCTAGCATATTTAAATCTTAACACTTTCAGGTGTGATTGAAGAGTTAAGCACTCAGACCACAGAAAATGTCCACAACAGAGTATATTTGCAAGACCTCCTACAAGTCTGTGAAACAGACACTGCTCATCTTAACATTTTCTAAAAAGTGGCCTAATTCAAAACATTTAAGGTTTTCCCAGAGTGCACCTGCACACTATCTCTCATGGATACAACGGGAATGGACTGGTGTAACGTGGCAGGAACTACTTGCACTCATCTGCTTGTTTTTAAATGCATAAGGGGAAGTGAAGGAGAACACCCTTAGGGAGAACGGAAAAGAATAGCAACACAGCTGAGTTATCTTCAGCGCAGCTAGGGTCTACCAGAAAAACAGGAAGTTCCCAGCCTAGCTCCATTCTATGTTAGCTTCACTTGCAAAGAGAATACTGAAAAAAAGAGTAAGGGAAGTAACTAAAGATTTTTGCAAAGTCCTACAATATCTGATGAGAGAAAGGCTCTTCTCCATGCACTATAGACTTTACACTTGTCCAACCAGTTGCTGAACGTGATTGCGTGAAAAGGATGTACATAGTAATAAAATACATTTTAATGTGAACAAGGCATTAGGGTGCTGGTTTCCACCATTCAGAAAACATGAAGTAGTGATACAAGGGCTAGAGGCTAAATCACTTATGTTAGCTTGAGCACAGAGCTGAGTGCTGTCAGCAACCACACAAAAATAAATATTTACATGTAATATGAAACCCTCACAGGTTAAACCAGATAAAAAGCTAACATCCGTAAACTCTGACATTCATGTAGAATGGGACAGGTAAGAAAAAAAGTTAGAAAATAGAAAAATTCTTCATGCAAAAAATATATAACTGGATTTTGGATAAACTCTTGAAACCCAACATACCAAAAATATATATTAAAACTGTCATCCTAGATTTTACCAGATAAAGGGAACGTCGGAGTAAAAATTCCGGAAGGTTTCAAGAAATTCCCGGATTTTCCTTATTTCTTACTATGGCATTAATACTGCTTATTCACTCCCATAATGGGTTTCTGGAAAACCAGGGAATCTATTGAAAGTTCCCGGTATTTTCCAATTCTTCAAAGGTAACAACTAAAAAGGTTTATTAAAAGGGAAGTTGTTATCTGCGTTTGTGTTTTACTGGTACCAAGGGGTCTTGCGAACCCAGCGCAGCGTGAATCCAGCATCGGTGCGGATCTTGATTGAAGCGGCCTCTGCCTCTCTCACTGTCTCCTTGACAGACTGCATCAGGTTCTGGGCATTATGGACAAGCATATCTGTAGCCTGGAGGAATAGATGGATAAATAGTGAGAAAGGGAGGGCAGAGAGAGAAAAGAGTGAAAGGGAAAGAGATTAGGAGGTCGAGACATACAAGGAATTTGAGAGAAAGAGAGAGGGGAAGAGAGCAGCGAAAGAAAGACAAGATAAGGAAAAGGAGAGATGGTAAAAGAGAATGGATGTTCATCACTACAGCCTCTGGGGAGCAGGGGAGTCAAACCAGTGTTAGGACAGCCGGTGGCATTTCTGCCGTCTGAGAGTATTCTGTTTTGAAATGTTTCCTGACAGTTGGGTAGATGTTCAGATAATTCACAATAAATGACCTTAACAAACATATCCCCTGCAGTCATCCATGTGCTTTTTTTCTCTCCCTTTCTCACCTGTTCAGACTCCTCCTCGCTGATGTTGGTTCGTCCAAGCATGGTGGCTTTAACTGTCGACAGGATCTTTAGCTGAGTGCTGATGGTGGGGATACGCTCACACACCTGGGAACACGGACAGCATGTTACGCTCCCTGAATGTGTGTGTGTCTGCGCGTGTGTGCGATTAAGCGGACATGTGCGTTTACCTGCAGCAGATTGGTTCTGATGCGTCGGTCAGTGCATTGTTTGGCCACCTCTTTAGCCAGCCTGGTGACCTCATCTGAGGCCTTGGCGATGTCTTTAGCACACTGGATCATAGCCCGCTTGTTACCGCTGCCACCGCGAACTAACCGGGACATCTCGGCCATCAACAACGCCATCCTCTTGGCCGCCGCTATGATGTCATTGCCCTGTGTAAGACAATGGGGCGGGTGGTGCAACAGGGATTAGTGTTGCGGATGAATGGTGTATTCCTTTACACATCCAGTATGTTTTGAGTAAGAGATCTCCAAACCCGCGTGTTAATTCCCTTTTACAATTTCGGATCTTCTGTGGGTGACGATTGTCATCAAGTGTATTGACAAGAGTTTGGTCCAAAAGTTAGGTCCTTTTCTGAGCATTATTTTTAAACTTCCAAGACCTTCAGGAACATATCCGCGCAGGCACATAGACATACACACACGTTGAACCTGAGTGGCATGCTCCAAAATGTTAATACGATGAGGTGAAGAGCATCGTGCTCAGGTGGGGGTTAATATTTATTGTCAAGCAAAGCAGAAAGTGATCTTATACCAGCCAGAAGTATTACATTACCCAGATGGAAAAGAGAAGCTGTCATCCTTGGCATCACAGGTTGGTCAGAGTCAGAATGATTGACAGCAGCCAGTCAGACAGACTGGGGAGGGAATTGTGTATCAGTTCATCTAACAAGTGTAAAAAAAGTGCCATTCCAACAACAATCCTCATAGGCAACCTTAACACAACATCGACGCAATGCCAAGACAACCTCAAACAAACAATTTTGTGTCAACCAACTGTCCAGGATTAATGTAATGCAGCCGCCACAGCTGATTGGATGTCCCCATGGTTACAGCAGGATGCAGAGACGAGGGTATCCATAGTAACTGCACAGATGGGAGGCAGTCTGGAGGTTTGTGGGGAGGGACGTAGTCTACACTTTTCTGGAAACATAGGACTTGTTCCCATAGTAACAGAAAGTGACTTTTCCATCAGCGGGATGCAGAGCTGGATGCAGACAGGATGCAACGGCCAATAGGGGCCTTTGGGGGGCGTGTCCTATACCTTGCTGGACCACTTGCGTGCCTCCTGGTGGAGAGACTGAGCAGCGGCTAGGATGGGTTGATTCACGGCGTTGCCGTTCGACGGCATCATCAACAGCTCGGGCTCATAGTCATCCTCGCCATCAGTATACTCATCTTCATCATCTACTTCCTCAACACCCTCCTCTTCCTCAGGCTGGGGGGTTGGGGGAGGAGAGGTGAGTGAGGAGGAGAGTGGGAGGAGGCAGCATGTAAAAAGTAGAGTATTAGCATGACAGTCACTGGAAGGAAAGAAGAGGAGGTTTATAGTCAGGGAAGGAAGGAGGTAAATAGGGAGAAGGGAAAGAAGAGAGAACAGTGGAAGATAATGCAGAGAGGAGAGAGGGAGAGAGGAGGTGAAGGAGGAGTTGGGTTAGGAGATAGCAATGAGGAGAGCATTTGCAGGGAGAGAGGGGAGTCAGCCTAGGCTACAATAATCTGTTCAGTGTTCAAGAACAAAGATTAGCAACATAGTAAAGAGTTGTTTCACCATAGTACACAGACACCAAAAAGACACTGCAAGACTGTTCTGCTTCAGTACTCCTGTTAAGGATCAGAAAGTTCGGAAAACCTTCCCAAAATGTCCAAGTCTTCCATAAATCCTGGTTGGAAGATTCCCTGAATCAGAAGGGAATAAGCAGGAAATACAGGAGCCTGCCATCAGGATTAAATATTTTAAATATTTGAGAATATTTTGGGGAAAGTTAACTGAATTGCACAACCCTCCTTGTTTTGGAAGGTTACAGCCAAGATACAGCAAGCATGCACACAAGCTTCTGTACATGATGGCTTCCCAGTTTTGTATGAAATTCAGGTCCCAGATCTCCATATTTCAGCAAAGCAGGCATGTAAAAGAAATCCCTTTCCTCTACAACTACACAGGCCATCTAAGAAGTGCTTCTGTCATACCAATCCCTCAATGTCTCTGCTACTGTGGGGAGAACAAGTATTTGATACACTGCCGATTTTGATGATATTCCTACATACAAAGCATGTAGAGGTCTGTAATTTTTATCATAGATACAATTCCACTGTGAGAGACGGAATCTAAAACAAAAATCCAGAAAATCATATTGTATGATTTTGTTATAATTAATTTGCATTTTATTGCAGGATTTAAGTTTTTGATCACCTATCAACCAGTAAGAATTCCGGCTCTCACAGACCTGTTAGTTTTTCTTTAAGAAGCCCTCCTGTTCTCCACTCATTACCTGTATTAACTGCACCTGTTTGAACTAAAAGACACCTGTACACACACTCAATCAAACCGACTCAAACCCCTCCACAATGGCCAAGACCAGAGAGCTGTATAAGGACATCAGGGATAAAATTGTAGACCTGCACAAGGTTGGGATGGGATACAGGACAATAGGCAAGCAGCTTGGTGAGAAGGCAACAACTGTTGGCGCGATTATTAGAAAATGGAAGAAGTTCAAGATGACGGTCAATCTCACCTCGTGGGGCATCAATGATCATGAGGAAGGTGAGGGATCAGCCCAGAACTACACCTGGTCAATGACCTGAAGAGAGCTGGGACCACAGGCTCAAAGAAAACCATTAGTAACACATTACGCCGTCATGGATTAAAATCCTGCAGCGCATGCAAGGTCCCCCTGCTCAAGTCCAGACCCGTCTGAAGTTTGCCAATGACCATCTGGATGATCCAGAGGACGAATGGGAGAAGGTCATGTGGTCTGATGAGACAAAAATAGAGCTTTTTGGTGTAAACTCCACTCGCCGTGTTTGGAGGAAGAAGAAGGATGAGTACAACCCCAAGAACACCATCCCAACCGTGAAGCATGGAGGTGGAAACATCATTCTTTGGGGATGCTTTTCTGCAAAGGGAACAGGACGACTGCACCGTATTGAGGGGAGGATGGATGGGGCCATGTATCGCGAGATCTTGGCCAACAAGATCTCGTAAGAGCATTGAAGATGGGTCGTGGCTGGGTCTTCCAGCATGACAACGACCCGAAACACACAGCCAGGGCAACTAAGGAGTGGCTCCGTATGAAGCATCTCAAGGTCCTGGAGTGGCCCAGCCAGTCTCCAGACCTGAACCCAATAGAAAATCTTTGGAGGGAGCTGAAAGTCCGTATTGCCCAGCGACGGCCCCAAAACCTGAAGGATCTGGAGAAGGTCTGTATGGAGGAGAGGGCCAAAATCCCTGCTGCAGTGTGTGCAAACCTGGTCAAGAACTACAGGAAATGTATGATCTCTGTAATTGCAAACAAAGGTTTCTGTACCAAATATTAAGTTCTGCTTTTCTGAAGTATCAAATATTTATGTCATGCAATAAAATGCAAATAAATTGCTTAAAAATCATATTTTCATGATTTTCTGAAATTACAGACTTCTACATGCTTTGTAAGTGGGAAAATCGGCAGTGTATCAAAAACTTGTTCTCCCCACTGCATAGCATAAAACAAAGACATTGTATTCAACATTCTTGTGTCTTTCTTTTTAATTCAATAAGTTTAGCAAGTTTTTTGCACTTAACTTAAAACCATTGTTATGCAATGGTATGCTTTTGAATAGTCAAAACCATAACAGCTGTTAATTCTCTATGATAATCAACCTTTCCATCCTCTGTACAGCAAACCAACATTAGCTAGAGAAAATCCTGTACTAAACTTACATTTCCACTGGTTATAAGATTATCTAACCGCTGGTATCAAGATTACTGTATACAACCACTTGTAAGAATACTATATGACCACTGGTAATAAGATTATACCATCAATGGTGATAAGGTTATACTGCTACAAGTAATAAGGATATATGACTAATGGTACTTATGCTTAAGTATGACCACTGGTACTAAGATTACTGGTAATAAGAAAACTTGAACCCTGGTACTCCCTAAAAGCACATTTAAAGCCTGTACTGAAGGTTTAGGGGAAGACATGATTGAATGTTGACTGCATGACCACTAGCATTACCACACTGCATTGTGGGAAAGTGCTCAAAGTTAAGCACTTCACTTTGCTTTTTGACAAACCTTTAAATGTTAACACACTCACAGTCCCTAGCACATCCCACTAGTGCTAATGCATAGCAGCCTAACACCATAGCAGTTTATTTCCTGTCTGTATAGTGTGTGAGTGTGTGTGTGTGTGTACTGACCTTGCTGGACCACTTTCGCGCCTCATCGTGCAGTTGCCTAGCAGCCACCATTATGGGTTCGCTTAGCAGCTCTCCGGTCTTCTGCTCTGGGAAGTCTTCATCTCGCTCTTTCTCCTCCGGTGGCGGTGGCCGGGGTGGGGGCAGCTCTCCCTCCGGTAGTGGGGGCTTAGGGGGGGCCTGCTCCGGATCACTCACCTGGAAAAGACAAAGGAGAAGACAGACGGACAGACAGACGGACAGACGGACAGACGGATAGACAGACGGACAGACGGACAGACGGACAGACGGACAGACGGACAGACGGACAGACGGACAGACGGACAGACGGACAGACGGACAGACGGACAATTATTATTACTGTTAATGTGTTCAGTTTGTTCTAATTGTACTAGCTCTAACCGATCACCAGTGTGTGAAACTGAAACAATTAGCCACTTAGCAAGTGTACCTCTGTGGTAATGAGTGTGTGAATTTATGTATCTGCCCACGTGGGTGTTTGTGTGTACTCACGTGCAGCTGGTCAAGATCTGGGGGAGGAGGGGGAAAGTCAGGCTCCGGGGCGCTGAAGGCTTCTCTGACCTTCCCAACAGCAGACAGAATTCTAAGGGAAGAATCCAGAAAGGCCTTCTGGAGGGCTGAGTGGGAGAGATTAGAGATTAGATTAGATTCAACTTTATGGTCACTGAACAAGTACAAGTACAGTAAAACTAAATGGAGTTAGCATCTAACTAGAAGTGCAAATAGAAGAGGGCAGGAAATGTACAAGTATTAAGTAGAGTGTATGTTACAGATGGAATGTGTGGATGTGCACCGAGGGCAAATGCAGTACAAATGGCAATTCTAAAAGTGCAATTAAGGCAAATAAAGGAGGGCAGAAAATGTACAAGTATTAAGTATAATGTATGTTACAAGTGGCAAACTTTTTCGAAAACCTGTGAATCTTTGCAAATATGTGTGTGTACCTGGGTTCTGTATGTTTCCTGCCACAGCCTTGGCATCCATGACCATTGGTGAGATAGTGTGACTGAGAATATCTGAAGCATGTTTCACTGCTTCTCTGAAACGTGGGTCTTCTGAATTCTCAACTTCTTTCTTTGCCACCAGGAGTACGCGATTGGCTCGCCGCGCTATGCTGGTCGCCCCAGCAACTAGCATCTGCGGCTGTACATTTGCCATGGCAACACGACACTTATCGATGTCCTTCTTTATGGCCTCCTCAGACGCATCTAACAGGGACTTGGTGTCTATGGCTTCGTCTACCAGGCCTGCGCACACATGCATGCACACATACATACACACACATGCATGCACACACACACACACACACACACATACATTCACACACACACGCACGCACACACACAGAATGGGGCATGAGGAAGTATAAAACAGAGTGCACATCTCTCAGAGATCTTTGTGTGTGTGTGTGTGAATAGATGTGTGTATTGATGTTACCAGTAAGTTTCTCCACATTGTCGATCCACTGGTTCTTCATGGTGTCAAAGTGTTCATAGGCCGCTTGGTTCCCAGGGTTCTTTAGCAGGATACGAGCTGCAGAGGTCACCTGAACACACACACAACATCCATACCTGTGGAGTGAGTTCCCTGGCATGTTTTAACATCCATACCTGTGGAGTGAGTTCCCTGGCGTGTTTTAACATCCATACCTGTGGAGTGAGTTCCCTGGCGTGTTTTAACATCCATACATGTGGAGTGAGTTCCCTGGCGTGTTTTAACATCCATACATGTGGAGTGAGTTCCCTGGCGTGTTTTAACATCCATACCTGTGGAGTGAGTTCCCTGGCGTGTTTAACATCCATACCTGTGGAGTGAGTTCCCTGGCGTGTTTTAACATCCATACCTGTGGAGTGAGTTCCCTGGCGTGTTTTAACATCCATACCTGTGGAGTGAGTTCCCTGGCGTGTTTCAACATCCATACCTGTGGAGTGAGTTCCCTGGCGTGTTTAACAGTAGCCTGTATTCCCTCCACCGTGGTCTTATTGGCCGATCCCACAGCTGCTGCCTTCTCCGCTGTGGCCCCCAGACGGCCCGCATGGGCCTCGAAGTTACCAGCACGCTCATCAAACACCTGAAACACACACCCTTAAGCCTTAACAGCAACCACGGTGTAGGTATCGAATCCGTCTTACTGTACAAATGGGCAGCACGGAAGATCCCACACAACAGAAATATGTTCCCACTTCAACGTGGTATAGGCAGACAAATAGAAGTCAGGGAGGCAGACCAGACAAATAAAGAGAGACCGGACTACAGCGACAGACCAAAAGACAGACCAGATAAAACAGACTACACAGACAGGCCAGAAAATAACAGGCCTGACCACACAGACAGACAGTACCTCCTCCCTGTGCGGTGCCTCAGGGGGGGCAGTCGCAGATACAGCCAGTAGTTTGATGGGGGTGGTAGTGTCACTAAAGACATCAGACACTTCCTGGGTCATGACCTCCTGCATTCGACCCTTCAGGCCCTAACAAACATACAGCATGGATATTTCTATTATACAGGTTTGATATGTCGTAAGCTGAAATGGATGACAACAGAGCATTTATAAATAATGTCACTTTCAACCAGCAGGAGGAGCCCTTGATCAAGTTACTGTGTGTGTGTGTGTGTGTGTTTGTGTGTGTGCGTGTGTGTGTGTGTGTGCGCGTGTGTATATATGCAATCGAAAACACTCAAAATATGGTAAAATATTTTTGTAGTACTGTTCATCATGTTAGCCAAGTGTCATTAGTAGTGCTCAGCTTGAAGTATCATCAGTAAGTCAGTTAGAATGATAGTGGCAATTTCTTTATACCAAACATGCATTTTAATCAAATAAATATTTATGCTGCAGGTCACTCTGGGTAAGAACATCTGCTACGTCATGAAAATGTGACATAAATATTTTGTAAATATGTGCCTATCTCTATGTGTGTGTTTCTAATCTAATCTATCTCTACGTGCATGTGTCTGAGAGACTGATCTACATCTTTGTCTACACGTAGGGTAGGCTTCGGTTGTTACTGCGGAAATAGTCAATCCTGAAAATTGGTCCTCACAAGGTTTTATGGCTGGTCCCTATTAGGAAAAATTAAATTTTGGGAAAAACAACTGGGCATAAGATTACTTTTTGGTGTAGGCGAGGATCGACAAACGTGTGCGTGTGTGTTGGTGTTACCTTCAAACTGTCCTGTAGTTGTGAAGCAGTAGCTTTACCCTGAGGTGATTCGGCTTCTCCCCTCCCGGCCATGTCAGCCAGCAATGTCATAAGTGCCTCATTACGGTCGCAGCGGCCAATCATATCCTGCCGGTACGGCCCCCCCAGCCCTCCAACCAGCCGCCGTCCCTCTGACACCAAGCCCCGGATCGCTGCCTGACCTTGAGATTGGGTAGAGAAATGCATGCGTGACACTGGATTGGATAGAGCGGGTGAAAACCTGTGTTGTCCAAACAAAACTGGTCATCACGAAAGCAGATCGAGCAACAAACGGATGCAGTGACCCAGAGATCATGGCCATGTCTCTGATGAAATGACAAAAGCAACACTTGGTGTAGAACGACAGAAGCCTTTTGGTTCAGTTACAAGCAGTTACCTGTGTTGTTTTGAAGCCGCTCATACGCTGCACTCGCAGAGCAGCATGACAGAAACAATTGAGTACAATGAAAACACATGTGCACGTGGGGATACGGAAATAACACATATCCAATGGACCCTGAGCTGGAAGTAAATCATTTTTACTTAATATTTAAATATAGAATGTTTAAATGTACATAATGCTTTCCATCCCCTGCGTTTCTCCTCCCATCCCTGTCCCCCTCACTCACCCACTCCCCTGTCATCCTGACCGGAGTTGTTGACCCAGCGGAGGGCCTGCTCCATCTTGCCCTCCAGAGTGACGGCGGGTTTGGCAGGTCTCATGTTGGCCACCGCTCTGTTGGTCTTGGCTTGCAGAGTCAGGAGAGCGGCTCCGATCTGCTTAGCCAGGGCACGAGCCTCCGGACTGTCCCCTTTTCCCCTGAAAGACAGGTAGGGGAAGAGAGAGAAGAGAAACAGGAAGAGAAAGCGTGGTGGGGGAAAGGAGATGGAGGACACAAAAGGGGAGGAAGAGAGTGAGTCCATGTCACAAGGTTCTTGACAGTAATCTGGCCACTACAGAGACTAGCTTGCAGAAGACTAGTAGCACAGTGGCAATGAAAAAAACTAAGAAGAAAAAAACCTAGAGAAGAACCAGTCATATATTCCTTTGGCTCAACATTCCTCATTGTTGACTGAAAATGTTCCATCCTGAAAGGTAAACAAACAGGAACAATTGACCAAGTAGGAAAAGGTACAAAAGAATCACAATCAGTGAGTTCAGTTTCTTGTCAGTTAGAACCATAACTCTCACAACAAACTGCACCAAATATACTATATATGGATCCAATTTCCCAGGCTGGTCCAGTCCAAACCAAAATGTTACATTTAAGACAGGAAATAGGTTTAGGTCGCCTACATACACCGATCAGCCATAACATTATGACCACTGACAGTTGACGTGAATAATACTAATTATCTCGTCATCATGGCACCTGTCTGTGGGTGGGATAAATTAGGCAGCAAGTGAACATTCTGTCCTCAAAGTTGATGTGTTAGAAGCAGGAAACATGGGCAAGCATAAGGATCTGAGGGACTTTGACAAGGGCCAAATTGTGATGGCTAGATGACTGGTTCAGAGCATCTTCAAAACTGCAGCCCTTGTGGTCCAAGGAAGGAAAAGTGGTGAACCAGCGACAGGGTCATGGGCAGCCACGGCTCATTGATGCACGTGGGGAGCGAAGGCTGGCCCATGTGGTCCGATCCAACAGACGAGCTACTGTAGCTCAAATTGCTGAAAAAGTTAATGCTGGTACTGATAGAAAGGTGTCAGAACACACAGTGCATCGCAGTTTTTTGCTTATGGGGCTGCGTAGCCGCAGACCAGTCAGTGTGCCCATGGTGACCCCTATCCACTGCCAGAAGCACCTACAATGGGCACCTGAGCATCAGAACTGGACCACGGAGCAATGGAAAAGGTGGCCTGGTCTGATGAATCATGTTTCCTTTTACATCAAGTGGATGGCCAGGTGCGTGTGTGTCGCTTACCTGGAGAACAGATGGCACCAGGATGCCCTATGGGAAGAAGGCAAGCCGGCGGAGGGATTGTGATGTTTTGGGCAATGTTCTGCTGGGAAACCTTGGGTCCTGCCATTCATGTGGATGTTACTTTGACACGTACCACATACCTGAGCATTGTTGCAGACCATTTGCACCCTTTTATGGCAACGATATTCCCTGATGGCATTGGCCTCTTTCAGAAGGATAATGCACACTGCCACAAAGCAGAGATGGTTCAGGAAAGATTTGAGGAACACAACAACGAGTTCTCCAAATTCCCCAGATCTCAATCCAATTGAGCATCTGTGGGATGTGCTGGACAAACAAGTCCAATCCATGGAGGCCCCACCTTGCAACTTACAGGATAAAAGGATCTGCTGCTAATGTCTTGGTGCCAGATACCACAGCACATCTTAAGAGGTCTAGTGTGGTCCATGCCTTGATGTGTCAGGGCTGTTTTGGCGTCAAAAGTGGGACCTACACAATATTAGGCATATAACTGCTTCTCTGCAGTATTCTGGTTAGGGAACATTAAATGGACAGAATTCCCAAATTTGATACATCTTGACTGTCTCCTGACCATACCAATGTGAAGTGTGTGTGTGGGTGTGTGTGTGTGTTTGTG
Organism: Esox lucius; assembly: GCF_011004845.1. Lineage (NCBI taxonomy): Eukaryota > Metazoa > Chordata > Actinopteri > Esociformes > Esocidae > Esox > Esox lucius. The sequence continues at coordinate 19,226,008 of NC_047574.1, forward strand.
GTGGGGCCTGTGCGATCAAATGGCTTTTGTCTGGAATTGAACCCATGCTGTATCAATACACGTGCTCTATAGGCTGGAGCCCAGAGCGCTGGACCGCCCTAAGTTACATCATGTACGCTACACTGGATAAAAGCACCTGTTTGCTAAATGACAAAAAGAAAATATTCAAAACAAATATCTTCTTCATTTCATAACATTGTGCTGACTTTTTCATTTCTGTTTCGTTATGGAACAGTTTAGGATACAGCCCAGAGGATGCAGCTGAAAGGAGGCTTCAGACCATCGGCCAGCAATGACAAATTCGTTTTATACAAAATATAATTTAATGAAATGAGCGGCCTTGGATTTATTTCCATTTGTATTATATTGTGATTTGTGTGGACTGGAGAGATCCAGCCATCCAAGCTGCTGCCTCTGCTGCACATGTACTGTTGTAGCATGGTTTTCAATCTGACCCACTGCTCTTTCAGCAAAACCTACCCCTCTTGCTCCACTGTTTACCAAATTAAGTATGAAAAATCACATATAAATCCCATACAAATATATTTTCAAAAATAAGTAATAAAGCAATTTGTTGTCTCTGTTACAAAGAAATGTCTGAGTCTGTTAGCAAAATAGTATTATGGTGTCTATCTGTGAACCCTTGTTGAGTCTGCTGCAGCTTCTGTGAGCGAGGAGGAGGAGAGGAGGACATTGCTGACTGACTCGTTGGAGTAAATCTGATGAGTGTGCATATGCAACTTGGCTAAAAACAACCAGAATCCTATCAAAACCGAAACACTGACATCTGCTTCACAATGTCCAAGCAAACACCAGAAATGAGACACTTCAAAGCCAACTTCAGACATAAACATGCAGTGAGTGAAGCTATGCCCAGGAAATGGCAAGTTATATGCTACTGTAAGCTCCTGTCCCTAGAAAACTAGTGAGTCAATGAGTATGTGAAAATGCCACAGGCTTCATTCAATAGCAGCAATTGAGAATGTGTTCCATATTTAGTGCATGTTCACTCAAATAAACATAAACTCAATTAAAAAATCTATAAGACCACCACAGTCTATCACACTGATGCACAAGTAATACTATGAAACACCATTTTTACACTATTACAGCAGACATACTGACATTTTCAGAAATGACCATGCAAACAAACAATCTTGTGTAGCACCCAGACACAGTGGGGAACAGAAGTCACGTGTTAGAGAGACGTCAAAAGAACCCTGTGCAAAAACAGGCGAGGCTACGTACTGCTTGCGCAGATCCACTAGTCGTGCGGTGAGTCCTGCTATCTCGTTGATGGATTTCAGGATTTCGTCTCTCTCCCGGGGGTCTTCACAGAGGTCAGCAATTCTTTTGGCCTCGGCCAGCAACACTCTGATGTTCTCAGCACCCTCCGGACCCCCGTTAGGATCTGCCAGCCATGCCTGTGATGCAGGACAAGCACCACACACACCACACACACCACAGACACACACGCACACACACGTTTGAACTTTGAGGTTGTGTCCGATGTGTTTTAATAATTCATTTAGCATTTTGACAAGCCCAGAAATGCAAAATCTGTAGTACAACATAATTTTTCGAGAGAACTTAAAATGTTGTCTTTGTTTGTGTGTGCACCTGGGAGTCGGCGACCGTGTTCTTGTTAGATGAGCTAAAACTAACTAACGAAACTTGTTGCTCTTGTCTGTAGTGACTTAAGTGTTTTATTGATGGAATAACTGGGTTTAAGTTGAGGGTTCGTTTTTGGGGTTAGGGTTGAATGAAATGTTTTTCCCGAATGGATTGTATTGGTTCCCATAAAAGTAAAACTGAAAATGCGTGAGAGTGTTTCAGTCCACTGACCTGGGCAGCGTCCAGTCTCCTAGCGATGGCCAATTTAGCGTTAGTTAATGCTTCCAGCCGGCGGCTGGCACTGTCCACCTTCCCAAGCAGCAGATCCAGACCCTGACAACACTGACCGGCACGCTGGACACAAGGTGGAGAAGGACCCTGGCCTCTGCAGGAGAGTGCGACATACACACTCACTAACATGTGGCTTTAAGCTTGCATTCATGCAGAAAACCTTTTATGAACTAGTCTGGCATCCCTTATGATGTCTTCTAATGAACTTGTAGTGATCGTTACAAAAATAAGCCATTTGGAAATTGACATGTTGATGAAAAATATAATAATATAAAAACATATGCACACACACCCACACCCACACACAGTACCTGGCACGTTGCTCTACAACTTGATCCGTCATCTGACCCAGGGTCTTGGCGGTACCCAGTACATCTCTGCGTTCCCTTCCAGCGCACAGTTCTCCAACCTTCCCTGCTTCATCCAGGATCACTCGCACTGCTACCTCCCCAGGCTCGCCTGCAAACAAACACACACGGATCACAGATCGAGGATGAAAGACAACAATGGTTAGTACAATGGACTGAATGTGTGTGTCTGTGTACCTGGTTGGCCGTGCGGGTCTTTAAACCAGCTTTTCGCCAGGGCCATCTTGGCTTCTATGGCAGCCAGTGAGCGTTTCATCGACTCCATGTCCTTGAGGAACACAGAGAGAAAAGTCATAACACACACAGAGGACATGTTTCCTAGAAATGTAAGGACTCACTTGTTTTCTTTATTCAAGAACAATATCTTCCAGAACTTCAAACTCTTAACTTATCCCTTACTCTAACCTCAGCATACCAGTACTTCAAACTCTTAACCTATCCACTACTCTAACCTCAGTATTTTGAAAAGTCAGGACCATGTTTCCTGTTTTTAATGTAATGTCTGAAAAAGGTTAAGGAAACAAGTCACACACACACCTGTTCACTCACTCACACCGCATTTACATGTATACATACACATACACATGAATGCACAAACAAAAACACTCTCATTGACACTCACACACACACACACACCAAGTATCACAGAAGGGAAGAGGCAGGCTTACCTTCTACAGGTAGGAAAATAATAAAGGGAGGAGAAAAAAGAAAAGAAAAGGTTATAACAGAGGCCCAACAGAGGAAAAGATTGAAAACTAAAGAGAGGAAGTATGGCTGGGTCATTTAGAACCAGTTGTTGAGGTAAACCATTTTCTGGATTCAAACCCTTTGTACTTAATGTTGGATTAAGAGTTGAGAAACCAGGTATGTAGCCTCTGGTCATTATGAGAATTGCATGGGAGTTCCCATTCAAGTCAATGAGTTGGTCTGTTTTATTTATTTTACTTCTACGCATTTAAACTGAAAGAGAACAAGATAGATCATTTGTGAAAAAGGGCTCCTTGATGAAAAGAAAAGCAGCAGACCTCCAGACCTGAATAGGAACATCTCGTTTAGGAAATTCAGCATCACGTTTCATGGAAACAGATTAAGCCCAGCCCTGGTCCACAAATTCAATTTCAATCACAATTGAGTTTAATTGTTTTGTCCAGGATTAGGTTTAATCTGTGTCAGCAAAATTGGTCCCTAGTGTTGAGGACTGTGGGAATAAAGCCTTTAGATAAGACTAGTTTGAGTCTAGAAGAGGGGGTGAGTGGTGAGATTGTGCGTGTGTGTGTGTGTGTCAGTGTGTTTATATGTGTATCTGGGTGTGCACACCTTGTTGGCCCATGTGTCTTCATCCCAGGTGGTGAGCTGCAGGACTCTGATGATCTCGCTGATCTCAGCGCTCATCTTCTCGAAGGTGAAGCATCTGTTTCTCTTGGCCTCCTCAACCCCAGCACTAGATGTGCTCTTCGTCGCCACAAAGATCTTTATGGCTGAGGAGCCAGAGAGGGGGAGAGAACGGGTCACTGCGTGGACTTGTGTGGATACATGAGTGTGTGACTGGGAGATGGTGTCATTCTGCCAGCTCCAAGTTCTAATGACTGCAATTATCCGTGTTGCTATGACAACTCGGCTGGGAGTTTGAGAGGGAGGACCAAGTACAGGAGACAGACAGACAGACGGATGGATGGAGAGACAGGCGGACGGACAGACAGACAGATGGAATGACAGAAAGATGGATGGACAGACCAACAGAAAAAAGGACCAACAGACTGAAAAACAGACAGACCTGATATGAGTACGGGCAGGAGTTGTTTGACAGTGTTCATGGAGTTGAGCAGCATCTGTCTGTGTTCCTGATGGGTCAACTCCTGCTGCCGCTCATCAATCATCTTAGACATCTTGGTCATACCTGTTAGCCAGTCAGACCACAGAATTAAAAAAAAGCCCCTTAACCAATCATCTTCATGATCAAAGGTTGCCTGGACCCAAGTGAAAGATCAAAGGTTAAGGGTCCTCTTAGATTACTTTAGTTATGCTATACGTAAATGCATTATAAAAGTATATTAAGGTATAAGGTCATTGTGTTGGGTCGTTTCACTATGAAGGTGTGGCAGACAGCCTTGCTTCTGTTCAGTAAGCCTTGGATGAAGTTGCTGAATTGGGTTACATATTCACAGCAATCAGAGACGTGAGAGTCCCATCTTAAAGCTCATTCACTGAATGGACTGTCTGTCAATTTGTGATGAAACGGTACATCCCAGGCACACAGGCACACAAGCATCAAAGCACTGCCAAGCCAAGCGTCTACTGCAGCAACAAGAAGTAGTCCCATCATTCTAGAAGAAACACATACTGATTTAGGTCAAGGTTAGTTACAAAAAATAAATGTTCTGCCCTTCAAAGAATGACAAAAATGAAAGCTAAAGTTATAATGAATTTGTTCACCACCTAATTTTTCATATGCTCAATGAAAGCAGTGACAACTTGTTCAAAAGTGCATGTAAACCATAAATAAACAACAAACACAAGAAAAGAAGAGTAATCAATGTTTAAGTATTTTCATGGTCCCCTTGTGAAAATTCATTTCATGCGGCCATTAAGTTATAATCAGAGTCTAGGGATGAGGTTACAGAGCCTACGGGTGAGGTTACCGAGCCTACGGGTGAGGTTACAGAGCCTACGGGTGAGGTTACAGAGCCTACGGGTGAGGTTACAGAGCCTACGGTTGAGATTACAGAGCCTACGGGTGAGGTTACAGAGCCTACGGGTGAGGTTACAGAGCCTACGGGTGAGATTACAGAGTCTACGGGTGAGGTTACAGAGCCTACGGGTGAGGTTACAGAGTCTACGGGTGAGGTTACAGAGCCTACGGGTGAGATTACTGAGCCTACGGGTGAGGTTACAGAGTCTACGGGTGTGGTTACAGAGCCTACGGGTGTGGTTACAGAGCCTACGGGTGAGGTTACCGAGCATACGGGTGAGGTTACCGAGCCTACGGGTGAGATTACAGAGCCTACGGGTGAGATTACAGAGCCTACGGGTGAGGTTACAGAGCCTACGGGTGAGATTACAGAGTCTACAGGTTACCTGGTCCTAGGTTCTTGGTGTAGGTGATCAGGTCCTCCATGGTTTCCACCACTTCCGCTACCGTTAAATACTCCATGATCCCTTTACACACACGGATGATCTTACGCACCTAAAAACAAACACGCATTTTAGAAATCCCCATCTTTGCGGCGACTAAAACATGATTCCCATTCAGAATCTTATCCTCGGTAAATGTATTCTGTAAAACCCTAACCCAATTAAAACTCCCAGACAGTTTTTAAACAACATATGACGTGAGGCATTTCTATGCTTTATTTTGTAGATAGAGAAGTACACATCTGCTGAAAGAGCAGTGGGCCAGTTTCGAACCCACACTACAGCGGCCCCTCACTTGGCCTAAACATAACCCCTCAACCGGAAACAGCCTCTTACCTCATGTGGACTGATGAATGTTCCATACAAACGTTCATTGTTTTAGTAACCTGGTTAGTTAAACGTAAACACACACAGATGATCTTACATAGAGAACAGATTTAACAGATGACCTCAACTCAAATCCCTTTAACTTCTTCTACCTGTGTGCGCACATTACACCTAACCTGAAAAACAAACCTCATTGAGGGCCTGATGGTTAGCTGCTTTGTTCAAATAGATGCTGTTGTCGAGACCACTGTACCTTTTTCTTTCCTTTCCAGAAAAGTGGAAAAGTAAAGTTTTGAGTGAGGAACAGAAGTGTTCAATTTGCAGCGGTCTCTTAATTTTAACCCTTCTGTTCCTCATTCAAAACATTCCTTTTCAAATTTTTTGGAAAGGAAAGAAAAAGGTGCAGTGGTCTCTTAATTTTGTCCGGAGCTGAATGCTCAGGGTTATCATGGACTAGAATCAGGAATCATTGACCTACAGGGCGGTGTTGCTTGTGCTTGTAAATAAAATAACAGAACTGAAGTATCTACTCCTTTTAAAGTAGTTAAGACTGTTCTTTTGAACCATGCATGTGTGTCTGTGTGTGAGTGTTTATGTGTCTGTGTCTTGTGATGTAGGTCTTGTGATCAAGGGGAGTCGCTGACTTTCAGCAGCAGTGCTTCTGGTGATGAGATACAGTGTGATGCCTATTACACTGCTGCCGTCACACACACACACACCCAAACACACACCCAAGCCCTACCTCGGCCTCATCGAAGGTGAGCAGAAGATCTGAGGTTCCTGATAAGATCCCTCTAGAACCGTCAATGAGGTAGTCTCTAGCAGGAACTGAGTAGGGATCCGCCTTCAACATCTGAGCTGCCTGTACCAGCTTAGAGCATGCATTCTCCACCCTGTTAGAACACAGAACACATAAGCTTAGAGCATGCATTCTCCACCCTGTTAGAACACAGAACACATATGCTGAGAGCATGCATTCTCCACCCTGTTAGAACACAGAACACACATGCTTTGAGCATGCATTCTCCACCCTGTTAGAACACAGAACACATAAGCTTAGAGCATGCATTCTCCACCCTGTTAGAACACAGAACACACATGCTTTGAGCATGCATTCTCCACCCTGTTAGAACACAGAACACACATGCTTAGAGCAAGCATTCTCCACCCTGTTAGTATATAGAACACATATGCATAGAGCATGCATTCTCCACCCTGCTAGAACACAGAACACATATACATCATGGAAAAGGTGTTCTCCACCCTGTTAGAACAAACATGCATCATGGGAAAGGTGTTCTCCACCCTGTTAGAACACAGAACACACGTGCATCATGGGAAAGGCGTTCTCCAGTCTGTTACAACACAACACAAAGTGACCGAAATGTTTAGAACAATGAATTGATGGTCTACGGAAGAGGAAGGATTTGAATATTACTGGAAGAGGGGCCTCCCTGGTTAGGGTGTCAATGGAGAGAGCCCTCATTGGCCAGAGTGTCAATTTCCGCTAAGAGAGCTAAATATAGCAGGGTTCACATTCCCTCATAACCCCTGCTGAGCAATGAGTATGACATTTATGTTGAAGTAACAGTGTTTGAGTGTGAGCGTGTCTTCTTGGGACTGCATGGTGGACTCATGCCTCATTCCAGAGCAGGAGAGAAAGGAGAACGAGGCAGAGAGGTAGCAGTGTTAGACTGCTGAGTAACAGAGCCAGACTCAGCTCTTTAGAGTCACACCCCTCCTCTGGAGCCTGAGCGAAGCAGAGAAGACAGTCAGCAGTACCACACAGCAGAGCTCCGGAAAGACAAATAACTGACTGACTGACAGAACTGCACAGCAGAGCATTTTCAAACTGAGAGCCTGTTGTTATTCAATTACATCACTAACAGAGAGACAGACAGAGTTCACATCCTGTTGAGCAAATCTCAAACTGATTATCGTTATCTTTCCTTTTGCTGATGAGAGGGAGAGAGAGAGAGACAGTGAGGGACAAGACAGAAAGACAAAACAAATGACCAGATAGGAGGAGAGGAACATGCCTTAGTGAAACAAGCCAATACCATCCACACTAATCAATCTAAAAGGATAAGAGGCATGCAATTAAAGACTACACTTGGTTGGAAGGAATTTCATTCGAGCAAGAGTGTAAAATTCAACCCTTCAAGCCCCACTGTCATGTTGTTTTCACTCTGGTACTTCACTCAGTGTTTCCCCTGTATTCATTAAGCAGAGGTGGGCAATTATTCTAAGATAATATACATACAGTAGATATGTATTTTCTTTCTGGCCAAGAGGGACACTGCTTTTGGCAATGGAACTAAATATAAAAATATTTGCCCACCACTGTTGAACTAAAGCCAAGGGGAAACACTGCAGTAAATATTACAGATAGGCTGTACACAGGAAAAGGTAAAAGTGTTAACCGTTTTACAATTGAATCTTTATTATGATATAAAATAAATGGTACAGAAGAAAACAAAATGTGTTCCTGTATTTCTGGAGCCCACATACACAACAAGAATAAGAATGTGAATCAATAGTTGGGATAAATTGAACCGCAAACATTGTATTGACCCTTATTTCCCAGGCTATTTAGGAGATCAAAAATAGAGGTTTGACTATTTAAGCAAAGAAATAACACATTCAGCCTCTCACTTTGCCACATTTGGTCTACCCCTAGTTGGTAAAGAGGTGGTGGAACAAATATCTGTGTTTTGGGGGGGATTGTCCACCATAACAAAACATTTTGCGCTTCCCAAAGCTTCTGTGTATGCAGAGGCACATTTTTTAGGATCTTTATTCTGCCCAACTAAAATGTATTTCCACATTGTTAAGATTTTAAAGAAAATCCTCTATCCATCGCTTTTGTCATTTTTTATAATTGCTGACCATCTAGCTATTGTTTTCATCAATCAATCAATCAAATTTATTTATAAAGCCCTTTTTAAAACAGCAGTTGTCACAAAGTGCTTTACAGAGACACCCGGCCTTAAACCCCAAGGAACAAACAACAGTAGTGTTGAATTTCAGTGGCTAGGAAAAACTCCCTAAGATGGTCGAATTTTAGGAAGAAACCTAGAGAGGACCCAGGCTCAGAGGGGTGACCAGTCCTCTTCTGGCTGTGCCGGGTGAGATATTAAGAGTCCAATTGGAATAATAAATACATTTCTCTGGGCTAAATCCAGAGTCTATTTGATTTTAGACTAGGTCAGAAGTATGACCAGGTGGACAAGGACAGGGACAGCATCGGGCCCCCCAAACCAGGTACTCCGCAGGTGTGGACCAGGACCACATGTCCTCCTAAAATTTAAAACTGGAGGAGACTGAAAAAAAGATTAGTAGTGCATTCCTCATATCCCCCAGCACAATAATATAGCAGCGTAACACCTTGGAACTGAGACGGGGGGGTCCGGTGACACTGTGGCCCTACCCGGGGGAGGCCCCGGACAGGGCCCAACAGGCAGGAAATCAATCCTGTTAACACTTGAAACTCTTCTCAGCTCCATAGTTACTACATTTACTGTACTGAAACTTAACTTATTTAAAGGCAACACTTGTTAACAGGACAGAAACCGGTAAGATTAGGCAGTTACTTACTTTATAAAGGCAGGGGGCATATCTCTCTTCATAACCTGGTCCTCTGTGGTCTGAACAGTCTCCTTGCCCACCTACACACACACACACACACACACACACAAACACACATTGTTGCTGAGGTCAGAAAGGCAGACAGCAAGGTGTGTACAAACCCCAGTGGTTCTGCATCAAATGCTAGGTGAGAAGTAACAGGTACAGTAGTAGCTAGCTAATATGTTAGCAAGCATTGCTTTTCTCTAAGTAAAACCCTAACAAGTATTTTTTGGTCACAATCAGTATCCAGAATCCAGATTAACCAAATTACACAGTAATGGCCAATAATATTTCACATAATTTTCACTCTGGTAAAATCAGAGCAATTCTATGGGGAGATTCTCCTTGCTAAAGGAAGTTTTTCATTATGTACTTTAAAGCCCTTCTTCATTATCTAAAAGCTTGTTATCCTCATCAATAGAGTAAATGTTCCAGTGCAGGATTTATTTCACCAGAACCCTTTTGGCAGGTCAGGTCTCAAGTAGGGGTTTCAAAGAGCTTGTTTTCCACTCATAGCTGTATTCGCAGGTCATGGTTATTACCTTGAGACTTAATAAAATACAGACTGAATTTCTGTTTGATTACATTTGTTGCTAACCTTCACGTGACACGTGTCATTAATATTTTGTTTATCCATTCCGGGAGACAACACAGATCAGATTTTGTATGTAACATCCGTAGGTCTGTCATAGCTCTGAAACAGTGTCAGTATGCAACAGAATGAAAGCAATCAGACAAAGAAAATAGCAAATCAGATAAGAATTTTCTGATGAAGTTGGATGGAACATTATCCGAGTGTCTAATTAGTTCCTTACCCCATGACCCTTGTGTGACCCTTGCGTGACCCTTGCATGACTGTCTACATGACTGTTACCCCTTTTAGCTCTGGAAGCTGAAAATATAGAACATTCACATAAACATGCAAGATACAGAGAGTGGGGGATGGGGGAATGGACACAATTATGCCCTGGTTCAACAACTGTTTTCCCGTAATCCACCCCACCCTGAATGCACACACACTTACACACACACACACACAAAAACACAGAGTGCTGTTAGCATCGATTGGCCATTTGTAATGCATAATTAATGCTGAGCGGTATCTGACTTTAGCATTAGCCTGTAAGTACTTGAACATGAGGCGGGTATAATAGGTTAAATAAACACTGAGCAACACTTAGATTGCATAGGAAACAAACTGGTAGTTGAAATGATCTAGGAATGCTGGTTTGCACAGATCTCTGTCTGGGACAGTATTGTATTGGTCACTGTTAGTGAAGTGAGAGCTATCCAAAGAGTCCAAAGAACCAGTCCAGCAGATCGCTCATCTCTTCGTGTTTGTCTGTGAATGTGGGTTTGTGTGTCTCTGTGTGTGGGTGCATGTGTGCAGCCAGGTCTCAGATATATATTGAGGGTTAGAAGTTTCAATTCACAAAGAAAATCATCTATGGTTGACACCAACAGAGAGTACTCTAGGATGAGACAGCCAAGACCCAGAATGCATAATGATTAAGTATTCCTTCTGACTGGTTAGCAGGTTAGGGTTAGTGTTAATATTATATTAAGTGTTAGTTTAGTGTTTATTCAGACTGGTTAATGGTTAATGTTAGGGTGAAGGTTATGCATTAATTCAGACTTGTTAGGTTAAGGGTTAAGGTTAAGGAAATGCTTCAAACAAAACAACTGGAACTATTTAGTCTGGCACAGATAGAACACATATCCCTTTGTGTCAGAGGCTGATGCTTCACCACCCATCCACCATCCCCAACCACAACGCCCTAGAAAAGATCCAGTATATTTAACATTGAGCTCTGACAGTGCTCACCATTGCCCCTAGATGTTCTCATTATGAGAAATGGTGGTCCCCACCACGAGAAATTACATTTCCAGCTTTGTTGTTAGGTGTGGGGTAGAACGTACAAACAATTGGGCATAGAGTTGTGGTAAATTAAGTTAAGGAATACAAGTTATTGAGGTTAATGTAAGGGTTAGGTTAAAGATGCAATCTGGGACTGAATAAATGAACTTATACAATTAATCTACAAGTAGAATAACTATAATACTTCATCCAGATTTTGATGACATGGGGACAAAGCTGCACATAGATGTCTTTGCACACCTTATTCAGCAACTTTCTGCCTCAACACAGACACATTTACAACCAGTGGCCAGAAATCCCCGAATGCATCTTGAAGGTGAGGATATGGGTTAGGGTTAAGGAATATGGATTTCTGGTCTCCCCACAAGGATAGAAAAACAAATGTGTGTGTGTTTGTATGAGAAACAGAGAAGGAGTATTACTTGGAGACACTCAACGGATGCTTTCCCTCCCCAGCATGGTGTCCCTGTCTGTCTGTCTGTCTGTCTGTGTATATCTCTGTCTGTCTGTCTGCCTGTCTGTCTGTGTATATCTCTGTCTGTCTGTCTATCTGTGTATATCTCTGTCTGTCTGTCTGTCTGTGTATATCTCTGTCTGTCTGTCTGTCTGTGTATATCTCTGTCTGTCTGTCTGTGTATATCTCTGTCTGTCTGTCTGTATGTCTGTCTGTCTGTCTGTGTATATCTCTGTCTGTCTGTCTGTCTGTGTATATCTCTGTCTGTCTGTCTGTGTATATCTGTCTGTCTGTCTGTTTATATCTCTGTCTGTCTGTGTATATCTCTGTCTGTCTGTCTGTCTGTCTGTCTGTCTGTGTATATCTCTGTCTGTCTGTCTGTCTGTCTGTTTGTCCGTCTGTGTATATCTCTGTCTGTCTGTCTGTCTGTTTGTGTATATATCTGTCTGTCTGTCTGTCTGTTTATATCTCTGTCTGTCTGTTTTTGTATATCTGTGTCTGTCTGTCTGTTTATATCTCTGTCTGTCTGTGTATATCTCTGTCTGTCTGTCTGTCTGTGTATATCTCTGTCTGTCTGTCTGTGTATATCTCTGTCTGTCTGTCTGTATGTCTGTCTGTCTGTCTGTGTATATCTCTGTCTGTCTGTCTGTCTGTGTATATCTCTGTCTGTCTGTCTGTCTGTGTATATCTGTCTGTCTGTCTGTTTGTCTGTGTATATCTCTGTCTGTCTGTCTGTCTGTTTGTGTATATATCTGTCTGTCTGTCTGTTTGTGTATATATCTGTCTGTATGTCTGTCTGTGTATATCTCTGTCTGTCTGTGTCTCTTTTGCAGATCTTTCTTGCCCCCCCCCCCCCCCGTAACTGTGTTACTTCCCTAACCAGTAGATCTATTTATTCCTTCCCCTCCCCACAAATTAAAGCTCCTGTGACTCCTTAAAGACACCAGTGGTGCCAGCCAGGGTGAAACTGAGTGGAGGGACTGGGTTAACATGGGTTTGAGATGTTAAGCCTGGGTTAGAGTTGAGCTAGACTGGGTTAGGGGTGGTAAGACTCTATTAGTAGGTTTGTGGTGGTAAGACTGGATTAGGGTGGGTAAGAAGTGGGTTAGAAGTGGTCAAACAGGGCTAGACGGGTCTATTGGTAGTAAGATGTGGCTTACACTCGGTTTGAGGTGGTATGACTGGCTTAGAGGTGTCTTAGACTGGGTTTGAGTTGGTAAGACAGGTTCAGACTGGGATATTGGTAGTAATACTGGGTTAGAGTCGCTAAGAACTGGGTAAGAGGTAGTAAAACTAAGTTAAAGTGGGTAAGAAGTGGTTTTGACTGGGTTAGAGGTGGGTAAACTGGGTTAGAGGGGGATAAGACTGGGTTAGACTTAGTCATTGGTGTGTAAGAGTGGGATTGACTAGGTTAGAGGGTAATAATGGGTTGGAGGTGGATTAGAGGTGGTAGAATTGGGTTAGACTGGGTAAGACTGGGTATACCAGTATTAGACTGGGTAAGAAGTGGGTAAGAATGGGTGAGACTAGATAAGACTAGGTGGGACTGGGTCCAGAGTGGGTTAGAAAGGGTTAGAGATTGTTCACGGTACAGGCAAAGGTGCAGGGGTTTAAACTCAGACTGTGTCGTAAAGTGTTAGGGTTAACCGTGTCAACAGTTAGTGTGTGTATCTTGTGTTGTGTTCACCTATTCATTCACATCGTATTCAAAGTGAGAACACTGTATAGAAATTATTTCTGGGCCTAGGATTTAGGGGTGAAACCTTGGAGGTACAGTAGACCTGCCACAAAGGCGGTAATTCATGTGTCTGGGTGACTCAATGAAAGAGGACAGAGCTTGCATTTCAGCAGGCGTAGTTTTCAGATTGGATGTTGGACCGACGTGCTGGGGAGCTACTGTACCATACTGTAGGTGTTCTCAACAACCCTAATTAAGCCCACCTGATTCTAGTAATTAGCAGGATGAAAAGCTAAATTAGGTTAGTCACAACTGAGGTTGGATAGAAAACCTCCAGGACTGTAGATCTACAGGAACAGGGTTGGGCATGTCTGGCCTAACCTTCACCCTTACCTAATCCAAACTCCAATTCCAATTTTTCCTAATAGAAAGCTTTGAAGAGAAATGTAATTTAGTTTACTTTCTGAACTGAATGGAATTTAAATGAATTTGAACCTCACCCTTGGTACTACCCATTCACTCTTAACGGTCAATAAAAGAAAACTGTAACCTGTAAAAGCTGACCTGAACTCTGCATCGATCTGTCTGCTCTGTGTAGAAACAATCCAAGATGCACAGCATAGTCCGGATTTGCTGAATGTATTGATTTCTCCAATATAGCCTAATAACACTAAATTAAGCTGGGAGCACTATTTATCTGACCTAGATGTCTGTTGTCCACATTGACTGTGACAGTGACAGCAGCTCCCACAACCTCTGGGAGCTACATTAACTCTGGTTCTGTCCTGTCCCTGTGCCCAGTGAAGAACCGACTGAATGTGTATGTCTTGTGAGTATGTGTTTGAGTGTGTGTGCATATGCGTGCCTTGTTTTGGTGTGTTCATTTTGTTGATATTTATCTATTTTGTTTTGTGTTTGATTCACATCAGGTTAGAATGGGTCCAACCGATAATAAACAAAAGACAGAGGGAGCGGTTTTGTATCTACCTTTTCTTTATTATAAAAAAAAGATGCTTCAGTGTTCTAAATAACTGCAAAAGAGTATCTTGGGGACCCTCTGTGGAGAAGGAAAAGTCAGCGTCTTTTCTTGAAACACAGTTTCACACATACACACACACACATTAGAGAGAACAGGGGGGTGAACGTCAGCCCTATCCCAACCCGCTTTGACAGACTTCGTTGCTGTCTCACTGAAAACAAACAGACATCGCTGGGAAGAAGGGGGCGGTGAATTTGCATTCTCATTGCATGAAACCCGGCAGAATCCTCAGATCGAATGGACTAACCGTCAAAGATTAATGGACTAACTGGGAGTCATGCGTGTGCGCGCACAACTGCACACAAACACACACTCACACACACACACACACACACACACACACACACAACCACACACACACACACACACTCACACCAGTGTCAAACACTGACATTCACCAGTCTAAAACACTGACATTCACCAAGGCTATTGCTACCTCCGTTTCCCACTGTAGCCGACACTGCTACTCTAGATCTAATTACAACACACTCTGTTACACCTTTTGACTTGGTTTTTCTACACGACCTGATAGTGCCCTAACCCCATTCTACCAGTGACAGTAGAACCTATCTGAACTGTCACTGTCACTAAGTCTGTTAACCGCTACAACTAGCATCAACAACAACACTGCCGTTTTATTCCGCCCCACAAACTCCTCTCGGTTCACTGGCCATCCAGTACCAAATCACTAAACCAAATTGAGTGATGGGGGGACACTCACCCTGACAAGGTTGCTGACTGCCGCCTGTACCGCGGCCACCGGGACGGTCAAATCCGGGATCGCTTTCCCGTCCACCTCCCCCTCCTCGTGCATGATGACCAGGTGAGAGATCTGCTGGGCAACCGGCTCCAGGATGCCCTCGATGGTCTTGGTGTGGAACACCGGCATGGTTAAAACTGTCAACCCGCTCACACAGAGACCTGAAACACCGCTACTGCAGCTCCTGCTGGTTAAATCCTGCTCTGTTCCTCCGCCGTCTTTACCAGACAATAAAAGATGACAGGCAAAATCTTTTTTTTTAATTTAGTTTGGATGGAGTCCTCATGCGTCTCCCGGCAAGGACGGTCTACTAGTCCGAGTGTACGCTCGCTGTCCGAGTCTGCAAGACCGAGAATCGTGACAGAATGAATAACCGCTCGAGATCTCAGCCAATGACTAACCGGGATACATCTGCCAACAGGATTGGTGCGCACTAACGCCTTCTCATCACACTCATACACACGCGCCGCACCTCTACCCCGCTGCTGAGAGCTGTTCCCAAATAACGTCATGCATTCTGGTAGCCCAAAAAGGAAAGTGTTGGAGGGAGGTTACCGGGAGATTCCAAGGGGGCGAGAGAAAGAGACAACACCGTTTTTGCAACACTTCATACCAGAGTTATGAACGGTAATAAAGCAGACCTTTTATATACATTTAGCCAGACCCTAAATACAAAACCCCAAGTAAACCGACTTGACCAACCTACTGTGAAACAACCCACTCTCTCCGCTGGAAGTCTTTTCTGTTTAAGATCTTGTGTCCAAATGGTCATTATATGGCGTTAAGGACACTGGTTTAAACTATGGCACTAAAAATGCGATGGTGCTCTGCTGTCACCTGATCTGGGTTAGCTAGGAGGGTCAGGACTTGACATGTCTCCAGCCTGCAGCTTGGGCCATCAGCTCTATAATAAGCACAAGGCCTCTGCAGCTCCTATAGTTGCTCCGGGTTCAATAAACTCTGCTATACCTTCTGCAGCTTAGGAACTGACGGGGAAAATTAATCTATAACACCGACTGCACTACAACCCCACCTAGTCACCTCGGCCCAACTTTATTTTTTGCATGCTGGGTTACTAAGTACGGTTCTAGCTTGAGCAACCACCAGAAGGACATTTACATTGATATAACTCCAGCTCTCTTTTCTCTAGGATATCTGTGGTAGGTTCTGGTCAATGCACATTTTCTGTGGAAGCCAACATGCTTGTTTAATAGTTGCTGTTGTGTACATGTTTAATGTGTACATTGTTTAAGTTTTGGCAGCTTATCTGTTGGACTGTTACTCTTAGAGGTTCTTCTGAAATTACGGTTGGAAATAAGAAACCATAGTTAGAGCTAGGGGGTATTTATACACTCACTAGCACTAGTGTGTGTGTGTGTATTTCTGTGTGTGTGTATTTAGACCAGAAACCAACCAGAAGGACTTGACTGTCAAACCTGCTGAACAAAAAGATTTGCCCCTCCAGATTAAGGACAACCAGTAGTACTTGTGGTTAAAATCCCTAACCTTTCAATCACAGTCTAGACAACCGAGCCACCAGTTGAAAGGTTAGGGTTGTTAAATCCTCCTTGTCGAAATCAACCTTGGTTGAGTCATACTTTATATTGGAACAGATGCCTCTCTGCTTGGCGCTCAGCATTAAGGAAATTAACTAGCAACCTGCCCATGGATTTTGTACATCAAGCTTTCTCATGCTACATAAAAGGAAGCTACACAGTAAAGAAACCACAAATAAACACTATAGACTATACATCTATAAATCCATCATAGATACACGCTACAGAATCAGTAAGTACTCACTACAGAACATATGAACACTATAGATAAAAGTTATAGAAACCAAAGAGTTAAGATATATGCTACAAGAATAAACTAGAGATGAACAATTTAGATATACAGTACTGAAACAGAACATTCAGGCTATAGAAACATTCCAGCTCTGTCATGTCTGATATCCATGCTGGTTTTTCTCTCTATCCTTACAAAGCTTAGACACAGAGCTCAACCCTCAGAGACTCTCAGAGCCCTATAAGGCTAGTGCTCTCAAAGATGCTAACATAAACCAGATCATCGACTCATGTAAACTGCAATGGCTACTGTAAACCATATTACTCTGTTATTAGTGGTGTCCTTCTGAAAGTTGCCAGCCTCTGTCTCTTCAGTATTGAGATCTACGTGTGCATATTGAGATCTATGTGTGTGTGGTATGTATGTTTGACACCTACAGCATTTCTTACATTTTTGGAAAGGTTTGACGCAACGATGTCTGTTTTTGATGGTGAGGTTACAGCTGGGAGTGTATGGGTGTGGTTCTGGTGGGGGTAGCGATGGGGGGTGGGGTGTGGGGGGGTGAAGTAGTGTGAGTGTGTGAGGAATAAGGGTTATTAGTAATATGGGGCATTGGACAAGGAGGTGAGAGGGACATTATAACAGAAATAGCCACACACACACGGCCAGGAAAAAACATCATGTGTAGCTCTGCAACAAACGATCTGCTTCTTTTTCGATGAGTGACATTTAGTTTCACAGCTTTTGTTGCCAAATAGTAATTTGCTTCTAGAAGGCCTGTATTCCAATAGTTGGTCAATAGTTTTTTCTTTTGATGTGGGTTTGAGCCTGTCAGATAAACAAGTCTTGCATAGGACCCTCCCACTGCCAGCGCAGCTCAGCCAAACACAGCTAGTGTTTGAAAGGAAATAATATGTCTACTACACAGATACAGAGGATATAAAAAGTCTACACACCCCTATTAAAATGCCAAGTTCTTGTGATGTAAAAGAATGAGACAAAAAGAAATCATGTCAGAACTTTTTCCGCCTTTAATGTGACTTATAACGTGACCAATTCAGTTGAAAAACAAACAGAAATCTTTGAGCGAAAAAAAAAAACTCACAATAACCTGTTTGCAT
This sequence comes from Esox lucius, assembly GCF_011004845.1. Classification (NCBI taxonomy): domain Eukaryota; kingdom Metazoa; phylum Chordata; class Actinopteri; order Esociformes; family Esocidae; genus Esox; species Esox lucius. The sequence goes on from NC_047574.1 coordinate 19,244,089, forward strand.
AAGTGTGCACACCATTAAACTAATACTTTGTTGAAGCACATTTTGATTTTATTACAGCACTCAGTCTTTTTGGATAGGAGTCTATTAGCATGGCACATCTTAACATATATTTGTCAAGTCAGATTGCGAGGACATCTCCTGTGCACACCCCTCTTCAGATCACCCCACAGATGTTCAATTTAATTCAGGTCTGGGCTCTGGTTGGGCCATTCAAAAACGTTAATCTTCTTCTGGTGAAGCCATGCTTTTGTGGATTTGGATGTGTGCTTTGGGTCGTTGTCGTGCTGAAAGATGAACTTCCTCTTCATCTTCAGCTTTCTAACGCACGCCTGAAGGTTTGGTGCCAAAATTGCCTGGTATTTGGAACTGTTCATAATACCCTCCACCCTGACTAAGGCCCCAGTTTCAGCTGAAGAAAAACAACCCCAAACCATGATGCTGCCACCACCATGCTTTACCGTGGGTATGGTGTTCTTTGAGTGATGTGCAGTGTTGTTTTTGCGCCAAACATACCTTTTTGAATTATGGCAAAAAACTTCAACCTTGGTTTCATCAGACCGTAACACATTTTCAAACGTGCTTTTGGGAGACTTGATGTTTGTTTTTGCAAACTTCAGCCGGGCATGGATGTTTTTCTTTGTAAGAAAAAGCTTCCGTCTTGCCACCCTACCCCATAGCCCATTCATATGAAGAATACGGGAGATTGTTGTCACATGTAGCACACAGCCTGTACTTACCAGACATTTCTGCAGTTCCTTTAATGTTGCTGTAGGCCTCTTGGAAGCCTCCCTGACCAGTTTTCTTCTCGTCTTTTCATCAGTTTTGGAGGGACATCCAGTTCTTGGTAATGTCTCTCTTGTGCAATATTTTCTCCACTTGATGAAGACTGTCTTCACTGTGGTCCATGGTATTTCTAATGCTTTGGAAATTATTTTGTACCCTTCCCCGGACTGATATCTTTCAACAATGTGATCCCTCTGATGCTGTGGAAGCTCATTGCGGACCATGGCTTTTGCTCTGAGATGCAACTAAATAAATATCAGGAAAATCCTACTAGAACAGCTGAATTTTATTTGTGATTAATCAGAGTCACTTTAAATGATGGTAGGTGTTACGACTTCTATTTAACATGAGTTTGAATGTGATTGGTTAATTATGAACACAGACACATCCCTAGTTATAAGAGGATGTGCACTCTTATGCAACCAGGTTATTGTAAGGTTTTCATTTTTCCCCCTAGAAGATTTCAGTTTGTTTTTCAATTGAATTGTTCACATTATAGGTCACATTAAAAGTGGAAAAAGTTCTAATATCATTTATCTTTGTCTCATTCTTTTACCTGGCATTTTAACAGGGGTGTGTAGACTTTTTATATCCACTGTATGTGCACTGCCTTGAACTATGGATTGATGCAGGGTCAAATGAAAAGGGTTTGATTGGGTGGTGGTTTATAAAGAGAGAGTGAGACAGTGAATACCCCATAAACCTCTCCTCTGCTATTTGCACTTGCTTTGATTGCCCTCCACGGTCCTGTTTTCTTTTCTTCACGAAACTCAGAGGGTAACTTCTGAAGAGGGGCGAGGAAATCAATAAATCTGTCAACTTCGGGACACACCCGTGACGTAACGTGGTGCTGCTGAAAATTGTGCACAGCCACTGCAGGTCATGTATAGGCTGATATGTATTCCATGTCAGCAAAACTACCGCTTTCAGTCTTGGAATGTCTTGGCTAACTGAGGTATGATATGTAAATAACTTAACATCCAGGCCAAAATGGGAGATTTCAATAATGATTCGTTATTCGCAAATGTGGTTTTAAAAGAAACAAACCACAAGAACTAAATGTTTAATTTGACAGGTATTTTTTTTAGTGTCCAGTCTCAAAATCAGATAAACAAGTGTAAGAGGGTATGTATATGTAAGAGTGTGGTGTTTGTGTGTGTGCTTTTTTGGGTGTGTGCATGAATGTGAAGGAGTGAATGAATCTGTTTTGCCACTCTATTAAAACATATGCTGGATCTGATTCTGTTTATGTCCTAGAATGGAGGGACTGTTAGAAGTCCTTTCTCCGTCATAGATACCATCAGACCCCTGCTTTACACATGGAGCTACAGTGTTTTTCTGTGTGTAAGAGGGCGTGTGTTCATGTTTTTTAGATGTTTGTTTTTGGGGGATTTACATAAGCCATAGTAACCCTTAGTCATACTGAGGTCTGATGTAGTGGACAAGAAATTAGAGGCAAAAAAAAAGTTACTATTTATCTATGTTTAATGAAAACATTTACATGCAGAAGTGTGTGTGTTTGTTTGTGTGCGTTGTTGGTGGTGTCTGTCTTCGTACCATGAGTAACAGGAGAGTGGTCCCACTCCACTGTGGTTTGCCTTGTATCTTGTACAAATAACCAATTAAATGATTATCTTAAAACTAGATCTTCTACTATACAGCAGTTTCTATCAATTTATTTTTACTGTGAAGTAATTTAGCAGAGTGACTTAAAGTGTATTCCTCTTAATTTAATTATGTGGGACAACCACACAAGCCAGTAGTAGCAATTGCATTTACTCAACATAGGAACTATCAGCAAAATCATTACTATGAAGAAACAATATATGTAACTGAGAAACAATAATTGCAATAAAAATGAAAAGCATCATATCACAAAAGCATTAGATTAGATTCAACTTTTTTGTAATTGAACAATACAAGTACTGCACAACGAAATGCCGTTACCAACTAACCAGAAGTGCAAATAGAAGAGGGCAGAACATTTACAAGTATTTACATATAAGTATTACATGTATACTATAAGTGGAATGTATAGATGTACAATGAAGGCAAATGCAGTACTAAATGTGTAATGAAGAAAAATACTGGAGGGCAGAAATTGTGCAAGTATTAAGTATTGTGTATGTTACAAGTGGGATAATAGTTGTGTGGGTAGAAATGGCATTCTAGATGTGCAATCCAGACAAATTGACAGAATAAGGAAGCATGTGCAACCAGGATGCAGATATAGCAGCAATGAGGTCCCTGAGGTAGACATGTAACAACTGTAAAAATTCAAGTACAATGCCAATTGTAGATGTGCAAAGAGGCAAATTGAATGTGCAAGGTGCATGTGCAACTGAGATGCAGGGATAGAAGCAGTGAGGTTCCTGAGGTAGACACCTACATGTAACAACTGAAAACCACCATGATCAGACTTTGCAAGGCTGTGTCAGAGTAGTACAAAAGGAGTAATGTAACAAGGCAACAAAGGAATTGGTTCACAAAAGGCAATGGGAGGGGGGGGGGGGTGTCTGTGAAGTCCTTTTAGATACTCTTTGAGTATGTTCAAGGGTTTTGTTGTCTTAGCTTCGAGGGAAAAGCAATCTCCACCGCTGGGATGCCAGGACAGAACAGTTCTGACGGAGCTGAGTGGGAGCTGCAGCCTGCAGGGTCTGGATGGCCAAGAGACCAGAGGTAGCAGAACAAAGAACTTAGGTAGGAATGAAGGGTTTGAATGTTGGTAGGGGCAGTTTCCCTTCAGCAATCAGCCATCTTGAAGTTGGACAGTTATCTAGCACCACCTGCTGGTTCAAGCCAGTGCTCATGGTGAATTGGTTGAATAGAGAACTTCTTTATCGGAGCAGAAGGGCAAACGGTTTGAAGAGTGCGAGCATCCAAGGCAGTGGAGGACCGGTTCTTCTGGATGACAACAATGATGTAACCCCATTTCACTGTGTTCTCTTTCATGTCCGGTTGCTGAAAAATTATATTCTGGGTGTGAATTGATCTCAAATAAGATTCAGAATTTATGCATTTTAAATTGAAGTTTTACCTCCCCCTCAGGAAGAAATGTCCCAAAGGCATTATGCTACCTTCATGCTATCCGGTTCTAGAAGCCTGAAGGTAGCATTATAAAATTTAGTACAACCCAGCTGTTCATTGCTATGCATGATGAAAACATGGTGGCTAACATGCATCAGAATACAATATTCAAGCTACAGAAACATTTTTTGTGGGAATTTGAGTTTATTAAGAATAAATAATCATAATTGAACACGAGTGATGGTACAGGAGAGCCTGCTCCCAGAACAACACTCAATCGTACATAAGAAAATGTTGCTGCATTTCCTTTTCTGTGCCAACAAAGAAATAGCTCCTATAAATATAAAATGTATAAAGTACAAAAATAAATCTTACAGTTGGAAAAAAAATAATTTAAAAACACTTCCCCAAAATATATAAAATAAATACATTTGAAATTGTAAAAAGTAACTTGTGCAGGTCAGCAGCATCTTAGTAGCAAAAACAGTGTGACATCAAAACTGAAGAATCTCTAAAAATTTAGTTCCACCTCTTCCTGATCAATCTTTTGGAGTTCGACATTATATCTGTTAAATAGACATATGTACATTTACGCATGTCTTGCTTAGCTTAGAATGTAGCTGAATGTGCCAGAAGCAGAGTTAGTGCCCTCGGCCCTCCTGAATGCCTGCACAACTCATTACTTTTCAGAAAGAGGTATTACGCCAAGTCCCTGCATTGTAGGGTCAGTGATTATAAGGTTAATGGGTTATTTCTGGGGGTACATAAGCCCTGCAGTATAGGCAGGAAGCCTTGTTTTCTGTGAGATCCAGGTGTTGTAGTTGGTGAGGCGGGTGTAAACCCCTGGTTTTTTGTTGCGAGCACAACCGTCTCCCCAGCTCACCACGCCAAAGACAAAGGCACGCCCCCCGACCTCACACACAAGAGGGCCGCCAGAGTCACCCTGTAGAGAGAAGAGAACTCTTTTAGACAGTGCGCGTGCACACAAATTTGTACAGCTACCCTCATGGGGACCAGAAAATAGAAATTGCATGCTCCCTTGCCCCCATCTTAACCCTAAACCTAACCTCAATAAAGTAACATTTATGCCTAAACTTTACCTAGATGTAACGCATAACCTTAAAGAAACCCCAATTCAACTATAAAATCAATTGTAAGTTTGACCCTAAACCCTGAGCTGGAAATTCACTTTTGCATCACGGGGACCGGCAAGGTTTTATTATACTCATTGGGACATTTGGTCCTCATGAACAAATACACACACACACACCTGGCAGGAGTCTGTTTTCCAGTCAGGACTCCCGGCACAGAACATGTTTTTTGTGATGAGCTTTCCATAGTATTCCCGGTCCTCACAAACACTCTGGGACAGCAGTGCCACCTTGGCTTGGCGGAGGTCATTTGAGTACTGCCACGCTCCTAAACACAAAACAGGCGTTTGACATTACGAAGGTCAGACGGGAGCTACAGGCTGATCCCGTCACACTCAATGCTCCCCCCCCCCCCCCATTTGATTGGCCAAGCTTGTACCTTGGCTCGTCTTGCCGTATCCTGCCACACTACAGATGGCCCCCGGGGGCAGCATGATGTGCGGAGGGGGCATACACACCGTCCGCACAGAGGGGCTTTGCAACGCACACACGCCGTGCTTGGCCCGAAGCTTCAGAAGGCCTGTAACCCACACAGACAGAATTACACATCCATCCATTACTGAGCCTTACAGGGAACTCTTTACTGTGGTCTTAATGGGGGGGGGGGGCATACAAACCATTATAGCAAAATAAGATATTTATTCAGTTTAAGAGGAAATGTTTATATCGTCCACATAATTGGATGACCAGCAGGAGCAAGAGTATTATAATAATAATCTCAACGTACATGTTATGCCTGAGCACCCTGATGGTGTGGAACACTGGTCTAAGCAGAGACCCGTACCTATATCGTTTTTGTAGTTCCCTTCATTATTACTGTAGTCCGGGTGTACAAAAAGCTGTTCCACTGAGAATTTCTGCTCTCTGATGCTGTCGTTCTTAACGATGCTGCTTCGCCCAAGGTACACGGTCATGAGTTGTGCTGACATCACTTCATCACTGCAAAGAAAAACAGAAAGTACATTATGTTAAGACAGCCCGAGACAGAGTCAGAAAGCCAGAGACAGAAAGCCCAACTTACTCATCCCCGATGAGACAGTGAGTCGCTGTGAGGACCCAGCAGGGGGCGATGAGACTGCCACCACACTGGTAACGATTGTCAATGAAAATTGCTGCCATCCATGGCTGCGCCTCTATGGACACCACATTGCCGCCCACCACCTTGAACCGCCTCTCCTCTTTCTCGCCACATGTGAACTCTACACCGACACACACAGACTCAGAATGCTGCCAAAAGGAGTTGATCCTCAATTCATTTTTCAGCAGTGCCAAACTACAAGATCCATCAGTTCATAGTTCACTTAATTTCAAATGTATATGTAATGTATAATACAAACTATGTATAGGGTCAGAGGTCAGGGTTTAAGTGTTAGGGGAAGGGCAAGAGAACTGACCTGTGTCCATCTGCGGGGGGAGAGGAGCTCTAGAAATTGAGGTGCCACCAGGGAGAACAGTAGGAGAACCTGGTTGAACAGTTCAACCATTGAGTACCACAGAACATGAAACCTACTAATTTGTGGGACAGCGCACAAATGTCTCTTACCAGTCTCTGGATCACATTCAGGAATGTCACATAGCTCTCTGACAATCCTTGTTCTTCGCTTCACTCTGCACCATGGCCGCAAACTCTTGTCAGGGTTCCTATGAATCCATCAAATGATATTCATGTTAGGAGGCTACTCAATCATCCTTTATTCATAACCAATAAACTTTTAAAATTGAAATCTACATTTTGGAAAAGACCCTATAAATAATCGTTTTACTCTCATGGGACTTGAGTAACGGGCTAATCAAGGTTAAGACCAGTTTTTCCGGGGCAACTGACAGCACAACAGAGCATGTAGAGATGGGTTTCAGGTTAGATCCTGTATCACTTCTCAGTTCAGACAATGATTGGAACTCAAAAGAAATCTCCCAATTGCAACACAGATGAACATGCACAATCACATCATGTGACTCAGGCTGAACAGCTGCAGTGGGACCAAAAAACATTTATAATAAAAAAAAAAATGGACAAAGCATATCACATTACAGTGAAGTTGGCTTGTTTGGGAACAGTAGATGGCAGATGGGCATAAAATGTAGACTCTGGTTTGAATGGTGGCCTGTTCAACCCTAGTCCATGTAACAATGCCTCAACTTAACCACATAACAGACATGCATGCCAATTGTGAAAGTATCAGAGACTGAAGAGAATCAAAATGGCTGAAGTGGATGAGATATCTTTCTGGCTTACAAGTATGCGTGTGTTTACCTGCAGTAGTTATGTTCTCCCAGTCCCAGAACGTCAGCTCCGATCATCTGGAAACGAGTCCACGGGAGACACCGGTGACCCCTTGCTGAGACCGCCTTCAAGCCCCTATAACTTTCCCCAGCTCCGACTAGACACTCTCTCTCTGAGTTCACGGCAGACCATAAGATAAAACAGGAGGGAAAATAGGATTTATTAAGAATATGATTCCATGGTCTTTGGCAAAAGGGATGGTTTTAATAGAAAAAAAAATAGTAACCACCTTTGTATGTTTCATCTGCAAGCTGGGACAGTTTTTCCCGGTGCCAACGCTTTGCTAACACCTGGACAGAGGCACACAAAGTAACTTGAAACCTGATCACCGCTTTCTGTGTTTAAGTGCAACTTATACTGAAGATTCTTTGTTGGCATGCTGGCAGGAACTAAACCCTACACACACCCATCTGCCAATCTGACCATACAATGAACACAGCAACACAAGGAAGGTCCCATTTACCGTTTCAGTGCAGGAGAGGACCGTTGCCACTAACGACAGGATGAGTGACAGGTTCATATTTGCTTCCTCTTATCCTTAATGTGCCGTTTCTCCTTTTATAGGCAGTGTTGGGTGATCTGTTTAAAATAATTTTGCAGAACTGTGTAAATAAACCACAGTGACAAAAACAAAAAAACATTAGTTCCTCAATTAGAAGATTTTGACTCAGCTTCCTCATTGTATCACTCTTTAACCATTACTAATCCCAACCACATGTGGTTCATGTTGTCAGTGGTATTGTTTACGTCACCCACATGTGTAGCCTGTCTGTGAAACATGAGCTGAATAAAAAAAGGAAACACAGCGGTCTCAACTGACAGTCAAGACCCAGGCCAAAGAAAAACACCTGTTGTTTCAAACCCGTGACAAGACTATGACCATCTCAGGGATCTCAAGACCATTGGGGAAAAGGCCCACTGCATTGAGAAAGTACATAATTACAATAAACACATTTACACTGTGAGAACACAACTTTCTGCCAGTCCATGAAACCACTGTATCACCAAAAAGTCCCAAAACATCTTATCAGTGTTTGTGGGAAAGTAGCTACTGTATCAAAAGAACAGTATCTAGTGTTCCTGTGAAAAGGACATTATTACTGACTGACTCTTCAACATGTCAAGAAACTATAATCCATAAACCATTATCAAATTAAGAGTAGGCAATTCCAGTCCTGGAGGTCAGAAACACTTCTGGTTTTCATCTTCTCCCAATCAAAGACTGAGACCAGTGACATCAGGTGAATGCAATTAACAGGTTGAAACAACGCTGCCAACAATCATAACTCCTTTCAGCAAATATGCTAACTAATTTACAGATAGGGCATAAAAAACCTTTTCCAGTTCCATTTGCAACAACACAGGTATATTGTTAATCTGACATTACTCAACTGGATCCAGGATTCACTAGCACCATTTAAAAAATATATTTCTTACACTAAACCCAAAGTACTCACTCTGCAAACCTCCTTTAGAGAACCCCAACATACACACGCAAAACAAGTAGATCTGGTCATTACCTTCAGAATGTTGTCTTATATATTATCTTTGTTGGCTCCCGTCAGTGCTGTCTAACCTCAGGATTTGGTTCTGTCTGCTCTTCTCAAGTCTCCCTTCTTTAAACACCAAGTGGGCGTGGCTGTGGTGTAGCTGGGCTGGGATATTCATGTGTTTTGATATAGGTAGTTGTTTCTTTAAATTATGGGAATAATGACTGTGAACCAGTGACTCACCCTGGCTGACTGCACTCAGACCGTCTTTTCACAGCTGTGGTTCCACAAGACAGGAAGTGGTCCTAATATAGCTATCGCCTCTTCAACTCTGAAATAATGAGGCCATGTACAGCTGTTTCTGAGAAAAACAGAACACAACTGCAGTGTAACACTTGGAGAAATCAAACAGTTGCGAATGTTGTACAAAATAACCTAAAGTGTTCACCCCTGACCCTTAGCAGAATAGAATATATAGAATAGAATATAACTTTATCAATCATCCAGGATGGACATTTTTCTTTGGCATCACCATACATTAAAGTCACAAACATGTACCATACATTCTTACACATTCCAACCATCAGTTCATCAGACAACCCAATCATACCATTCAGTTAAAACATGAAGGATATTAATATATTAATTTACGTCAGAACCATCAATTCATCAGACAAAACAATCAAACCATTCAGTTAAAAAAGGAAGGAAATAAATATGCATTGATCAAGAGTAAGTCAATAAACAGCAGCTCAGAGTGTTAATTTAAAAACATAAGATGCGTTTAGCAGCCCAACATGGCTGTTTAGTATTGCCTAAATGCTGTAAAACACCAACTAAAGCAACTTTAAACAGTGAATGTGTGGATGTGCCTGTGTGTGGGTGTTTATTTGTCCCAGGGGCATATGTGAAGACCAAAAACAGTATTATAATGATTCATCTAGATTCGAAGAATTAGCAACAATGGACAACAGAAAAGGTGGTTCCAGTACTCCTAGAACATAAAAGGATGTGATGTACCTGAGTGTGGTATGCCAGTTATCTAGAAATAGCCTAGGGATAATTGTAAGGCCATCCACTGCAATAGGATTGTATGTTTGCGCAACTTTTGGGCACCCATTTGTATTTTTTAAATGTTAGATGTTAGTTCCCTGGGGGGAGGGGGGGCTACCACACAGCCTGGTAAAAGTAAGCACATTATACTCAATAAGGTAGCTATGAGCGACGTTTGTGCTAGAAGAAAAAAAAAATAACAATAATAATTGCAAGCATTAGCTAACAAAGGCTAGCTTCATTGCAATAGCCCTTTCTTTGAGAGCCTAGTAACACCCTAACAAAGTGGTCAGAAACTCCTTGTTTACAGAACAATCTATCCTACAAGTCACATTATGTTGTGCAATTTCTATTGAAAGCCAACCATAGTAGTAAAGTTTATTTGTTGAGATAACCTAAATCATATAAACTGGAACAGCTACCTCAAACCTCAATAAAGGATGCAACTGCTAGCAGATTGGATTCATTTATCAAAAATATTCAGGCCTACAACAAAACAATGTATAAACAAAAACACAGGTTTTGGAAAAAAACATAATGAAAACCAACAGGAAATAAAGTGCAAAAATATGACAATGATGGATGTGGTTGTAATTTAACCGTTTTTCAACAAACTTGTTAAAATTCAGCATACCTTTTGAAGAAGCCAACATTAACACACTGGCTCAATATTTTGTCATATTGGATATCTTGCATCATGTTTTGCATAAGCATTTGATGTGGAGGGTGGTTTTTTTCATTACCATGTAAAGTGACATATTTCTCATTTACTAATAATTCACTGTTTGCTCTAAGACATTAAGCAACCATGTTCACGTTGACTTCGGGGAACATTGCAGTGAGTATACAGCGTGTTTAACCACAGGGGATTTATACAAAAAAAAATGGTGACATAATTATTTACACGTGTGATATCATCATGTTCAGAGTTTACCACTTCCTATGCTTTAATCTAGGGGTGGGGGAGTCCAGAGTTGCTGCAGCACCACCTTACATGCAGTAGCGCATGTAAGTGGGCACGGGGACAGGAGGCCATGGCCACCCTGATACCATCGCTGCCCCCCCCCCACAGTCCCCCCCTCGCATGTCGCATATGCATACTATGCTTCTATCTGATATTTAATAATAGGTATTATAGGTTTCAATCAATAATTTATATTTTTCACAGTAGTTAATTTGAGAGAAAATAATAAATGCATAGTCTATTTGAGGAAAAATGAATCCCCCTAACACGTACAGTTGTGCACAAAAGTTTGCATAACCTTGGAGAATTGGTAATATATGTACCATTTGCAAAGACAACATGAGTGAGCAGGCAAAACACATGTCTTTTATTTCTTGTGGGATTCACATTCAACTGTAACAGAATGGCACAATCATAAAACAAAACATCAATCAATCAAATGTATTTATAAAGCCTTTTTTACATCAGCAGTTGTCAAAAAGTGCTTTTACAAAACACACAGCCTTAAACCCCAGGGAGCAAACAACAGTACTGTTGAATTTCAGAGGCTAGGAAAAACTCCCTAAGAAGGCAGACATTTTGGAAGAAACCTAGAGAGGAACCAGGCTCAGAGGGGTGACTAGTGCTCTTCTGGCTGTGCCGGGTGAACATATTAAGACTACTAATTGTAATAAGTAATAAATGCATGTGGGCTTAGTCCAGAGTCTATTTAAACTCTAGACTACAGTACAGGTCGGAAGCATGACCAGATGGACAAGGACAGGGACAACCCTGGGGGGGTCAGCACAGTGGCAGCTGAAATCGTCAGGTATCGTCTTGATCTTCAACACAACTAGGAGGACTTTGGACAGGGACAGCAACAGGTCTTTCAAGCCTGATACTCCTCAGGTGTGGGCCAAGACCTCATGTCCTCCTAAGTTTAAAACGGCAGGAGACAGGGAACATTTTGAAAATGCATTGCTTAGATCTACAAGGATTTATGGAGAAGGAGAACTGACCCTACTCCCCCAGCACAATAATATAGCAGCGTAAGACCTTGGGGCTGAGACGGGGGGTCCGGTGACACTGTGGCCCTATCCGGGGGAAGCCCAGGAACAGGGCCCAACAGGCAGGAAATCAATCCACCCACATTGCCAAGCATCAACCAAAGGGACACCCACCAACCGCCACCACCCTGAATGAGGGCCGGGTATTGCCAGCAGAGTACAGATCAATAGCACAAGTGCGCAACAGAGAGACAACAACAACCCAGTAACTCTGCCCCCGAATGGCAGTGGAGGGAGGGGATCCCAGTGGTCGATGAGAGCCCACCTGGCAAGAGAGCAAGGGTGGCCAGTATCAAGCCTTTCTGGTCACCTTCACGCCCCCGGGTCAGACTACACTTAATCATAGACCATGCTGTAGAGATGACAATTGAAAGTTTGCACTGAGTTTGCATTTCTAACCTTAATTGGCAAATCATTCCACAGTAGTCGAGCTCTATGAGAGAAGGCCCTGCCTCTGGCTGTTTGTTTAGAAATTCTACGTAAAATTAAAAGGCCTGCATCTTGCGATCTAAGGTTACATGTAGCTATGTATGGCTGGATCATTTCAGCGAGGTAAGTAGGAACAAGTCCATGTGTTGATTTGTGGGTTAACAATAAAACCTTAAAATCAGCCCCAACCCTAACAGGCATCCAGTGTAAAGAGGCTAGTACTGGAGTAATGTCTTCACATTTGTTAGTTCTAGTTAGGATTCTAGCAGCCGTGTGCAGCACTAAATGAAGTTTATTTATCCGAAAGAAGAGCATTGCAGTAATCTAATCTAGAAGTGTCAAGGATGGATACGTTTTTCTGCATCAGATTTTTATAGAAAGTTTCAGATTTTTGCAATGTTTCGAAGATAAAAATAAGCATCTCTTTAGACATATTTGATATGTTCTTCAAAGAAGAGGTCAGGGTCAAGGGTAACGCTGTTTCTTACAGTGTTTTGGTATACGACCATGCAGCGTCGAGGTTCACAGTGAGATCTGCCACAGTGAGATCTGTTTCTTGGGTCCTAAAACAAGCATTTCTGTTTTTCTTGAGTTTAAAAATAAAAAGTTCTCTGTCATCCACTTACTAGTATCTGAAACGCATACTTCCAAAATGGCAAATTTTGGGGCTTCTCCATGCTTCATTTAAATATATAACTGTGTGTCATCAGCATAAAAGTGAAAATTGACATTGTGATTCTGAATTACATCCCCCAGAGGCAGCATATATGGTGAGAAAAATAATGGGCCCAGAACCGAGCCTTGAGGAACACCAAAACATACCTTTGATTTGTAAGAGGATATACCATCCATACATATGAACTGATATCTTTCAGATAAATAAGATTTAAACCAGGCTAGAACATGTCCACGTAACCCAATATGGGTTTCCAGTCTCTCTAAGAAAAGTGAGTGATCAATAGTGTCAAAAGCTGCACTAAGATCAAGAAGCAACAGGACGGATGCGGAACCTTTGTCTGAGGCCATTAGAAGGTAATTTGTTACCTTCACGAGTGCAGTCTCAGTACTATGATGGGATCTGAAACCGGACTAGAGCATTTCATAAATGTTATTTGTCTTTTTTCTCAGGACTACTGAGATTTTGGGGACTATAACTATTTGAGGAGTCAGTTATTTCTTTTCTAATGGTGATGATCTTTTCGTCAAAGAAGTTCATGTATTTATTACAGCTAAAGTGAAGAGCCACTTCACCATACCTTTTGAAGAAGCAAACATTAACACATTGGCTCAATATTTTGTCATATTGGATATCTTGCATCATGTTTTGCATAAGCATTTGATGTGGTGTTTTTTTTTTTTCATTACCATGTAAAGTGACATATTTCTCATTTACTAATAATTCACTGTTTGCTCTAAGACATTAAGCAACCATGTTCACGTTGACTTCGGGGAACATTGCAGTGAGTATACAGCGTGTTTAACCACAGGGGATTTATACAAAAAAAAATGGTGACATAATTATTTACACGTGTGATATCATCATGTTCAGAGTTTACCACTTCCTATGCTTTAATCTAGGGGTGGGGGAGTCCAGAGTTGCTGCAGCACCACCTTACATGCAGTAGCGCATGTAAGTGGGCACGGGGACAGGAGGCCATGGCCACCCTGATACCATCGCTGCCCCCCCCCACAGTCCCCCCCTCGCATGTCGCATATGCATACTATGCTTCTATCTGATATTTAATAATAGGTATTATAGGTTTCAATCAATAATTTATATTTTTCACAGTAGTTAATTTGAGAGAAAATAATAAATGCATAGTCTATTTGAGGAAAAATGAATCCCCCTAACACGTACAGTTGTGCACAAAAGTTTGCATAACCTTGGAGAATTGGTAATATATGTACCATTTGCAAAGACAACATGAGTGAGCAGGCAAAACACATGTCTTTTATTTCTTGTGGGATTCACATTCAACTGTAACAGAATGGCACAATCATAAAACAAAACATCAATCAATCAAATGTATTTATAAAGCCTTTTTTACATCAGCAGTTGTCAAAAGTGCTTTTACAAAACACACAGCCTTAAACCCCAGGGAGCAAACAACAGTACTGTTGAATTTCAGAGGCTAGGAAAAACTCCCTAAGAAGGCAGACATTTTGGAAGAAACCTAGAGAGGAACCAGGCTCAGAGGGGTGACTAGTGCTCTTCTGGCTGTGCCGGGTGAACATATTAAGACTACTAATTGTAATAAGTAATAAATGCATGTGGGCTTAGTCCAGAGTCTATTTAAACTCTAGACTACAGTACAGGTCGGAAGCATGACCAGATGGACAAGGACAGGGACAACCCTGGGGGGGGTCAGCACAGTGGCAGCTGAAATCGTCAGGTATCGTCTTGATCTTCAACACAACTAGGAGGACTTTGGACAGGGACAGCAACAGGTCTTTCAAGCCTGATACTCCTCAGGTGTGGGCCAAGACCTCATGTCCTCCTAAGTTTAAAACGGCAGGAGACAGGGAACATTTTGAAAATGCATTGCTTAGATCTACAAGGATTTATGGAGAAGGAGAACTGACCCTACTCCCCCAGCACAATAATATAGCAGCGTAAGACCTTGGGGCTGAGACGGGGGGTCCGGTGACACTGTGGCCCTATCCGGGGGAAGCCCAGGAACAGGGCCCAACAGGCAGGAAATCAATCCACCCACATTGCCAAGCATCAACCAAAGGGACACCCACCAACCGCCACCACCCTGAATGAGGGCCGGGTATTGCCAGCAGAGTACAGATCAATAGCACAAGTGCGCAACAGAGAGACAACAACAACCCAGTAACTCTGCCCCCGAATGGCAGTGGAGGGAGGGGATCCCAGTGGTCGATGAGAGCCCACCTGGCAAGAGAGCAAGGGTGGCCAGTATCAAGCCTTTCTGGTCACCTTCACGCCCCCGGGTCAGACTACACTTAATCATAGACCATGCTGTAGAGATGACAATTGAAAGTTTGCACTGAGTTTGCATTTCTAACCTTAATTGGCAAATCATTCCACAGTAGTCGAGCTCTATGAGAGAAGGCCCTGCCTCTGGCTGTTTGTTTAGAAATTCTACGTAAAATTAAAAGGCCTGCATCTTGCGATCTAAGGTTACATGTAGCTATGTATGGCTGGATCATTTCAGCGAGGTAAGTAGGAACAAGTCCATGTGTTGATTTGTGGGTTAACAATAAAACCTTAAAATCAGCCCCAACCCTAACAGGCATCCAGTGTAAAGAGGCTAGTACTGGAGTAATGTCTTCACATTTGTTAGTTCTAGTTAGGATTCTAGCAGCCGTGTGCAGCACTAAATGAAGTTTATTTATCCGAAAGAAGAGCATTGCAGTAATCTAATCTAGAAGTGTCAAGGATGGATACGTTTTTCTGCATCAGATTTTTATAGAAAGTTTCAGATTTTTGCAATGTTTCGAAGATAAAAATAAGCATCTCTTTAGACATATTTGATATGTTCTTCAAAGAAGAGGTCAGGGTCAAGGGTAACGCTGTTTCTTACAGTGTTTTGGTATACGACCATGCAGCGTCGAGGTTCACAGTGAGATCTGCCACAGTGAGATCTGTTTCTTGGGTCCTAAAACAAGCATTTCTGTTTTTCTTGAGTTTAAAAATAAAAAGTTCTCTGTCATCCACTTACTAGTATCTGAAACGCATACTTCCAAAATGGCAAATTTTGGGGCTTCTCCATGCTTCATTTAAATATATAACTGTGTGTCATCAGCATAAAAGTGAAAATTGACATTGTGATTCTGAATTACATCCCCCAGAGGCAGCATATATGGTGAGAAAAATAATGGGCCCAGAACCGAGCCTTGAGGAACACCAAAACATACCTTTGATTTGTAAGAGGATATACCATCCATACATATGAACTGATATCTTTCAGATAAATAAGATTTAAACCAGGCTAGAACATGTCCACGTAACCCAATATGGGTTTCCAGTCTCTCTAAGAAAAGTGAGTGATCAATAGTGTCAAAAGCTGCACTAAGATCAAGAAGCAACAGGACGGATGCGGAACCTTTGTCTGAGGCCATTAGAAGGTAATTTGTTACCTTCACGAGTGCAGTCTCAGTACTATGATGGGATCTGAAACCGGACTAGAGCATTTCATAAATGTTATTTGTCTTTTTTCTCAGGACTACTGAGATTTTGGGGACTATAACTATTTGAGGAGTCAGTTATTTCTTTTCTAATGGTGATGATCTTTTCGTCAAAGAAGTTCATGTATTTATTACAGCTAAAGTGAAGAGCCACTTCACCATACCTTTTGAAGAAGCAAACATTAACACATTGGCTCAATATTTTGTCATATTGGATATCTTGCATCATGTTTTGCATAAGCATTTGATGTGGTGTTTTTTTTTTTTCATTACCATGTAAAGTGACATATTTCTCATTTACTAATAATTCACTGTTTGCTCTAAGACATTAAGCAACCATGTTCACGTTGACTTCGGGGAACATTGCAGTGAGTATACAGCGTGTTTAACCACAGGGGATTTATACAAAAAAAAATGGTGACATAATTATTTACACGTGTGATATCATCATGTTCAGAGTTTACCACTTCCTATGCTTTAATCTAGGGGTGGGGGAGTCCAGAGTTGCTGCAGCACCACCTTACATGCAGTAGTGCATGTAAGTGGGCACGGGGACAGGAGGCCATGGCCACCCTGATACCATCGCTGCCCCCCCCCACAGTCCCCCCCTCGCATGTCGCATATGCATACTATGCTTCTATCTGATATTTAATAATAGGTATTATAGGTTTCAATCAATAATTTATATTTTTCACAGTAGTTAATTTGAGAGAAAATAATAAATGCATAGTCTATTTGAGGAAAAATGAATCCCCCTAACACGTACAGTTGTGCACAAAAGTTTGCATAACCTTGGAGAATTGGTAATATATGCACCATTTGCAAAGACAACATGAGTGAGCAGGCAAAACACATGTCTTTTATTTCTTATGGGATTCACATTCAACTGTAACAGAATGGCACAATCATAAAACAAAACATCAATCAATTTAATGTATTTATAAAGCCCTTTTTACATCAGCAGTTATCACAAAGTGCTTTTACAAAACACCCGCCCTTAAACCCCAGGGAGCAAACAACAGTACTGTTGAATTTCAGAGGCTAGGAAAAACTCCCTAAGAAGGCAGACATTTTGGAAGAAACCTAGAGAGGAACCAGGCTCAGAGGGGTGACTAGTGCTCTTCTGGCTGTGCCGGGTGAACATATTAAGACTACAAATTGTAATAAGTAATAAATGCATGTGGGCTTAGTCCAGAGTCTATTTAAACTCTGGACTACAGTACAGGTCGGAAGCATGACCAGATGGACAAGGACAGGGACAACCCTGGGGGGAGTCAGCACAGTGGCAGCTGGAATCATCAGGTATCGTCTTGATCTTCAACACAACTAGGAGGACTTTGGACAGGGACTGCAACAGGTCTTTCAAGCCTGATACTCCTCAGGTGTGGGCCAAGACATCATGTCCTCCTAAGTTTAAAACGGCAGGAGACGGAAAATTTTGAAAATGCATTCCTTAGATCTACAAGGATTTATAGTGGAGAAGGAGAACTGACCCTACTCCCCCAGCACAATAATATAGCAGCGTAAGACCTTGGGGCTGAGACGGGGGGTCCGGTGACACTGTGGCCCTATCCGGGGGAGGCCCAGGAACAGGGCCCAACAGGCAGGAAAACAATCCACCCACATTGCCAAGCATCAACCAAAGGGACACCCACCAACCGCAACCACCCTGAATGAGGGCCGGGTATTGCCAGCAGAGTACAGATCAATAGCACAAGTGCGCAACAGAGAGTCAACAACAACCCAGTAACTCTGCCCCCGAATGGCAGTGGAGGGAGGGGATCCCAGTGGTCGATGAGAGCCCACCTGGCAAGACAGCAAGGGTGGACAGTATCAAGCCTTTCTGGTCACCTTCACGCCCCCGGGCCAGACTACACTTAATCATAGACCATGCTGTAGAGATGACAATTGAAAGTTTGCACTGAGTTTGCATTTCTAACCTTAATTGGCAAATCATTCCACAGTAGTCGAGCTCTATGAGAGAAGGCCCTGCCTCCGGCTATTTGTTTAGAAATTCTACGTAAAATTAAAAGGCCTGCATCTTGCGATCTAAGGTTACATGTAGCTATGTATGGCTGGATCATTTCAGCGAGGTAAGTAGGAACAAGTCCATGTGTTGATTTATGGGTTAACAATAAAACCTTAAAATCAGCCCCAACCCTAACAGGCATCCAGTGTAAAGAGGCTAGTACTGGAGTAATGTCTTCACATTTGTTAGTTCTAGTTAGGATTCTAGCAGCCGTGTGCAGCACTAAATTAAGTTTATTTATCCGAAAGAAGAGCATTGCAGTAATCTAATCTAGAAGTAACAAGGATAGATTCATTTTTCTGCATCAGATTTTTATAGAAAGTTTCAGATTTTTGCAATGTTTCGAAGATGAAAATAAGCATCTCTTTAGACATATTTGATATGTTCTTCAAAGAAAAGGTCAGGGTCAAGGGTAACGCTGTTTCTTACAGTTTTTTGGTATACGACCATGCAGCGTCGAGGTTCACAGTGAGATCTGCCACAGTGAGATCTGTTTCTTGGGTCCTTAAAACGAGCATTTCTGTTTTTCTTGAGTTTAAAAATAAAAAGTTCTCTGTCATCCACTTACTAGTATCTGAAACGCATACTTCCAAAGTGGCTAATTTTGGGGCTTCTCCATGCTTCATTGAAATATATAACTGTGTGTCATCAGCATAAAAGTGAAAATTGACATTGTGATTCTGGATTACATCCCCCAGAGGCAGCATATATGGTGAGAAAAATAATGGGCCCAGAACCGAGCCTTGAAGAACACCAAAACATACCTTTGATTTGTAAGAGGATATACCATCCACGCATATGAACTGATATCTTTCAGATAAATAAGATTTAAACCAGGCTAGAACATGTCCCCGTAACCCAATATGGGTTTCCAGTCTCTCTAAGTGAGTGATCAATAGTGTCAAAAGCTGCACTAAGATCAAGAAGAAACAGGACGGATGCGGAACCTTTGTCTGAGGCCATTAGAAGGTAATTTGTTACCTTCACGAGTGCAGTCTCAGTACTATGATGGGATCTGAAACCGGACTAGAGCATTTCATAAATGTTATTTGGCCCGGTGAGTCTGTAAATAGTAGCTATGTAAAACGATCTATCAGCTTGGTTAACTTTCATGAGTAAAACTTCAAAATAATGAAAATCAGTCATGTGTTTAAGAGTACATTTATATTTACTGTCATAAATATTAGCAACACCCCCTCCTTTTCGGGATGCACAGGGATATGATCACTAGTATAACCAGGGGGAGAGGCCTCATTTAGGGCAGTAAATTCATCAGGCTTTAGTTTCACACAGGCCAATAACATCTAGTTTATGATCAGAGATTAATTAATTTACTGCAACTGCCTTTGGAGCAAGGGATCTAACATTTAGGAGTCCCATTTTGAGATGCGTGGTGATACAGTCATTTTTATTTGGGACTTAGGTGGAGGAAGGCTTTATCTTAATAAGGTTGCTATTGTTAGCACTACCTTGTTTAACTTTTCTCAGGCTGGAACAAGTCACAGTTGCAATAAGGAAAACTGTACTAACTACTCTGGCTATGCTATCGACAGACTCCAGTATGCTAGCAGGCTGGCTAACAGCCTGCGCCCTGACCTGAACCCTATCTCATGGTGAGGCTATAGGAGTGAGACTCCTATCAATGTTCCTAGATAAAAGAAGAGCACCACTCCAGCTAGGATAGAGTCCGTTGCTCTTCAGCAGATCAGGCCTGGCCCTATTTCTGGGAGAGCCTGTTATCTACAAACTCTACCTCCTGCGATGGGCAGAACTCAGTTTTCAGCCAGCGATTGAGTTGCGCAAGTGGATACCATTCCCTCTCGTCTTTTAAAATGTTTTTGATACGGTTTGGCCCAGTATTCTTATTCTGATTAATACTTGCCTTATTTCTGGGTGTGTTCCAGCTGCTTTTAAACATGCTGTAGTACAACCTCTTATTAAAAAGATAAACCTGGATCCTAATGTTCTTTCAAATTTTAGGCCTAAAGTGCTAGAGAGAGTAGTTCTTAACCAATTGATCATATTTTAAGAAAATTAAGTTTCAGTCTGGCTTCAAGCTAAGTCATAGTACTAAAACAGCACTCTTAAGAGTTTTTAATGATCTCCTTGAAACTGTTGACTCAGGAAGCCCCGCTATTCTGGTGCTTCTGGACCTGTCTGCAGCCTTTGACACGGTGGATCATAGGATTCTCTTGAAACGCCTTGAACAGTCCATTGGCATCAAAGGAACTGTACTGAAATGGTTCGAGTCATACCTGACTGATAGGAGTTTTTCGGTCCACCTAGCCAAATTTTCATCAACCACAGCACCTCTCACTTGTGGGGTCCCCCAAGGCTCCATTTTAGGCCCCAACCTTTTTTCACTATATATGTTGCCCTTGGGCTCCATTTTTAAGAAATACAATGTCTCCTTTCATTGCTTTGCCGATGATGTACACATTTACATGCCGATAAAAACAACATCTAAAGACTCTGTACAGCCTATCTTAGACTGCTTAAAGGACATCAAAATATGGTTGGCCCTAAACTTTCTTAATTTAAATGAAAGTAAGACAGAGATTTTTATGTGTGGACGAGGTAACTTGCTGGGTGATCCTCTTGGTACCCTAGGCCCTCTAGCCTCTTAAAGTAGACCTTTTGTTAAGAATCTCGGTTTTATCTTTGACAGCTCCTTCAAACCCGATAAGGAAATTTGCTAGTAGTGAAATATAGCTTATTTCAGGTAAGACTTTTGGCAAAGGTTAAGGTCTATCTTCCTCCGAGGGATTTTGAGAAAGTTATCCATGCATTTATTATGTTTCCGCTGGATTACTGTAATTCCTTGTACCTGGGGGTAGATCAGAGAAACATAAATTGGTTCCAGTTAGTAAAAAATGCTGCCATTTGACTTTTAACCAGTAAAAGAAAACGGTAGCACATAACACCAATTTTGGCCTCCCACCATTGGCTTCCTGTTCGTTTCAGGATTGATTTAAAGATTTTAATGCTTGTCTTTAAGGTTTTAAATGGATTGGCCCCTTAATATCTGTCTGAACTTTTACATCGTCATTCTCCAGCCGAGCACTGAGGTCAGCTAACCAGTTACTTCTATTTGTCCCAAAAGCCAGGCTAAAAACTAGAGGGGATCGAGCTTTCGTGGTGGGTGGTCCCATCCTCTGGAATAACCTACCACTGCATATTTCAAATGACCAGACTATACACACTTTTAAGTCATTGCTTTTTTACTCTGGCTTTTAATCTTAGCTGAGTTGGCATTAAATGTCTGTGCTGCTATTTTGTCTGTGTCTTATGTGTATCTACGTAATTCCTTACCTGTAAATTTCATATATTTTTTATACTTTGATATTTTGTCCTGTACAGCACTTTGAACAACGACAGTTGTTATAAATGTGCTTTATAAATTAAGTTGACATAGACATTGGCAAGCTTGGAGGGGGCCAGAGACAATTACTCCATGCCAACACATCTTTCTAGCTAGTTTACACGTTGATGCTATGTTCTGCTTCGTAACCTCTGACTGTTTCATCCTAAAGTCGTTGGTGCCAACGTGAATAACAATATTTCTGTACTCTCTATGCATGCCAGTTTTTGACTTCACTAGCACCAACCCCAGATTTGCAGCTACGTTGGTTGCTCTGCCCCCCGGTAAACAGTGGACGATTGCTGGCCGATTCTTTAGTCAAATACTGCAGGTAATGGAATCGCTGATGACTAAAGTTTTCGGTTTTTCCAGGCCATCGGTAGAAAATGCCTGCCGATCATTCCCCTCCGAACATGGCAACAAAGAAAAAAATGAACTGACCCCTGTTCAAAATTCTGCATACCCTTAGTACTTAATACTGTGTGTTGCTCACTTTAGCATCAATGATTCAGTCTTTTGTAATAGTTGTCTATGAGGCCCTGAATTCTTGCAGGTGGTATAGCTGCCCATTCGTCTTGTCAAAATGCCTCCAGGTCATGCAAAGTCTTTGGTCATCTTGCATGAACCGTAAATTTGAGATCTCCACAGAGTGGCTCGATGATATTAAGGTCAGGAGACTGTGATTGGCCACTCCAGAGCCTTCCCCTTTTTCTGCTGTAACCACTGGAGGGTCAACTTGGCCTTGTACTTAGGGTCATTGTCGTGCTGGAAAGTCCAAGGGTGTCCCAAGTGCAGCTTTCGTGCAGAACAATGCAAATTGTCTTCCAGTATATTCTGATAACATGCTGCATTCATCTTGTCATCAGTTTTGACAAGATTCCCCGCGCCTTTAGAACTCACACACCCCCAAATCCTCAGAGAGCCACCACCATGCTTCACAGTGGGGATGGTATTCTGTTCACTGTAGGCCTTGTTGACCCCTCTCCAAACATAGCGCGTATGTTTGTGACCATAAAGCTCTATTTTGATCTCGTCACTCCAAATTACAGTGTGCCAAGAGCTGTGAAGTGTGTAAATTCACCTTTAATTGCAATTTTCACCTGTGTGTCACCTTGTGTGACAAACATTCAAGGGTATGTAAACTTTTGATCAGGGCCATTAGGTTGATTTTTGTTATCATTATGATTTAAAAAGGAGCCAAACAACTATGTGGTAATAAATGGCTTCATATGATCACTATCCTTAAATGAAAAACAGTTTTTCTCACAATTTCTGCCAGGGTATGCAAACTTATGAGCACAACTGTATATACAGATACCTAACTCAAAATGTTATATGTAGCGAAATTAGTCTATGAACATCAGATAATTAGTAACATTAACTGTAAAATAAGAAACTGAAGTACATCAGTATTCATTAAATGTTATATTGACAGTTTTCAACTAGCCTATAGACAACAACAGCATAATAGTATTCCTGAAATTCAGTTATTGCGTTTAGTTTTGGTGTGGCACCTCAAGATTTTCTGTGGCCCCATCTGGCCACACCTATGAAAAATGTCTGTGGGTGCCACTGCTAACATGCAGATTAACATGCAAACTACAGCACGTCTAGATTATGTAATTATTGTAGTACTATGTAATTGAATTACTGTATCTAAACTGCTCTTGCGTGTCAGATGTTGCCAGGCAAGCCCATATGGTGGTTCAACCATTTCCATCAAACCTTCAACTCAAACCCTCATCAAACCTTCATCAAACCTTCAACATTTGAGGTTCATCATCCTTTCTCTCCCTTTTCACAGTCAATATATGAGGCTCACAGCGTCCTATCCAGGACGTTAAAAGGCCTGGAAGCTTAGAAACGCCTTGTGCCTGATAGTGAGAGGTACAAAGATTACAGGCAACACACTGTCTGCATATGA
Source organism: Esox lucius (assembly GCF_011004845.1). NCBI lineage: Eukaryota > Metazoa > Chordata > Actinopteri > Esociformes > Esocidae > Esox > Esox lucius. The sequence goes on from NC_047574.1 coordinate 19,267,782, forward strand.
ACATACGTCAGTGGAGCAGTGTATCAAACTCCTGTATCAAACTGCAGTATGACCATATCTATCTACATACATTCTTCCAAAAGCACACAAAAACACTGACCTGGCTCCACATAGTGTTTCAAAGGGATATTAAAACTCAATGACAACGCTGATGTAATTGATGGTTCATAACAAGTTCGTTTTGTAATGTAGACTGTGAGGTACTTTTGACACCACAATCCTGTTGATTTGGAATTAGGCATGTTACCTCTGTAGAATCACAATGACATTTGCTGTACATTCTGCTATAGTGACTTTGAGGCAGAGGTTGTTGTACCCAGGTTAGCTATTGTTTAGTTCAAAGTGTGATTTACCTTTACCATTCACACACACACACACACACACACACACACACACACACACACCCAAATACAGATATCACAAGCTTGTCTTTCACTACGTATAGTCATGTGAAAACACACCCCAGCAAATATGTATATTTTTTTTACATATTTAGACAGGGATATATAATTGTCACTTCAACACTATTGACAGATCAAGGTAACCTAATTTAGCAAATTACACTGAAAGATCATCATTCATTTATTATCAGCAAAATCAACAAAAATGCTATTTCATATAAAACCCTGTTTTCAAAGAAGTTGGAACACTACGTAAAATGTAAATATAAACAGAATGCAATGATATGCAAATCATTTAAACCCCATATTCAATAGAAAAAGCAAAAAAAGACAACATATCAAATGTAGAAACTGAGACGTTTTGTATTGTTTCATGAAAAATGTATGCCCGCATTGAATTTCATGCCAGCAACATTTTTCAAAAAAGTTGGGACAGAGGCAACAAAAGACTGGAAAAGATGTGTAATGCTAAAAAACTAAACCTGGTGGAATATCACACAACTAATTAGGTCAAATGGCAACAGGTCAGTAACATGATTGGGTATAAAATACAATTCCAGAGAGAAAGAGTCTTTCAGGAGTAAAGATGGAGAGGGGTTCACCACTCTGTGAAAGACTGTGCGGGCAAATAGTGCAACAATTTATGAATAACATTTCTCAATATAAAATTGCAAAGAGTTTGGGGATGTCATCATCTATGGTACATAATATCATTTAAAGATTCAGAGAATCTGGAGAAATCTTGGTATGCAAGGGACAAGACTGAACATCAATATTGGATGGCCGTTATCTTCGGTCCCTCGGGCATGCACTCCATCTGTGGTGGAAATCATTTCAAGGAGTCAGGAACACTTCTGAAAACCACTGTTTGTGAACACATTTAGTTGCTGCATCCACAAAAAATCCACAAGTTAAAGCTCTACTATGCAGAGAAGAAACCATATATAAACAAGATCCAGAACCGCCGTCGCCTTCTCTGGGCCTGAGCTCATTTAAGATGGACTGAGGCAAAGTGGAAAACTGTCCTGTGGTCTGTCAAATCAAACATTTTCAGGGAAGGCCTTGCTTATTTCAGCAAGGCAGTGTAAAACCACATTCTGCACGTATTACAACAGCATGGCGCTGTAGTAAAAGTCTGTGTGCTAAACTGGCCTGCCTGAAATCCAGACCTGTCACCCATTGAAAACATTTGGCGCATTATGAAACGAAAAATATGACAAAGGAGAACCCGAATTGTTGAGCATCTGCAATCCTATATCAACCAAGAATGGGAATACATTTCAGTTTCAAAACTATTGCAATTGGTCTATTAAGTTCCCAAATGCTTACAGAGTTTTGTTAAAAGGAGAGGTGATGCAACACGGTGCTAAACATGCCCCTGTCCCAACTTTTTTGAACTATCGTTGCACTCTATTTTTATTTGCATTTTATTTGCATTTTGGAAACAGAGTGGCCGTTCAGAAAAATTATATCTTTCAATGTAGCTAATTACATCAGCTACTTCATGTAACTGTTTCCTGTCACTTTCCATCTGTTTCTTCCATGAACTGGGAGGAATTCTTGCTAACTAGTTACTCATGCACTTCAACGTTGATTATGGTAAGAGAGGCCTGTAGGTCCAGTGATGTATCCCTGGGATCCTTAGAGACTTCTATGAACATCTGTCGGTCTGCTTGGGCAGAATTTGGTGGGATGACCTATACTGTGTGGATTGCCAGTGGTCTCGAATTTTTTGAATTCGTAGATGTTCTGACTGACATTTAAAAAGGCTTTGCAACTCGTCCCAGACTTTTCTTCTGAGGGCATCGCATAGGTCTTTCGATCCTGCTTGATGTGTTACCACGTATCCATATGGTTAAGACCAAACCAGACCATGCTGTTAATATTTATGGAAGGCTAGACCCTTCCAGGTTTACTCTGTAATGCTATTGTAATAACTTGCACCTGTGTTGGTGTGTCTGATTCTAAATGTAGAAATGTTATGTGATGGTAACGATAACCTTAACTCCAACCCTATAAACAAAACCCTTAGCCCTAAACCAATGCCTAAAATTGCTTTATGTATAAATGGTAAGGACCGGCCAAATTGTCATCACCATGATCACTGTTTCTTGGTTTTCTGTTGCTGTGAGGACAGAAGTTCTGTGATGTAAGTTGTAATGAGGAAGGAAGTCATAAAGGTAGCAAATGCATTTATGGTTCTTACTAATAGATTGTGTCAGAGGATTTAAAAGGAACAGCAATTTATGGTTGTCTGTTGTCATGTGACACACCTTTGACTAGTTTGTGGTTAATTGTAATGAGGAAGGAAGTCAGAGAGCTATCTGCTGAAGATCAGGTTCAAATGTTTGGTTGAGATTATGTGGGGGGTGGGGTCTACGCTGACTGGGGTGGGTGAGGCGTTCATTTGTGGTGATTCAATAACCAGAGAAGTGTCGGTTTACTCACCTAGAGTAAATGAACAACAATTTATCACTGTCATTGCAAGCAAAAAATTTTTTTACCAAGAATGTTGTTTAGTTTCAAGTGGGTTCTTGTCACATGTATTTTTATCATATACTGTATGACACTTTTCAAATGTCTCTTGTATTTTATTTTGATACATTTTTAGGGAAGATAGTCATTATATTTTGTAATGGTCAGTAGTAATTCCTGACGGGCAGACCCCAGGTGGTGCGGATGGGCAACACCACCTCCTCCTCATTGACTCTCAGTACTGGTTCCCCCCAGGGCTGTGTTGAGTCCACTCCTGTACTCTCTCTTCACCCACGACTGCATGGCAACCCACGTCTCCAACACTATCGCTAAGTTTGCTGACGACACCACCATCATAGGCCTGATCTCTGACAACGACAAGTCAGCCTATAGAGATGAGGTAAGGTCACTGACTTTGTGGTGTCAGGAAAACAACCTCCAGCTCAATATCAATCAATCAATCAATCAATCAAATTTTATTTGTAAAGCGCCTTACAACAGCCAAAAGGTGCACAAGGCACTTTCCATTAAAAGCTTCAGTAGACAACAGAATATAAAAAATATTAAAACATATAAAAATATAAGATAAATAAAGAAAAATGTATATGTACATATATATACACATACACCCGCATACGCATATACACACACATACACACACATACACATACATACACATAAAATATATAAAATGAGCAGTCGAGTCAGAGATTACGTGTTAAAAGCCTGTCTGAACAGATGTGTTTTCAACTGCGCTTTAAAAACACTGAACACGGTAATGTTACGCAGGGATGGTGGTAAAGCGTTCCACAGAGTTGGGCCCTAAACTGCAAATGATCGGCCTCCAAACTTTTTGTATTTGAATTTGGGAACGACCAGAGAGGTGTGTTCAGAGGAGCGGAGAGCTCTAGCAGGTTGGTAGACCGTTACTAATTCGGCGAGGTAGGCCGGGGCCAGACCATTGATGGCCTTGAATACAAACAGCAGGACCTTGTACTCCACCCTAAACCGCACCGGAAGCCAATGGAGCGAGCAGAGGACTGGGGTGATGTGTGAGCGTTTGGAGGTGTTTGAGAGGAGACGTGCTGCTGCATTTTGTACCAGTTGAAGCCGATTGAGGAGTGATTTATTAAGTCCAGTGTAGAGGGCATTACAGTAGTCAATCCTCGAGCTGATGAAGGCATGAATGGCTTTTTCAAGGTCAGCTTGGGACAAGAATGTTTTGACCTTACTAAGAAGCCTTAGCTGGTAAAAGCTCGCCTTAACAACCGCACTAATCTGTTTATCAAATTGCATACTTTTGTCAAAAATAACACCCAGGTTACGCACAGTGGGTGCAAACTGGGGTGTGAGAGGGCCAAAACTTGGAGAACTGCAGGGTGAATCCGGGCTAAACAGAATGTATTCAGTCTTACCTTCATTCAAGTGAAGGCAATTCTGAGAAAGCCACAGTTTAATGTCCTGAATTGAGTTATGGAGAGGGTCCAGCGCAGAACGATTGTTCAGAACCACAGGAAGGTAGATCTGAACGTTATGATTGGAGATGAGTTGACCAAGAGGCAGCATATAGAGTGAGAACAGAATAGGACAGAGAATGGAACCCTGAGGCACACCGGATGACAAAGGGGCAGCTGAGGAGGAAAAATCATTTAGCATAACTGAAAAAGTTCTATCAATAAGATATGAAGAGAACCAATTGAGCACTGCGCCCTGCAGACCGACAACATGTTGAAGACGGGAGATGAGGATGGCATGATCCACGGTGTCAAATGCAGCGGTAAGGTCCAGTAACACCAAAACCAAAAATAACAGCAAAACAAAGGAGATGATTGTGGATTACAAGAAGCAGCGGCGGGGAGACCACGCCCCCATACACATCAATGGGTCTGTAGAAGAGAGAGTTCACAACATCAGGTTCCTTGGTGTCAACATCAGTGATGACTTGACCTGGTCTCATCACTCTAACATCTTGGTGTAGGAAGCCAGGAAACGGCTCTTCTTCCTACGCCGATTAAGGAGATTAGGCATAGATTCCAGGAAAAGCTCCAACTTCTACAGATGCACTATTGAGAGTATCCTGTTCGGCTGTGTCACCGCCTGGTATGGCAGCTGCGCCACCCTCAACCGTAAAGCACTTCAGGATCTCTACACAAAGAGGTGGAGGAAATTAATCATTACAGATCCCAGCCACCCATGCCACGGACCAAGCTGCCGTGGCGTAGGAGTATTCCTCTTTCCTCAGGCTGTAAGGCTGCTCAATTCAGGAACCCTTCCTCCATTCCATCCATAGTTCCATGCAAACCTTTCACTTTATATCACGCTCATCTGCCAATCATATCATGCACACCTGTCACTTTTACATTGCACTACGGTTGTACAGCTGTATAGTTATTATTATTGATGCATGTTTTTTGTATAGTGTTATTTATCTTCTTATAGTTTGTGTAATATTCTTATTTTTATATTACAATTACTGTTACTTTTTTAACTTTTAACTGCACTGTCGGGTGTAGGAAAACCAAGCATTTCATTGCCATAACTTATTATTTCAAATGACAAATAAACCTTTTGAATTTTGAATTTGTGTCCATCTCTGGCTAAACAGGCTATTGGTTGACGGAACGGTACATCGTGGTTATGAAGCTGTTATCCAGACGGACTACTGGCACTTTTGGCACTGGCTCCCTGAGGAAATAAAACTCACAACCCAGGGACTACAAGTGCCATGCTCTTACCAACAACAGACATTTTCTCAACCTGGCCACCCTTAATTCAGATGCAAGTAAAATATTTACAGCAGTAAGCCTGTTTGTTCTTTATTTAAGATTGATATGTAGAAGAGAAACCTGATACTTATTTTAACTACATTTTAATATCTTTTGTTATTCTCATATTCTTTTAATATGATTTCACACCTAAAAGGGGAGCTTGAGTACTCCACAGTTGGAGTGATGGGAGAAAACTTGATCCACCGAATTGTACTAACATTAATTATTTAAATAAAAGTGAAAATAATACAAATGTATAGAATAAAAGGCAGTAAAGTAAATCAGTTAAAAAAACACGCATTAACAACATGCACCTTTCTGGCCTAATTCCAAATTCTTGTTGGGAATAAACGCTTTACTGACGAAATGCCTCATTTTCAGGCATGACGGTGGCTGCATCATGTGTACACTTGACATCAGCAAAGACTGGGGAGTTTTTTCAGAAATAGAGGAAGCAGATGAGCACAGGAAAAACGTAGAGGTGACAATGTTTAATAATACATTTCCATCACTTTGACTACCATAAATGTACTGGACATAAAAGATGAGAACACAGTGGCAAATGAATGACGTCTACATATAGTTTGACATGATGTCTTTGCTGTATATTAGCATGCTCACTATTGTTATTGATGGTTTTTACACTGTCATACTGTAATTTACCCTATATAGTCATATGTATATGGTCATGTACAGTGGGGAGAACAAGTATTTGATACAATGCCGATTTTGCAGGTTTTCCTACTTACAAAGCATGTAGAAGTCTGTAATTTTGATCATAGGTGAACTTCAACTGTGAGAGACGGAATCCAGAAAATCACATTGTATGATTTTTTAATAATTCATTTGCATTCTGTTGCATGACATAAGTATTTGATCATCTACCAACCAGTAAGAATTCTGGCTCTCACAGATCTGTTTTTCTTTAAGAAGCCCTCCTGTTCTCCACGCATTACCTGTATTAACTGCACCTGTTTGAACTCGTTACCTGTATAAAAGACACCTGTCCACACATTCAATCAAACAGACTCCAACCTCTCCACAATGGCCAAGACCAGAGAGCTGTGTAAGGACATCAGGGATAAAATTGTAGACCTGCACAAGGCTGGGATGGGCTACAGGACAATAGACAAGAAGCTTGGTGAGAAGGCAACAACTGTTGGCGCAATTATTAGAAAATGGAACAAGTTCAAGATGACGGTCAATCTCCCTCGGTCTGGGGCTCCATGCAAGATCTCACCTCGTGGGGCATCAATGATCATTTGGAAGGTGAGGGATCAGCCCAGAACTACACGGCAGGACCTGGTCAATGACCTGAAGAGAGCTGGGACCACAGTCGCAAAGAAAACCATTATTAACACACTACGCCGTCATGGATTAGAATCCTGCAGCGCACGCAAGGTCCCCCTGCTCAAGCCAGCGCATGTCCAGGCCCGTCTGAAGTTTGCCAATGACAATCTGGATGATCCAGAGGAAGAACGGGAGAAGATCATGTGGTCTGATGAGACAAAAATAGAACTTTTTGGTCTAAACTCCACTCGCCATGTTTGGAGGAAGAAGAAGGATGAGTACAACCCCAAGAAAACCACCCCAACCGTGAAGCATGGAGGTGGAAACATAATTCTTTGGGGACGCTTTTTCCAAAGGGGACAGGACGACTGCACCATATGGATAGGAGGATGGATAGGGCCATGTATCGCGAGATCTTGGCCAACAACCTCCTTCCCTCAGTAAGAGCATTGAAGATGTGTCGTGGCTGGGTCTTCCAGCATGACAACGACCCGAAACACACAGCCAGGGCAACTAAGGAGTGGCTCCGTAAGAAGCATCTCAAGGTCCTGGAGTGGCCTAGCCAGTCTCCAGACCTGAACCCAATAGAAAATCTTTGGAGGGAGCCCAGCCACAGCCCCGAAACCTGAAGGATCTGGAGAAGGTCGGTATGGAGGAGTGGGCCAAAATCCCTGCTGCAGTGTGTGAAAACCTGGTCAAGAACTAGAGGAAACATATGTTCTCTTTAATTGCAAACAAAGGTTTTTGTACCAAATATTAAGTTCTGCTTTTCTGATGTATCAAATACTTATGTCATGCAATAAAATGCATATTAATTACTTAAAAATTATACAATGTGATTTTCTTCATTTTTATTTTAGATTCCGTCACTCACAGTTGAAGAGTACCTATGATGAAAAATTATAGACTTCTACATACTTTGTAAGTGGGAAAACCTGAAAAATCGGCAGTGTATCAAATACTTGTTCTCCCCACTGTATATCACAGTTTTTGTTCATTTCCTCCACTGGTATCTAAATTAGATGTCTTAAAAAAAGTGGTAAGAAGTGTCAAGCAAAACATATGATTATGCCAATCACAGTAAATTGAAGCTTCTGGTTTTCAGAGAAACAGTAAAGATTGTACAGACGCCTTCATTTAGCTTCCATTTCCCCCTGAAATATGAATGCTGGATCTCCACCAAGGCATTTCTTTCACACCTGCTACAGTAGGTTACATTTATGGCAATATGAACAAAGTATCTCCTATTCATTCCATGGCAAAACCCAAGGCCAAACAGATGCACGTTTTTTTCCGAAAGCCTCCCTTCCCATACTGCCTTGCAACAGTGACTCAGGCCTTAATAAAACTATTTTCTTCTATGTTCAATCTTTCTGTTGTCACCAATGTTGTCTTAAGCAGGTCCCACTTATAATACTACTGGACACTCAGTTTTTGCACCAGGCAGAGAGACAAGACATTAGAAAATATCACCCAAGCACATATAATTGTGCCACTGTATATGCAGTGGCGCATTAATATGGAAAAAATTGTTGGGGCACAAACCATTTCAAAATATAGGATACATACCAGTAAAGTTACAAAACTCCCTCTTGCTACTGATGTGTTTATTTAACACATCAACAAACAGCGGGGCTCCACAAAACACTCAACGACAGAGTGGCTTGCTTCTACCAGGTGTTGTAGTACAAATACCGGAGAGAGAGAGACCTTCTTGTGTAATTGCTCTCCTTCTCTCTCACACCCAAATTACCACTGTCACATTTACAAACCTAAATTAGGAATGCAACCAAGCTCAAAACCAATGTGCCTACAGGGCCATACACGAACAGCAATGAGCTCCACACCATTGAAGGCCACAACGAAGCGGAAAGATAACTTTTTAGGGATATAGATCCATTCTATGACAACAACCTTAATAGATAAGCATGGACACACTGACACTCACCATCTATATCAATCGATCCAGCATAAAAATATGACCAATGCACGGACCAGCACCACAAAGGCAGGATGACAAAATATGCTATCACTCACAAAGGCTGAGGGCTCACTTCAAGAGAAAGGTGGCAAGGCGGTTCTTCCTCTTGGAAAAATTTTCGATGACTTTGGGAATCAAGTCATGTTACTACTGAATCAGCTGGCTTTCGATGGACAACATGGCCAATGCGTTGAGTCACGGCTGTCCCATGATATTGCAAGTGAAGGTTTTACGCTCTTCAAGGTGGAAGTGACAGTCTCAGCAAAAGCGTCCTCTGAGTTGTTCTCATGGATGGATCTTAACAGAGACAGGGCCGTCTTACCAGTGTGAAGCTCAGAGTGGTCAGCTCAGTCTTCAACTTTTCCTCGTTTCCATAGTTTCACCGCACAGTCAAGCTCAGATGTAGGGAATGACAGGACAAATTGTGGGAAGAGCGAGCTGTCAACCAGTTTGGCAGCGATCAGGTGGTCACTTTGTGAAAACCTCTGCTCCACCTGGGAGATGACTGTGTCGCATGCCTCCATCACCGGCGCTGTTGGTTACTCGTCGGCCTGGCTTCTCTGTTCTATCGTGGACAGTGGCAGCCCATTCATCAGTTTGCTTCCACATATTCTGGACATTCTCCTTGAAACGGGTGAGCGCACTGCTAACCCGGTTGCATCGATGCTCCTATTTTGCAGAGTGTTGTATAAAACATCAAGTTCTGGCATAAGTAAGAAAAAAAAATCCAGCAGCTGCAGAAAGGCTTGGTCCCGCGTTTTTTTTGACAGGCCGTATGCCTCACTTATGGTGGCCTCATCCCATCCTGGTTGTTATGCTGCTCAGTGGAGCGCCTGTATGCACTGTGAACTTGGGCTGGGACATTTACCCTTCCAAGTAATCCCAATTTCACAGCATTGTCCAGATGACTCCCGCTGCTCTCATGTTTTGCAATCCTCTCAGAAAGATGTTTAAAATATTTGTAACCTGTCCTGACCAAGTACCATCTCCACCAAATAGCAGACATGGAAAACAGAAGAGTGCATTATTTTGTGTGCGAACCGTTAGCCACTTTTTCTACAAAAACCACTCCACGTTAAACCCGCAGTTACTTTTACCAGCAGTTTGAGTGATGACAGTATCCCGTGGATGATGGGCACCAAGACGCTTCACTTCAAGTTTCTCCTCCAAATTAAAGGGTTTCAAACCGGTGCTTGAGTATGAAATCCACTTTATTCATTTTCTCAAGTTTTCTGGCATTTGTGAAGCTAACAAGCTAGCTAAGACAATCTACCCTCCTCGCTCTTCTTGCCAACAAATGTTGGCGCCAGACAGACAGACAGCCAATCAGGTCTGAAATACGAAATTATGCTGTAGTGGGGCTACCGGGTGTCAGCCCCACTTGGCATCAAATTTGTGTGATCTACATTGATGACACTAACATTCTGAGCATGTGTATTAATATTTTCACACATTGTACATTGCATTGTGAGAGAGGGGCTAGCCCCACATTCACGTTTAGCCTATGGTCTACTACTACGAACTTAAATCGGCAGAATGCAGTCTGAAGCAGCAAGGCAGGGACCAATGAACATGAAATAAAATCCTAACACAAATTATATTCAATTCAGGAAGATGCTATATTCATAGATAAATTATAGGAAGTAATATTTGAGAAATAAAAATAACAATTTTGTTGCAGTTCTTTTTGTTGACAACAGGTGGGGCTGTGCCTGCCCCTAATGACCAGTCGCCCCTGTGTATATGTATAACCCTTTATTAGGCAACAGTCACTGGGGACATTTCTGCTTTTGTTTTTATTGTGTGTAATTTTTTACACAATTCCATCTCTGTGAAAGAAGGCAATCATAACTCTTTTTCCTAAAAAATCATCTCCCAAAGAAAACAACCTATTCCAAACAAGGACTGTTGTTGTGAACTCCAGGAACACCATCAATGTTGCTGTGAACTCAACTGTAAGAAAGTGTCTTGAAGATACTGGTTTCTAAGCATCAGTCAGATTAAATGCACTTTCCGACTTGTAATCGTTTGTTTATCAATACAACCATTACAATGATGAAGCAGTATTTTCAACGTCATCCTGTAACATGCATATGTAGAACCCAGAGGCCTATGCTCAAGTGTTGTATTTGAATTACAATTCAGTGTTGGATAACTTGCCTCACATCCTCTTAAATGCAGATGTCAGTGAGATACAGACACAGAGATGTATGCAGTAATGTGATGACCACATCACAATATAAAGAAAGCTGTTTTTTGAACCATCACCTGTTGGTGACCACTCCATAATGTGAACTAGTCACTGAGAGATGTGTCTAGTATGTGCTGTACAACTGTTCTGAGAAAGGAAAAGTTACAGAGAGAGATGTGACCAGTAGGTTGTGTAGTACTATTTTAATAAAGGACTGTTTCCACTTTCCAAGGTACAAGACTGTGTACCTTTCAAAGAGTGAGTATGAGAATTAGCTACTTATCCCATCAAATATTGCGTTCTGTGGTGTCCAATCACCAACTAAATACAAGTCACATGGCCTGTCTAGCTTTTTGCGCTACCAATGTGCTTTATTCACGTCGATTTGTCAACCAGATCCATGACTCTCGCGCGCCCCAGTGTGTTCCAGGACCACCTAATGTACGAATTATATAAATGGTTTTGTTCCAGGTTGTAATCATCGCTAGGGAGTAATTGCAAATAGTTTTACTGGTTTCCCAACAATGAAGCTAAGAAGCACCGGTGGATCAGACTGATAAAGTAGTTAGGTACCTAACTAAATGTACAGTAACGTTATACTTCCGCGCTAGCTTTGACAATAGCTACGTACCTAACGTCAACTACTAGGCTACTAGCTGCTTGTAGCTGGCCATCCTCAACACCACCGGAAGAAATTAGTTAAATTAGCTACCACTTTGGTTAGCTCTGAAGATAATTAATAGCTAGGGCAGTGCCGCTAAGACTTAGTGTAGTTTTTGGGCTCTTAGAAAAACGTAAATGAAAGTTAAACACACATTTCTCATCACGGAGGTTGAAACATTTACAACCGATTGTCACTATATGGATTTGACTTCCGGAACCTCACTTTCAAGTCTGTAGCGCTTAAAAGTCGCATGCGCAGATTACACCTCTCCTCTCGTCACGAAATGTATCGGATTGCACACGTACAAAATAAACAAAAAGTCGATTTTAATTTATTTAGGATTAGGGGTGTAGGCATGAAGTTTACAGCTGGGTTAGGGTTTACTTTAAGTTTATTAATTATAAATTCAGATTTTAAGACGACATATTGTAGAAAGGTGTTTATGAGTTTGGGTACTATGTAAAGCTAGTGACGACCTACTTGCCTGATATGTCTGTTTTTTTTATAGCTACATTTGCTTTCACTTTAGCGAACCTTTCAAACTGTAATTCATCAATAATGACAAACTATCAACGGTGTGGAATGTTTACGCTATTACGTTTAGATCGATTGTTTATTTGTTGCATGCAGCGTTCGTTGCTTTTGAAATAGTTTTGATAGGACTATACAAACTAGCTAGCTATCTAGCTAGCTAAGTAACGCATTATTTATTTAAGTTTTGCTTTGCAAACTTCACGTGGGTAACTAGTTAAAGCACGGTGGAACTACTGTACCAAAATCATTAAAGATATGGTGGTCTTGCCATCATAACTGTGGGCAACTGTGGGCACAATTACATTGTTCTGACAACCTTTCTGCCGAGGTAAGTTCCAAATTATACCTTTTCATGTAGAGACAAATGACTTGACTTTACTCAACTAAAAGTCCAATACTGTTCTATTATTCTGACACTATTGCACCTGATTAAATGAATAAACTACAATAATAATTTATTTAGTTAGTTACCTCTGGTGTGGTTGTACATGACTTAGAATATGTTCTCACACAGCTGGCTATCCAATCCTGGCTTAAATTCTGTCACGTTTGATTTATGTCTACAAGTAGAAAGTTACTCTCCACAGCTGAGAGGGATGGAACGGGAGGGAGAGAAGGAGGTAGAGCGAGACAAGGGGGTGGAGAGAGTCCTGGTCAAGCAGAACCAGGTTTGTGGCCTGTGGGAGCTGAAGGAGCGGTTGGGGACCGGAGGCTTTGGACATGTTTTCCTGTACCAGCACCTGGTTAGTCCTGTTGACATCACCACACACCAGTGGTCTTAAAGCCACCCAGAGGGGTTTTTAACATTTTAAGAACCACTTTGGGAATGCAGCCTTAATACCCTCGTGTTATTACAAGTGTGTGCACATGTCTATGAAGGAGACATCAGAGAAGATTGCAGTGAAAATGTGTCGCTTGGAGCTGAACTCAAAGAACCGAGAACGCTGGAGTCGAGAGATACAGATCATGAAGAAGTGAGTGTCACACAGGGCCCATCTGGTAGATAACCTGGTCTTTGAACTGTTTGGTACGGTACTGAAAGGTTGCTGGTTTTGAATCCCTGATCTGACTAGGTGAAAAATCTCACCTATAACAAACCACTTAACCCTAATTGTTCACATAAGTCCCTCTGATTTAGCGGATCTCTATGTTTCTTCTTAGGTTCTTACACCACAAGGGAGTTTTTCCTAGCCACAATGCATTATTTAAGGTTGCTTGCTGTTCTGGTTTTTGGGTGCATTGGATTGTGCTGAAATTCATAGTGAAAACAAATACAGTATAGTTGTGTCACTGTCCAAAAACCCGAATGGAATACACTGTAAACTGTTACATTTGCCGGAAAGAAAAAAACACAGGTCAGATAACTAACTACACACACTAACTGTAGAAGCATAGGCCTAATGACACACTGTACCTGATCGCCAGCTACATCTGTCCTTTTGTCAGGTCTCCTATTTCCTTGTGTTGTTGTATGCTCTTCTTAATATCTATCCTATTTCCTCCTCAGGCTGAGCCATGATAATGTGGTGAGAGCCAGGGACGTCCCAGAGGAGATTAGTCTTATAGCTCTGAATGACCTGCCTCTGCTGGCAATGGAGTATTGCTGTAGAGGGGACCTACGCAAGGTGCACACATCTACACACAAATGTGACCTGACCTTAAACTCACCATAAACATAATTCTAGTCCTAATTGTAACATTCACCCTAAACTTTACTTAGCCAAGAAATTGACACATTGTCCTTAGGTAACCACCCATTATGTTCATTAATTGAACTTGAACGCACACAAACACACATGCACTGTGCTACTGCGTGTATGTGACCGTGTTGTTTCTACAGCTGCTGAATGAACCAGAAAACTGCTGTGGCCTGAAAGAGAGTCAAGTCCTGTCTCTACTCAGCCATGTTGGTAAGGTAGCCTGATACAGTGAAATACACCAGTACACATAGTTTGCCCGCCAGGGGTATTTGTTACACAAACAATGAAGCGGGTCGGTTTTGCAAGGTAAACGTTTTGCTATAAAGCTTGCATTTATCATCGAGCATTTAAGTCCCCTCCTGGCTTCCACTTTGCTTGTCTTGGTACTTGGCAAGCTAAGCTTGTGTGACGTTCTTCTCCTGTCTGGTAATGGTACAGTATTGAACACACAGGGTCTGGTATCCAGTATCTTCATGAGAATAAGATCATCCACAGAGACCTGAAGCCGGAGAACATCGTACTTCAGGAAATCAGTGGCAAGGTCAGAAAACACTGGCGCGCACATACATTCACACAGACAGACGGACGTTTGGCAGCTAAGCAGAACGATGATCTCCATTTCTCCACTCTTTATCAGTTGATCCATAAGATCATCGACCTGGGTTACGCCAAGGACTTGGACCAAGGCAGTCTCTGCACCTCCTTCGTTGGAACTCTGCAGTACCTGGTGAGACCAGCGTGTAAATACATTGACATAGAGGGTCTGCAGTGGAGCATGTTACTGATGGTGTGTGTCTTAGGCTCCAGAACTGTTTGAGAACAAGCCTTACACCGTGTCCGTGGACTACTGGAGTTTCGGCACCATGGTCTTTGAGTGTACCTGCGGCTTCCGGCCCTTCCTGCACAACATGCAGCCAGTTCAGTGGTAAGCTGTGTTGTGTCTGTCAAAATACGGACCACTGCAAACGTTCTTGATGACCGAGTCAGCTTTGTTGTGGTTGTGTTTGTGTTTAGGACCAGTAAGGTGCGTAATAAAGGTCCGAAGGACATCATGGCGTTGGAGGATATGAACGGTGAAGTGAGGTTTTCTACACGCCTACCATACCCCAACAATCTAAGCAGGTACACACAGAATTCACAGATCGTAGGTTTTAAGTAGCTCATTTGTTTGCTCTAACTTATTTTAGAGTTAGAATTGGGGTTTCTTTAAGGTCCAGGTGTTGTTGGTTAAGTTTAGGGTTAAGGTTAGGCATTACATCTATGTAAAATGTGGGCATAAATGTTACTTTATTGAGGTTAAAGTTATGGTTATAGTTAGGTTTAGGGTTAAGATTAGGGCAAGGGAGCATGCAATTTCTATTTTCTGTTCCCCATGAGGGTACCTGTACAAACGTGTGTGTGTGTGGGTGTGTGGGTGTGTGTGTGTGTGTGTGTGTGTGTGTGTGGGTGTGTGGGTGTGTGGGTGTGTGTGTGTGTGTGGGTGTGTGGGTGTGTGGGTGGGTGGGTGGGTGGGTGGGTTAGGTCTTACTGAACAAATGGGGACCAAATGTCCCCATGAGTATAGTAAAACCAGAAAAAATTGACCTCATTGGGACCTTTTGCCGGTCCCGTGAGGCAAAAGTCATTTTCCGGCTCAGGGTTTAGGGTCAAACTTACAATTTATTTTATAGTTAGAATTGGGGTTTCTTTAAGGTCCAAGCGTTGTTGGTTAAGTTTAGGGTTAAGGTTAGGCATTACATCTAGGTAAAGTTTAGGCATAAATGTTACTTTATTGAGGTTAAGGTTAGGTTTAGGGTTAGGTTAAGGTTAGGGTTAAGGTTAGGGCAAGGGAGCATGCAATTTCTATTTTTTGGTCCCCATGAGGGTAGCTGTACAAACTTGTGTGTGTGTGTGTAGGCCCCTGTTGGAGCCTGTGGAGTCTCTACTACAGATGTTGTTGCTTTGGGATCCTGCGGCACGAGGAGGGTGGATGGACCCTGAAACCCAAACACCACGCTGCTACACCGCCCTGCAGAACATACTCAACATGAAGGTACACACAGACGGGCCAGTTCAGATTTAGGGACGGTTTCGCAAACACACAGATTAAGCCTAGTCTAGGGCTAAATAAACAAGCTCATTGGAGTTTTCTATTGAACTTCATGTTTTTGTCCTAGACTAGGCTTAATCAGTGTCTGTGAAACCAACCTGTAGTTTATAGGATTAAATGCATAGAAATATAGAGAATAGAACGGATGTGTCATTGACTTGAATTGGAACTCCTGTTATGCCAAATCATCAGGTAGATAACGTTTGAATAAACTTTGTACGAGTGTGAAGAGAACCCTCGGGGTGATTTTTGTATTGTACAGAATTCTTCCTGTGCCCATGTTCATCCCAGGTATTGCATGTTCTGGACATGACGTCTGCCCAGCTCCACTCCCTGGTTCTGGGCAGTGAGGAGGGGCTTCACTCGTTGCAGCAGCGTGTGGAGGTGCAGACACACATCCCTCCCCTCAGCCAGGAGATGCTCCTGGAAACCGGAGTTTCCCTGGACCCACGCAGACCACCAGCACACTGCCTCCCGGAAGGACCGGTACGCTCAGAAAAAAAACACACCCACATGCCAACATTCAGCCACCCAGACACACGCTCATACACATGCCAGTGTTTTGTGTCTCTATTTCTGGTGAGCGTGCACACACACACACAACCCACCCACATACATCTGTCATGCACTAACCAGCACTCATACACACTCATCTCAATGAACACACATGGAACACGGACACACAGGTCACCTCTGTCCAACACAACCCCACTGACGTGTAGTCTCTCTCTAGCGTGGCTGGGACAGCTCCATCATCTACCTGTTTGATAAAAGTTTGACTAAATACTCCGGCCCCTTCACTGCCCGACCCCTGCCTGACAGCGTCAACTTCATAGGTAGGCAAGGCAACTACACAACTTCTTAAGCAGCCGTAATACTATGCGACCTAAAACGATATAACTTCATATGTTGCCGGAATGCCATACGAGTTCATATGCAGTGTTAACCTATACTATTTCATCTGTTACCATGGTAACTGACAGCTGGATATGTAGCCATGAAAATGAGACAACCTACTGTAGTCTGTCAATGCTATTACCATTTTCACTTTCCAATGTATGTATTCCTGAAAGCAAGGTAAAGATTAGGATTGGGTAATGGCTAGTCTGGAGATTTTGTTGTTTATGTAGTTTTCAGGTAATTGTGTGGGATGAAGGATACAATTCCATTCAAGTTGCAGCTGGGACTCACTTTGTTATACACAGTATAAAGTCCTATTCCTATAGTCTCGATTTGAACTGTTTTGTGTCTGTGTGTGTCTCTGTGTCAGTGAGGGAGACTAAGACCCAACTGCCACTTTCTGCTCTGAGGAAGGTTTGGGGAGAGGCCCTCAGCTACATCTGTGGCCTGAGAGAAGACTACAGCAGACTGTACCAGGGACAGAGAGCTGCCATGTAGGAGAACACGCACCTTCCTGCCATCTCTTTCTCTATCACAGTCTCTCTCACAGTCTCTCTGTCTTTCTGTTTGTGTTCAGGTTGAGTCTGCTGCGCTACAACACCAACCTGACACGCTTTAAGAACATGTTGTTCAGCCAGTCACAGCAGCTCAGAGCCAAACTGGCCTTTTTCTCAGCCAGCATACAGCAAGATCTCCAACACTACCAACAACAGAGTCAAAATGGAATATGTACGCTTTCTCTGTGTGTTTCAGGTTATGTTAAATATACAGGGACAGAAACATCTACAAACTGTGGAAAAATTATATTCCTTGGCATTAGTCTGGCATCTGTTGTGTGTGTGTGTGTGTGTGTGTGTGTGTGTGTGTGTGTGTGTGTGTGTGTGTGTGTGTGTGTGTGTGTGTGTGTGTGTGTGTGTGTGTGTGTGTGTTACTAACTGTAATGTCATCTGAACTCTGACCTATTTCAGCCTCTGAGAAGATGCTGAAGGCCTGGCAGGACAATGAACATAAAGCTGCCTCATTTACACAGGTGATGTGCTCCACCATTCTGTATTATAATCTACTCTATTCTACTATACTTTCATCTATTGTACTCTACTGTCATTTACTAGACAATTTTGTTATCTACTGTACTCTACCACACTACTATAATCTACTCTATTTTACTCTACTTTGATCTATTGTAATATACTATACTATAATCTACTACACAAGTCTGTAATCAGTACTATACTACAGTGTGGTTTACAGTACACTACCATTATTTATTGTAATCTACTGTTCTCCACTACCATACTGAACTCTGTAGTACTCTGTACTGTACTCTATTGTCATCGACACTACTGTACTGTACAATACGGCCCTGTGCTGCAGGGGTTTCAGCCGATGTGTCTCTCAGGTGTACCGTGAAACTTTTTCTACACATTCTGATATATTTCTCTGTATATTTTTAGGCATTTTTAAGATTTAATTTGATAGAAACGGTGGGGCCAGATTCAAACCCACACTACCACAGTGCATGTGCACCGAAGGCATCAGCTTAGAGCGCTGGAGCACCATTGGGCATAGAACATTTCCTCAATGTTGATACACTCTTCAGAACCATCCTATCGATGGCCTGTGGGATTCACATGGAATTTTTACAGAGACTCTCTGTCTTACTAGTTGTATCTCCAAACATTGTTGGCAGCCCTCCTTTCCTGTTTGTTGGATAAAATTGTTGTTTCAAGGCTAACATGCCTGCCTCAGGTTTTGGTCAGATTCATATCATTTGAGGGATGCGCACCACAAGCAAATTATTTTGTATCCTTTTACTTTGCATTTGAGGAGGAAAAGCACTGGCTAATCTGATGGGGCTTCACTTTACCAGAACGTGTGATCTAGAAACAGGGTGGCTTTGTGTTTGAGGTTATGTCATTACAGTTTATATGATGTATTATTTCTGGTGCAGAATCGCAGAACCCATGCAGTGGGGTACACACAAAACAAAAGAATCAATGTGGACATTTTAGGTGGGCTGCAAAATTTTACGGATTGAAATGTGTAAGTGTTCATGTTATGTTAGGTATGCCAGTTTAAACATTTTGGGAACAACTGTTCTGAACTATACTGTGACAACAGGGAGTGGGTGGTGTGTAATCTGTATACCACAGCCAAGGCACCACCCCCTCCCCCCTGGTGGCAACAGTCAGAAGCATTTACTGGCATAATGTGTTTCTTAGGTATCAGACGTGGGCTATTTGGATGAGGAGATTGTTTGTCTACACACTGAAATTGTTGAGTTGCAGAGGAGTCCGTTTGCCAGGAAACAAGCTGACGTCATGGAACAATTGTAGGTGTTTGAGGTGATTCCCTAGCTTCTAAACAATAACATTTCCATGAAAATGAACAAATGACTGGAAAGTGTGCACGTGTGTGTGTGTGTGTGTGTGTGTGTGTGTGTGTGTGTGTGTGTGTGTGTGTGTGTGTGCGCGTGCGCCCGTGCTTGCATGTGTGGTTGATTTCAGGGAGAAGAAAGCAATTGAACTATACAAGCAGCTGAAGGCCAAATGCAAAAGTAGGTAGAAACTGCACTTTGTGTCTTTTGTGTGTGCATTCTGATTGCATAATGCTTATTTGTGTTGGTAAGCATGTCTGAATTTGAGTGTGTACGTAGGTCCCGACCCTCCGCATGGTTACAGTGACAGTTCAGAGATGGTCAAGACTATCCTGCAGACGGTCCAGAATCAAGACCGGATTCTAAGAGATCTGTACACACACCTCAGGTACACACAGCTATGTCACCACTTACCGACTGAAATATAACATTTATCATTCAGAAAATGGAATTACCGCATTACAAACTTTTGCTCAGTATGGAAAATCATTGAAAATCTGTTGCATTATTTTCTTTTTGTTTTTTGTAATGTTTTGGAAAGTTAGCTAAAGAGCAGGGAAGGAATTCTGCCAATAATGGGTCCCATTCGCCTTGATGGTGGAATAGTGGGTCGACTGCTGAAACCCGGAAAAGCTGGCTTGCTAGGAACAAATCGCGTAAAATATTCCTAAAACATACAGACACCTGTACACCCTGGATCTTTTCTCCCTATTCCCTTCTCTAGTAAAATCTTGGAGTGCAAGCGTCGCATCGTGGCGTTGTTTCCTAAGCTGGAGGGCGCAGTAGAAAACATCAAGGGTGCAGAGTCCGCTATCATGGCCATGCAGATGAAGAGACAGAGAGAGTTCTGGCACCTCCTCAAGATTGCATGTGTGAGTAAGACACGCACACGTCGTGCCGAGATTCCACATGTCGTACCAGTATTTCCTCTGGAAAATGTTCTTGCTGTGGGGGGGAATGTTGTAGAGCAGGGGTGACAATTCTTCTATGTTGTTTGGAAGGATATTTGCAGTAGTTCAGCTCATTGATGGGGGGCAGTTGAGGGAGAGGCACATGCTGGTTGCTGGATGTCATCCTCCTTTTGCTCCATCTCTTCTTCCCTTTCTTCCTTTCATCTTCCTATCCCCTCCTCTCAATCTCTCCTTTACTTTTTCCCTCTCTCTTTCTATTTTTAACTATATTCTCTGCATGGCGGGACACCATGGTAAAATGAATGCAATGGAATCACATAGTCATACAGAGATTCTACACAAGTTTATTCTACTGTATGTTGCATTAACTGTTGTGTGTCTATGTGCGCAGGCCCAGAACAGCAGTCGCAGTACTCTGACTCCCAGCTTAGAAACCTCTAGCCCACCTCCCACTGAAGGTCCACCAGGACACACACACAGGTGTGAACCCTCCCCACTATTTATACAGACTAACAAATGACCAGATGCCCCATTTACTCTGTTTATGTTTCTGAGATCTGTGTTTACATGCTTCTATGGTGCAAATGTCCAAGTCAAGAGAAACAATACTCCAAATACAATATGTAATGTACAACCCCATTTCAAAAAAAGATGGGATGCTGCTTAAATGCAAATAAAAATATTTTTTAAAATTGAAAATACTACGAAGACAACATATCAAATGTTTAAACTGAGAAATGTTATTGTTTTTGGAAAAAGACATCCCCATTTTGAATTTGATGCAAGCAACACATGTTGGGACAGGGGCATGTTTACCACTGAGTTGCATCACCCCTTTCAACAATGCTCTGTTTGGGAACTGATGAGACCAGTTGCTGTACTTTTGAAAGTAAAATGTTTTCCCATTCTTGTTTGATATAGGATTTCAGCTGCTCAACTATTCGGGGTCTCCTTTGTTGTATTTTTCATTTCATAATGCGCCAAATGTTTTCAGTGGGTGACAGGTCTGGACTGCAGGCAGGCCAGTTTAGAACCTAGACTATTTTTCTATGGAGCCATGCTGTTGTAAATTGTGCAGAATGTGGTTTGGCTTTGTCTTGCTGAAATAAGCAAGGCCTTCCCTGAAAAAGATGTTGTCTGGATGGCAGCACCTGTATTGTTCAGCATTAATGGTGCCTTCACAGATATGCAAGTCATGCCATGTGCACTAATCCACCCCCATACCATCACGGATGCTGTCTTTTGAACTGTGCGTTGATAAGTCGGATGGTCCCTCTCCTCTTTAGTCTGGAGGACACAGTGTCCATGATTCCCAGAAATTCTCTCTAGGTTTCTTTCTTAATTTCTGTGCCTTTTAGGGAGTTTTTCTTAGCTACTGTGCATCAACACTGTCGTTGCTAGATCCTTGGGGTTTCAGGCTGGATGTTTTGTAAAAGCACTTTCTGGGAACTGCTGATGTAAAAAGCGTTTTATAAATACTTTTTGATTGATTGATTTGTCAGACCACAGGACAGTTTTCCACTTCACCTCAGTCCATCTTAAATGAGCTCTGTCCCAGAGGAGGCGGCAGCATTT
This sequence comes from Esox lucius, assembly GCF_011004845.1. NCBI lineage: Eukaryota > Metazoa > Chordata > Actinopteri > Esociformes > Esocidae > Esox > Esox lucius. The sequence goes on from NC_047574.1 coordinate 19,289,638, forward strand.
CTGGATCTTGTTTGTATGTGGTTTCGTCTTTGCATGGTAGAGATTTACTGTGGTCACAGAAAATGGTTTTCGGAAGTGTTCCTGAGCCCATGCAGTGCTTTCCATTACAGAATTCTGTTTTTAATGCAGTGCCATCTGAGGGCCAAAACATCACGGCCATCCAGTACTGGTTTTCGGCCTTGTCCTTTGAATAGATATTTCTCCAGATTCTCTGAATCTTTTAATGATATTGGCCCTCATTTATCAAAAGTGCGTACACCAAATTTCCAGCGTACACCTGGCGTACACCCAAAACCACGGTGACTTTGAGATTTATCAATATGGACGTTGGCGTACGGCACTCTCAAATCCTACGCCAGCTCAGGAGGTGGTGTACGCACGTTTTGAGTTAGTGCGGAAATGTGCAGGAACAAAAATCCTAACACACTGACAAACTAAAAGATATGATATATTATGACCCACTGTAAAAAAAAATAACAACATAATAATTACAAACTTCAGTGTTTATTTTTGTGCAACATGGACTTCAATGTTTAATTTGTGTGACTTTACCAAAGCATTTGATTTATATGTATTCCTTCAGATGCGAGCCTGTGCGCTTTACATGACGTTTCAGGGTTAGGCCCGGCAGTTGCGCACGGACTGGGTTCAGTAATAAAAGGCTTTTGATGACCAAAATATAATTCAGACTGACAAAATAATAAAAATGACATTATTCTTCTTGTAAATAATAATAATAGAAATAATAATAATGACATTCTTCTTCTAAATAACAATAAATGTCATTAATAATAAATATCATAAAATAATAAGACGAATATTACAAATTGTCATGCAATTATTAATGTGAATGAATGGTACTCCACATCACATCATCATCTTTTATTCTGCTTTTTAAACTGCCAAATAAAACAATTTTATTTATTTCTACCTCCCTGGTGATCGTCTCAATCTCCACGTCAGAGAAGTTTCTCTTTTTTGCCGTCTTCCGTGTGTCCATGGCGTAAAATGAGGGCATGGGGGAAGCGGAGACTTGAATATATAGGGGCGTGTTATTCTAATGACGATCGTTTTCAGCCGCGGCATTTATCAAGGGCAGGTATTGTGTACACCTGGATTTTAAAGGTACGCACAGCTTCATAAATCAGGCGGTGAGAGGAGTGTAAGCAAAATCTTACGCCAAAATATACGCCCGTTTCTACGCAAGAATGATAAATGAGGGCGACTATGTACTGTAAGATGATGAGATCCTTAAACTATTTGCAATTTTACATTGAGAAACATTATTCTTAGATTGTTGCATTATTTGCCTGTGCAGTCTTTCACAGAGTGGTAATCCCCTAGCCATCTTTACTTGAAAGACTCATCTTCCCCTGGAATGCTCTTTTTTATACCCAATCATGGTCCTGACCTGTTGCCAATTAACCTGGTGGAACCAAAACGAATTAGTTTCTTTTTTAGCAACTTTTCCTGCCTTTTGTCGCCCCTGTCCCAGCTTTTATGAAACATGTTGCCGGCATGAAATTCAAAGAAACAATAACATTTCTCAGTGTCTACATTTGATATGTTGTCTTTCTACTATTTTCTATTGAATAAGGTTTAAATGATTTGCACATCATTGCATTCTGTTTGACCATAAGGGGCCGGTGCGAAGAGGATCGGGCGGCAGTCGAAGGCAGGGGCCTAGACAACCCGATCTCTGGACACGGAAACTGGCTCTAGGGACGTGGAATGTCACCTCGCTGGCGGGGAAGGAGCCTGAGTTGGTGCGTGAGGTTGAGAGGTTCCGATTAGAGGTAATCGGGATCACCTCTACACACGGCTTGGGCTCTGGAACCACACTCCTTGAGAGAGGATGGACTCTTCACCACTCTGGAGTTGCCCATGGTGAGAGGCGGCGGGCTGGTGTGGGTTTGCTCATAGCTCCCCAGCTCTGCCGCCATGTGTTGGAGTTTACCCCGGTGAACGAGAGGGTCGTTTCCCTGCGCCTACGGGTCGGGGATAGGTCTCTCACTGTTGTTTGTGCCTACGGGCCGAACGGCAGTGCAGAGTACCCGACCTTCTTGGAGTCTCTGGGAGGGGTGCTGGAAAGTGCTCCGACTGGGGACTCTATTGTTCTACTGGGGGACTTCAACGCCCACGTGGGCAACGACAGTGACACCTGGAGGGGCGTGATTGGGAGGAACGGCCCCCCGGATCTGAACCCGAGTGGTGTTCAATTATTGGACTTCTGTGCTAGTCACAGTTTGTCCATAACGAACACCATGTTCAAGCATAAGGGTGTCCATCAGTGCACGTGGCACCAGGACACCCTAGGCCGCAGGTCGATGATCGACTTTGTTGTCGTCTCATCTGACCTGCGGCCGTATGTCTTGGACACTCGGGTGAAGAGAGGGGCGGAGCTGTCAACTGATCACCACCTGGTGGTGAGTTGGATCCGATGGCGGGGGAGGAAGCTGGACAGACTCGGCAGGCCCAAGCGTACTGTAAGGGTCTGCTGGGAACGTCTGGCCGAGTCTCCTGTCAGAGAGATCTTTAACTCCCACCTCCGGCAGAGTTTCGACTGGATCCCGAGGGAGGTTGGAGATATTGAGTCCGAGTGGACCATGTTCTCCACCGCCATTGTCGAAGCGGCCGCTCGGAGCTGTGGCCGTAAGGTCTCCGGTGCCTGTCGAGGCGGCAATCCCCGAACCCGGTGGTGGACACCGGAAGTAAGGGATGCCGTCAAGCTGAAGAAGGAGTCCTATCAGGCCTGGTTGGCTTGTGGGACTCCTGAGGCAGCTGACGGGTACCGACAGGCCAAGCGGGCTGCAGCCCGGGTGGTTGTGGAGGCAAAAACTCGGGCCTGGGAGGAGTTCGGTGAGGCCATGGAGAAGGACTATCGGCTGGCCTCGAAGATATTCTGGCAAACCATCCGGCGCCTCAGGAGAGGGAAACAGTGCCCTACCAACGCTGTTTACAGTAGAGGTGGACAGCTGTTGACCTCAACTGAGGATGTCGTCGGGCGGTGGAAGGAGTACTTCGAGGATCTCCTCAATCCCGCTGACACGTCTTCCATTGAGGAAGCAGAGGATGAGGGCTCAGAGGTGGACTCGTCCATCACCCGGGCTGAAGTCACTGAGGTGGTCAAGAAACTCCTCGGTGGCAAGGCACCGGGGGTGGATGAGATCCGCCCTGAGTACCTCAAGTCTCTGGATGTTGTGGGGCTGTCTTGGTTGACACGCCTGTGCAACATCGCGTGGCGGTCGGGGACAGTGCCTCTTGGATGGCAGACCGGGGTGGTGGTCCCTCTTTTTAAGAAGGGGGACCGGAGGGTGTGTTCCAACTATAGGGGGATCACACTTCTCAGCCTCCCCGGGAAAGTCTATGCCAGGGTTCTGGAGAGGAGAATACGGCCGATAGTAGAACCTCGGATTCAGGAGGAACAGTGTGGTTTTCGTCCGGGCCGTGGAACACTGGACCAGCTCTATACCCTCTACGGGGTGTTGGAGGGTTCATGGGAGTTTGCCCAACCAATCCACATGTGTTTTGTGGATTTGGAGAAAGCATTCGACTGTGTCCCTCGCGGCATCTTGTGGAGGGTGCTTGGGGAATATGGGGTCCTGGGTCCTTTGCTAAGGGCTGTCAGGTCCCTGTACAACCGAAGCAGGAGCTTGGTCCGCATTGCCGGCAGTAAGTCAGACTTGTTCCCAGTGCATGTTGGACTCCGGCAGGGCTGCCCTTTGTCACCGGTTCTGTTCGTAATTTTTATGGACAGAATTTCTAGGCGCAGCCAGGGGCCGGAGGGTGTCAGGTTTGGGGACCACACAATTTCGTCTCTGCTCTTTGCAGATGATGTTGTCGTGTTGGCCCCTTCTAACCAGGACCTTCAGCATGCACTGGGACGGTTTGCAGCCGAGTGTGAAGCGGTGGGGATGAAAATCAGTACCTCCAAATCTGAGGCCATGGTCCTCAGTCGGAAAAGGGTGGCTTGCCCACTTCAGGTTGGTGGAGAGTGCCTGCCTCAAGTGGAGGAGTTTAAGTATCTAGGGGTCTTGTTCACGAGTGAGGGAAGGATGGAACGGGAGATTGACAGACGGATCGGTGCAGCTTCTGCAGTAATGCAGTCGATGTATCGGTCTGTCGTGGTGAAGAAAGAGCTGAGCCGCAAGGCGAAGCTCTCGATTTACCAGTCAATCTACGTTCCTACTCTCACCTATGGTCATGAGCTTTGGGTCATGACCGAAAGGACAAGATCCCGGATACAGGCGGCTGAAATGAGCTTTCTCCGCAGGGTGGCCGGGCGATCCCTTAGAGATAGGGTGAGAAGCTCGGTCACCCGGGAGGAGCTCAGAGTAGAGCCGCTGCTCCTCCACATCGAGAGGGGTCAGCTGAGGTGGCTTGGGCATCTTTTTCGGATGCCTCCGGAACGCCTTCCTGGGAAGGTGTTCCGGTCCCGTCCCACCGGGAAGAGACCCCGGGGAAGACCTAGGACACGCTGGAGGGACTATGTCTCCCGGCTGGCCTGGGAACGCCTCGGTGTCCCCCCGGAAGAGCTAGAGGAAGTGTCTGGGGAGAGGGAAGTCTGGGCATCCCTGCTTAGACTGCTGCCCCCGCGACCCGGCCCCGGATAAGCGGGAGAAGATGGATGGATGGATGCATTCTGTTTCATTTTTTAAACATTTTACACAGTAACACAACTGTTTTGGAATAGAGTTGTATATATTAAATCCAGGAATTCATATTTCAATTTTGGTATGCACACGGAGTGCTTTTTTTGCTTCTTTGTCTCAACAGTGAGTCAGTACGCCAACTACTGGATGAGAACCAGCGCTACCTGGGCCAGCTGACCTCTCTGCTGCAAGAGACTTCACAGGACAGTCAATTCAGTGTCATGGTGCGTCCAAGTTGTTTTGGGGTGGAGGCATCTTTCATTACATTCAGATTTAACCTTTGACTGTCTCTTCCATAGGACCAAGATTGGAGCTGGACCCAGTATGGATTTTTGCAAAAACAATTTCAGAAACTGTAGAGAGAGAGTGGGAGACACTCACGCCCCTCCTACACACCTATATGTGCCATCAGTAACTATTGGGAGAGTGAGCTTTTTCTTTTGGCTGTATACTCCCAAGACATTGAAATCAAACAACTACTGTGAGGTGTACTGATTGCTTTCACCTTTTTCAAATGACAAAACTTTATGTACCTATTTCAGGGATGTCTAAATGAAGCTATTATGTTTAGTATTTGGTGACATCCTTTGCCTGCAATAACTGCCTGAAGTCTGCAACCCATTGAAATGACTAGATGCTGGGTAACGTCTCTGATGCTCTGACAGAGCTGTACTGCAGCCATCTTCTGTTGTTTTTTTTTTTTAAGATCTAAATTTTTATCTGAAGTCACATCTTTTGCAAATGGAAGATTCAGTTGGATTTAAATCTAGACATTGAGTTGGTCAGCAAAGAACATTTCAGTTTTTAGCTCTGAATCACCGTAGTTGCAATGGCAGTACAAATGAGGTCATTGTCTTGCTGTCCAACAGGTTTGGAGGCATTTGCTTGTACTTTAGCAGATTGTTTCAGTGCACTTCATTGTGCTGCTTTTGTCAGCAGGTATATCTTTAATGAAGACAAGTATGTATGCCAGTTCCAGATGAGGTGGTTTTCTGCGGATATTGGGCAGTTCCTATTTTGTCCACAATTTCCTCATGCTGGTACATTTGCATCTTTGTCTGTTCGGTACACAGCTCTGCTTGTGGTGTTTTTGCACCTTGCAGTGTGGCCTATGGTTCTGCTGGTGATGTCTGTGGATGGTAACACACCTACCTCCTCGAGAGTCTTCCTGATCTGTCAGACGGTTATTTTTCTTGTCATATGCCAACAGGTCTGTCTTTGTCTCCAGAAAGTTAGAAAGCTATGTTTTTGTGCTATATAACAGCATTCTGCTATGACTACCAGAATGCTATTCTTTTCCTGTCACCTTTTTGGTCCTCATGTTGATAGACATCAATAGCAGACTTAGGAAAATGCAAAGCCTAGAACCAAGACAATGACAGTTCTTCAATGAATGTGCAAATCATGTGAGAGAATACACCTGACTACAATCTGAGCATCTGTTCTTTAACCTCATTGTTTGATTCCAAATTCAAAGAGTTTAAAGCCAAAGGAACATTCTTGCTCTGTCAATAACTACAGAGGACACTGTATATCTCTTCCATGGGCTGGTGTTTGTTTCTTGGAATTAGTCTGCCAAAGAATGTATAAACATTAAAAAAAAGTAACAATGTTAAGTAACTAGACTCCAAAGAATGTGTAACCCTGACAAACAAAAGAACAGTGTTTACTGGAATGCAAGCCTGGAGCACTGGTCATTTACCAGATCAAGTATTAATGTTGTTAATAGTATATACTTTAATATATTTGATATACATCCAATGTAAACATGCTTATAAACAGTCTTGTGTGACTGAGTGTTTTTTTCCAGAGTTGAGAAAATATACCTGAATGTAAAAAGAATGTCTCTGATAGTTGAATATAATATTTTGGCTATAAATGAATTGTAAATTTAACATTGATACGATTCAGCTCCTTTTGTTTTTATTTGCTTAACTACAAAGCATAAACTATGCTATGCATTGTGAATACTGACACAATTACTGTAGTCATATGTAACAAGTTAGCTTTTTTGTATTTCTGCTTTCATTATTATTTTTCTGTATGTTGCCAACATAGACTGTATAAATAAGGGTTGCCAAAGATCTTAGAAACGTTACCAGAGGTATGTTCAATTCACTTTAACGTTCACTACATCCAGAACAGTGCACTCAAGGATACGTTTCGGAACAGACTTGGTTGGTGTGATGAGACTTGAAAAATTGGCTGTTTGAGTGGACCCACAATTTCGTTTGCACATTTTGACTGATTGATCCTTGTCGTAATTTATGATGAAATTTGATTTGTAGATCTGTCGCCTCAAGTCGATGGGAGTGTCCCACTGCTAACCCGGAAGCGAAGCTGCGCAGTGAGTCAGTTAGAACATTATTAGCATTTAGGCTAGCAAGTGAACGCGTTGCTGGGTGGTGTGAGTGTGATGGGTGGTGTCAACTGGATAATAAGGAAAGATCTGTTTGTTCATTAAACTGGTAAGGTTGTCTTAGACTGGGTCTGAGTAGCTCATCTTGAACGAATAGCTAGCCGAACACGGGTTCTGTATTATATCAAGGCACTACGTGCTATGATAGCCAACTGGCCTAATGCCAGAAAGATCTGATGTAGCTTTCCTTTTTGGTAAACCAGCGTTGCTTGATAAAACTAATTACTTTTATTGTACTATTTCTTAACCCGTCAGCTTGCCTATGCTATTTATTACAGTGCTGATTTTCTGTTGGTGACTATATTGCAAGCAATGCAAAAAACGTTTCCCATACCAAAGAACTTGAGTAGACTTGTTAGCTGGGGAGCTAATACTAGTAGTACAGAGAGGCTGTCTGGCTTTAGCGAACGTTGACCGCAGTAGTTAGCTACTCTAGCTCGTCAGGTCGTTCAGAGCAGTTCAGTCTAGTTTGGATCTCTGTAACGTGGGTGTTGTACATGTGTGCTATATGACAAATTAAGTGTCTGCTGTGTGTGAATTGGAGGTGCTTTCATGCATACCCCATTTCTCCTGCTTCGTACCCTTGTCGTCCACGGTCGTTCAATTTAAATTCCCTTTGCCCAATGCAAATAATCAAAACGGTTTGTAACTTACCTATATATTTTCGCAGATACAACCACCCTAAACATTGTAACAGTGGTAATGTACTTTACAATTGTATTTACCTTTTCAGAGGTTCTTCCTGTGCATAATATTAACGGTAATGATGCTCTACGAAACATGATATTGCTAGGGCGAATGTATTTATAGTTCAACTAGGGAAAACAGAACCAAGCAACCAGCGTAGCAGCTCACGCATAGTTCCGGTAGAAATTGGCAGTGTTGAGCACAACGCGAGGTACATCGTCTTCACGTAAATCTCGTTCCGCTACTGGTTGCACGTTAATCATATGCAGCGCCTGTAGGAAAGCCCGAATGATACATTTTCGGAGACTGCAAATTGGCCTTAGCATTCAACATGCATGATATTGTTTCACAACTACTTAAATCAAACAAGCCTGGAAAGAAGCAATACTACTAACTTCCGGTTAAGTTGAGTCAGTACTTGGCGCAGTGGTTCCCAATACCGGCCTCGAGTACCCCCGACAGCACATGTTGTAGCACTGGATAAAGATACCTGATTCAAGTCAGTGAAGGCCAGATAATTACATAACAAATAGAATCAGCTGTGTTAGGCTGGGGCTAAAATTAAAATATGTACTGTTAGCGGTACTCGAGGGCTGGAGAACCACTGCAGCTATGGGGCCTTCCATTTCTAATCGGTTGTGGATGGTCTTCTCGGAAATGAATGACATCCGGCGCAACTTGGAGTGAAGAACTTAAGCCTTGTTCACATTTAATTTGTACAGTTTGTTAGTAGTTTGTATAAAATACACCTAAGCTGTACAAAAGTACCCTTTAAATCAGGACTGCCCAAGCCTGTTCCAGTAGGTCTACTGCCCTGAAGGTTTTCTCTTCAACCCCATTTTTGACTAGCCTGATTTAGCGTTTCGTCCAGCTGATTATTAGAATCAGGTGTGCTAAATTAGAGAGAGAACATACAGTACAGAACAGTAGATCTCCAGGAACAGGGTTGGGCAGCCCTGCTATAAATGTATGAAGGGTTGAGTATGCCCTGACCACGTGAAGTGAGTGGTATTGGAGCAATATAGAGCTTCAGCCTTCTGGCATGCTCAGATACCAGTCCATGCTCCAGTCAAATTGTGCCCTCTCAGCCTACTTACTTTGGCAGTTGGATACTATTTGGCATCACTCCATTTAAAGACGCCTTCTTATTTATTGCCACTTTTTGATGAAGTGGTGCTGTTGTGCTAAAGCTTGTCTTGAAAATGTGAATGTTTCAAAACAGTCCAGACCACATGTTTTATTACAGCAGGTAGGGTGTCTTAAAAAAATACACATTTGTTCTAAAATCGATAGGTCAAATGAACAGTCTTCCAGAGATAGGCTTAGTATTTTACATTACTCTTAAATGAAGACAAGTTACATTACATTAATGTTTGGTTGAGCAACAACTAAACCTCTTGACCGTGCTGCATATTTTATATATTCAGTTGCGGCCACATTATTAACTTTTTAGCCCTTTGCATTAATTGAGCATGTGTACCTAAAAGTGCCTGGTGAGTGTATATTGTATGCAACCACTCGTATCCCATCGTATTTTATGCTTGTGTAACACGTTCTACTCAGACTAGATCCCGGGTTCTCAGGATGGGAGTCGGGCGCTCTAGCTAGGAGGCTAAAACCCATGGGCTCTAGCGTCTCTCTCTAGAGTGCCTTCTAAGGCGTCAGGGCGTGAGGTTTTTCACACATTGTACAGCACTGTTCTGGCCCACCACCCAATTATATACACCCACTGTATATAATTTTTGGGGTATTCTGTGCCTATAGGTTGTTTACTACTAATAGCAATATTAAACCAAGTACAAGTCTGTGTAGGCTGAATTGGTAAATAAGGGCTGTTTTACACTATCAAGAGTACAACAACAAACATTTCTGATTTTACATAATTTACAAAGGGGTTGGGTCATGACCGAAAGGACAAGATTCCGGATACAGGCGGCCGAAATGAGCTTTCTCTGCAGGGTGGCTGGGCGATCCCTTAGGGTGAGAAGCTCGGTCACCCGGGAGGAGCTCAGGAGCCAGGAGCTCCTCCACATCGAGAGGGGTCAGCTGAGGTGGCTTGGGCATCTGTTTCGGATGCCTCCGGAACGCCTTCCTGGGAAGGTGTTCCGGTCCCATCCCACCGGGAGGAGACCCCGGGGAAGACCTAGGACACGCTGGAGGGACTATGTCTCCTGGCTGGCCTGGGAACCCCTCGGTGTCCCCCCGGAAGAGCTGGAGGAAGTGTCTAGGGAGAGGGAAGTCTGGGAATCTCTGCTTAGACTGCTGCCCCCACGACCCGGCCCCGGATAAGCGGAAGATGATGATGATGGTTCAAGTTACATTTCACAATCTGCAGTTAAAGTATATTAGTTTGGGGAGCCAAATTGATATTTGATCTGAGAAGCATTTTAGAGATGTTTGATTCACTTGAACTAACATTTTAAAATCCATAAAAAGTATTAGATTGCGCTATCCTGGAAGGTGGCAACTCAAACAAGATTTTTCACATGTTTAATCTACAAACTAACCTAGCGGCTTGAGTATTCGTTTTGAGTAGTCATGTCAGAGAACATATTTTGGGATAAATAGGCCCCTAACGTAATTCAATTTCTGTCTTACCCCAGGCAATCCCCAATCAGATTACACAATGTCATTAATAAGTTCCGATGAAGATTTGTCTTTTATTCCCTGTGTCATAGGTGAGTCCTGGTGAGGATGACAATGACTCATGTGGGGGCAGTAGTTGGCGCAGTAACAGCAGTGATGGCAATCCTGCTGCACGCCTCCATTCACAAGATAGAGGAAGGACACCTGGCGGTTTACTACAGGTAGAACCTCTGACTCTCTGCAAGTCTATGTCCTCCATTCACCATTCGTTCCACCAAATAAAGGTTTTAGTTGTTGTTTTGTCCGTTTCTATTAGAGAAATGTTGATTCCTTTGGGGGAAAACTCAGTTTTATGCCTGTGTGAATAAACAGTTACTCTGGAATATTGAACTCTCTGGTGTTTTTTTTTCACTACAGTTCCATCCCAGTTTTGTTCATTCTTCTGAATTTCTGTCTTCCGCCAAATAAAACATTTTCATTACAAAATCCACGAATGCCCCTGTCTGTTCCATCCTGTTCGACAAAACCTTTATTCTGGCTAAGATGTTGTTTGGCAGAGTGAATAAACCACAACCCATGTTTGTATTTTATTTAGTGGATTGGGTTGAAAAACATTTGGTGTATTGTAATCTCTCAGAAAGACTTTGTGAACATAAGCAACTCTAGTTCCGTCATGAAACAATAGTATTTTTTTGAGGAAATGAGGAGCATTAAATTGGGCCCTTTGAACAAATCCCAAAGTTACAGGTGTTAGCATCTTTCACATTTTGAAAAGGGGTGGGCCATTTGGTCTTTAAGACTAGCTGGTAAATGTCTAAGACAGTTTAGAAAGTTATCTTTTTTTATTTTATTTTTTCAAATCTGGACAAAACTGAATTGAGCATCTAATCAATTACACCACACATTTCCTTCTAAGATTAGGTCTGTTGCAAAATCTTTTGCACCTGAAACGGTTTACTCTTGGAACCAACTGGAATGGGAAAAAAAGCTAACAAAACTTTAATCTGTACATTTTCCACCGAACACAAACAAATACACCCAGTTAATTTGACTGTTGTCTGTGTTTTAGAGGAGGAGCTTTGCTAACCACTCCCAATGGCCCTGGATACCACATAATGCTGCCATTTATTACCACCTTTAGATCGGTACAGGTAATACCAATCTCATTGCTTAAACCATCTAAAACAGGCTAGAAACGATTTGGAAATTATAATGTATTTAAGGTAACTACCTTCCTAATTGACATAAAAATCTCTTTTAATCATATCTTCTAAATATCTGGCCCTCATGCCAAAAACTGTGCCCACCGTTGCTTTAACTAACATTTAATCTCTGATCCTGAATACCAAATCATGCTGTCCATTGTTGTACCTAATTATACAAACTCCAATCATTTACTATGTTCCAGACCACTCTTCAAACCGATGAGGTGAAGAATGTGCCCTGTGGAACCAGGTAAATCCAGAACGCTTACATTTTAAAGAGAATTTCCAATTTGTGTTAGATAGTTCCTCACTCCAGAAGTAGTCTCCAGGCCAAGTCTCTATGGGTCATCTTTTTTTCAACAGCCATTCAAACGTTAACCAAACAACTGTAGTAGGTAGGGGGAGGTGTGAACACAATAAAGGCCAAGTTGCTTTTAAGTAACATCAAATATAGACTCCCCTGTAGACTGCCAACAAGAGACTAGTTTCAGAGTCAGGAACCATTCTGTTCACATAGGCAGCTCTGTGCTTTTCTCAAACTGGACTTGTGACCGATCACATCAGATAATGTAACAGCAGCACATTTTCCACACATTGTTTCAGTAAAAAGGCCAGTTGGTGGGAAAAGGATGCAGATTGGACTACCTGTCTAAAGGCTGCCATAGTGATTCTAAACTGTATGTAAATAAGGCTGGGTGTATGTGGCACAGGGGGAGTAGTTCATGCTGTGTGTGTGTGTGTGTGTGTGTGTGTGTGTGTGTGTGCGTGCGCGTGCGTGCGTGTGCGTGTGTGTGTTCTCTCTACAGTGGAGGAGTGATGATCTACTTTGACCGTATAGAGGTGGTCAACATGCTGGTACCATCAGCTGGTAAGAACATCACCACATCGTGGACACCTCTGTTGTACTTTCTTCTGTCAGCCTCTTTGTCTCTCAATCACACACACACACACACACACACAATTGCCATGAGAAATATTTTTTTTACATTGCCAAAATATGAAATTACAAAAGGTCAATCAGAAATTCTTAATCAACATTAGTCACGTTTCTTTCTCCTTGTCTATTTTATGTCACTTCTTTTTCTCTTTCTCTTGGTTTCTCTCTCGGTTTGCCGAAACACCTGTTTATCTTACCTAAACATCTAAAGTAAACATTACACATACACATACACAAGGAAACCTTTCAAATGCATGAACACAAGTCCAGTGCTATATTAGCAGCTATCTACAGTCTTTTAAAGATTCTGTCTCACCCTCTCTCCACAGTGGTGGATACAGTGAAGAACTATACAGCAGATTATGACAAAACTCTAATTTTCAACAAGATTCACCATGAACTCAACCAATTCTGCAGCGTGCACACACTACAAGAGGTCTACATCGAACTGTTTGGTAAGCACAAGCACACCCGTGTCATTGTTCAGCAGTGTAGGAGCCGATTGTAACCCCAGTGTCTCATGGGTGTGGGCTGCCAGACATCATTGATGAGAACCTGAAGATCGCTCTGCAGAAAGACCTCAACGCCATGGCACCTGGACTAACGATACAGGTATACACACATCATACTTGGGGTACATTTTAAACACAACCCCTGATTAGTGACAAGCGCGTTCAGCAGGACACAATGTTCTCGATTGTTCAGATTCAATAAATGCTATGTAGAAATATCTCCTTGTCGACCCTTATAGACGACGTTTGACTGTTGAACATGACCATGGTTTGTGGACTTCATCTCTTACGTTCCAGGCTGTCCGTGTCACAAAGCCCAAAATCCCAGAAGCCATCAGGAGAAATTTTGAGCTCATGTAAGTGTTCTGTTTTTATCTCACTTTTGTTCCGTCATCCTCCTTATATCTTTTTTCCTGTCATACTCTCTTGTTTTCTTCTGTAATTCTCCCTGCATATCTCTTATCGTGTCTCTTTCTTGGTTCTGTCATTCTCTTTAGTTATCATTGTCTTTCCTCACATTCTCTGTGTGTCCTTGTAGGGAGGCTGAGAAGACTCGTCTGATGATAACAGTTCAAACTCAGAAGGTTGTGGAAAAAGAAGCAGAGACTGAGAGGAAGAAAGCCATCATCGGTAATCTCTTCTTTCTCTCTTTCTCTGTCTCTCTCTCTCTCTGTTTCATGTATCATCTTAACACCATCCTCTCTGTCTCTCCTTTCTGTCAGAGGCTCAGAAGGTAGCTGAGGTAGCACAGATTCATTTCCAGCAGAAGGTGATGGAAAAGGAGACTGACAAGAAGATCTCTGAGATAGAGGGTGAGTTAATGTGTGTAGCACAAATCAATTTAGAGTAAACCTCTCCGATATTAAAGGGGCCATATTTAAGATTTCCACTGTACTACTAACATAAATACAAACACAAATGATCAGAAGACATCTGCTGTTAAATTTCTGTTAATGTTGGAAATGTTTTTTCTACGAAATTGTTCAGAGTGGCATAGATATTCCGTATTTAAACTTTCTCGCTGATCTATGTTTCAGTTCGCATTAACCGGCATTATTTTCATATTGAGCTTTAGACACAGTACAGTTCCCTTTGTATAGTATTGTACTTTTGATTTCGTTTTGTGGAGTCTGTAAAGTCTATAGTACATGACTTGTGCACTTGTACAAGGCACAGTCGCAGTGACTACCAAAGCAATGTGCAGTGTTGCAGTAGTCAGTTCACATTACTACATGGTTGAAAACACTGGTCAAGAGAGAGCATTTCTGGTAGCACAGCTCTTTGTCAATGGTTAGATTTGACTTTCAGATTGTGTGTTAGTTAAACAGTACTTGATTTCCCCTCACAGTGTATCACTATGTCAACAGTAGCCAGCTTGGTGTAGTGTAATCACGTGGTCGAGGCACTACGCTGAATTACTAGTCAAAAGATCCTTCAAGGTCGACATGTCTACACGCAGAAGCTTGAGCCACAAGATGCCTTTCCTCTCAATTCACAGGTGAAACTGTATTTGTAGCTACTCAGATTGATAGTGGGCATGCTTCTCTTTCAGATACGGCGTTCCTTGCTAAAATGAAGGCTAGGGCTGATGCGGAGTATTACACAGCCGCTAAGATGGCAGAAGCTAACAGGGTAAGACACTTCTGTATGTATGTATGTGTATACATGTGTACACACACACAAACACACTGACATCATCTCTGCTCTCCCATTTCAGTTGAAGTTAACCCCCGAGTACCTCGAGTTGATGAAGTACCAGGCAATTGCAGCCAACAGTAAGATCTACTTCGGCCAGGACATCCCCAATATGTTTGTTGAGGGACACAACCCTTCCTCCGGCCAGGACCCAGAGACCCTGAAGGTCTCCCAGAAGGCCGGACACTAAGAATCCTAGACGTTCAGTTAAGGGGTTGGAGTGACAAGAAGGTGTATAATGCTTTAGTCTTAATTCTATACGTTGGGGGGAGGGGGCATTATTGGAGTGGTGTGGGGAGTGCTCCAGCGATGGATCTGGGCAGTGATGCCAATATATGGACTGGGTTGAGCGCTGGGCAGGTGGCTTTGTCTCCTTGCTCTGCGTGTGAAGCTTTGCATCATATACAACTCTTAGCTATGCTTGTTTGGAAATGTGTGTTTTGTGAGAAAAAAAAATCTGCTTTATGCAAGGTTGAGCATTAATTTGGGCCTTACTGTCTGGGAATTGTTTTTTGCTTAACTGGAATGTGAAGAAGGCGACACTAATTGTTGTGAACTAAATGGGTTTGATATGATAAAAAAAAAAGGGGGGGGGGTAGGTTCACTTGTATTTGGTCTCTTTCTAGTCATCCTGTGTGCATGCGTATGTACGTTAGCCAGGTTAGAGACACTACAAACACTCAGCATGTTGGGTTCTAATAAAACCTGTGAGGTTCTATTAGAACATCAGTAGAAATCAAGACAGAAATAAGGTAATGGTTCTGGAGTAGAACTAAGGGCTTTCAGAAGGCTGTCGTGTATCAGCACTCTTCGCTATACCCAGGGCTGCTGGGTAGCGTAGTCAGTGGAGTAGTTGTAGTTAGATGGGTTGTTGCTTAGTTTGATGCTGCAATCAAAAAAGTTACTTGGAATAATTTAGAACTGTATTATACAGTTTGGTTGGGCTTCATTTATTCTCCAGGATCTGCTTCAACTGGATGGCAGAAAGACACTATTTGTCTTTTTATGCCTCCAGGATAGAAAGCAGGACTACTAATCTAAGGGGCTGTTGTTAGCATGATAATCCAAACACTGCACCAGTTTTTCCCAACTATGGGTATTGGACCCCTGGGGGTATTTGGGCTACCCTCAGGGGGTACTTGAAAAGACAGGGGTAAATGTGAGAACTACAGAGCAAAATCCTGTAGTAGACTGAAAAAAGGTTGGGAACCACTACTTTGTAAGTCCTCCTCATGACTGGGTATCAATGTTGAGCGTAGTGCTAGTTGAACCCAGTGCTAGACCCCATCGATACATGTCAAGAGGAAGGCCAACCCCCCCCCCCCCCCCCCCCCCAACCGATATTTTCATATTTTCAACAGTTTCAGCATGGTTTCTGGCTCAGCAGCGATGTAAAACCAGCTTAGCTCCGCGTGGTTTGACAGTTTTAGCTCGGTAGTGTTAAAAGCCCTGGTGTTGGTAGGAATAGTTTTTTGAAGAGAGGTAACGTTAGCTTTAGTGTTAACTCTCAGGAAAGCTTCAGGTGACTACTAACTTAACAATACAGAGCCATACTGTAACTCATTTGTTTGTGTTTATATATATCAACCTCAACACAGGCTTACCGAGATACAGACTTCAGTTAAGCTACTAGGGCTTTTCAATAATTAACCACCAACAGTGAAACTACTCTGAAGGATTTCACAGAAGCGGGTTTACTGTGTTAGCCAGCAAACTTTTGATTAACGTTCAGGGTGTAGGCTAGTTAATAATTTTCGGCAATGTTCTGGAAAGTTCAGTAAGACGGTCATGTGCCAATCTTAAGTGTATACATTTGTGAACGTTATATCCATATTATTGGTAAGGTTAGCTGACTAACTCCTTGATTCCTGCCTTGTGACATCACGCTACCGTGCTGCTGTTTACTTGATCTCACCAATCATCTTTCTCTTACGGCATTGGTGGTGGGTTTAGAAAATGCAGGAAAGGGTGGAATAGAATTTGTCATGGAAATAATTAACAAGTTTGTGTTACTTTTGTACAATCTTTATAATTTCAACTGAATTATTGTAAACGATTTATATGCAAAAAGTTTTCATGACGTTTTGACAATGTTCGATTTAATATGTAAAATAAAACCTATTTTGATACCACAGTGTGTGAAACTATTGTTTCAAAAGCTTTTGTTTAAAGGACCCAAAACCCGAAGTGAAGAAGGTACAGTGACTTCCCATGTAGCAAGAGGCTCAATTATCTTGTCAACTTTGACTTGAATGATGCATTTAACGTTTTGCTTTGAAACAGTAAAAGAAGCAAGACATTCAAATAAACATCCCTCCTGTTGTTTTAGAATAGACCCCAATTAATCATTAAGGCCCAGTTTGGCTGACAACCCTAGGCCTGGAATAAAAGTATCAAGCAAGTCTTTTTTAGTGCAGAACTAGGCTTAATCTGTGAATGCGGTACTGGTTTTTAAAGTATAGTTCAAACAAAAAAGGTACATCAGTGTCCTAACCATTAGCAGTCTATTGACTAAGTACGTCAGGAATAGTTCCTTGGTTTTAGTTTCCTATTGGAGTCATTTTCTAAATTGGTAGCATTTTAGGCAAAAATCCCATCCAAGCCTAAAGTCCATATTATTATTTTTTTACACATCATATCCTAATTGTTCAAGTTATTGGAATGTTTTGTGAAGCTCAGCAAAGGCCCATAGAGATGACTACGATATGTATGTCATGGTACCATGATAACATGGCATTTGAGGGAAAAATATGCCATTCAAGTAATGGTAATATAAATGCATATTTTTCACTTCAATCTACACAAAAAGATCATATTCACAAAAGTACTCCAATCACTTCAGTCAGTCCTTTATTGAAGAACCTTTGGCAGAGATTACAGCCTTGTGCCTTCTTGGATATGATAATACAAGCTTAGCACATGTATTTGATTTTTTTCTCAGGTTGGATAATGTCGCTACACAGCCATTTTCAGGTCTCTTGCCCTTCCTCAGTCTAATGGTTTGAAGAGCACAGTTAATGTCTTTGCTAACTATAGCAATGTTTGTATTGTTAAATACAGTACATCATTAATTTCCAGTCAGAGATATAAAACTATTTTATGTCCCTTTTATTTGGCAATTTAAACATCCAGAGATTTTTATATTACAACACAATGCCACAGATCTTACGTTTATCGTGTGTAATTGGCATGCTGACTGCAAGACTATGGCTGTTGCCTGATAATAATGTGATTGACTTTGACAGTATGTACATCTGGCCTCAACCATAGACCAGGTGTTTCAGGCTAATATGTGATCAATATATTCACAATTACTGGAAGCTGAAAACATCCCAGTCGTTCCATTGTTCTTAAATGAACTGGTACTCAATACAATCTTTTAAATTGTTGCATTAGGGAGTGTGTGTGAGCCGTCCTTGTGTTGTGTATGCCAGAAGAGGAGTCCAATGAGGAAAAGGTCTTCATCCAGCAGCCTTTATATAAGTCATTGTACTTCATGCATGTTACAAAATGTAACATCTCTTGCCTTATATCATAAATTCACCACACCTACAAGAACAGAGGTAGAATGATTAAAATTAGTATGCTTTATTTACAATACCCCTTAAGACAACAAATGATACAGGTGAAGTGGTATTGGAACAGTTGGAAATGTGCCTTAAAGCAATCAAGTGTGCTCTAAAATTGTCATACCACAAAGTTTACAATGAACAATTGCAAATAACCCCCAAAAAATCTGACTACCGTTTGTTTCATGAGTTCCTCTATCAGATGATCTTCTGTAACATCTGTGATTTGGGAGTCTGCATTCTGGTTATGGACCTTGTATTGTGCCTAATCCAAGGAGCCCAGTGATGGTATGATGGTGGAACCTTATATGGATTGTGCCGAATGCCTTGGGAAATGCATTATGTCGTCAAATTAGGAATAAACAATTATAATTCAAATAAGAACAAGATTACTGTCATCTTAGTCACTATAGTGGGAAAAACAAAAAAACAAGATGAATTATTAAAAGAATAAAGCACAGAAATGGGGTATTGAATCCATGCTTACTTGATATTAAACCACGGCCAATCATCTCCATGGACACTGTGTCCCAAAACTCTTCAATGCCCATCAGTCCTTCGAAATCCTTTGGTGGCTCTTCAATTTCATTCACTGCAAGACATACAGAATTACATTGTTTTAGCTGGGCAATTGTGCGCACCAAATCTGACTGACTTTTTGTTAACATCTTGGTTACCATCCATTGACAATACTCCTTTTCTGTGTAGATCCATAATCACAATAGGTGGATGGCTTCCACATGAAGCACAAGAGAAGTTGTGTGCATTGTCACAAAGGGCCTCGAAGTGAAGGTAAGCACTGAGACATGTGTCTGAGGAGGGATACTTCACATTGTTCCGATTTTCCAGACTTTCCATTACTCTGCTTACTGCAGAATGGGTCTAAATGACAGTAGATTAAGAAATTATAGTATGAGTAGGAAGTCACTGAATAAACATACAGCCATTTTAAGAAGTAAATTCTTCATGTCAACATGTATTGACTGTTCAAATAAAAACACTACCTGAAGTGAACTCCTCAAGAAGAGACACAAATTGAGACTAAGCAGAACATGATCATTGAAGTTGTGTAGTTGATCTTTAAATTCTTGGTAGCGATAGATAAAGCCACACCTGCTACACTTCTTGAAGAATGTTGATACACCTGAAAAATACAGTTGATATTTAAGTCACTTTTCTGAAGACTAGCTACAACAAGGATTTTGTACAACAAAGAGATGGAAGTGGGGCAGACATGAGAGAAATACAAACCTTCTACGATGCCATTCATAGTAAGAAGTTTTGCTTTTGAAGTGATAAGAACTGGGTTAGTAAGTGGAGTTTTGTCTGGGCAGAATGCACAGAACATCTCATCTGGAATTATTATTTTGGGGAATGACTTTTCATGCACTTGATAGCTAAAATCGATTGGGAGAATGGCTGGTATCTTCTTGTGCTGATATAGATATGATATCATGCTTTTCAGCATTTTTCCTTCTGGGGGGTAATGTGCACCACTACCATGTAGAGCTTCGGCGTTGTCTGGGGCCATCTGGCCCAAATCAATGGAGATTTTTCTTGTCTTCCAGCTTTGAAAAAATTCAGGGTATTTTTGGAATAGGTGCCACTTGGCAATGTACTTGTGCGAGCAGGAATGTCTTGAATGGATACATTGGCAATGCCAAGAGTTTGTTTTAACGTTATACACCACCATCACTCTGTTTAAGGGAGAATAATGTGACACGGTTGGTTCAAACACAGAAACACAATGTTTGAAGTTAGGCACGCCAACTGTGGTCTCAACAGTCAAAGGGACAGATTGAGCTATGGCCTGACTTTGGAGATGCAGGCACTCCGACTTCTTGTTTCTTCTCAACAATTTTTGTTCAACCATCTCAGACAAAACATCTTCCCTCAGGGTATCACCTTCCGCTGTAGATGTACAATATTCGACTGACTTTACATGTATGCATGGAAAGGAAACAAGACTTGAGCATGGTGCCAGTTCGTAGATGGACCGGCATTGAGGTGATTCGCAGTACACTTGATGAATGTCACCCCAGACCTTCTTTTGTATGTGAACTGGCACACTTAAAGTATGCATCGTTTTGACCACAGCAAATACTCCATTCACTGGATCCAAGCACTGGCTGGGCAGGTTTGATGTTGAGGTGACTTCCCCATTATGAATACCTGAGTGCCTCCTTAACATGTGCATGGATAGATTTTTCTTGTTCATAGTCATGTTGCATCTGGGACATACTACGGTTTGCCGGTTTCGACTTTTTAAATGAAACACAGTAGGTGATGTTCCAGCCTCTTCCCCGGAGCTCGAGGTCCCGGCCTCTTCCCCGGAGCGCGTGGTCCCGGCCCCTTCCCCGGAGCGCGAGGTCCCGGCCCCTTCCCCGGAGCGCGAGGTCCCGGCCCCTTCCCCGGAGCGCGAGGTCCCGGCCCCTTCCCCGGAGCGCGAGGTCCCGGCCCCTTCCCCGGAGCGCGAGGTCCCGGCCCCTTCCCCGGAGCGCGATGTCCCGGCCCCTTCCCCGGAGCGCGAGGTCCCGGCCCCTTCCCCGGAACGCAATGTTCCGGCCCCTTCCCCAGAACGCAATGTTCCGGCCCCTTTCCCAGAGCGCGAGGTCCCGGCCCCTTCCCCGGAGCGCGAGGTCCCGGCCCCTTCCCCGGAGCGCAGGGTCCCGGCCCCTTCCCCGGAGCGCAGGGTCCCGGCCTCTTCCCCGGAGCGCAGGGTCCCGGCCTCTTCCCCAGAGCGCGGGGTTCCGGCCCCTTCACCGGAGCGCGGGGTTCCGGCCCCTTCACCGGAGCGCGGGGTTCCGGCCTCGTCACCGGAGCACGGGGTTCCGGCTCCTTCACCGGAGCGCAGGGTTCCGGCCCCTTCACCGGAGCGCGGGGTTCCGGCCTCATCACCGGAGCAGGGGGTTCCGGCCTCGTCACCGGAGCAGGGGGATCCGGCCTCTTCTCCAATAGGTGATGTCCCATGGCTTTTATTCAAATGACGGAGGAACTGATTCTTGTTCAAAAACATAGACTTGCAAAAACAATGAAAGTGAGCCTGCACCCTGCAGCCAAGGTTGCACTTGTAAATGCAATAGCCTGTGGAAATAAACACAAAACACATTAACTGAAAATCTAAATAAATGGAACAAATCTGTTAATCATAAAAAATGTACACACCTTTATATTTTATGGCTCTGCCAAAATGCGCCTTTAAATGCATGTTTAATTTGCTTCTGGAAGTGGGCTTAAAGATTGCAGAGGGGCACAGTGGACAATGATAGAGTTTGCAGCACTGCGTGCATCTCTGCACTGGGGGTGGCTGCATCCCATCCCGCACACTAATGTGATTTGACTTAAAGAAAATGGGTACAGGAAAAATTGGTCAGGTGTTAGCTATAGCAACACAAATATGAAACCGTACAGTACACTTTCAAAGGACTAAATGGCCATAATGGGGTCTGCAGTAAAAACGTCAGTACATTTCCAAGTGAGGAATGTGAACTGAATATGACCCTAATAAAATTTACTGATAAGATTTACAGTGGGGAGAACAAGTATTTGATACACTGCCGATTTAGCAGGTTTTCCCACTTACTTGCATGTAGAAGTCTGTAATTTTTATCATAGCTACTCTTCAACTGTGAGTGACGGAATCGAAAACAAAAATCCGGAAAAACACATTGTAAGATTTTTAAGTAATTAATTGGCATATTTTTGCATGACATAAGTATTTGATACATCAGAAAAGCAGAACTTAGTATTTGGTACAGAAACCTTTGTTTGCATTTACAGAGATCATACGTTTCCTGTAGTTCTTGACCAGGTTTGCGCACACTGCAGCAGGGATTTTGGCACACTCCATACAGACCTTCTAATGGTTTTCTTTGAGACTGTGGTCCCAGCTCTCTTCAGGTCATTGACCAGTGCCTGCCGTGTAGTTCTGGGCTGATCCCTCACCTTCCTCATGATCATTGATGCTCCACAAGGTGAGATCTTGCATGGAGCCCCAGACTGAGGGAGATTGACCGTCATCTTGAACTTCTTCCATTTTCTAAAAATTGCACCAACAGTTGTTGCCTTCTCATCAAGCTGCTTGCCTATTGTCCTGTAGCCCATCCCAGCCTTGTGCAGGTCTACAATTTTATCTCTGATGTCCTTACACAGCTCTCTGGTCTTGGCCATTGTGGAGAGTTTGGAGTCTGTTTGATTGAGTGTGTGGACAGGTGTCTTTTATATAGGTAACGAGTTCAAACAGGTACAGTTAATACAGGTAATGTGTGAAGAACAGGAGGGCTTCTTAAAGAAAAACTAACAGGTCTGTGAGAGCCGGAATTCTTACTGGTTGGTAGGTGATCAAATACTTATATCATGCAATAAAATGCTAATTAATTATTTAAAAATCATACAATATGATTTTCTGGATTTTTTTTTTGATTCCATCTCTCACAGTTGAAGTGTACCTATGATAAAAATGACAGACCTCTACATGCCTTGTAAGTAGGAAAACCTGCAAAATCGGCAGTGTATCAAATACTTGTTATCCTCACAGTACATGGGGGTGGACAAAATAATGGAAACATCCAATCTAATGCTCAAGTTCTAACTTTATTTATCAAATGCACCGAATAACAGTGTCATTCTGAACAACAAAATTATTGTGACACCACTTAAACAATACAGTAGCCACATAGCTTAATGTAGTGCAATAACATGAACGATGTCAAGCAAATAACTTTTCCTAATACAACCATGTTTCCAAAAATTTCGGAACACTGCGTAAAATGCAAATATAAAGAGAATGCAATGATGTGCAAATCATTTATCCATATATTTAATTGAAAATAGTACATACACAACATATCAAATGTTGAAAATGAGAAATTGATTGTATTGTTTTGGGGAAATACATGTCCATTTTGAATTTGATACCAGCAACACGTTTAAGAAAAGTTGGCATTGGGGCATGTTTACCACTGTGTTGCATCACCTTTTCTTTTAACAACACTCTGTGAGTGTCTGGGAACTGAGGAGACCAACTGCTGTAGTTCTGAAAGTGAAATGTATTCCTACTCTTGCTTGATATTGGATTTCAGCTGTTCAACAGTTCAGGGTCTCTTTTGCATAATGCGCCAAACATTTTCATTGCTTGACAGGTCTGGACTGCAGGCAGGCCAGTTGATCACTCAGACTCTTTTACTAAAG
Source organism: Esox lucius (assembly GCF_011004845.1). Lineage (NCBI taxonomy): Eukaryota > Metazoa > Chordata > Actinopteri > Esociformes > Esocidae > Esox > Esox lucius. The sequence continues at coordinate 19,313,090 of NC_047574.1, forward strand.
AGCCATGCTGTTGTAATACGTGCAGAATGTGGTTTGTCAAGTCCTCAAAAAACAAAAATATGTTGTCTGGAAGGCAGCATATGTTGCTCCAAAACCTTAATATTTTGTTCATCATTTATGGTGCATTCACAGATGCGCAGGTCACCCATGCCAAGCGCACTAATCCATACAATCACGGATGCTGGCTTCTAAACTGTGTGCTGATAAGTTGCCGGATGGTCCCTCTCTTAAGTCAGCAGGACCCAGCATCCATGATTCCCCAAAATAAAAAATTCATTTGTCAGAGCACAGGATGGTTTTCCACTTTGCCTCAGTCCGTCTTAAATGAGCTTGGGCCCAGAGAAGGCGGCAGCATTTCTGGTTCTTGTTTATATTTGGTTTCTCCTTTACATGGTAAGGTTTTAATTTGCATCTCTGGATGTAGCGACAAAGTGTTCACTGACAATATTTTCAGAATTCCTGAAATAATTTCCTGAGCCCATGCAGTGATGTCCACTACAGAAGTGTGTCGGTTTGTAATGCAGTGCTGTATGAGGGCACAAAGATCCCAGCCATTCAATACTGGTTTCCAGCCTTGTCCCTTGCATACAGAGATTTCTCCGGATTCCCTGAATCATTTAATAATATGTACAGTAGATAATGAGATTCCCAAACTCTTTGCAATTTCACGTTAAGAAACATTATTCTTAAATTGTTGCACTATTTGCCTGCACAGCCTATCACATAGTGGTAAACCCCACCCCAAATTTACTTCTGAAAGACTCATCCTTTCTGGGATGCTCTTGTTATACCCAATCATATACTGACCTGCTACCAATTAACATAATTAGTTGTGAGATGTTCCACCAGGTTTTTTTTTTTTTAGCATTAAACAACTTTTCCAGTCTTTTTTTGCCCCTGTCCCAGCTTTTTCGAAACACATTGCTGGCATCAAATTCAAAGTGGGCTTATATTTTTCAAGTAACAATAACACTTCTCAGCTTTATCATTTGATATGTTGTCTTTGTACTATTTTCTATTGAAAATATGATTTACACGTCATTGCATTCTGTTTTTCTTTACTTTTTACACAACATCCCAACTTTTTTGGAAACAGGGTTGTAAATGTATAATTATAAATGTATTTATTAAAGTATATAAATTATCTTTATGTAATGTGCATAATGCTATGTCTGGTTATAAATGCAGTCAAAAGGTGGTAGACTTCATCAATGTTTTCTAAAAAAAGTTGTTCTTGCTTGGTAATTATGGTGTATTGTGTGTAGAATGATGAGGAAAAAACTAATCAATTTTAGATTTGGCTGTCACGTAACACAGCCTTAATACTTTCTGAAGGCACTGTACATGACGTAGTACTCAAGTATCGGGGACCCGTAATGGTTCTACTGTGCCACTTTTACAATTAGAGGACAATCATACATGAATGCACATTTTAATGTGTATTTGACGTTAATTTTGACATGTAAAAACTCCAATCGGCCTGGATACATTAGTATGGATAACAACACTATGCTAAACGCACTGCACAACACCAATGGTTTTGCTTTCAACAGTTGGCTATGCAGCTAGTTTTGTTCGAAACGGAAGTATGAGTTTTAGCCAGCCGGTAGCGAGAAGGTAGTTTTAGCGAGAAGGTAGTCGAAGGCGCTGCAGCTGGATGACTCTCGGTTAACGTGATAAAACGTGTAGCTAATTAGATAACTAAAGCTAACAGTGGGCAGATTCAGACCTGACAGGCAACTAGATACTTTGAGAACTAAGTAGCCATAGCCATCTTGAAAGCTGGAAATTATTATCAATTCGAATGCATACATAATAAATCAACAAAAAGCTTAACGCTTCCCAAAAAAAAACTTACCATTGACATCTCCTTTACTTCCAAATAATATGTATAATGCTTGCGCGCTCAAAAACAAGAAGAGAATTACGTCATTCAGTATACTTTTTGCGCCGCTTTGCGCAGCCAAAAATAAGAAGGAAATGACGAAACGGAAGTATGATTTAGCTTGTGGCAAGGATTTTTCTACCTCGATATCCCAGTGATTTAGTCCGCGGTCAGTTTTAGTGAGCGTAGGGGCTGCAGCTGGATTCCTCTTAATGGAATCTCGCTGGATGCCTCTACTATTCAAAACGGCCAAAATGGACACAACACGACATTTGAAATGTGTAATACTCAACACAGCCAGGAGGGGCTGCTATGTCACCATAGTAAGCAAAATATATGTGTGGCAGATAGATTGGGACTGCGTGAATCACTTAATGTGGGATAACATTTAGATTTCTTATGCATTCTTTCACATACTCTATGTTCTGGTCCACATATGTGTCTGTCTGTGTCTGATGTGAATTATCAATGCTATTAAGAGTGTCTGAATCAGGCCGTTGCTGACGCGGTGAAAGGTTGATATGATCAGTGGGGCCCATGGCTTGGCTGGGGCCCATTACTGTTTTTACATGTCAGTAATATTTATTTGTCACTTGAATAAATATTTTAAACAAAAAATAATGCAGTTGCTGATAAATATTGAATTCACTTTCTCTAAATGTTGTGGTTAGATACCTATCCGGGCCCCCTCCAGCCCGCCCTAATACATTTTCTGCTCCAACTTTAGGTTCCCACCTGAAAAAAAAACATTGACATTGCAAACGAGTGCGACTCAATTTGACTGGAAGACAGGACAGGGGTTGAGTCAGTAACGGGAAGAGGGCAACATGTTGCACACTAAGTGTATATCTGCTGACCAGAAAATAATAAAAGGCTTGAGAAAACGAACAAAATGTTTGCAAACTACGGTTAACACGGTCACCACTAAATCCAAGGATTTGAAAGGTTAGCAGCACTGGCCTAGCATGGTGACGCTGTGCCAGCTGCAGGCCCCTCAGCGGTATGTACGCATGTAAAGCCGATCCTTCTGTAGATAAACCTACCTGCTGACATCTGACTGTATAACAGCATAGAAACACACAATATACAATAAACATACAATAATAATTTTATGATAAAGGCCAAGCACGGACCTGCCGGTCACCGTACCTCCTGCACCCGATAGCTACGCCAGTGATGAGCAGCAGCAGTACTGTAGCTATTATTATGTAGTGGCAAGGGCGTCCAATAGCAAGAACTACCGACATTAGCTGTAAGTCATAGCTAGTTATATGACCTCGCCTGTGTTGAAAACCATTTTTGAAAGTTTGCTAAACAATGTCTGACTTATGGGTAATTTATTGGTTGAAAATATTTAAATTATGTCCACAATATGTAGTAATTTGAAACATTGATTTATGGAATTGCATAATATGATAATAAGTGTGTTAAAGTTGTATTATGTATGTTTTATTTATTTTATAAACAACAGACATTTCCAATGAACAAAAATGCAACAATTTTAATGACTTTTCCTGAGTTACCATTCAGATAAAGACATTTGCGTTATGAAATACTTTCATGGATCCTAGTCTATACATTTCTTATTACTGGATATACAGATATACGTTATGAAACAGGGGGCCTACACTGTACCTGTTGTGTTCATTATAACTCAAGAAAATCTTAAAGTAGTTTTTTTTCAGTATAGTTGTGGATGAAAAAGCTTGGCATTGGTATTAAGTAACGGTTAGAGGGAGCTCTATAACACAATAGCACGCCAAAATCAGCACACTGATCATGGCAGACAATAACACGTTCTGATTTTGTACTAGTTTGAATGCCGTCTGTACTTGGAGGACAGGGGCCCAGGCATATATTTTCTCACTGGGGCCCAGGATTCTGGGCAACGGCCCTGGTCTGAATGCCAGAAACGGCAGAATATTAACACTGTGGGGATAAAAAAAATATCTGTCTTGAATTATCTGACTACACAAACACCAACCACGACCTTTGCAGTTAGGCCATCAGCAATTAAGTGAGGAAGGAAGAATGCGGGTTAGGGTAGGGTTAGGGTGTGTGTGGGTGTTAAACACACAGCCAACCACTGCACTTTCTTCTCTTGCGATAGCAGCACCAGCAAAATTCTGAGTGCCAGGGGGAGTAATGTGGATCATCACATTAGAGACACATATTTCCCACAGATCATACGCAAAAAAAATCTGAAAAGAAATCAAACATAGATAAACTCCCATATCTGTTAGTGAAAATACCACAGTGTTCAACAGTATGACCGAAGCAAGATTTGTGACCTGTTTCCAAGATTAAATGGCAAGCACAAAAATCACTGTAAATATAGCTAATAAATACATCCCTATTCATATTCTGTTCATACTTTTAACTATTAGCACATAATTTCAGCAATCTACATAGTTAATCATATAAAATGTAATGTGCCTTTATTCATTTTCATATTGCTTACTTATTGAGCATTTATTCCCACTTCTGCTTATTTTTTATTTCATCTTTTGTTCCACTTGCTTTAGCAATCTTAATGTTCACCATGCCAATATTGCACCTACAAAGTGAAATTAAAAAATGTGTTTAGGTTTTAATAATTCCAGTGATTGCAATATTTGAACAGTGTTAGTTTACTATATTCAACTTGTGCCAAGAGACACCACATTTTAGAGAATGAATAGAGTGAGGGTCGTTATTGTAGGTTTTTATTCAGCAGCCAATACCAATAAGATTATTTGTTTCAAATATGTGTTAATTAACACAACTAAATGGTCAATATACACACATAAGTGTTTTTTTTGTTATTTCTATCAAAGTATAATATAAGGCGTTAAAAAGGGTTGTTTATTTGAAATTTACCTGGTCTGTTACCTGGTTAAATACTGGTGAAAATCAAACTCAGAATGTCACAATGTTCTCTTACGCAGAGTTTTATTTCGGTTCCTCACACATTCCATTCCTGTGAGTGGTCAGCAAGGACTGAGATGTTCAACTCCCCTTATCACACACTCAGACCAGAGCATTTTTTCTGGAAGATGTAACCTCTCTGAAGTCTCACTTCCTAGCCTCCCCCTTCATAAGCTTTCAGTGGGTACCTTGATAACAGCCTACTGGCCCCCACTCCCCAGCCATGCAGTCTGTATCCCTCCCCCACCCAGCATGCCACTGTCAGATCCTACATTGTGTTCAAGAGACAGCCCTTGTCGGTGCTTTATCTGCAGACATGATGGGCACATCAACAACAGGGAAAAAACAACAGTGACAGACCCCGACATTAATACCACTGAGCAAATTACAGTTGCAATTTGTGTATGGCTGGGGTTACGGCTGAATCTGGTTAGAGATTTGCTAATTCTTGCGATGATTAAAGTTTTGTAAATCAACTTTAGGTTTCAAGTTTTTTAATGGTAGTATGCAAAGGATACAAAAGTGAACCACAAAATTGCTACTTGCTAGTTCCTGCTCAACAGTGCTATTGTGTTTAGAATGAGAAGTCAGTGACAACAATTTCTAGTCAATCATGCTGTTGTTTATCTCAAACTCAAGTGGCATTACAGAACAATCAATGATGGATCACAATACATCAGGGATACCTAGCCATAACAGCACTGGGTTCTGGAAGCTTCATAAGAGAGCTAGCACACCACCGGGAACCATTACTGAGGTAAAAGGTGGCTGTGCCGATATGGCTGCTAACTTGGAGAGGTGAGGACCCGTATGACATGATTTTCCTAGTGGAGGTGGGGTCCTGAACGTAGAACCAGTCCGAGGGACCAATGTTAGGGGCTTAGCCCTTGATTGTTTGAATGAGATATAAGGAGCAGAATTGGTGTCCTGCAGGTATTGTTTCAGATTGAAGAGTTTCCATCATAGAACTTAGTTCATCATCAATTGAATCCAATCTGATCCAGAGTGTGATCATTTTATGAGACATTTGGATGTGTGTCATACGACTGACATCATATCTATCCTTTTTTTTATTTTGCCTTTTCCTAGACAACTCACCCAACAGACAGCAGTGAAAAACAGAGGACCAACGTAGTGTCAGTGTTTTATTAAGACAGCTTCAGAGGTCAGAGGTTGCATGGGTTTTATATAAAGGCACACCAATAGGCACACACACACACACACACACACACAACAAAACTTATAGGAAAACCTTAGTCTAGTTACCACTCCACTACCACTCTTTTTGGAGGAATGTTCTTAGTTATAACATGGCATGAACCTATTATGAGAAACAGGTTCTTCAGCTTCAACTGTAGAATACATATCAGACCTTACTTGTTCATGTGTGTGTATGTCCTTTTACTATACTTGTAGGGACCCACAAAGATTTCAAAACCTTAAACGCATGTGTGTGTGTGTGTGTGTGTGTGTCAAGGCACATTGGCCCTAGTCTTGTATGTCTCCAGGTGACGTGTTAGATCTTCTATCCTCATGTCCTTGAGCTGAACCAGGTGCTCCAATCTGTTCACTTTGATCTGCAAGATCTTCACACGAACACACACACAGTCAGATCAATTCACAGGCAAACTTAATCACATCCTTGATTACCAAACGTTCATGCTTAAACCCAACCCATAAGCATTGTGAAATGTCTTTTTTATACCTGAAACAGGGAAACGGGTAGAGACACACAGACATGCCAATGCAAATAACAAAGTGTATGACTACCCACACAAATTGGACATCGAGCTTGGTCATCTATCTCCGATCAAAGAAGCCATGCGTGACACGGCGCTGAGAAGTATGTGGTGACAAGAAGACATGAGCGGAAAACCTCAGCTGACTCACTGCTTACATTACACACACACACACACACAGGAAGCATATTTGCTGACGGAGAGTGACACACTACCTCTTCCTGTCCGCTTGCGAGGATGTGTCACTCAAGAGGCCAGCTAACACCTGTAACCCTGCCGCAGAGAGCGTGCGCGTGTGTGTGTGTGTGTGTGTGGGTGTTTGTGTGTGTACCTCAACAGTCCCCTGCAGGGCCAGTAGAGCTTGCTCCTTCTCCTCCAGTATCAGACAAATGGTTGGGTCCACCTGATGGCCTAAAACAGTGCTACACACATGCGCACAAACACAAACGTAAAGTAATTTGAAGAAACTTGCGGCATTCTTGATTGCGTAATTTTTGCTGCGGTCATGTTACTTAAACACCAAAACGCAGGAGGCGGTTTGGTAGATAGAAATAAGGCACTGTATGATAATGAGATGAGGATTTCTGGAATATGTTGTTAGTCAAAACACAATGCAGAGTGCCTGGATACAGCATTTTGCTGGGAAATATTGGCAATATACCACAAACCCTTATTTCATAATTATACAGTGCCTTGTTTCTATTATGAACCAGTTACTAAAGCAACTTGAACAGTGCTGTTTTGTTATAACCACGGTTTCATATACCACGGTTTCATATACCACGGTTTCATATACCACGGTTTCATATACCACGGTTTCATATACCACGGTTTCATATACCACGGTTTCATATACCACGGTTTCATATACCACGGTTTCATATACCACGGTTTCATATACCACGGTTTCATATACCACGGTTTCATATACCACGGTTTCATATACCACGGTTTCTGGATAATCCGCATTCAGGTTTTGACCCACCTAGTGTCTTAACTTTCTATAAGTTCTATAAAAAAAAGAATATGGCTCCTCCGTGACATTTGATTGTTTGTGCAGCATGTCATTGGACAAGCATCCACGCCATTTAGAGACTGTGTAGTAGCAGTACCTAGTCTTCTCTGATTGTCTTTGTTTGTGTGACGGCTCCTCTTTCTTCACTCCCAATCCGGGTTTCATTTTGCCATTGCTGGGACGAGGCTCTGGGGGACACAGAAGGAGAGACCCTGAAAACTGAATGCCCCGACCGTTGGTCTGTCAGTACGCGTGTCTGTCCGTTCCTCATACATCAGCTCTGGCTCACGCTTCGCCTTGCAATCAGGCAATCATCATATTGTATACGTATCAAATCTTCCCGCTATACCAGAAACCCACTGAAATAGATTTATTTTCACCCTAAGTATTTCCATTCAGAAGACAGGATGAATGTGGGTTTCAGCCATTGAGGATCAAAATACTAGAAACGTCAAGCTCTTGGCAGAGAGGACAGCCTAGACATCCTATGGACAGAGGGAGGGCTCTGGGGTGGGGGAGGGTTAGAGGTTAGCTTACAGAAAAACAGAAAGAGTTACATGGATTCTTCAAATGGAGACTGTGATGTTGTTATTGGAAGCTCCCATACATTCTCAGCCGTTTAATGGACATTACTGACCATGTATGGCTCCAGGCCCACTTCTGTCTTTGTCCCTCTGTCTGCCTGACTGTCCTCAGCTTGACCATGCCCTGACTCAGTAGTCTCCCATAAATCAGACCTAACTAAAGGTGCTGCATACATCTGAATCAGCAGAGAAGTCAGGCTAGACAACTGTCTGTTAGTTTTCACTGCAGGGAGAGAAACATCAGCTCTTCCCCATGCTTGAGTTGGAGTTATATCAGGGGTTTGGTCAAAGATGGTTTAGTATGAATAATGAATTTGCTGCTCCAATATAAATCCCATATCACACTTGTGGGTGATGTTATGGCAACCCTAGCTAGCTAAACCCATGGTATCCAATCAAAGGCATTACTTCAATAAGAAGCTGTTTTTGCGGAACTTTCTTTTTTTAGGTTATCTCTTTCACATGGTTATATTACTGATAGTTTAATCTTGCTTTTAATCTAGGTTTTGCATTTAAATTTAACATTGTCTTGTGAAGCCCAAACCACATTCTGGTTTGTCGAGTCTGCTTAGCAAGCATTCAGAAAAGTCTTGATATGTTGCACCTCTAGGTCTAAAAACCTCTGTGGTTTAGGTACCTGTGGGAGGATTCTCTTGGTTCTTGGTGTTGTAGTAGCCCAGATCCTACAAGGCAAACCAACAGTTAGTGGGTTTAATTTTACAACTCATTTGGATGCTCCACAAAGGAACTGGATGTATGTGACAATGGAACGATTGATAATTAAAGACAGTTTGGAACACTTTGGTTATGGCATATTTGGAAACAGTTTGGTTATGTCATAGTTGTAAGGGTACACTATGGCTTTTGAAATGCCGGCATGAAACCTTCTCAGGAGATGGTTTCAAACAGCCACTTTTATTTCCTCAGTCTGAGAAGAAATACTGTGTCCTAGGTGACCAAAACTGTCAATCAAATAATTTGGAACTGCATTAGTGCAGCCTACCTGTCTGCCGCCTGGGTGCAGACCACACTCTATAAAAAAAGTACATTACGTTTTTTACAACATGACTTTACAAGATATTTAGTAGAAATAAAATGTATGCCACCATATTAACCAAATGGAGTAAAAACAATATGTAGCACATCAATCCGCAACAATGACCATTCTATCAAAGCAGAATTATCTAGTCTGAAATGGCCGCTTCTGATGCACCACTTTGTTTAATTGCCTAAGAAGTTATCAGTTGCTGCTGTCGACACTGTAGCACTGTCGTATGCAGTGTAATACTTCTGTGAAAGGTATTAGATAGTCACACACACACACACCAGTAATGCGTCTTCATTGCGTTGCCTTCTCTTCTCATCAATCCTTTCTCTGAGAGAACAGAGGACAGGTTCTACTGCCCCCGCTGTGCTCGTCACTATCCTCTTCACTGTCTCCTCTGGGACGTGGAGGTTCAGCTTGGTAAACACTTTCCTGTCAACATGAAAACACGCTGATTTTGAGTCCGCTTAAACATTTTATTCCCTGATGTTGACGGTTGGATTAGGGGAGGAAGAAATTGTACCTAGATCAGTGCCTTGGGAAAACTTTACTATAAAGCGAGAGTAGAATACATCTTATTAATGTATGCAAGTGTGTCTTATATGACAACTGTAGTCCAAACACAAACACTTGCCTATTGAGAGTGCCCCAATTGTTGAGTTTTTGCACTGTGGAGTTGGCTGGGCTGAAGTTATGAAGCTCCACCAGTTTGGGAAAGAAATACTTCACGACCTCAGCAGCCATCACTGGAACAAGAGCAGATATAAACAAAACTGCTAAGACGTGTTTCTGACCTGTTTAGTAAACTTTGTTAAGTTGAATACAGGAATACAACTGACAACAGAAAGATAGGAAATGACAAGAATTCAATATTTTTGTAAATTATAAAGACTAGCTGGATATATTCATAATGTATCCATGATTAGGCCAAAATGTGTCTACAATACAGTAGCTAATTTAGCCCAAAGGCGTCTAGGCCTAACTTGCCGCACTCGTCTCCCACTTCCTACCTCCATCACTGAAATCTCTTGCTATATTTCTCTTAGGTCTGGACAGGGGTATTTTGTCTAGCCAAGCAAACAAGTCTTGCAATATTTCTTCGTTTAATTCTTTGTCCATTTTATGGACAACGGAGAACTTAACACTTCGGTTTATAGCTACGAATCGTTAGCTTGCCAGCTAGCTTCCACTACAGGTTGTTGATCTCGTTGCTAGGTAACCAAGGAAGCACGTACAGGACGAGTGAGACCACAACATGTAGAATGATCGAGGGAGAAACAAGAACACGTTGAAAAGTATTAACATTTTATTTATTCTTACATAGCATGTCCATCTTTGTCAAGTTTTTATCAGGTAGAAAAATGTGCAAGGCAGAAAAGGCCAAAAATACAAAAAACATTTTAAAAACCAGAACGTTTCACAAAGACAAAAAAGTTCTCATCATTAATATCAACATCATCAAACCAACAATAATCATACACCAAGATTAAAATATCTTCTGAAATTACAGTAATGCCAAGATGAGCCACAGTGTACAAACTGCCCTCTGGAAGTCAATTCAAAACAACCTCAGGTAGTCCAAGTGAGAACATTTCATTTTATAAATATGACTTTGTTTTAGCGCTAGGCTATATTTCTTCTTAGCTCTTACTCTTGCCCATGAATTTCATCTATCAAATAGGAATAAATGGATAGAAATATAATTCATAGAACACAATGTACATTAAAGTAAATTATCCTTTAATTGGATTTCTATGCATTCAAATTCACTGTAACTGTCACAAGGTGTAAACTGATTGATCCAGTTAGATCATTTAAAAAAGTTTGGCACAGTATATCTAAAAGCCAGTATTATGGTGACATTCCCACACAACCAATCAGAAGGCAAGATTAAGCTATTAACATAACACAATAACAATATCTGGTCCTTTAAAATCTGCAGTAGGGCTGGGCATGAGTCCCTAGAGGTCGATTTGAGTTTAGTGACTCATACAACGGTTGAACCGCATCCATGTTTCAGTCCAGGTCACAAGGCAGCAGTGTGTCCTGGCTGTTGCCTGATTATAAAAACAGACAGCGTTGCTTTGTTTTAGCCACACCAAACAATGCAGTAATATGAGAATATAACATTTAACTGATGGAAAATGTTGGAGACAGTGCAAGTGCTTAAGGCAAAATTTCTCCTTGTCTCTCCAGAAGAGACATGACAAGGAGATTCAATTAGTCAATGATTCCTCTCCCATTCGGTAGAATGTAATCTCCTTGGAGTAGACGGTTATATCCTCGTCATCAGGGTCTGCTGGGGGCCTTCAGGGCAATATTCGGTCCCCTTGGTATCTACAGGGTAAATATAATAATATAAGTGTTAATCCACATACACGTGCACACATGCACCAGGAATCTTCTCCCACTCTCTCCTTTTCCACCTCTCTCTTTCTCCCTATTTCTCTCCTCCCGTCCTCACTCTTTCCTCCCTCTCCTCTCTTTCTCATCCCTCTCCCATTCTCCCTCTCCCTTTTCTCCCACTCTCCCTCTCCGTCTCCCCCCCCTCCCTCTTTCTCTTTACTCAGTCTCGCTGTCAAGCTGTTGTTGATGAGGAGTACAATGGTTGTTACTGGGTACTATGCCCTGACTTATTTACATCTCTCTTATTTATGTCTCCTAGAGCCACTCAATGCTTGTATCATCATTCATGAATAACTATCAGGTCATTATCCAGCAAGAAAGTATACAGGATTTATACATGTCTGGAACAATGGCAGGTTGGTCTAAATGTCATGGCTGTATGTAGTGCTTTTATATTAGGTGGCGGGTCGGCCTCTTACGGACACCAACAATGTGCTGGTAATATCACTGATCATTTTTCAAATCAGGAACATGTGATTGTTACCAGGGTTACCCACCAGCAGTGGCTGTTTCTATGAATCAATCATCAATAAAATGTATTTATAAAGCCCTTTTTACATCAGCAGATGTCACAAAGTGCTTTTACAAAACACTCAGCCTCAAACCCCAACGAGCCAACAACAGTAGTGTTGAATTTCAGAGTGGGCTATGTGGGCAGAACTTGGGAATTCACCTTGGCCACCTGACAACCCAATCACAGAAGAATAACATTATTAAAATAGCATCAACAAATGTGTGTGCGTGGTTGTTAAGGCGCCTATGGAAGGGTCCTGATGTACCTGTTTGTTGCTGAGAGGTGGTAAGGGTCTGGATGGAGGTTGTGGTTTAGCCTGAAGAAACAAGACAGCTTTAAATAAAGTCTACTTCTGTATAAAATATTGTGTAGTGGGCATAATACAGTAAGCATAATTTACTGTCTGAATAATTTTCTGAAAAACCACGAAGGTACCAATTCTCACCATTAAATGTGCTGCCTTGCTTGGGGCGACAGGTGGTGGCATGGGTGGCTTGACAATCTGGAGAGAAACATATACATTAAGTCATGTTAGATATGTAACAAATGCAAGACAAACAACAGCAAAGGGATTTGCTGCTTGTAGAAATTGGTAGGTTTTCTGTTTTGTGATTGGCTGAGGTAAAGCAGTGAGTATAGTCATTGGAGGCTGCAGGGAGGAGGAGAGACATGAAGGTCATAGCTAGAATCCTCAGTTGAAACAAAAACAATGTGGTCAACCAGCCTTTGTTTTTTGAAAGCCTGAGAGATAGGTCTGGAGAAATCGAACCTCTCTCAAATTCTATGCAACGGCTAACCATCCACAATAAACAAATTATAGTTTTAACGTTTTGAGGCTATTGAGTGTTTGTTTACATTTACGTAAATTGTTTAGAAGAAAGTTAGGAGTAAAATGAGCTTAAGTAAAATATTACTATGCCCATGAATTATTTAGAAGTCAGAAGACTAAAGAATGAACTGCTATATATATAATTCAAGTCCAGGAATTCACAAATTAACAATTCCATCTTAATAATTAGCATATGACACAGGGGTGACTTCCTTCTAACGAAACTCTTCCTATTTTAGTACTGTGACTCATTACCCATTTTCTCCTTCCAAAATTGTGAAGAGCAAGTAGTGGATTAACTGTCTGATGGTTAAGGCTTGAACTGGGGCACGGTAAACTGATCTTAGATCTTATGGTTAATTCAATTGTATATAATGGTTATGGTTTTTAAGAATGAGAGAGGTTGCTCCTTCTTGGTGCTTTTTCTGTAAATTAGTATTGAATAGTTCAGGTTATTAGGAATTAGAGGGATAATTGGTGAGGGACCTGTGTGGCTGATTGAGGGAAACTCACCCGAGGAGCTGATCTGTTAGGCAGCAAAGAGACATTGAGAGGCTGGAAGTCCTGGCTGGCAGTATGTGAGAGGGGCTGGGGGAGGGGTTTGCACTGTTGTGTTGCTGTCGACTCCATAAACGTGGGCAGGCTGATGTGTATGGGTCCAGATCGAGGGCTGCCCTGAACACTGCTTGACTGAAAGAGTGGGTTGGACTGGCCCGAAGTAGAGCCGAGGGGCCTTCAACAAACATATTATGCACAGCTGCAATCAATGTCATGGAAGCATCAACGTTCTATCTTAAAATGCTCTATTGACTAATGCCATTTAAGAAAAGGAAGGGAGTGAGATGGTAGAGCACGGCGCTTACAATGCCAAGGTTATGGGTTTGATTAACATGGAGAACCAGTATGAAAAAGTAAGAAGTGGTTGTGTTGTTCTTACACTTTAGACAGACTGTTCCTCTGCCTGTGCTTCCTGCTGTACAGAAGACGTCCAATGAACAGGCTGGTCAGCAGCAATGACACCACTACTAAAGACGCAGTGATGATGACACCATTTCTGCCTGCTCACAGACATGCACATACACGTGCGCGCACACACACACACACACACATTATGGGTTGATTAATGATCACTGCTAGCTGTTAAGCAATAATATCACAGCATCAACAGGAAACAGCTTTTCAGTCACAGCAGCTATATCGGTACAGTGTAAAAACTGACAACAGTGTACAGACTTACTACAGTGTACAGACTTGCTACATTGTACAGACTGACTATAGTGTACAGACTGACTATAGTGTACAGACTGACTACAGTGTACAGACTTTTTTCACCTGTTTAGATTACAGCAACGGACCACAACTGGCAATGATATCAACACTCTACCACTTGAGACTACAGTCACACACACACACAGTACAGAGCACACACACAGACACAGTACCTGCACGCTCCATCAGTTTGGTGTCACAATAGGGTGGTGCCCAGCCAGGGTCACAGTGGCACTGCCTCTCATGGTTACAGACCTATCATAGACCAGCTACTGTCAGCTACTGACCAATGACATACAACACTTAAATAGAAAAACACTAAACAGTGACTAAATACAACAACAGTGAGTAAAGAATATTGCCTCAATACAACATTTAGTAAAGAATATTACTTCAGTTAAAAAATCTGTATTTGACTGGCTCATCTTTGCCTCTTGATAAACCCCTCTGGGGGAATTTGTTCAAGGCTTGAAACATCCAATATGCGCAACTCAGTCTGGTAACTAATAATGTATTCCAGACCTAGTCTACTTTCAGGTATTTAGATACTAGTCTCATTTTTATAAACACATGTTCCTTAGATATAGTTATAATTCAGATTAAAGCCAGACTGTAAATTGAACAAAAAGATTTTTGGTCTCACTCCACGGTTGTTGCACTTGGCAGCGCAGTCTTGTGGTCCGTACACCTTGATGTCTTGGCAACGCTGCTCATAGCACACCTGAGGGGGTAAGGTCACAGGTGAGAGGTCGCAGGTGAGGGGTGATAGGTGATATGACAGGTAGCGTAATGGGTAAGGTCCTGGCTAAACAATGAATGAACACATCCAGATTGGTTGTTTATTTCATTGATTGGTTGATCAGTTGATTGACAGATTAATCTTACCATGTTGTTGCCACACTTGGTTCCACTAGGCACGTTTCCCAGGTCCTCCGATTGGGCCTTGGGGTCCATAGTCGCTACGTTACAAGTGACACCTTGTGACAAGGTGATGACAGACTTCCTCTGAGTGACAGGAAACTCCCGCCCTCCCAAGCAGAACAGCTTTCCACACATCATATCCCTGAGACATAACATCACAGCTCAGAATTTACAGCATAATAATTATTATATATAATGGTATACAAAATGATTTACAGCTTCAGAGTCAAATTGACCTTGCACTGTGATGCAGGATACCAATCTTTTATTGGGGTGGATACATTTCAAGTTTATTTCTATACCCAAAACCTCTCAATATTTAATATTTATAAGAATGCAAAATGTATGTTTATTTTTGTTGACCTACTGTGATGAACAGGTCATACCACACTGTCCGTCACGAAAGTTCTGGTAGAAACAGGAGTTGGCAGCCACCTCAGCATCTAAACACAACACACAGAGGATGTTTTGAGTGTTTGTGAGAGTTAATATCTTGGCGTGTGTGTGTGTGTGTGCTGGCGTTTGTTTGTTTTACCTGGTCCCCAAAGTCTTTTGCAGTGTTGTCTGTGTGAAGGACACTGGCCGTTGTAGCAGTACCCTTCTCCATTGTCACACGGCTGTCCGTTGAGCGTGTGAGCATCCGGGGGGCAGGCGGGGGACAGGCCAGAGCAGTGTTCGGTCAGGTCACAGTCTCCAGTGCTGGGCCTACACACAGCACCTACCTGTCTCAACTGTAGGGGGGAGGGCAAGGGTAAAACAACCATGTCTGTGTGTGTGCGTGTGTGTGTGTGTGTGTGTTACCTGGCAGTTGTGGCAGCAGTCTCCTTGTGCACACTGAGCCCCCATGTTCAGTCTACAGGTGCTGGCGTTACAGCAGGGGTTACTGCATTCCTGACAAACAAAGCAGACAGGCCAGATTTCCACTCAGTTTCTGGTAGGTTCCTAACTTACAGTTTTCCCCTAAAATGTTTCTATCCAGGGTTTTCTCGACTGGATTTCTATTATTATATTTTTTTTTACCTCTACCGTTCCACAATCGCACTCCTCTCCTGGCTCCAGGAAGGCGTTCCCACAATGCGGTCCGCCATAAATACGGTCAACCAGAGGCGTGTCCAACAGACAGGATGGGTTGACGTCTTCCAAAAATCTGCTGAGCTGCTCAACACTACAACTGCTGAACATACTGGGGTAGAGCCGGCTGGACCCAGAGAGGTGAGATAGAGAGTCAGGTTTTGCTAGTAAATCTTCAGTGCCATTTGTGTTGTTGTCGCTGTTGTTGTTGTTGTATTCCTAACGAGGGGTTTCAGACTGACCCAATGCTCTCAGCCATGACGCAGCTCCGGGCGGATGCCCTCGTTGAGCAGCTGCAGAGTGATGCGTCGTCGTGGGCCATTCCCAGGTTGTGTCCCATCTCGTGGGCGATGGTGGAGGCCACGCCCAGTGGGTGGGCACTGTGGTCCTGAGGGGAGGGGTGAGCAGAAGAGATTGGTAACTTGTCCCTGAAGGAGGGAACTTTAAGTCCACTCATTGTTATGGCATTCAGACATCATGTACAATAGAGAAATGTAACCCCCACCTGATTGACACCCCCAGATTTAGGAGTACACATAGCAGAGGAGGTTGCCAAGCCGACCGTCGTACCCACAAAGTCCACAGCCCTAGGTAGAGTGGAGGATGTAGCACAACATTACAATGTAAGCGTTGTAGCCACGACAATGCACTGAGTTTTATCTGAGTGAAGAGTAGAGTGGCAGGGCCTGGGTGTGGTTCCATGTGGCTAAAATGGGAAAGCCTAGCGCGTGGCCATGGATGGTTCAACCACCTAAGCTGCTGCCTCCAGCACCTATACAAACTGCAGCGTGGGTTTGAATCTGGCCCACTGCTCTTTCAGCCAAAAGCCTCCTACTCTATCTCTCCACGCCTTCTCGTCAATTATGCCTGAAAATATATAATGTAATTGTCTTTAGAAAAGCAAGACACTAGTAACTTCAGGGTTGTGGATTTTAACCCTATTGGGAACTAATAGGAAGGAAATACGTATGCTGTCACTCCTGTCACTCAGAGAACATCTGTTACATGAATAAAGAGTCGACAAGGCAGGGCAATCACAAACAAGGCCAAAGAAGATCTGATTATTAACACTTCCAGCAACTAAAAGCTCATCTCAAACTGCAAGCAGTTTAGCCCCTAACACATCTGGCTTAGCATACTGAATTGTTAGGGCTGATTCTCCAGCCAACAGTGCACCTGACTAGGCAGGTGTTTGTCTTACGTGACGAGCTGGGCGTTGTCATGAGCTGTTCTACGTAGCAAGTTGTCCTGCCGCCACTGGAGGAAGCTTGTGAGCGTGTCATCAGGTGAATCCCTAACGATGATCTGATCTCTATAAGACCACAACTCCAGCCCGACCAACATCACACGAATGCCGAGAGGCCGGTACACCTGAAATACACACAGGCAACATTATTGCCATACACACACGTTTACTTAGCTCTCTAAATGGGGAGAGCCAAAAAAAATCCTGCTTAAACTCATCCTAAAACTTCCCCTAACAACAATAACCTACAATTCATGCCTAAATTTAAACTAACTCTAATACTTAACCCTAAAACGAACCGTTAATGCGTAATTCTAATTCTAACCCTAACTAACCCTAATTGTAACTTTTGCCCTAAACCTAACACTGAATAAATAGTTTTGATCAAAATGGGGATAGAAAATGTTTTATATATATATATATTTCTGTTCCTGGTACATTGTCAGAAACACACATAGTTACGTCACGTAAACAAAAGCATACCTTATCCACATGGTTGGCCACTTCAAGCATCCTTGCTTCTACCAACTTTTTACTGCCAAACTTCTTATACTGAAACGCAGGATTTTATCTGATTTTATTGTTGAGTAATTGATTGCTTGGATATTTTCTAGAAATAGCCTACTACTAGAAAGCAGATTCTCAATCAATCAACATGCTGAAGGTGTCTTACCTCGGAGTTGTCTACCACCAAGACCATCTCCACAACTCTCTGTATGCCTGGCTGTCTTCTCTGACTCTGCCTCTTCTGAATACAGCAAAGTTGGGATGTTAGATGTTAATTTTTACAGAAGCAATGGTCAACATTCTGACCACTTTACCATTCCATCCACTTAACTGTCATCCCAAATACGCGTGTGTGTGTGTGAGACCCTACATGTGTTTGCAGTGACACTTTACCAGGCTGCTGTGTTGGAACAATCCGGAGGGGCCGTGGTCATAAACAGTGTCATTGCCACTGGAGCAGGAACTCCTTTTTCTCCTCAAATGCTCCTGTCTGTACACGGCAACAAGCCCCTCCTCCTCTATCCCAGTGACCTCTAACGGCTCGATTAGGAACACTTTCTCTTCTACTCGCAGAAAGCCCCTATGGAAAAGGGACAATTCAATCTAAGTAAACACTTACGTATTACACTGTATATTGGACACATGGAGTCTATGGGATGTAGAAACTTCCAAGTCATCTTTTGTGTTCTGGTGCAACTGGTGGGCTAATTAGCTCCTTATAGCCAATTAAAACTACACTGGGACCTACTGCTGGTAATGCATGAGAATATACTGATGATGCATAGAAAATATGTTGATAAATATTGAACAAATATACTAATAATGTAATCTACTGACACTGTTGTCAGTTTAGGCTGAATAGCCGAGAAACTCTGTATAAACAGTTTCAATCTTTCAAAGCCAGGGGAATTAGCCTGTCTGTCACAGTCTGCCCTATTCAAATGATTTGAGCATTTTCAATCATGATTTGAAACAATACAATAGGATTCTTAATTGCTATGACAATCCTGAGGGATGTGAAGTAGGAATCTTAAAGGTTCCTATAAAAACTATATCAGAAAGCTTCAAGAATCCTATTGGATGGTTCCATCAAAATTACTTTTTGAACAGGGACCTCTCTTGCACTGAGAGTGTTGTGGGTCATGTTAGCCAGGCTAATAATAGATAATAGTGGCTAATGGATCTAGAATGGACTTAATGGTCTGGTTATGCAGGTGATTTACCTGTTATCCACTGATCAGTGGAGTTTTACTCTGACAGAACCGTCACTCTGACTAAAAATGAAGCTGGGAGTGGATACTGTGTAAGATAAAAGCACTCTCCAGAGCTGGCTATGGTTCTACCATAATAACCAGAAGAAAAGCTCTCTCTTGATGGCTACACATGCAACATTGTTAAATGTCACACAGGGTTAGCTCCAGGGCTCTGTGTTGGGCCATCTGCTTTTCATTAACCAAAATGACATATCACACGACTCTTCAGTTTTTAAAGTGGTTCTTATGAGCCGAAACTGGTCCATTAATATTTAACATATTTGTTCTACTTAAAGATGTAGTCCACAACTGTTTGGGCAGTGGTTATAAAAGTGGCTTTGTCGAGCTAAAAAGTGCCTCTAAAAATGGGGTACTATGTTATTTATGTGCCGATTTGTGCCCCATGTCCTCAAAACCACTCAATTCAAACTTGGAATTTCATGGCTGAGGTATGATAGTAATTCTACTCATAGATTATGCGAATAAAAACAGCATATTATACATCCTGTCAGAAGGGGAGCTTTAAAAAATGATATCCACAAGTCCTAGACTGCATCTTTAAGATCCTGCAGTGCATCTTTCGCCAAAAGTATTTTTAGAACTTTGAGTTCACACTGAATAAACTGGTCAATTCCAATTAGTGCTGACCTCATCCCAGAGCACAGAGACAGGCTGACTGAAGAGTCCTCCACGTCCTCAATATGGCCATGGTAGTAGCAGTGGTCCTGTAAACGCGCAATAACACGACAGTAGAACCTGAACTTTAACATGACAACAACATTACATGGATATAGTCTGGCCAAGTAAAGCAAATACGTTGCGTCAAATATTGCTATCCCATACAGCTCAGTCTTGTGTGGCACAGTTGTTAGAGCACAGTTTTGTATGTGGCCAATAGGAAAATTGATGCTCTTAAGGCTGTAATTTGCTCTGCATAAGAGTGTCAGATGAATTACAAAATAGACTAAGTAGCATGTAGAACTTTAAAACACATGCTAATTCCAGCTGGAGCACCATCCTATCTAAGCATTGCAGAAAAGAACTGTTGCGTAATTCATGAATGTACCTCATGATGTGTCGGGGATGTTGTTGTCACTCCATCCTTATTGTAATCAGTCAGGGTGTAATGTTTCCCTATCAGATGCCTAGAGGACAACATATTAAGGTTCATTTAATTGGTAAGTCATTTTCCCCCCAAAGATATTCATATTTAGCTTATCATTAATAACACCAAGTTACTTGCTAGTAGTCGATATTAGGGCTGCACGATATATCGTTTCAGCATTGACATTGCAAAGTACGCATCCGCAATAGTCACATGTGATTGTGATTTAGTAAGGTAAACATATATCAGTCCACAATATATTTTGTTTTTTCAAATGGAAAACCAGCATTATATCTGTCTTAAGCTAATTTACTCAGATTTATAGGTTATTGGATACACAGTTTATTATTATTATTTTAAACACGGTTTGTTGACCGGCTCTGCTTGTGTGTGACGAAATGATGAGCGAGGAACAGGCAAAAAAGACCGAAATGGAGGAATTTTGTTGCAAAAAGAAATGCATTGTCAATTACATGGAAATATTTTGGCTACAGACAGGATGATGTTGACCAAACACAGGTACTTTGTCGAGAGTGCCTTGCAATCTTTGCCACTACATGAGGCAACACGACCAATTTGTTCGATCATTTAAGGCGGCACCACAAATCTTTGTATGATGAGTGCAAAGCATGTCAATGCTGTCCAAGCGGTATGTAATGGCATCACGCAACTATTTTTCTCAAGTTGCCATCCCAGAGCTGTATGAGAAATGCAAGGCACAAGTTGAAAAAAAGCTGTCACAAGTGGAATATTATGAGGACTTCCACCTAAAATGTCGCTGTTTGCAAACTGCATTTTCCCAGAGGATCATACAAGTTAGAACATCGCAACAGCGATGAGAGAAGCTTTAGCTGATTGGGGCCTAGATGAGAGTCGTCTACTCTGTATAACAACAGACAATGCCGCGAACATGGTGAAGGCTGCACCTGAACAACAAGTGGACCAGATTGCAGTGCTTTGGCCACAGACTGCATATGCATCTTATAAGTTACGCCTAAATGCGCATTCTATTTTACTACTGTTGCTATTGCTATACTATTACTGTTACATATTATTACCTAGCAACCTGTTCTGGAATATAAACATTTTCATGAGTTTCATACATTTTAATTGTGGAGGATGGGGCTGGGGAAGAACGAAGGATACATACTGTCAGGTTGATAGCCAAAGCTCTTTCTGAAGACATCCTGCATTTTTTCATATCGCAATACATATCGCAGAAAAACAAAATATCGCAATGTCAGTTATTTCCAATATCGTGCAACCCTAGTCGATATAGTCTCCATATATTTTGGCTACGTCCTCTGTCTGACACATTGCAACGCAGCAGATAATGATCTTTCTAAGACACAGCAGGATTTACAGCTTCAAGTCCCTATCTGGCTGGCCCCAGTATCGTTACTTGAGGTACAATTCAAGTGTGTTTTATCAGGTTATTGAAGGGTTACTGTATGTATGTATCTGTGTGCATTTGACTGATGTAGTCTGACCTATTCCTCTCCAGATGAAGAGTGTAGTTTTGTCCTTCGATCATCAGAGAATATTGGACCTCTTCAGGGTAGGACTGAACACACACAGGCAGAAGGGGTGGGGGGGGGGTGGGGGGGGGTTGCGGAGACTATTCAATTATAGGGTATCCTGTATAATGTTATACAGATGGCAAATTACACAAAAAATTATGCTGACAGCAAACCACTGACTCAAACTGTTAAACGGGCCTGCTATACTGCGTTTCAGAATGCTAAGTTCAATAGGGTAAAGAACATAAGCAGCCAAGTTAGCACAATGTGTATTTAAAAAGGAATGCGTATAATGCAAACAGTCCTTGCTGCAACACAGGCTATGGCACAACAAAGGCGACTTCGAAATATTAATGATGAGATTTTTGGTACCTTTATTGAGGAGAAGCTCCTAAATTGAGCATCCAGTTTCTGAGGTCTGATGGCCTTATAGCTCATCACATGAGGCAGCGTCCTAGAACTGCCCACAAACATTCCTGAAAATAATTGAACTATTATTAAGCATGACATTACACAGTCTTGTTTTTTTTTCAGTAATTCAATAACTTCAAACCATGGTTAAAAATGTGACGTTGCTCTTTATGCTCTAAAATGTTTTATTGAGACCTAACACAGAAAACGCACATCTTGGACTATTATTGGCAATTGTCATGGGATGTACTGCATATCCTACATTTGGCCCAATCTTTACCCCAGGCTATGTGCTTGTCATCTCATGTGCTCACCACTTAATATTGTACATGTATGTCAACTTACTCAGATTTTGTGTATTTTGTCAATATAAAGTATTTTTTCTGACTAGCTATACCATTACGGGTGTGAAATGTTGAGTATGTGTAAATACATTTAGCAAATAAGGCGATTCTAAATCAGATTACGCTATTATTTTAGAAGAGAACGACAAGTATTAATTCCAATACTGTATAACAAAACTAAAGTAATACCGTATCCCTGATACTAAAGAAATGACAAAGAAAAAATCGTGGGAAACACTTACCCCATGAGACGCAGAAACAAAGCGACATAAAACATCCAGTATAATTGTGCATGATGCCGCCTCCAGTTGAATCCCACTCGAACCGACTGTCAGCGTTCAACACAGAAAACTATATAGCCTACCCACTCCGTGTAATATCCTGTATCAATTTGCCCTTCCCCCGATCACGGCAATGTTAAAGACAGTCATTGTGAGAAAATACAGAACAGCCCATTTTCAGTTTACCAGACAACTTAATTCAACACTTCATCTTGTTACTTTTTTATTTTGCGTCATGTCCAACTGAGGTCTGCAGCAGCCCAACTCTGAGTGTACTTTTTTGGACGAAAGTTAAGACAAATTTACAGCAGACATTTACCCTCAAGTAAGCTACTCCAAATGTATAGGTTTTGAGTATAGTTGGGATGTGCATGAGGTTAGGAAAACTAAGGATGTGAAAGCGGTTTGCCAAAATGCTTTACATAACCAATATTCATCACTGTAAAAAAAGAAAAGGCACATAGCCAAATGTTTAGCTGTTAAGATAGTATTAAAAAAGCAGTTGTCTTTAACCAAATTGCAAAGCATGTCATACTACAAAAACCTCAAGATAATTGCGGGTCGACTGAGACATTTTTTAATATATATGTCAATATCATTCCTAAATAAAAACGTTTATCCAAAATGAGAGGATTATGTGTTAATTAAGTGTTGGCAGGCTGTGGCATTGAATGGAAAGATTACGGATTTCTCCTGAGCGCATGTGACGGGTCTCCTCGAATGTGTGGTGTGGCCTGGATCGCCCTCCCGTGGTGAAGAAATAAACATGGGATGTTAAGCCTTGACAGAATGGTTTAGTCAAAATGTCTAACCTTTGACACAACAGGTAGTGGAGACATAGCAAGTTCACATTTGGCTCGGCTTTTCTGTGGATTACAGTGTATATGGAGATTTTGTTAGTATATCTTTACAAATGCATTTATATCAGACATGTTTCTTGACAGCCAGGGACATTTCTCCAGTTTCATTTTTAATTTCTAGACAATTATTCCTGGGCAGTTTGGGGTCTGTCTGAGGAATACAGAGATTATGCATGGTGAGTAATATGCACCACTTTTGTATAGTGTGAACATGAGACACATGCAAAGATTTTCATTAAAGTGTTTGAATGTACATTTTATTGTCACATTTTTTAGAATAACCAATGGGTTCAATGGTCGTATCACCTTCACCCCTCCCCTGTTCTCTGCCTCTTTCTTTTCCCCTTTCTCTCAAACTTAAGGAATAAGAAGGAAGGGGCTTGCTTTTTATTCTTCTTTAGATAATATTATAATTTGTTTGTGTTATTATTTAATGGTTTATTCTCATTTTAAATTAGAGTAAAAGTAGATTTTGGTACTATAATGATTGCATATTGGATGCCATGGGTAGTAAATCAGCCATAAGCCATAAGCTTGAACTGTAAATGTAAAAGGAAAGCATGTTTCCTTTATAGCTACAGTGTGAGATTATGATTAACTAGTGAATATCATTACAACATATTCAATGTATCACAGCAACTACACTACTAGCGGGTTTCATTAAATTGGAATGATCACAGATTACAGTACGTATCAATATTGGTATTGGCATTTTGGTATACTTTGTGTTATTTGTATGTCTACTTTGGGCTTTCACTTCACTTCTAGAGGGCACTGGGGTTAGGGGTCAGATGATGGGTCAGGTGTATAAGGTAAAACAGGTAGCACACGTAAAGGCATGAATATGGAGATTCATTTTATTTATTACAAAATTATGAATATTTGCAATGCCATTGTAATTTCCACAAAATTACCAAAATGTACCACAAAAAAAACCTGCCTATGATCAAGTGTAGATGTCTCCTGAATTTGATCAATATTGTAACATAAAATTAAGTGACTGGCACCAAAGTAAAAGAAACAATTAGAAAGAAAGTTCCATGTACACGTGTTTTTGGAAATTGTTTTATTCGATTGATGTTTAATACTGTTCATTCCTAATTATACAAACTATTTCACATTTTTCACTGGAATTCCATAATACGAGGGTGTTACACCACCTTTGACAGCCTTGGGTTCACATTTAGTGATGTTAAGACGTAGACAGAAGCTTTGAAAAATTATTTCATAAGACTGAGTGAGATAGGGAAAAGGGTATTTCAGGAAAAGGGTAGGATCATCAGCCAGTCGGCTTACAGCGTTAGGACCTTAGCGGTGCCTTCGCTGCGGCCATGACGTCGAAAATGTGCGACAGTTATCAAAACGCACTGGTAGTGTGGTTTGTAGTGGTTAGAGAAGCCAGAAGCCTCTACTTTGTTAGTGTTTTATTTTCTACTTTGATAACAATCTCGGAAAGTAGCTAAAATGTTACAACCTGAATTGATACAGCTTTTGACTGTGAATGATTTGGTTGACACAAGCATCGACACGATTCCCAAATTGCCTGTGGGGTTCAGTCCGAAGGGAAGTTTATTCTGTTCGTTCACATCACATAATACTGAAGAAGGTGAGAAGATACCTTTTACATTTACTCCACATCAGATACTACTCCATAAGGACCACGAGTTTTTCGAGGTAAAATCTGTTAGCTACTACTGCTAAGCATTCTGTAACTGCTGAGAAACTGCTATCTAGGCCTATGTGGTTTGTTTTAGCATTTTAATGTTTGTAGAAAACGAAATAATTGTTTTGACCATATGTTTTGTTTGTTGTGTTGGTCACTTTCAGACCAATGTAAGCACCACAAACTGGAGAAACAAATAGAGAGAAGCTACGGCACAGCTATTGATTTGCGTGTGTGTGTTCGTGTGCATTTCTTTGTAAGGATGGTGATATTCAAAGACACCTGTACCTCCAGAACCTCTCTACCTACTCTGCTGATGACTTACCCAATGCCAGGTAACAATTGTAATTATTACCATGATCATTAACAGCGGGTTTTATAGTATAATATATTTACATGGTCATGGTTAAGGGGAGCCATGGATATTGAACAGGACAGTCTAGTGTTGGGTGATGTTGAGCAGTTTTCCTCCGATGAACATAGAACCATGTTACAGTCATCAGCAACCGAACTATGCCAAAACATGATTCAGCATATTATAATCCACCATAATAAACAGGTAACGTAACTATCTAGCTATTGTATAGCTGATAAACAAGATTGTGTTGTCTTTTAGAAACATTTAAGATTAACTTACATTTTGCCAAGAAGCAGAGTGCTAACACAAGTCATACTGGTTAATCTCAAAACTGTGTGTGTCGGGGTACCATTTTTGTAAAAATAAAATAAAATATTATTGGGATTCATTATACTGCGGCTACAACTTTCAGTGTTCCACAAAATAGAAGAAACAAGAAAAACACTTGACCTAAAACATCAAACTTGTTAAGCTGGGTGTTCAGAGTAAATTGAAGTAATTGGAATAACTCTCATGATGACTTCTCTCTCTGCAGGCCGTGTGAGTTCAGGTGTCATATATCTGGCTGCAGCCAGGTGTTCAATTGCGTAGAAGGTTATGAACACCACTATAACACACTCCACAGACATGTGTGTTCTTCCTGTCAGAAGTCACTGCCTTCCACGCGGCTCCTTGACATCCACATCCAGGAGTGGCACGACTCGCTCTTCAGCATCCTGGCTGAGAGGCAGGACATGGTAACTAACACACATTTGGAGATGACCTGCGCACACATTGTCCGTCTTTCTGTCTCTCTCACACTCCTCCGTCTCAAACTTTCTCACACACTTTTTTTTTGTTAGTCTTTGTCCACCTGTGTCATACAATCTCTGTCTCTCTCTGTGTCATACAATCTCTGTCTCTCTCTGTGTCATACCATCTCTGTCTCTCTCTGTCATACCATCTCTGCCTCTCTCTGTGTCATACCATCTCTGTCTCTCTCTGTGTCATACCATCTCTGTCTCTCTCTGTGTCATACCATCTCTGCCTCTCTCTGTGTCATACCATCTCTGCCTCTCTCTGTGTCATACCATCTCTGCCTCTCTCTGTGTCATACCATCTCTGCCTCTCTCTGTGTCATACCGTCTCTGCCTCTCTCTGTGTCATACCATCTCTGCCTCTCTCTGTGTCATACCATCTCTGCCTCTCTCTGTGTCATACCATCTCTGCCTCTCTCTGTGTCATACCATCTCTGCCTCTCTCTGTGTCATACCGTCTCTGTCTCTCTCTGTGTCATACCGTCTCTGTCTCTCTCTGTGTCATACCGTCTCTGTCTCTCTCTGTGTCATACCGTCTCTCTCTCTCTGTGTCATACCGTCTCTGTCGCTCTCTGTTTCATACCGTCTCTGTCTCTCTGTGTCATACCGTCTCTGCCTCTCTCTGTGTCATACCGTCTCTGCCTCTCTCTGTGTCATACCGTCTCTGCCTCTCTCTGTGTCACACCGTCTCTGCCTCTCTCTGTGTCACACCGTCTCTGCCTCTCTCTGTGTCACACCGTCTCTGCCCCTCTCTGTGTCATACCGTCTCTGCCTCTCTCTGTGTCATACCGTCTCTGCCTCTCTCTGTGTCATACCGTCTCTGCCTCTCTCTGTGTCATACCGTCTCTGCCTCTCTCTGTGTCATACCGTCTCTGCCTCTCTCTGTGTCATACCGTCTCTGCCTCTCTCTGTGTCATACCGTCTCTGCCTCTCTCTGTGTCATACCGTCTCTGCCTATCTCTGTGTCATACCGTCTCTGCCTATCTCTGTGTCATACCGTCTCTGCCTCTCTCTCTCTATTTCTTTATCTGTTTGGCTTTCTCTCACACACACTTTCTCTGTCACACACACCTTCTCTCCTACACACACACTTTTTCTTTCTAAAACACACACTTTTGTCTCTCTCACACACACATCTATGTCTCTCACACACACACTTTCTCTCACACACACACTTTCTCTCTTACACACACACACACACACACACACACACACACACACACACACACACACATTCACGCAGACACACACTTTCTCTTTGTAACAAAACACTCACTCTTGGTCACTTTTTCTGTGTCTGTCTTTCTATAGTACCAGTGTCTACTGGAGGGGTGTGGTTTAAAGTTCAGAACAAGAGAACAAAGGAAGGACCATATGATCAACATCCATAAGTACCCTTCTGACTTCAGGTTCGACAAGGCAATGAGGACCAAGAAGAACAAAACGTAAGCACCAAAAATTCTCTGAGGTTTTACTGTGTAGGTGACTGAAGCGTGCCAGAATGGTACGGCTCTGTAGAATCTGAAAGAAGCATGTGCAAGTGTGTGATTCTAGTGAGGATGAAATTCTGCATTTATGTTATAGAGCAAGGAAGAATCTGCTGCAGAAAGGTACTGGTATGGAGGAATCCATAAGCAAACCTGAGGGTTCGTCATACCGACCAGAAGAAGAGGAATCTATGGAGCTCCAACCGGCCCTGGACCCTGCAGCATACCCAGCTGATGCAGTAGAGATGTCCACAGAAATACCCTCTGCACCACCCCTCTCTGTCCCAATCCCGCTTACCACAAACCAACCGAGATCTCAGCACAACCGAGGGATGCAGTCCCACAGGTTGGTATTTACTTGGAAACAACTTTTTGTTTACCTTTATTTAATCTGAAATGTCCCTGAATGCATACCTGAATATGCAGCCAGGAACATTCAGGGATCAAATAGGACTGAGGTACTGAGATGCCTTTACATGGTTATATGCACTGAAAGGGACATTACACCTTCCATTAAAATGTTTCATATGTTTTGAGGATTTTTAAGTGAATCATAGGTTCCAAAAAAAACTACCCATGAGATTTTGGTATAACTTCAGCTATATGCCTCCACCACAAATAGAAAGGATTAAGACATCTTGTTAATATATTAGCCTGGCCTTTGGGGCATTTAAATTGATCTTTACAGTCATAGAGTACAGTCATGGGACTGCACTTCAGGTGTGGATTTTGTGTGTTAAGCAGACTTTGTTGTGTTCTTCTAGGGTTCCTAGGACAGTGTGTTTTGGCCAAGGTTCTGTCCAAGGGTTCAGAGGTCGTGGCAGGAGGATTTAGAGATTGGTGCTTTCCTACGGAGCAGAAAAGGGAACATCCCCTCTCTACCTTCTGGCTATGCTCAACCTTACATCTTTAGCCTAGTTCGTTGCTCTGCATTCTCTGGTTTTGGCTGTCCCAGCCCTATGGGCGGTTAGCTCCCGCTAAGCCCAGTCAAAGCTGTTCGCTGTTCTGAAAGCTGTGGAACCAGCTTCTTAAAACTAGAAGGTGGAGTCCCCGCACATATTTGTGAAATATGCTGACACCCTACTGTTTTGAAAAGTATGAAGATGAATCCACAAACTGTGGGTTTTTGCGGATAAGGGCTAAAAAACTACAATGTAAAATATAGAGAATCTTAAAACAATATGATTCTCAGAATGTGGTGAATGCACATAAATCTCAATGTTATTTAGTTTTTTTAATGTTTACAATATAAAATGTCAAATTCAGTATACGATATTTTTTTCTTTCATTGATTTTGCCTTGAGCTATATTGAAAAAAATCCATAAATGTTCTGAATTTTTACTATTAATTTATTTTTTACAATAAATAATGTCAATAAAGCCAAAAGAAATTGTCAAATATTCTGAGTAAGATATTTTTTTATTTCATTGATTTTGCCTTTATCTATATTGAAGAAAATCCAAATATTTTCTGAATTATTACTTGTTGTATTCTTGAACCAAGCTTAGTGAGTTCTCTAGGTGATGCACTAGTGTCTGCCAAATGATTAATGTGTTAAAAAAAAAAAAAGTACAGCTTTTCCTTGAAATAGCGGACAACTGTTGGGTTATATTAAGCCCATTTCACCGTTCTTCCACGTGGAGGCGCTGAGCAGCAAACTTTGACAACTTAATGGCTGTGTTGAAGAGGCACAAATCGACTGCAGGTTCACTGGTCTGAAATCAACTATTGTATAACTACTCACTATTTCTGTATCTATAGTTTCAATTTACCCCTTGTGGCATTGATCCTCTGAACAATGCCAATATCAATAGCAACCATAAACATGTAAAGAGGACTATCTGTGTACATCCATACGTGGGCAGCCAATAAGCCCATCTCCATGTAGAAGTAGGCAATTTTAGAATTATTAATGATCTGGATCCTCATGGGGACTCACGACTCAAAATGTTAATCAATAGGTACATGATAGGATTCCAATGAAAATGGAAACCTTTCAAACTATCTACATTTTACTTTCAATTTAGTCCACTAATCATATGTCAGCCAATGTCCGAGATGCATTGTCTGTCGATAAGCTTAAAATATTCCCAGCAAAACGAGAACACCAGGTCATGCTACAATGTCAGTCCGAATTTGCAATCCAAATAAAGAATACGTTTTATTCCTGCTAGATCTGCATATTAGGAGTTATTTTCATTACTTCATGTGAAGTTAAACTATAATAACAATGTAGTTTAAAATGTATTTAATTATCCAAATATCACTGACATTAGGCTAAATACACAACGAGGTAAACCTCTTACCGGTATTATTACTAAGGCTAAATAGGCATCTGGAATTCTATAATAAAATAAAATCAACGAGTAATTCTTAGGAGTTTAACAAGTGTTATGTATATATAAAAATGCTATTTAAAACGTTAATTGGTAATTGGATTTTGGTTAAAACGTTTAAAATTGCGAAATTTGGCTAATGATTATGGGATATAGAAATAATTTCGATAGACTCTTGACGATTAAGCCACCCCACCAGATATTTTCGTTAAAAAGTGTTTCATGTTTTACAGAATAGTTTTTCTAATTCATCGTACAAATGTGCTATACTCTTCGCCAAAACTATAAACCTATAAGGTAATACAATACAATACCAGCCAATTCTACTTGTTAGGTGGTTGCACTAGGTAATAAGATACGTTTTAATGTCAATAATTTCTATCTTAAACAGAATACATAAAAATGCAGTCGAATATAAAATTAATAACATGAAATGTCCACGAAGTTTTCCAGGTCTGAATAGCTCCTGCATAGTATATGTAAAAACAATGTTTGATCTTAAACTAACAAAAATTCTGCTGGATGGAAAATTGCTGAAAGCTGAAAAGAAAGTTTGCTGACACTACCAATGGTCTAAAGGCATAATAAGTAGGTTTATTTTTCCTCATGGATTACAGTTTTTGCGGTTAAAGCCTTTTTAGTTATTTATAGGACTAAGTAGGCTCATTATACTATTCACCACTCGTTCTCCTATTATTCACATTGTGCATGTAATCAAGGTAGTCCAATATTCCTAAGTGCAACAATTGCTTCCAAAACCCTAGAGTAATGTATTGCTATTGTGTGTATAAGCTATTGTTGTGTGGTTTGTTGTTGTAGCATAATTGCCAAGGGCCCCTACCCGCCCTTTATCATGTGACGTCGGCTATTTGTTAGGCCCAGGGACGTTCATTGGATTTGACAGACGATTTGTTGCTGTATATAAGTTGCTTCAGTAAATTAATTGTAAAAGTGGCCTACAGCACATATAGAGTAATTCTAAAATAAAAATTCTAATAGGGACAAATATCACCGAATACGTTATTGGACCCTTTAGGCAAGGCTTGGGCAATACAGTCCTATTTAAAATAAGTAAACCTTGCCTTGAATATATTAGAGAAAGTTTGAGTTGTAAGCTCGGTCTATAGGCCGGTCCCAACCATAATTTTCAAGCAGGAAATCAAGCAATATTGGTTATTATTGGACCTACTGGGGTTTGTTTCATACGTTTTAATTAAAAGTGTGTAACGAAATTAATGGATGGCATTCCCAGAGTTTCTCAACTATGATTTTCATGTGATCGTTAGGATATGTAGTACATCCCATAGGCGACCGGTCCGCTGAACAGTCCAGGTGGAAGCATCTGATCTGTCCTGGTGAAAGATCCGTTAACAGCTCCGTATATAGCCGCGGAGCCCAGGGGAAATGGGAAGGTTAGGGTTGGTAACAGAGACTTTGTGGACAGCTTGAATTTCTCCAGCTCGGCCTCCTGCAGCCGTTTGGCCTTTGCCCTGCGGTTCTGGAACCATATCTTGACTTGGGTCTCTGAAAGGAGGAGGGAGGTGGAGAACTCGGCTCGCTCCGCTATTGACAGATACTGCTTCTCACGGAACTTTCGCTCGAGAGAGAGCAACTGGGCAGTGGTGAAGGGCGTTCGTGGCTTTCTGTTGTTCTTGTGTTTCCTCAGGGCGCAGGACGGAGGGCTACGCGGCCCTGCGGATAAGAAAATTAAAACATGCTTAGTGTATCGTAGGCTAATATTATGCTGTAGTTCGTGGGAAAGACTTTGAATTAGAGGTGGACACTAATTCGTACTTAATTTGGAATAGCTACTTGTTGGACATGCAACTGATGTTTTAAGTGTAATTTTCTGATTTAGGCCTAACTATTAGGCCTAGGCTAATATCCAGAGGAGACAATATTTAAAATTCCAGCCAAGCAAAGATCAGCTTGGAAACGTTCCAAATGACCACGATTATTTACGATAGGATAGTTCCACTATCACGTAGGATAAGGTCGCCGTCTAAACAATGATGGAGTGTAACGATGACAAGTTAATAGGCAAGTGTTGACAAGGCCAGGCATAACGTTGAAAGGTTGTGTGACTAATACATACAATTTATATACAAAGTTAAATTTTTGATTATAGTCTTTATGCTATATTGGACTTGATTTGGATACAGTTTCTGTGTTGGTTAATAATAAGAGAGATGGCCTAATAGGCCTATGCCACTCACTTGGTGGAGAGCTGTAAACTGAAGTTTTATACCATCCATGCTCCTCATCCTTCTCTTTTAGCTCTGTCTCTTGCTGACTGCTGTCAGCCTGCTCCGTCACACCGCCCAGAGAAAGCCTTCTCTCAGCGTAAAAGTCCATAGACCCGTAGGCAGGCACATCTGAAGCCGGTTTGATGTGACTTAACACCGGTTCGGAGAAGCAATAAATTCGGTTAGTTGTCCGCTCTGAGATCAGAGCCTCGACACTGAATGGTAGAAGGCTGGACGTTTTTTTAAAACATCCTTTAATCTGCGTGGCTTCGCTCGAATCAACGTCCTCTGTCTCTGAGTCCTCGCGCTCTTCCGGGAGGTTTTCCTTTGGAGCGAGTTTGGGAACAGATGGCATCCCTTTCACGCGATTCATCACGTCCCCTTATTGCGGGGCCATACGACTCCGGCCTGACTGCCTCTCTACTCTAAGCGACCGCAGCTCTCCACATTGCGCTGTAGGTCTTATCCATAGGCATATTACGGAGCGCTCTACACTCGTTTCCAAACCGTTAGATTAACGCACAAGCTGCCTCTCTTTCCCGATTATTTAGTTTTCGCCTATCGCTCTTTTCTCAGCACTTTACGCACAGTACGCCCCTGTCCTCTCTTTTCTTCACTTCTCAACCTCCTTTTACCCGAATACCTCCCCTTCAAACTTATACGCACATCAAATGTTTGCCTTTCCGCTGTGAAAGTTCCTTAAAGTTCTCTCTTTTCATGCCACTGGCGGAACAGAGCGTTGTGTGACCAACCACATGACTCACTTGGTCGTGTTCTGTGATTGGTCCTCTGGCAAAGTGGTATTTTTCCCGTCTGTGTGGATTGGGGAGAATGGACAGGTTCGAGATCAGTGACTACGGGGTTTTGTGATTGCAAGTTATCCTGTATACTTTAAAACAAAATCTGTTTAATGAGAGTTTAATCGGTGAAGAAATGCTGGAAAATATAGCAGCTTGAATTGGAGCAGAGCGTATACAGATCACATTAACTAGCTCGGGACCAGGACATTACTGCGCCTTCGTTGCGGAGGACTTCTGGCGCGGCAATGGATTTTCAGTGTTAGGTCTACAAACGTATTCAGCATATGAACATTTATGTTTTTTTAAATAGCATTTGGAACAGTTTTTTGTATCCAGCTTGTTTCAAATTGCATCCTTTTATCGATTTTTGACGTGATTTCATCACGACTCATGAGATTATCACACCGTATGACCATTGTTCATTGCGCACTTATTTTAGCTCCATATATTCTTGAACATAGCAAATAATAACATTAAAACTCTTAAAGGATATTCGGAAATGAGGTAATTGTCAGTCACGGTACATTACAGCAATTTAAAGCTTGTCCCAAGGCCTTTAAAGACTGCACAACCTTCTATTGAAGAGCTGCTAGTGATCTGTCAACGTCACACACATACACACAGACACTACCCTATTTAATACAGACAGTTATTGTCGTGACGGCGCCAGACGCGGTATTATCAAAGCCGGACAGTAGCCTATACCTCGCGAAAAGAGGATAGTTAATTTTACTTTAAACAAGTGTCCTCTGTTTAATGTGTATATAGTTGCGAGGTGACCTTTTCCCACAGCCAACTGACTGCCTCGCCACGTCAACTGCGGCACGGCTAAAGTTTCTCACAAAAGCATTTGGGATCATTTGTCTTAGGAAGGGCTTTCATGAAAGTTTGTGAGCGTGCGTGTACACATGGTTTTGAATATAGTTAATTTAAGGTGACAAATCACAGTTGATAGAAACAGTGAAAGCATCATCACAACAATATTAAACATTTTCTAATATCGCTATAATTGCATAATTTGCACATGGCAATCTTAATGTGACTTATTTTCTTTTAGGTGAAATAGGGATTCGAATAGGGATTATACATGATACATTATTCCCAGCCTGTGATAGGCTTAGTATTATTTCTCTCAAATAAGCTACACACCAAGGTGGATTACTGCATTTAATACAATAATATCAGTCATTTTATTCATATGATATGCATGGCATACATTTCTCTATCAGTACAGACTTTTTGTCGCAGCCCAATAATTCCACCATAGTAATATGATAAAAACATGCTTTTGAATCTCCAGAATTGGAGCACCATATAGTAATCTATTTACCCAGTTAGGCTATAACTACGT
The DNA here is from genome assembly GCF_011004845.1 of Esox lucius. NCBI lineage: Eukaryota > Metazoa > Chordata > Actinopteri > Esociformes > Esocidae > Esox > Esox lucius. Next base: position 19,347,841 of record NC_047574.1, read on the forward strand.
ATAACAGTGTACACATATGTAGAATGTGCTTATTTACAGTCAAAACCACTCATAAAAGTTTGTCTGTGGTATGAATATATGGCATAAGTGTAATAAATAAACCAGCTATAATGGTAGGCCTCTTTGAAAGATAAGCTATTTGGTGGAGTCATGTAAGCTAGCCTTACCTGAGGTGGGAGAGGCCTGCATCTCCCAGGATGTAGTTCTAGGGTTCTTTCTGATTTTCTGAATAACTTTATGCATTGCTGATGGGGAGAGTTTGCCACTACTAGGAAGATTGTTAACTGTCCCAAATGTTCTCCATTTGGACAATATGGCTCTGACTGAGGTTTGGTGAAACCCCAGAGCCTTAGAATCAGTTGTAACCCTTTTCAGACTGTTATGCATAAACAACATTTTTCTGCTATTCTGTGAGGCAATAACTCATCCTTTGGGAGCCCTGCATTGTTATACTCTAACTGCTGCAACAGAAACAAACTTAAAAAACAACAACTTATTGCCCGGATCATGCATAAAAAAGCAATTTTCACAAATGTAATATCAAATTGACCATAATCGCACATTTACTATCACAAAATGTTAAAACAGTAGGCCTACATTATTCTATTATCCCAGTTCAAATTTTCACCTTTCAGTCAATATTTTTGGTAAATAATTACACTTTACACCTACATTTTTAAGGAGTCCAATCATGTGTGTAGGCTAAGTAGGCTATATGGCGAATATAGTTTGAAATAAGTGACACCATATTAACACACTTAAGAATCCTTCTTACAATCCTCTCTCCTTTCTTTCTGTCTGTCTGTATCCCTCCTATTGGTCCATATGACTGTCTCTCTCTTTCCTTTTCTATTCTTTCTGTCTGTCTCTTTGTCTTTCTAAATGTTGTCTTTGTTCCACTTCCCTTGGCTCATAACCTTTAATATTGAATAATGGATTTCTCCTGTTGCTCTTTTTGAGGTTTAGTGTAATTGGCTGATGAGTCAACACCGACTTAGCTTTGAGAATTCCTCTGGAGCCAACTTTGGCTTTGCTAGCGGATGAAATTCTGTTTAGCCAGACTGTTTGCTTTAAAACTGTGTGTGAGAGACATTTCTGTATGTTGGTCTCCCTGTGTGTGTCTGTTTCTTACAGATCAGTATTTTTATGATCTAAGTAGATCTGGGACTGGAATGTGAGTTTGTGTCAGCGGGGGATCCTTCCACACTGCATGGGGGCCGTGTCTGTGAGTGTGTGTGTGTGTGCACGACGACGTGTGTGTGTGTGCCTGTGGATCTCTGTCGCTCCATACTTGAAGTTTGTGTTAGAAGGTAATTGTGCTTGGTCTTTCTGAAGAGAGAATGTTTTTTTGTTTTTTTTCTCAAAGTTGGCTGCAGACAGTTTTTTTGAGTAAACTCTGGGCAGGAGCTGAGACTGTGGGATAAACATGTATTAAATGCACTTCAGTGCTTTAGGGCTTCTTGTGGCGAGTCTTATCATAGGGTAGAAGACCACTGGATGGTAACAGATGGAGTATGAGAAAGAGAACCAAATGCTATACATTTACAGTCATATTTGGGAATATAGTCCCTTACACAATAACTGGTTATGCAACTACAGAGTCAATGACTGCAACCGAACATATCCTGTAGATGATCCATCTCACATTTGACTTTGAAGGAATTTTGTCCCATTCTTTCACGTAGAACTGTGTTAATGGTAACTACTGCTCTGTCTCACATCAAGAATTCAGATCTGTGGATTCAGGAGAGTTGCAGATTGTGGGAAGCCTTATGTATATTCACAACACGTATGAAGGCACACTTACTCATCTGATGGCCTGTTAGCTTTACATGCACCCATGCCACCCGAGAGGGTTGCTAGAGTGAAATAAGACCAGTAAATCCCTACTGGGTATGCTTGGCTCCACTTTGGGCTATGCTGGCCAATTTACGTTGCCCATGGCACTTCCAAACTACAGGAATTTTTCTTTAGCAAAAACGTTTATTTTCACATCCTGCAAAAACATGGTGATTAGTTTTAAGTCTGAACATCAACCAATATGCTATTCACAAACTTTACATCAGTTGCTTTTTAGCCATTTTGATGCTTGCTAACTAAAACCAGTACTAGGGGTTTGTTTCTTCTTTTAGCTGATTTTCTTAACAGTTTGAAAAGGAGAATTGGTTCTTGGTGAGATCCAAATATTTATGTATACAACCCTGTTTCCAACAAGTTGGGATGCTGCGTAAAATGCAAATAAAAACAGACTGCAATGATGTGCAAATAATTTCTCCCTGTATTTAATTGAAATTATTACAAAGACAACATATCAAATGTTGAAACTGAGAAATGTTATTGTTTTTGGAAAAATACATGCCCATTTTGAATTTGATGCCAGCAACACATTTAAAAAAGTTGGGACAAGGGGCACGTTTACCAATGTTTTACATCACCTCTTCTTTTAACAATACTCTGTAAGGGATCTCCTTTGTAGTATTTTCAGTTTCATAATGCGTTTCCGTTTTTTATGGATGACAGGTCTGGACTGCAGGCAGGCCAGTTTAGCGCCCAGACTCTCTTATTACGGAGCCGTACTTTTGAAATACGTGCAGAATGTGGTTTGGCTTTGTTTTGTTGAAATAAGCAAGGCCTTCCCTGAAAAATATGTTGTCTGGATGGCCGCCTATGTTGCTTCAAAACCTGTATATATTGTTTAGCATTAATAGTACCTTCACAGATGTGCAAGTCACCCATGCCATGTGCACTAATGCACCCCCATACCGTCACAGATGCTGGCTTTTGCCTTAAGTTCCCTCTCTTCTTTAGCCCAGAGCACACAACATCCATGACACCCAAAAATAATTGTACATTTTGATTCGTCAGATCACAGGACAGTTTTCCACTTTGTGTCTGTCCATTTAAATGAGCTTGGGCCCAGAGAAGGTAATGGCATTTCTGGATCTTGTTTCTTCTTTGCATGATAAAGATTTAACTTGCATTTGTGGATGCAGTGAAAACTGTTTTCATAGACAATAGCATTTGGAAGTGTTCAGTTGCGCATACAGTGATTTCCACTACAGAATCATATCTGTTTTAATGCAGTGCTGCCTGAGGGCCTGAAGATTGCGGCCATCCAATATATTTTTTTTTGTCTTATCCCTTGCATACAGAGATTTCTCTGGATTCTCTGAATCTTTTAAGGATATTATGTATTGTAGATGATGAGATCCCCAAACTGCAATTTTACATTGACAAATGTTATTCTTAAATTGTTGCACTATTTGCCTGCACAGTCTTTCACAGAGTGGTGAACCTCACCACATCTTTATTTCTGGAAGACATCCTCTCTGGAATGATCTTTTTATACCCACTCATGTTACTGACCTGTTGCCAATTAAAGTTGTGAGATGTACCATCAGGTTTTTTTTAGCATTACACAACTTTTTTTGTTGCCCCTGTTCCAGCTTTTTTTAAACATATTGCTGGCATCAAATTCCAAGTAGGCATATATTTTTCAAGGAACAATAACTTTTCTCAGTTTCAGCGTTTGATACAGCTCCAGAAAAAATAAAGAGACCACTGCACCTTTTTCATTCTTTTCCAAAAAAGTTGAAAAGGAAGGTTTTGATTGAGGAACAGAAGGGTTCAAATTAAGAGACCACTGCAAATTGAACGCTACTGTTCCTCACTCAAAACTTTCCTTTTCAACTTTTTGGAAAGGAAAGAAAAAGATACAGTGGTCTCTTAACTTTTTCTGGAGCTGTATGTTGTTTTTGTACTATTTTCTTTTGAATATAGGGTTTCAATGATTTGCATATAATTTCATTCTGTTTTTCTTCACATTTTACACAGCGTCCCACCTTTTTTTGAAAACGGTGTTGTATTATTATTTATTTTGTGTATCTTTTTGGGGGACTGTGTCACTGTATAAAAAGCTTGTAATTTCGCATGGTAAAGTAAGAGTATGGGGTGGGGTTGAGGAATTCTCCCAAATGGTGGAGAACTTCTGCAGGATGACTTTTTACCTTGGCATTTCAAATCCGTGGCACATGGCTTCTGTTACTAAGTGGCGTTGTATTGAAAGGCTCAACGGACGCTATTCTCCCTCCCCCAGGGTGCCAGTCCTTTTGCCCTCCCAGCTGCTGGGTAGTGGAATTGAGGCATAGTTTCCCCTCTGCAGGACAGCTCCCCGGCCAAAGCAGGGCCCCTTAATGGACCTTTCAGGGCCTCGATGGGAAACTGATTCTGTTTAAGCTGCGAGCAAAGAGAAGCCGGCACACAATGGCTGAAGAAGAAGAAGACGATCATCATTGTGGGGGTCGGTAAGGTAGATACTCATACTAAACCAACAAAGAAGTCTTGGATTGTGACCAGGAGACCCTCAGATGGTTCTAGATACTCTGATAGCAGCAAGCTAAGGCCCATACATTCTTGGATAAAAGGGTTATTTGGATTCCATTGCAACCCTCTACGAAAAAGGTTCAACCTTGAATTAAAATGGTTCTACAAGGAGCCCCAAAAGAGTTATTGAAAGGGTTATCCCACAGGAACAGCCAAATAACCCTTTTTGGAAATAATTATGTAATGGAGATGGTTTGTTGAATCACCCTGCAATAATGAACATTGCATGACTTGCATTCAGTCAATAGGCTAACAGAGTCTTGATCCTCATAGGTCAAAGGTCAGGTGTTCTGGCAGCTGACAGGTAGGGCTACAGATGCCAGAGCAGGGGGAGGTGTATGTATGTGAAAATGCAACTTAGAAAAAGACGATTGCACCTTCACTAGCTGAGAGCCCAGTCACAATAAGTGAATTTGAATGCCAAAATGTCAATAATGTGTAGATACTCTTCTAACATTTGTTATATGAAAGCAATGGGCCAACAGAGCTTGGCAATAGGTGCACCACCTGCATACTCAGCGCCTTGACCTTGACAAAACTCTGATCTGGGACCAGAATATTTTCTCCATTGGTGGACCAGGTCCGTAAACTTTTGTTTGACATGATCAAAAAACAAACAGCATGGCATACAATTTTACATAAAGCTACAGCGTTTTGTGCACCAGTAAGCAACATTTTGGAGTTTAATCAAAAACGACCATGATTTGTCCACCACATTAGCTGGCTAGGGAACTATAACTTCATTCAATGCATACACGCTGCATTTTTAGTTTATTCAATGTTTAGGAAAAATTGCTTACTATTTGTTACCATGGATGTTTGTTCATTTTCTATGTGTCATCTATACTGCTGTAAAGTACCCCCCTACACAGATCACGTGTTGTCACTATAAGGCTATGGTCAAAACAAAAGTACTGTGAAGGGAAAGTGGTGATATTTGGGACTCAACCCCAGGTAACATCCCCACTAGAAAGTATATCAGGTTTAGAGATTTATCCTGGAGCCTGTCTGGCTGCTGTAATGCTGTGAAAGAGTGTGGCCTATTGTAATTATATACTGTTTAATGATCTATTGTGTAAGCCTAATTACATTGTTCAATTTCTTGCTTTTACCACCACAGCAACCTGATAAAACTGCTGTGTTAATTCTAGAACAAACACACAGGCATATTAAGAACATTCCTGAAGTTTATGAAACTGCAATAATAATCTGCTGTTGGCTTTTGCTGTCGGCTCTGGGACAGCGCCAGTGGAGTAATAGTTATATGAAATACCAATAAAGAAAATATGAAACATTGATGCGAAACAAATTATAACTGTCACGGTTCCTGTTATCGCTTCTATCAAGTTGACTATCAAAACATTGTGTTAGCACACGCTGACTTTCACATACAGCTTCTCAACCTTAGAAGAAAATACATTGACAAACTTTGTGAAAACACACAGTGAATTCTTGCTTTATTAGAAACCAGAAAGTGACATGCAGAACATGAAAAATATATACAAACCAGCACATATAAATGAAATAATCTGGATGACATAAACAGGCTGCTAGATTCTTTAACCCCACTGAATTGGAGCAAGCTGCAGCCCTTGGAGTTTGTTTCACACACACATACACACAAACACTGAGTCGTCTCCATTCATATTACCACCATAAATCACAGTGTAAAGCTGGGTTTACATGCTTACCGCCAACTTCTATTTGGCTCTCAAAGCTGAAGTGTTATTGGGACGGTTTCTTGCCAATAGTTGCTACTTGCCGACAGCTCGCAATCATTCCATTCCTTATTGTTTCTAACTGTTTGCCACTCATATGAACACGTGCCAAACACATACACACCAGGTGTGGGGGAATTTCCTAAAATGATGAGGTGCAAGGGGAGAGAGACTCGGACTTTGGCAGTAGATCTCCCCCCTCGGACTGGCCCTCTTGACCTAACTATGGCTGAAGGTTGAAGACAAACTCTCCCTCCGACACAATTCACTCCCATAATCTCCATAAGTCCCAGAGGAAAAGTCTCTCTCCAAAACGAAGTGTATAATGTCACATGAATCAAGTTCAGTCTCCTCCCCCCACCCACCCCCTTCCACCTCCCCCAGGCGGGTAAGAGACCCCTGGTGCCCCAGAACAGTGACAGGGATACCTCTCTGTGGTGAACAAGTAGGAATGGAGGTTCAATGGTCCCTTCTTTACACCACGGCATCTCTTACCCAGTTTGTTACCATGAAAGAGAATCCATTCTTAGTCAATGTCCCTGGTGGAACCAATGTTTAGAGAACATGAACAGTAATTGCATAAGTGGCTGAAGTCAAGGTGTTAGCTGTGTTGCTACTGACCAAATGTCTGTAAACCCATAAACCTGAGTGTGACCTATTAGAGAGGTCATGCGTTGTACTAAAATGATGGAGAGTCTAAGAATGGATGTATGGAGAGAGTGAAGATGTTGGAGGGATGTTAACCTCTACTCTCAGAAGCCTCTAGATGGCATAATCTAATCTAACATATGGAAAACAACTGCATTATACCAGAAAAAACTAACATTTAAACATAAACCAGATAAAAATGACATTGGCTGTCTGATTCAAGCCTACTGTCACTGACTGTCACTTCCCAGAATGTCATGTAGGGGGCAGTATAGTTCTCAGACAGGATTGGGACTGAGCAAAAAGTAATGCAGAAATGCAGACCAACAGGGTTGAGACACTAGTCTTGTTAAAATCTGCTTGAATCCTTCATTCTGGTCTTGTGCTAATGTCCACCTGATTTGGTCTATTTACACTTTTACTATCTGCCTAGACCAAAATGCTGTTTAAAGAAAACCAAACCAATTTTCTTTGGCCTAACATTGTGTTGTAAAACTACTGCTTTAATTGGGATTTATAGTATTTATTGCTATGATACTGTTTTTACAGAATTTCCCCAACAGAATGAAGGATGTGGCAGCTGTTGGAAGCAGATATACACATTGTTAAAAGCAGAAACAATTAGCCTTAGAAGGTTAGGTAGTTGTAACATTAGATAAGTTAATAATTGACCCTATTATGTCTTTATACACTGTCACAGTATCTGGACTGGCTTGCCCTATGTGTCAGACAGAAAGGATAGCCATAAAACATGGTTATTTATCCTTGTGTATATTACATTTCTGTCATTTAGCGGATGCTATTATCCAGAGTGACTTACAGTAGCATGAACATACACGTTCATACATTTCTTCCTGGTCCCACATCAAATCCACATGCCAAATGTTGCAAGGACCATAACTTTACCGACTGAGCCACATACAACCACATTCAACCTCAGCAACAATGCGTCACACTTAAAATGTCAGACTAACATGTCACTGATGACTCCACATTTACCCCATAACAACAAGTGCTTGATACACAAAAAACACCTCAACCAACTACACAGCTATCCCAGACAAACATCACAGAGATGACGGACAAGCTTCCTGAATCACTGGGAGAGTTCTAAGGTTGCAATCAGTTTATTGTAGAACCTTTGTTCAGTTGTGTGTCAGGACAGGTGTGTGCATGTAATCTGTGTTATCTCAGCTGGGAAACACAAGGGCACTTCGCAGAGAAATCATGTTCAGGTAAGAACCTACTTCTATTCTTGTCAGGGGAAAACCATTACCATTTATAATGAATTAGTGAGAGTATAAATCTAGTAAAACAGTGAGTTACATACCAGTGATTGAGATATTTTGAGTTATTCTCAGTTAATCAGCTGTGATTCATTCTGACCTGACCAAGTAGTACCTAAGCAGTGTTTATATTTTCATGATTCATTTGTATTTATTTATTTCACCCTTATTTAATCAAATAAGCCGATTGAGAACCAATTATAATTTATAATGATGACATGTTTTCTCTTCCTTTCAGAATTTCAGTTTGGATCTGTCTCTCTCTATTGGTTAATGGCTACTCAGCCAAGCCATTCAAGTCCTGGGTACGTACCATAATGTAGAAAGCATGTATGTTACATTTTCAACCAGGTGGTTCCAAACCTCAATTGTGATAGGTAGAAAGCTGAGACGGGGCTGTAGCCAGGCACTCTGCGTCGGGGCTGTATCCAGGCACTCTGCGTTGGGGCTGTATCCAGGCACTCTTACATCGGGGCTGTAGCCAGGCACTCTTACATCGGGGCTGTAGCCAGGCACTCTTACGTCGGGGCTGTAGCCAGGCTCTCTTACGTCGGGGCTGTAGCCAGGCTCTCTGCGTTGTGTCATGCATAAGCACCTTTTCTCCTTGTGCCTTATTGCTAAAACAGAACTACTACTACTATATCCATCATCTTCCGCTTATCCGGGGCCGGGTCGCTGGGGCAGCAGTCTAAGCAGAGATTCCCAGACTTCCCTCTCCCCAGACACTTCCTCCAGCTCTTCCGGGGGGACACCGAGGCGTTCCCAGGCCAGCCGGGAGACATAGTCCCTCCAGCGTGTCCTAGGTCTTCCCCGGGGTCTCCTCTACTACTACTACTATAATGTAGACTAAAATGTAGTCAGATTAGTAGGTACTCCCAAAGATTACTATAAACAGGGTGTAGTAACTAATAAACTGACCACTGAGTGTACTGACTCTCTTTAGTGTCCGTTGCCTAGTTCCCTTAGGTATTCAATCATCAGTCTTCTCTCTCTCCTGTAGGGTAAAGCATCTGAGACTGCAGTCCAGGAGACACTGATGTGAGTCCTCTCTATCGATCTCTCTATCGAGTTCTAATTCTGTTTATGACAGAATGCAGAGAAAATGTATCAGAAACTCAACCTAAAGCCGAAATTAAATCTGTTATTGGCAATGCACTAGTTAAAAGGAAATGTTCCCACTAATGCTTTAAGGTTCCCTCCCCAGGTCAGATGAGATGGAGGAAAAGCAGCTGTCTGATCTGGGGCTGAAACAGGTGGAGGCCCCAGAAGACATGGACCGTACCGACTACATCGACTCAGCCATCTGGAAGAACATCATAGAGGAGAAGGGAGACGAGGAGGAAGAGGTTGAGAAGGGAGAACTTGAGGAAGGCCAGGGTCGATATCTCACAGCCGAGGAGGACACGGACCATATCAACCACCCATCAATGGACTCTGAACTGACCGGATCCCAACCTCAGCTGCAGGACACCTTCGTCGGAGTGCTCGATACACAGCAGCCTGAACAGGACAGGCTCTACCATCCAGAAATAAAGCAGGACGACTGGCTTTACCAAGCCAGTGAGCCTCACAAGTTGGTGCTCTCTGCTCTGGGGGCAGAGTTCAGGGGTCATCGTGAGCCTGAAGAGGACAGGGACCACATCTACCATGGTGACCTGCCTGGACCTATTCAGGGGGGCCGGATGGACCAGGAGAGGCAGCTGCCGGCTGATCGGCCCTCTCAGAGGATCCACAGCCAACCGGAGGAAGACCTTGATGACCTCTATCATCCTTAATAAACAGCTACTGACTGACCGCTAACAATGCCTCACAGCTAACGCTAACCGTCAACTGTAAATCTTTACATGCATGCTTAATGGGTTAAATGCACTTCAGGGTTATTCTGCACAGATATATCGCTTGCTTTATGTATTAGTCAGTGCTGTGATGTGAGTATAAATCATCAAAGAAACTTTTGACCACAATTTTAACTGATTCTTCCATTTACTGAACAACTGTTCACACTGAATAAAATAGCAAAATGACTATGCTATGTTTGTTTTACAATTATAATAAGTTTGAATACACCACTAACATTTTGCATACACTACTTATTGCAATGTTAATGTCAACATTAATTATAATATGCAATCTACATACATTTTCGAACTGTAAGGTGTGTCTGTTAGGTAATGTGTGTCTGTCAATCTAGTTGGTATTCTGGAATGATTCCCTTCTTCAGGATCAGGCACCCATAGAGTGCGGTCTCCCTGTGGATACAGAGAGCGAACCAGTAAATACTAACGCATGTGGTGTGTATACACACACACAATAATCTATGCATGTCTTAATACACACAGAATAATATATCTTACCCAGTTGCTACCACAGCAAAGGCTTTCTTAGCTCGTTCATAGAAAGCAAATCTTTCCACCTTCTCCAGGGGAGCCTGGTCACAGAACACAGAATAACTACATTATACACAAAACAATTATGATGTCTGCTCAATTACTTAAATGTAAATAAATCATCAACTCACTTGTACTCCGGCTCGTGTCAGGTTCTGTCTGAAGATTTCCCATACAGGTGTTGCAAGTCCATTCTTTTTGTCACTGTCCACCAAGTCCATTACGGCAGCCTACACACACACACACACACACACACACACACACACACACACACACACACACACACACACACACACACTCTCTCTGTAATTCTTCTGATGTGGCAATGTCATATTTCGTTCCTGGAGACCTACCGGACTGGGGACATAGGTATCCAGGGGAAGTAGCTTCAAAATGGCCCCCAGAAGCTCTGGTGCCCGTAGACCTGCAAGTCATTCAAAGGGAATGACCAACTATGAGATGCAATATAGTACCACAAATGTTATATTTAACCTGAATTTATTTAAATATTACCACCAAGACATTCATTAATTATACTACAAAATCCAAGCACTCACTGAATTTCCCTGCTCTTTTTGTTAAGGCTAACATAACACTTACCATCAGCTCGAATCTCAATGGGACCGCAGGAGCAGATGGAAGAAGTTGGGAAGTTTGTATCTGCTAGAACTGTAACAAGACATAATGTTTGAATAGATCAATGTATATCTTTATTGTTGAGTTAGGGACTCAAATTAGCAGTCAGGAGTTAAACAAAATTAGTGGTCTGTGTATAGTTCACTTTCAAATAATAGTTGCCACAACTAAAGTGTTCCATATTTACTAGTGCATTTCACCATGCCTGTTTAATATAAACCTACAGCCTAGGTTTGAGAGACAAAATAAAGCCAATAACAATCGGTTAATCTGGATTCCTAGACCTGCTCTGACAACCAGAACCACAGAGATGACGTTCAAAGCTCACAAGACGTCTCCTGAAGCAACACATTTGTTTTTGCTTTAACAACTGTTGCTAGCTAATTAGATTACCCAGTTCGTCTCCGTGGCCCATCTTGGCCAGGGCAAACAGCAGCTCTGGTGATAAAATGGACGGAATTCCTTTTAAAATAACCATAATAAACAAAAAATCAGCAAGATTGACAACACAGGCACTTCGCACACATACGACAAACAGGAAGTAAGTGCTCGTCTTCGATTGGTCTATCCAGGGAGTTGCAAGAGGCACACCATACAACTCCCTCCATAAAAATCACGTTAAACATTCCTCAATAACTTTAAAAAGTCAAATGCATAATTTCATTACATTATAGTAAAGTAACAACAGTCATGTTTAATAGAATATTATCTGCAAAATAAAAGTGAAGGGTTGTCAAGTCCCAAATGGAGTTGTTCATTCGACTTCCAAATTAAATTCCCAGACTTCATTACCAAGAAAAAGTATGCATCAAAATAGAAAGAATTAGTTCCTATACAAACGTTATGAGAGTAAATACTATATTAAAGTTCTCCTAAGACTAATGGGATTTTCCAAACATTGGTGGACTTGCATTTTATTGGCATGTTTTTAAGATACGTTTGGTTTCATAGAAAAATACAATATTCTGGATATGTGCCACAGGATAACCATGCTGCTCTTTCTCCCTTCTAGTGAAAACACCGGGCGTCGGTCCGTGGTTCTGTAAGTGTCAAATTGCGGAAAGTTTGGTTTAGATGGATGTGGAGGGAAAAAAACTAACCTTATGGCAAAATGCAAACAATGGCTGGACATTAGCTTTAATATTGCAATTGCAACCATAACAAGGCTTTTTCTTGAGGGGTCAGTTCTGTTATTATTTTTGTGACTACCTCTTTCTTGTCAGGAAGTAGGAAGTAAAAGCCTATGGAGCAATACAGTTTTTAACCTTATAAACCACTTAAAGCATGCAAACCGGGTACATATCATATCTTTATTTTTCTATATAAAAGGTCAAATAGACAAACTGTTGCATGTCTTTATTCAGATCGGACTCTGCAATTAAATAACATGAATAATACAGAATAATCTGAAACATACGAGGCACTAAAACTACAACAAACATGGCCAAAGATTGGCTTTATTCCAAAGCTTTATGTTTAGGACAAATCATACTGTACAGTGCAGTCTATAAGTATTAGGACAGTTTCACAAGTGTAATTGTTTTGGTCTTACACACTAGCACATTGGATTTGGGAATCAAACAATGATTAAAAGGTTAAAGTTCACCCTCCACCATATCTCCACATTTTCCCCTTTCCATCACTCTGGCATGTTAATATTTGTATCATCTGTCGACAGTGCCTACTTCCAGAACTCTGCAAGCTACTTTATGTATTTATTACGCTAAATACTGCTTCTGCTCTTTGCAGTGCAGGATCTGTAGTTTGGCCGTGTGGTGTTAAGAGGTCTTTATGTGAGATATCAGATTTTCAAGTCAATATCTGATGAAAAGATACATAGCCAGAAATATATAGCCTCAAAAATCCCTTTGAATTTGAACTTTAACAAGAAAGTTTTATCTGAAATCCGATCCAATTTTATTCAAACAAAATCCTTTAAGCTTTAACAATGTTGCTACTTCTCCATAGGATGTAGTGAATTTGTCGTTTGTTAGTGATTGTGCAATTGCTTTGACAAAGAGAAAGATACATAGTCTCTAAAGGTTAGAGACAAATCAGACCCACACAATTACAGTATTTGCATATAAAGCACTTATTAAAGGGGATATCCCTAATTTACTCCACATTGTAGATGTTAGCTGCATTATAGCAACAGTGCATGAAAACCATCACTCCCTTTCATTTTTATTTGATTAGTTTACAAAGGCTGTAAAAACAATCATTCCACTACTACTACATATTATGGATATTTTTTTATATTACACTGCACTACGTTATTGGGAAAGAAGATCAGAGATGTAAAAATGTTGATGCTCAATATCTCAGAACAATTCATTGCGTAGATAGATACTTCTAGTCTAAAGGTCAAGTATAGTGGGACCTGTTTGCGGTCAATTCCATGGGGCCCTAAATGCTTTAGTCCAGGTCTGCTTAGGCAAGTAAATGGAGAGCTACTGTATCACTGCACGTCTACCTTGTCAGAATCATTGATGCAGGCCCCTCTCCACCCTCTTGTGGTATAACTTGTTTATGAGTCTCAGAAGGAGCCTAGGTTTAAACACTAGATTTAAAAGCCTAGATTTATCAAATGACTGTAGGAAGAATTTGGTTATTTTGGCTTGGGGTTAAAATAACCTTAAAGGACTCTGGGATATGATAAAAACCTAGAAAATACCCCAGTTATTCGCTTGAAGGTTTAACTTGTTTCATCATAAAACAGATCCTCCATCATCAACTCAAACGTATCCATCATCTACTGACATGAAACTAAATGTAATATTTTATCTTCTTACAAATAATCTCTCCCTCTCACGAGGTTTCAAAACAGTGAATTTTGATTGTTTAACAAACACAGGCAGTGTTGCCACAGGGCAGATTGAATGAAAACATGAGTTAAAATCATCCCCCCATAACGAATGTTGAATCTGGGGCTACCGACTGGATCGATACAGATACATCATCCATGGATGAAATAAGCTAAGTAAAGAAATCTCAGGCCCCGGTTAAGCATTACAGAGAGGACGTGCAGCTGCTGCTAATCAAAGACAGAATGTACTTTTTTTTTTCATTCCCTCCAGGTTGTAGTTTAGGAAACTTCTATTAGCACTGTGTGAATGGAGTGTAAAGACTACAGCTGGGCTGCAGAGAAGCAGAAGAGAGACGGAGACTGATGGGCAGAATAAAAGACCTTCGGAGGAGCCAGTCCTGTCTGGAGGTTGAAAGCTCTTTTCTCTCTCTGTGGCCTCATGCTGCTCACGCTTTGGTTCGGCTTCTTTAAATGAGTTTATCACGCAGTGAGGGGGCTATGAGCGTTCTGCCAAGGCCTGCGTTGCCAAAATGTAACGTTTTGCCCCCTTTGTCCGCACCGAGAGCCTCAATTGGGTCTACATTTATTATTTTGACCTTTTTGGCCGAAGAAACAGACTTCAAAGCTGCGCCCCTGTTTAACTCTCTGGGAAGAACCTTTGTGATGCAGAGACAATTTTTTTGGTCTCCTTTTAGATGTTTAGTTCCCTGGGTTGAGGAGAATGGTGCGCCTCAGAGTGAATATTGAATGAAAATAAAAATCAATTAGGCTACGGGCTTTAAGAGAGGTGGGGGCCACAGTGTGAAGGAGAGATGAGAAGAAAGACAGAATGAAAGAAAAAAGAGAGGTGCCTTCAGATGGCTGCAGACAGAACAGAAAGCGCCTCTATAATCAAATCTGTTCTGCTGTTCTCCTCGCTTCTGAAGTGGAATGCTTTCTCTTTTTGTTCTTGAGTTTTGTTCATTTTAACGAGCCAATGTTGTTACTTCAAATCATCATACTTGAGCAACATTGAAGCTATTTAAAATCTGTTCATGTATTAAAGCACTACATATTATCGTCATATTTATTCAGATATAAACATACTTACATTACTTTTTATGATTAGTATTCCAGAATTGTCCAAGAAATCTCGAAGGCATCTAAAACACAATAAATTTGATTTCTTGTGACAGAGAAATGACCTTGCCTGGCTAGCCAAACTGCCTTTTCCTACCAAATGCTATGGTACACCACACCCACAGACTTCGCCACTAGGAGTCTGGATCGGAGTACCTCCAACAAAATGTCTAGATCACCAAAAATATCCAAACATTTTGATTGGTAGCAGAAACTGATGGGTTCCATCTCATTGTGATCCTGAACACATTTAGATAATCAATTGTTGCATTTTATAACTTTGTACTGATTTGTAATTTACAATATTTTTCTCCACTTCCAAGTTTGTGATGTCCAGTCATAGCAGCCATTATGGCTTATGTCCTTTAATCATTTAAACTCAACTGCAGGGGAGTTGAAGTTTTGACTTCTATCCTCTGGTATACAGTGAAGGAATCTTTTTTTGGATCCCCTTCTGATTTTGTATGTTTGCCCACTGACAAAGAAATTATCAGTCTGTAATTTTAATGGTAGGTTTATTTGAACAGTGAGAGACAGAATAACAACAAAACAATCCAGAAAAACGCATGTCTAAAATGTTATGAATTGATAAGCATTTTAATGAATGAAATAAGTATTCGAGCCCTCTCAATCAGAAAGATTTCTGTCTCCCAGGTGTCTTATATACAGGTAATTAGGAGCACACTCTTAAAGGGAGTGCTCCCAATCTTAGCTTGTTACCTGTATAAAAGACACCTGTCCACAGAAGCTATCCATCAATCAGATTCCAAACTCTCTACCATGGCCAAGACCAAAAAGCTGTCTCAGGGACAAGATTGTAGACCTACACAAGACTGGAATGAACTACAAGACCGTCGCGGTTGGCCAAGCAGCTTGGTGAGAAGGTGACAACAATTGGTGCCATTATTTGCAAATTGAAGAAACACAAAAGAACTGTCAATCTCCCTCGGTCTGGGGCTCCATGCAAGATCTCACCTTGTGGAGTTGCAATCATCATGAGAACAGTGAGGAATCAGCCCAGAACTACACAGGAGGATCTTATCAATGATCTCAAGGCAGCTGGGACCATAGTCAACAAGAAAAAAATTGGTAACACATTACGCCATGAAGGACTGAAATCCTGCAGCGCCCACAAGGTCCTCCTGCTCAGAAAGCACATGTACCGTCTGAAGTTTGCCAATGAACATCTGAATGAGTCAGAGGAGAACTGAGTGAAAGTGTTGTGGTCAAATGAGACCAAAATCGAGCTCTTTGGCATCAACTGAACTCGCTGTGTTTGGAGGAGGAGGAATGCTGCCTATAACCCCAAGAACACCATCCCCACCATCAAACATGGAGGTGGAAACATTATGCTTTGGGGGTGTTTTTCTGCTAAGGGGACAGGACAACTTCACCGCATCAAAGGGACGATGGACGGGGCCATGTACCATCAAATCTTGGGAGATAACCTCCTTCCCTCAGCCAGGGCATTGAAAATGGATCGTGGATGGGTATTCCAGGATAACAATGACCCAAAACACACGGCCAAGGCAACAAAGGAGTGGCTCAAGAAGAAGCACACTAAGGTCCTGGAGTGGCCTAGCCAGTAATCCCATAGAGAATCTGTGGAGGGAGCTGAAGGTTTGAGTTGCCAAACATCAGCCTCGAAACCTTAATGACTTGGAGAAGATCTGCAAAGAGGGGTGGGACAAAATCCAACTACAAGAAACGTCTGACCTCAGTGATTGCCAACAAGAGTTTTGCCACCAAGTACTGTCATGTTTTTCAGAGGGTTTCGAATACTTATACTCACTCATTAAAATGCAATCAATTTATAACACTTGACATGCTTTTTTATTCTCTCTCAATGTTCAAATTAACCTACCATTAAAATTATAGACTGATAATTTCTTTGTCAGTGGGCAAACATACAAAATCACCAGGGGATAAAATATTTTTTCCCCTCACTGTAAATCTAGTCAAGCCACTGTACGTTCAATCAGAAAAGTGCACTGGCACACGCACCAGAGGAGAATACATTCCCAGGCCAACAACCACAATGTGCATGTACAGTTAAATTAGTATACTATTACTATGATTTATGGATCTACAGCAACACATTTAGTTTTTGATTTTCTAATATGACCTAAAAAACTTTTTGCATATGCATCATTTTGTGACTCAATTCGGTAGTCATGTTGAAACTGGTTTTGTGAAAAACACAATGGTGGTCAACTTAAAAAGGCTTTACAAATGTTTTCATGCTATTTC
Organism: Esox lucius; assembly: GCF_011004845.1. Taxonomy (NCBI): domain Eukaryota; kingdom Metazoa; phylum Chordata; class Actinopteri; order Esociformes; family Esocidae; genus Esox; species Esox lucius. The sequence continues at coordinate 19,365,074 of NC_047574.1, forward strand.
TCTGGGCATAACTGAAAGCAGACATAATTAGATAGAATCAACATCTGACCCAACAGGCTGGATAGGGAACTTGTGCCATCTAGTGTTGTATTAATGTAAGTTTCAATATAACTCTTGATTAAAGATGTCTTAGGACCTAAAGCATAAAATACTTAAGTATTTATTCGACTAAAAGAGCAGGTCAGATTTGAAACCACATTTCAGCATGGATACAAGCCACAAACATTTCCTTTTTAAGTTTCCCAACCTTTTCCTACCCCAACCTAGACTTTTTACTCTTTTAATTTTAACCCAAAGCTAGCACCCCCGACAGAATTAATAATCTAATCAATAAACCTCTGACTTATTAAAACTGAGGTGCCAGTTAAAATGCGCCAAAGGAGAGTAGGGAAAACCTGATTTACATGATCACATAATGCAGTCTTCAGTCACTTCACTAGAAAGAAAACACCCTACAAAAAAACAAATGCTTCATGCCATGTTGTCAATTGATTGTCTTTAGAGTGTTATTTCCCAACAGACATTCAAACAGCCCTCTACCACCTGTGATGGCAATTCAGTCCAATAGAACCCTTTAGGAAGTAGAGGCAAAATTCTCTTGGTATGATTCCCATAACACACCAAAAACAGACAATATTGTCCATGTATAAATCCTGATTAGAGCTACATTTAATCGGTCATCCAGTTTTGGTGTGTCATTGCTGACTACGTCCTGCTGTATGATGGCCACCTCTCACAGGACAATGCGTTTGTTTGTGTGCACAAAATGTGACCTCATTAGGACAGGACAATTAGTGCTGATTATCAGTGGTATCAGGTGTGTTCTGGTGTTATACTGATGACTGAGAGGGGAGACGCTGAAAAAAGAAGACATTACACTAATAACTTTAATGATATCGACATTCTCCTAAACACAGGGCCATCAAACTTTTTCTTTTCAGCCACACTGACAGCCAACACTAGAAAATCTGCTATGTGTCTTTTAGTCAGAAATGTAGGCTTTGTTTATGCTTACTATGACAGACTTAATAACTCAAAAGAACAGATACATCAAAGTTTATTTTCAAAATGTACATAGGAAAAATATATTTGTCATTTAGACAGTGAAAAGGCTGTGTTAGTGTTTATCTGATTGATATCTCTTGTTCTATACCATTCAAAAACAAGATATTTGTTTTTGCTATGGCTGATCATCACCTAAAACATATTACAGACAAAAACACTACTGTACTGAACACTGCGTTCAGGGTATAAAATGGTGATAAGGCATGATAGTGTCTTGATGTCATTCAGGGCCGAATTCTAACTTAAAGACAGCATGTCAAATTCAGAGCTTCACACTACTGTCCAGTTGAGAAGACTGGTCAAATCCCCAATCAGTTTTGAACAAAGACATCTAATGCAGATGTAGTCTTCGGGAACTCCTAGATCTGAGACTCTCTTCCTGGAGCCAGTTTTCCAAAAGCACATTATGGGTCTGCTCATCGTTAGAACAAACTGCAAGTCTCTGGATTAGTGTGTCCGCTAAATGCATAAAATGTAAATGTAGAATTAACCATGAAATCATAACGATTATTTGTATAGTTCTGACGATCAACTAAGCCTGATAATAAATTTAGCTAACCCAGCTCTGGTTTGATGGATTCTGCATTTGCACCACTCTACTGGTCCTTGAAATCAGCCTTTCTCTTCTCTACAAACGCTGTCATGCCCTCCTTTCGATCTTCCTGTGGAAGGAAACACAATGGCAGTGAGTATGCGCAGAACACACACACACAAGATCTGGTTGCATGTACGACCAGGTTTTGCCAAAAATGGAGTTTCATAAGACAGTTAATGTAAAGATCAGCAGTGGACTAACCGTGGCAAAGGTAGCGTGAAATAACCTCTTCTCCAGTCGATTCCCCTCAGCCAGTGTCAGCTCATACGCTACACACAGACAGGCATGTTAGAGTCACACAACTAAAGTCAACCAGAGAACAAGAACATTCAATTATTTTTAAAATGTCAATAAGTTTTATCGAGGTTGCAAACCACAACCACAGCAAACTGATCATACAGGTCCATGAGAGATCTAAAAAAAAAATTTATAAAAAAAAGAAGAAATTGATTTAACTTTCCAACCTGCATTGACAGCCTCTTTAGCCATGGCAGACACAATCTTGGAGTTAGCTGCAATCTTCTCCCCGCATTTAATGGCTTCTGACACCAACTGGTCTACAGGATAGACCTTACTCACCAAACCTGGAAGAGAGCAGGGCTTGTATAAGGTGAGGTGTTTGTGAATTTATTGTACCATACATTAAGCCAGTTTCACAGACACAGATAAAGCCCAGTCCAGAACTAAAATAAATCAAAGTCAATGGAGTTCCATTGAGCCAGATCGTTTTAGTCCAAGATTAGGCTTAACCTGTGTCCGCAAAATTGGTGCATTGTGTTTTACCTTCATGTTCAGCGTCCTGTGTGTATAACGGGTGGGGGGGGGGGGGGGGCTGGTCAAATATGTTGAGAATAAATTAAGGAAATACACGTGTGTGGAGTGGGTGCGTCAAACCCCATGCGTGTAGGGGTGTGTTTGTGTTACCTGACTGCTTAGCCTCCTGTGCTGTGATCCGGTCTCCAGTAAGAACCAACTCCATAGCCAGAGATTTCCCCACAGCCCGGGTTAGTCTCTGAGTGCCACCGGCCCCTACACACAGAGCACAGTTCAGCTACGCACAGCCCATCGCAGACTGCCCTTCAGTCATTCCATGTAGATCGGAGGTCCACTGTACCTGGGATGGTGCCCAGAAGGATCTCTGGCTGTCCAAACTGAGCCTTCTCTCCTGCATAGATAATGTCACACATCATAGCCAGTTCACAGCCACCGCCCAACTAGAAGTGATGCGAAGAAAGAACAGGAATGACACACAGAAAGAACGTGAAACTCACACATGCCTATGTGTAGCATTAATCTTAACCTAACCTCAAGTGTTGAACAGTGAGGACTGGCAACAGACCTTTACTTTGCCTGATTGGTTCCTATACTTTTGGTTCTCAGAAGGATAGGAATACAAGAATAGTAAAGCACAAGCATGTGTGCAGCCGTCTTAACAGACCCTTTTCTTAGAATGCTCCAGCCAGTCTGATCTGCACTCCAACAACCTTTCAAAACATCCACAGGCAGCCTAAAATGATTTTTTACTAATAGGGGAGTGTGCCCGCTCTCACAGCAAACCCATTGACAGCAGCGATGACTGGTTTCCTGACGGTAGAGACACGGTTCCAATGAGCCAGGAAGTTACCAGAATAACACTCCTGGAAGGTGCGATTCTGCATCTCCTTGATGTCAGCGCCAGCTGAAACAAACATACATTTTAGTCATCTTAATCCTTGTGAGGAAACAAAAAGTATTCCTACTCAAAATGCAAATCTCCCAAACCCTAAACCTTACCGTAAACCCAAACCGTGTTTTTCATGGTTGGGTCTCCACTGTATTTAATGTGAACAAATTTTTTTATGGTGAAAGACACAAGATGCTTCTACACACAAACACACACACACATTCTTCACCTGCAAAGGCCCTGTCACCGCCAGTTAGAACAATGGCACCAACTGTTCCGTCGGCCTCAAATGCATCCAGAGCTTTTCCTAGCTCGATCATCAGTCCATCACACAGAGCGTTCAGAGCTTTGGGGCGGTTCAACTGGATGAAGCCCACATCCAGTTTCTGTCCACGCTTCTCCACAATGATGTACTCATACTGGCCACCTACACACACTGTAAATTAGTACTAGGACTGGTCGTTCAATGTGGTGGTCCAGGACAACATCACTGTAGCAGTCCTTCAATCAGGAATGACCAATTACATCTTACAGTGTCATTAATAATGATGTTGGACACCAGATCGCTATAGGTTATGAAGAAATTAAAGTGAGAAACGAATTATTGCCCATCAAAATAGAAAGCAGTCAATCCGTCTTAGTATTGTGACTGGCGGTGATGATATCGCTTTTTGAGAATCGTCAATTTTGGTGGAGCTTCGCTATTTGAATGGGTTGATGATGTGACTGTTGTTTACCCTAAACACTTCGGCAGCCATTATGAAAACAGACAGTAAACATTAATTTATGCCAGTAAGGAAACACGATTCTATTTAGACTGCAACCCAAACCCATAGGTGCATTGCAATAAATAATAATTGGGTGGTTTGTTTTGTTGACTGTGTGCTAGCCATCTATACACCTGCAACCAAACTGATATCTGAAACACTGCGTCGCATATATATGACGTACATAGCTTCATGACATTGTGACAGGGGTAATGCAAAAAAATGTACGAGCAGTACCTTCTTACCTGCGCTGTAATGACGAACGACTTTGAGAGTGGAGGGCAGAGTCCGTGTCGGCTTCAAAAGCAGGGCTGCGGTTTTGAATAACAAGGCCATTTCACACACGAGAAGTGGGGTGCTGCTAGCCAATAGCCCGAGAAGTCACAACTACACAAGCTCACGCTACAAACCACAAATCCACGCGATACTTCTTAACCAATGGAAAAGGGAGTGAGAAAAGCGAAACGTAGAATGAGTTCCAACCTTCTAACAGTATAGTGCCCTTCTCCTTCTCCTTCTCCTTCTCCTTCTCACCTCTTCTACTAGTAGAAAAGGCCTAGAACTATGGAAGTACACTCACCTAAAGGATTATTAGGAACGCCTGTTCAATTTCTCATTAATGTAATAATCTAATCAACCAATCACATGACAGTTGCTTCAATGCATTCAGGGGTGTGGTCCTGGTCAAGACAATCTCCTGAACTCCAAACTGAATGTCAGAATGGGAAAGAAAGGTGATTTAAGCTATTTTGAGCGTGGCATGGTTGTTGGTGCCAGACGGGCCGGTCTGAGTATTTCACAATCTGCTCAGTTACTGGGATTTTCACGCACAACCATTTCTAGGGTTTACAAAGAATGGTCTGAAAGGGAAAAACATCCAGTATGCGGCAGTCCTGTGGGCGAAAATGCCTTGTTGATGCTAGAGGTCAGAGGAGAATGGGCCGACTGATTCAAGCTGATAGAAGAGCAACTTTGACTGAAATAACCACTCGTTACAACCGAGGTATGCAGCAAAGCATTTGTGAAGCCACAACACACACAACCTTGAGGCGGATGGGCTACAACAGCAGAAGACCCCACTGGGTACCACTCATCTCCTTAGGGAGTTTTTCCTAGCCACTGAAATTCAACACTACTGTTGTTTGCTGCTTGGGGTTTAAGGCCGGGTGTCTCTGTAAAGCCCTTTGTGACAACTGCTGTTGTAAAAAGCGCTTTATAAATACATTTTGATTGATTGATTGATTGATCTCCACTACAAATAGGAAAAAGAGGCTACAATTTGCACGAGCTCACCAAAATTGGACAGTTGAAGACTGGAAGAATGTTGCCTGGTCTGATGAGTCTCGATTTCTGTTGAGACATTCAGATGGTAGAGTCAGAATTTGGCGTAAACAGAATAAGAACATGGATCCATCATGCCTTGTTACCACTGTGCAGGCTGGTGGTGGTGGTGTAATGGTGTGGGGGATGTTTTCTTGGCACACTTTAGGCCCCTAAGTGCCAATTGGGCATTGTTAAAAATGCCACGGCCTACCTGAGCATTGTTTCTGACCATGTCCATCCCTTTATGACCACCTTGTACCCATCCTCTGATGGCTACTTCCAGCAGGATAATGCACCATGTCACAAAGCTCGAATCATTTCAAATTGGTTTCTTGAACATGACAATGAGTTCACTGTACTGAAATGGCCCCCACAGTCACCAGACCAATAGAGCATCTTTGGGATGTGGTGGAACGGGAGCTTCGTGCCCTGGATGTGCATCCCACAAATCTCCATCAACTGCAAGATGCTATCCTATCAATATGGGCCAACATTTCTAAAGAATGCTTTCAGCACCTTGTTGAATCAATGCCACGTAGAATTAAGGCAGTTCTGAAGGCGAAAGGGGGTCAAACACAGTATTAGTATGGTGTTCCTAATAATCCTTTAGGTGAATGTATGTAAACAACTTCATTCACCATGTGGTTACAGCACCCACACACGCTAGAGTACACTGCAGAGGAATGACTCATTGGGAACAAATAGGAGGGATTTGTAAATCACTTACAGTGCCCTCAATAATTATTGAAACCCTTCCGTAGGTCAGCAAAAATGGCTGTAAAGATGTTCATTGTGGTTTTCAGCTTGGTCCTACACACCAATAATCATATGAATCTAACATTGAATGAAAACTGTTCAAGACATTATATTGTGACAACCCTGCACATTTTGGAGTGGCCTTTTATTATCCACAGCACTTGTGTAATGATCATAGTGTTTAATTCCATTCTTGATATGCTACACCTGCCAGGTTAATGGGTAATTTTGGCAAAGAATAAATGTTCGCTAAGAGGTATTTTTCAGATTAGTATTTGTACATTTTCTTTTCATATGGACAAACATTCATGGAATTTTCTGTTTCGGCTTATGAAAAACTTTACATTTTGCATTTTTCATTTCATTTTACAGCCATAATTATAATAAAATCCAATAAGGGGTGGTATTCCAGAAATAGATTTAACCTAGTCCAGGAGTAAAAATACATTTCCACTGAGATTTCTCATTGAGATTGTTTTCGAGCCCAGGACTAGTCTTAATCTGTGACTGGGAAACTGTGTAAAATCTGGAGAAAAAACTCATGCTAGCAGCCTCAGGGTAGTTGTTAAAGGATCCAGGGTAAATCCTAATCTGCCCACAGAAACACACTTGTAAAACTTCACATATAAATTCATAGAAAGCAAAAGTGAAATAATTACAGTTAAAGGGTATAAAAGAAGGCAGGGTTTTCAGTTCAAATCAAAGTCTATTCATGTTTGATGGAAGACTGCAAGATTTGGAAGCTTTTAATCTTTTTGAAAGATTGTTGTACTTTGGATAATTTTCTAGATGGACTATGTAACATATACTTATTGATAAAATTCTGCAATTTCTATATATTTTCTGTTAGACCCATTGTTCTGGAATAACCTGAGTCTTGAAGTGGAAGATATTGAGATTAATTTATTGATGTTATTGAGCTAGTTATATTGTTACTGAGGTTTCTCATAAAATTGTATTAGAGAAACACCTTGTGCATAGGGTAAGCTATATTGAGTTTTACAAAAGCACTGAGGCCATCTTAAGGTACAATTTGGTTTAATGCTTGCACATCACTAGGACAGTAACTGCGGCTGGCCTGTTCCAGCATGCCAATTTCCACTGGATTGAGCCATAGTCCTGTCTGATCACAAGGTTGACCAGCCTCTGGATTGCCAGTAGTTCAATTTATGCTTTACCCAGTCTACCTCTTTGAGCCATGAGCACCCAACACTCCCAATGATTAACCTACCACACTTTACTCAGGCCTATACAGCTCTGATCCATACAAACACACTACTATGTGAGTTGGTTCAAGGCTTCCCTCCCATCATGGTATTGATCGACTAATACAATGTCTGCTGCGTTCTAACGACTCCTGATTGGTTGCTGGAGTTGAATATGTGCTTTTACAGATTCTGATATGAATGTCCACTGATCCATGGATTTTAGTTAAACAATTGTAACTTTGTGTTATTCACTTTATTTTGCTACTGAATAAAAATACATATCTTTGAATAAATTGTTGCATTCCAGACTACAGTAATTGAGCAGACTTCCCGTCATTGAGTTGTCCTTATGTTTTAGGTTTCGGTTAATTGAAAGTTACATGGATACTGGCATATAAACATATTTTTCATCATCACCACCATAGCCTGCATTTCTTCCACAGATGAGCGCATCACCTCGCAATCTTTTTTAAGATAAAGAGTAGTGATAGGCCTACCACAGCCAGCAGGAGTGACTGAGTTTTATCATCTGAAGAGATACGATCGCGAACCAGGTTATTAAATCAGGTTTTAACGGAGTTATTTCCAAATAGAAATTATAGGCTACGTGGAGGAAAACATTTAAGAGCACAAAGAAATTTCGACGGGCGCTGTTGGGTAAGACTAATACCGTTTTTGTATAGCTTATAATTCGGCTATTATGAGAAACATCTTGACCTCATAATAATCTTAATCACAAGGAATTAACCAACTGTAGGTTTATTCCTGAAAATCGGTGTGCAATGTAAAACTGTCTAAGCAGGAAAAATAAATGGCTATACACGCTACTCCTTGATCATTTAGCACTTACGAACGGAATCGTAGTCTAATCGTTACATCTTTCTAAACCAATCGTGAAGGTTTTTTCCAGTATTTCTCCCGCTACAGCCATATCCAAACTCTTTTCTATATCTATGGAAACAGGTCGATATTTTGTCTTACAATGTATTTGCTGGCTACACCTGACACAAAATGTGTTTCATAGAATAAAGCATATTTATCGGGAATTACATACAAAAAGCCACATATAGAGGGGAAGTAGTACAGAACACAGAAAGGCATCTTCTGAGAGCCAGTCAGGCAGCATCATCTGGGTGGATGCCTGTTCTTTTTATATCTGACCTACTTCAACCCGGAGACGTCCTAAATGGCATCCTATTCCCTTAGATAATAGGGTGCAATTATTTCCTTGCTAGTGAGTAGGGTGTCATTTGGAACGTAAGCCTGTTTTCTCTGTCTCCTTGGTTCAACATCTCAGCATCCATCCCCATGTATTTTGCATGAGAGGAGAGTTGCATTCATTTTTATGATGTATATAGCTGGGAACTGGTCTCTTTTTTATACCTGTTGGTTATAACATGAATAAATACAGGCATACATGTTTAAGAAATACATGCCCTAAAATTAGGCCTACGTATTAGAAAGACGCGGCGAGATCTGAAGGCTTGCTAAAAATGCTGCATCTAAAAAAATCTCTAGGGGTTGGCTTTTCGTGCCCCCATACTTTCTACTGTGCTGATGTACAAGATCAAGGGGTGGATAGTTAGTAATCGTGGTCTAATTTGTAAAGATAGTAGAGGAGGAAGCCAAAGCAGACTAGAATGACTCAGTGGCTGGAACTTAGAACAGTGTGTTGGATCGGTTCACACTTGGGACCCGTATGAAAATGTATTCACTCTACTGAAAAATAGAAGTGAGGAAACCACTGACTACAAATCTGATGACTTTTGACATGGAGATGATGTACATGTCCTGTTGGTTGTTTTCAGACAGACAGGTGATGGTGATGGAGCAGCGGTTGATAGCTATGTGCTGGCTCTGTCTACTTCTCTGTGCCTTCCTGTGTGAGCCTGTACTCTGCAAGGGCGGCCGCGGCGGAAGCAGGGGTTCCTCTCGGGGCTCGTCTCGTAGCAGTGGCCGTTTCCGATCAAGGACCCATTCAACAAAGGCCTGGTTCAAGACCATGCCCGGGCGCTCGTCCCCGGTGCGTGTGGCAAGCGCTGCGGCAGCTGGTGCGGCGGTTGCATTGACCGCTGATAGATTGCAACGTTCAGCCTACCGGTGCAGTCACGTTAATTCGGATTACGAGGGGGAAGATTATAACCGGACAGTTTGCTACCTGACCAGTGTATCAGGCTCCAGTAAGAACCAACTATCACTCTCACAGATCTTCACTGTCATCACCTTCACCACGCTGTTTCCTAGACATTTTCACATTTCAGAGGGTATATTTTAGATTTAAGTTTTATTTTTTTAATTTTTTTTATTTAAACTTAATTTAAAATGTTCAACAGTAACGAAGAGGAGCCTCGTTCAAAACGTCTGTATTCCTGAAACGGGGAGTCAAAGCTGGTTAGCCTTAATGCCAAGATGGCTCTGGCCAGACAAAACATTTCTGAATGAAAGAAGTGTTGAAGTCAGCATCACAGGATTTTTGGGGAAACAAGTAGCTGCACTAGTGTTCCAGATTTGTATTATGTATGGCCTAAAAAAAAACATTTTTTAAACAACTTGGTGTGGGCATATATTGGTTATTATAAACTGGGTGCTTTGAATCCTAAATGCTAATTGATGTTGATTGGCTGATAACCATGGTACAAGACCATATACCACATGTATGACATCATCATTTGTACTGCTCTAATTGTGTGCTAAATGCATTATTATAGCAATAAGGCATCTCTGGCGTTTATGGTATATTGTGAATATACCACAGCTAGCGCTATGTCCAGTCTACAACATGATGTGCGTAAGAAAAGCTAAAAAGGCTGCGTCTCAATCTCAAGGGGTTAGCTTTTCGTGCCTCCATAATTTAAACTGTGCTGATGTAAAACAACAGCGTGTGAGGTTCAAAAATCTTCTTCCAGGCAGATTCATCACAGCCTCAGTTGTGTTATGTTTCTTAATATTGCCCTAATAGGAGAGATGGGTATTTTCAGGCGTGTCACTATAATTTTACAACCATTGCCCGATTTGTGAAAGTCAACAAACATATCGGTTTTAATTTGTGTCCCCTTTGGCCCTTCCCATGTTAATGTATGACCAAGGGAGTGTAGTATGTGTCACCTCATATTTATACCCCAGTGAAACAGGATGTCATGGGTGACCACATAAGACTCAGATGACTTTAAATCATAGTCTTAATCAGAATATATATCATTTTTTATTTACTTTCTAAGATTTTCTGGAGGTGCCAATAATGTCAACTCTGTGTTTGTTTTGTAAAATTGATGACAATCCCCTGTAAGATAATTAAAACCTATACATTGATGTAGCATTGTTTTAACATTTGATTGAACTACAAATTCTGGATGTTTTTATATGTGTTACCTTCTGACACTTGTACATTCAACGGACACTTAAGATCTCTTTTGGTAACTCAAATTTTGTGGATGAGGTTAGGATGATTCTAGTGACTTTCCGAAGTAACTGAATTGTACATATGAATTACAGGTGACTGCTAGTGCGGGAATTCTTTCCCATTAGTTTTTTAATGAGGAAAGAAACAAATCAACTGAGTTGTAATTGACCCTGGAATGCCACAAACAGCCAATATCCTGCCTGATTACAAATCAACCATTCCTACCCCTAGCATGCTACACCTTTCTCCTAGCCACACACTATTCCATCATACATTCACAAATGTTGTGCAATCAAGACACTGTACATAACATACCTTAACTATTATTTACACTGTAAATAAAAATATACTTTCTGTACCCACAGACGGCGTCGTAGTTTTGTGTTGGGTTAGACTACAGATCAAAGACTAGAAGAAAAAGACTAAAAAAATAGTCACTCTTAAATTCCCAATAAGGTCTCTTTCAGGTATATTATGTTGAGAGAATCAGCACCTAGGAACGGCATCTGCCAGACTACTTGTCTGTCCGGTCTGTTCTGGTAGTGGTTGAGGTCAGTCCAGGATGACCTGTCCCAGCTCGCCCTTACGGAAAGCTCTAATGAAGTCATAGGCAGCTGCTGGGTAGTTAGGCACAGTGATTGTGATGTTACCTAAGGAACACAGACATTGGGTACACATTATTAGTAAACAGCAGATAAAGTAGCAGAAATAATCCATCCAGTACCCAAAAGGTTGCTGGATCAAATCCCGGAACTAGCGAGGTAAAAAAAATTGTAATTTCGTTCTTGAGCGAAAAAGTAAACCCACATGGCTTCTGTAGGTAACCCTAAATAATAGCTTCAACTAAATGACAAAAATGCAAATGTTAATATGTTTTTAAATGGGGCAATAGTTTGGTCACAATGCTAAAACCTAATTCTGTAAAGGTTGTAAGAACTTTCCTATTACCACATCAATAAGTAAATACTATTTATTGTTTATTGTTTTAATATTTATATTTCAAAAGATGTGGTTCAGTCTTACCCACTCCAGTGATGGCTTTGACTCGTTGAGTCTTTCCCAGTTTGACAGCAATATGCTTCAACACCTGCTGGATGTCATCTGTAGGCTCCCCAAGACCATATCTTTCCACGTAACTACACAAACACACACAAAATATAAATCATTGCTTAGTGCAAACAACGGGTCGAAAAAAAACAAATGATCAGTGAAGAACTGTTGAAATCAGCCTTACTTGATGCTGACATGAACACTGAAAAGTCTCACCTATACTTCTCCAGTCTGTTGAGGGAGAACAAAAGGTAGTCCGCTATGACGTCTTCACCTACTAGGTGGTCCAGGATGGTTCCTGACAGTAACATCGGGTGTGGGTTAATATTTTATCTAGGCTATATGTTGTGAGAGACCCATAAGAGCTTGGCTGTTATTCTAGCACAACCCATTGGTTGACTACACAGAATGGCTACGGTCTTTGTTGGAACTTGACGTCTGTTAACCCACGACTTTAGACTCACATAAATGGTCAGCTGCTCAGTGAAGTTTGGGTTCCATACATATTTAAAGAAGAGATGCTAGAAAAAGAAGTAAAAAGGAGCCCCAACCTTTCTTTTCCAATTCCAAAGCTTCTAATAGCTGCAATATGGCCATTATCCAAATAACATGCTCGTTTCCCCACACGCCCCGTTCCTTTCCAACTGACTTTATGGTACCCCTGATATTTAGTAGGTATGTCCAAAGATTAGCCAGAGTTAGTTTTTAGACGCACCACATAGAGCAAGCTTCATGCCAGTCTCCAGACTCGGAATCTTTGGGGGAAGAACGCCGGGTGTGTCTAGAAGATGGATGATGGGTCTCTCACACACCTGATGAGAAGATCACGCACACACAAGCACAGTGTAACGGATGAACCCACAAAAATGGATAAGTGAACGAAGCACAAACAGGTGAAAAGATCGCTCACCTGTATCCTAGTCAACACTGCTTTGGTTATGCCTGGTTCACCTCCTACTTTCGAAGCCCGACCTATAAGGAAGAACAAGATGTGCCAATTCTTTGACCATGGTTCAGGGAAATACACAAGACAAAACCACTAAGACCACTAGAAACTGTCCACATTTCCAAGACATCAAAGCATAATGTTGCTTTACCTTTCTTCAGGTTGGTTCTTCTCAGAGCATTGATGAGAGATGACTTTCCAACATTGGGCACCCCGATCACCATCAGGCAGAAGTTTGTGTCCTGAACATTACATTGACACGCACACTTGACATTCAGGTCCAAAAAGTGACTTTTCAACAACTTCTACTGTGTCAAAAATAAGGTGCAGTCCTAAAGTTTTCAGAATCATAAGGAACGGCAAATGTTATCCTTTATGTCTGAACAAAGCTCTAAACTGCACATTTGCCTTTTCCATACACAAAAACAAAATGAATTGGGTGTGACATCACCTCCTCTCGGTGGAACCGCGGATTGCTCTGGATCAGGTCTATCACCATGGGAACCAGCTGTAACACAACAGCACAGAAAGCTGTAAAAAAAAACAACAACACTGTTGCAAAGGATATCTCCAGTCATGCTTCTAGTTTTGATGTCTGTCTCTCACCTTTTTGACGTTTTCATCTCTCTGACTGAGGCAGTCTGTGAAAAGGATGTTCTTCACTCCGTCTCGTTGGAGTTGTTTTAAAATCCTCTGCAGTGCAAAAACATAGACCCTCATCAGGACTTCATACATAACTCAACTGGGCTGTCTGTCGGAAGTCATTAAACAAAGGCAATTCTGATTAATCTAGTGTGGGGTTGGCCTTACATAGATTTGAAAAACACAAAACAACCATTCTAAATGCCAATTAGAACCATTAATTTGATACTTTTACACATGAACAGAAACAAAGACCCCTCAGCCCAAAATAAATAAATCAATGATCTTCTTCTGTAGCCTACATTCTTGGCCGAGAGGTCAGCCAAATCCATCTTGTTCAGCACCAGGAGATGAGGTCTGACATCCAAGCTCTCCTGGAACAGAGGGTTTCTACCTGAGACAGGGATGTTCTAATGTCAAAGAAATCTGTACAAGATTGTTGGATCATGGTAGGGCAGGCAAGGTACGTCACTTTAGAACTACTTAAAGGATATTCTAGCATCGTGGACTTCCAGGATGCAGTCAACATTCTTCACAGTAGCTCTCATCTGTTTCAGACCTGAGGGAACATCAGAGGAGGATTCATTCATCAATGTTCACTCGCTAACCCCTTCAGTTGTTTAAATAAAATCCCCATACACTCACCAAACATTTGAAGAAAAAGTATGTACATTAGACACAGACATATAGTTAAAAAAAATAAAGACACATACACCATATCTGAAAAAGTTAATATCGAGTTTGATATTTTTCACTAATTTGTCTTTACGGACCAAAAAAACTGTTTTAGTACATAAGATTTTTGTTCATTACGAAATTGGGCCAACACTCTACATGCGAATGTTTTTTTGTAAAGTGTGCCGACGTGATTACATATGTGCCAAAATGACTTCATGCCGAAACAGTTTTGTACTGTACCTAGCAATAATTACTGACGGTGGCCTTAACATATTATGAAGAGAGTAGATTTACAAACATAGTTAACATACTTGTTTCAGTTACATTACATTTGTTAATTGATGTTTTTTAACCCCAAATATAGACTGAGACTACGAAATCTGAACTCCAACCGGCAGTAACGTTAGCTGGGTGCGCACAAACACCCTAACATTTGTAAACAAACCTTTGGCCATATGACCAGGGAACCAATGTGCAACCTCTCTGTCGCCAAAGTCAAATACCGTCCTGAAGGTCGCTGTATTACGGAGCATCTGATGAAGTCTCATATTTGTTGTTTCAGTTTCTTTAAAGGCTGAAGAATTGTCATTGAGAGTATTTTTCTTGAGACATGACCAAGTGCTTCACTGTGTAAATTCCGCCTGGCAAAACGGTCACAACGATTTAGTTCCGACTTTGTCACAGTACAAATCATGTTCAACAATACGCTAACAAAATACATATTATCAACGTTTATTGTTGTTTATTTGTACAAAACAGCATTTCATTCATATTAACATGAATTTTTAGAATGGCAGATTTATAGCGTGATATTAAACAAAATATGAAATGTTCTGTGAAAGTGCAATTAAAGTAAAAGTTGTGAAATCAACACTTGTTACATTTAGACACTTGTTACTTATAACAGTAAAATCAGCAAACAAAGGCCATATCCTTCAGTTTAATTTGATTTAAGTAACTCAAAACCATTTAATTCTTCAAAAACTTCCTAAAACAACAGTTTGGTGAAGATTACACTCATCCAAAGATTCGGCTGCCACAAACTTTTGGAACACACGTTGGGCAGAGTTAAACACGTTGCCCTTTGGAGTTGGATGAAGTCAGTTTTGCGCTTCTCACATAATGACTAATATTAGGACTTGTGGATGGTTAGCTTATCTCAGATCAGGGCAGTACAATCCGGTTCCTGAGAAGCTACCATCCTTTATGTTCTTTCAAATCCTAATTTAGCACACCTGGTTCTTATAATGACCTGGATTAAAAGTCATATTAGTCACAACTGGGGTTGGTGAGAAAGACCTACATGGATGGTAGATCTCCATGGACAAGATTGTGTAGTCCAGGCCTAAATCTATACATAAGCAACGTCAAACCAAAACTATTAACACTGTTTCAGGAAAAAGTCAGTTGATCTCCTCATAGCTTCGATTTGGTTGGTTGGGAGGTGCCGGGGGCCGAGTAGTGCGATATGAGCCTATCAGCTTCCCTCCAGCCAGTAAGCAGCGCTCCGTGGACAGTGGAGAAAAAGGAAGGGTGGGTGGCTTCTCCTGCAAACAATACCTGGAGAGGCTGAAGAGAAAGAATGACAGTAACGAAAAGAAGGGTAATGAGAGGACTTGATACTCCACATGAACCGTGAGTGTGTGTACCTTCTCCCCCCACAGCGGAAGTGGTTCAGCCAAGTTGTGGATATCCTGCCGTGAGGTTCCGGTACCAGTGTGGGTGTAAGAACCACAGGTCCATGGGTCATGGAACCACTGAGACCTCAAGACACGCCGCGGGGTGATGATTGGGTTCCCTAACAACACACATTTTTGATGCCCATCGGGTTATTCGAAATTGGAAACAATATTTACACACACACACACACACACCATAAAACGCTGAAGAACAAAGGGTTAACCTCCATATGAGATGTGATGGAGGGGTCAGAGGTTGGAGGCTTTACCTGTGAACCTGCGTATCAGATTTGTAATGGCATGCGTGACGTCCTGTTCTGACAGAGTCTCCATGAACTCAGACTCATGGCCAGCTATCCAGCCACACAGCACGTGGCCATACCTGGCAGGGGAGAGGGACAGTGGCACAATCACAGGCATGAGGATTTGGAGGAACTGTCAGACGGACAGATTTAAATGTTTTTACAATTTCCGTCTTACCTCTTCGTGGGTTTGAGGACAGTGAAGCCAAACAGTTTCTTAATCCAGAGTCTCTCCACATCAGATACCTGGTCCACCAAGTCTGTCTAAAGAAAGACAGTACAGGCACAGTTAGGTCCGGAAATAACTGGACACTGACACAAGTTTTGTTATTTTGACTGTTCACCAAAATATATTCAGGTTACAGTTAAAAAACGAATGTGGGCTTAAAGAGCAGTCTCTCAGCTTTAATTTGAGGGTATTCACATCCAAATTGGAGGAAGGGTTACAGCTCTTTAATAAAAAATAAGAAACTAAGATCAACCTGTATCAGAATTATGGGAAGTACTGGAGGCTTGGAACACCTCATGATCCAAACCATACCACATCACCTGTAAAACACGGTGGAGGCAGTGTGATGGCATGGACATTCATGGCTTCCAATGGCACTGGGTCACTAGTGTTTATTGATGATGTGACAGAAGCAGCCGGATTAATTCTGAAGTGTATAGAGATATACTGTTTGCTCAGATTCCGCTAAATACACCAAAGTTGATTGGACGGCACTTCACTTTACAGATGGACAATGATCCAAAACATACTGCGAAAGCAACCCAGGTGATTTTTTAGGCTAAGAAGTGGAATATTCTGCAATGGCCGAGTCAATCCCCTGATCTCAACCCGATCAAGCATGCATTTCACTTGCTAAAGACAAAACATAAGGCAGAAAGACCCACGAACAAACAACTGAAGACAGCTGCAGTAAAAGCCTGGCAAAGCATCACAGCGTTTGGTCATATCCGTGCATTCCAGACCTAAAACAGTCATTGCCTGCAAAGGATTCTCGACAAAGTATTAAAAATGAACATTTTATTTATGATTGTGTTAATTTGTCAAATTAAATTTGAGCCTCTGAAATATGGGGACTGTGTATGAAAATGGTTGCAATTCCTAAAGGTTTCATACAATATTTTTGTTCAACCCTTTGAATTAAAGCGGAAAGACTGCACCTCAATCGCATCCCAGTTGTATCATTTTAAATCCATTGTGGTTGCGCACAGAGGCAAAATTATGAAAACTGTCAGTGTCCAAATATTTCCAGACCTAATTGTATGTTTTTGTTTTACTAACCTAGTGGGGGGGAAATAAAACACCACAAGGAGAGTCATTAGGTAAAATACAATATTAAATGAAAATAAATGTTGTCCCCGGGGCTATGTTTTGGGCCCACTACTCTAAAATGATGTGCATGTCTTAATTAACGACCGGGGGCCGGTTCAGCTTTAACGCAACACTTTCAGTGAGGAGTGTGTTCATATACCTCATCTTCCCAGACCAGGTATATAACCTCACAGTCTTCATCCCACCAGGGGTTATCAAACTCCACAAAGATCTTATTGTTGGTTCCAAATCCCATCCTCTGGACAGAGTGGAGCTTGTGAAGGGGAAGAGGGGGAGAGAAAAGGGTCCCATGATGCTTCTTCAGATACCCTAATAAAATAATGGTAGATATCAATATGTATATGAGAGGAGAGGAAAAGAAGGCATAGAGCCTTTTTAGTAATGCCTGGCAGAAACAAAACACTGTCTTCCAGGCCAATGAGAAGTGACGTTGTAAAGGTTCATGTTTAGAGAATTAACTGTAAAAACAGATGTCATAAAATAGTGTTTAAACAGTACTGACCTACAACAGCAAAAGGGCAATAATTGCTCATGGAACTATGGTGTTTTTATAATATTCAGGCCAGAAAAGTAGTAGGTGGATCCCTGAAGATGTGCTTATATGTTGTCTTATGAGATAAGCTGTTATTCATGTTGACTCTGAGATGACCTTGACCATAAACAGTAGTCACTGCTTTCTTTCTTGGTATAGCCCCTATAATGTATATATACACTTTTACCCAATTTTAATTTTAATTTTGTGATGTCCACGACATCACCACAGCAGGTGGGAACGCTCAAACATATCCCGCCAAGCCAGTCTGATACCTAAAACACCGCCTGCTCAACCAGGACACGCTTGGCTGGTACATGTACTTGAAGGCACCCAACCTTAACACAAGAGGAGACAGGATCTGGTATTCAAATGGATCAAAAAAAATCTCATCTCGGACCAAATGCTCTTACTGCTCCTTTGCTTAGTAGAACTGAGTGGTAATTGTGTGTGTGTGTGTGTGTGTGTGTGTCCTACCCAGAGGCACTGTGACGATGACATGGTCCGCAGGGATCCTCTCTCCATCCTCACACTCCACCGTTACAGGACGCTCTGTCTCTCCCTTTCCGGGCTCCCTCTGCCAGTGAACGCGGCTGACTGGCCGGCGGTAGGCGACCATCCCCGGACGAAGCTCTTTCATCAGGCTGTCGATTAACCCTTCGTATCCCCTGAGAGAGCCGGGACAACAGTTAGGTGAAACGCGCCCGACGGCACTCCCACGTTTTAAAAATGAGCACGTCGTAAACGACGCCTACGCGCGCTCACGAACACTCCCACACTGACCGGGGGAAGGTGCAGTCCAGTCCTGGCAGGGTTTTGTACAGTCCGAAGGCGCCTAGGCCCAGCGCGTCCAGAGTGTGTGTCCCGTTCACACAACACTCCACCTTCAGCAGGGTGCTGAGCAGAGACATGCGGATGGAGTGACAGGACGCACTGTCGCCTCGCCATCGCTCTGCCGCACGCTGCCGCACCTGCACACACACACACACACACATTTAGACAGACAGGCAGACAGACCCAAGTGTGTCGGTTTCTGCGTGACATACCTCGGCCCTTAGAAACTCCCCCACACTGCTGTACGGTTCACTTCCCTTATCGCTGAACTGGCTACACTCCTCCAACAGCTCACCAAACAGCTCTACGGCAGGACCCATCTGCTCTGCGGTCAGCTTTCGACCTGGCAGAACCATTAAAGCACACCGTTAACTAACAATGGACTAGGACTTTGTAGCCATCAAAAACAAATGAACAAATGGGTTTTCTATAAGCTTCCTACCGTTTATTCGGTAACTTGTAAGAATGCAACTTGGTCAGCATTGCGTAGGAAAAGCAGGCTGTCAACTATTATGGACAGTGACACAATATTCAAGTAGCTCAGTTTGTATAGTATGGCATTAACAACACCATGATAATAGGTGCGACTCCCAGGGCCAACAAGTAAAACATTTACACCCATAACTAAATTGCTTTGGATAAATGCCCGGAAAAGTGGCACATGTTATCGTCATTATAATCATCTGTGTCTCTCTCTGGCCTCTGCCTGTTTATACCTGAGCTGGAGAACCAGCTGGGTACCCAAGGGGGATGACCGCCGATATCTAGGTTCTGGTTCTCAGGAGTCAGGCTCTCTGGGTCCAGCAGGCCATACTGTCTAGACAGACAGAACACTGGGTTGGCCTCAGACGGACCATGGATCCAGTTTGCACCAATCTCTATGATATTATTTCCTGGAGGAGGTGGGTGGGTGGGTGGGGACAAATACAAAATAAAACAGAAACATTTAACTGTAGAATCAGACTAGGGCACAAGATTACAAAGCAGCATACATTGAGAATGCATTTAAATTAATCCTGACTTGATATTGTATACTTTAGGAATAATCCATGCTTTGTTTACCAGACGACTAGATGATTTTTTGCGCCTTGCACGTTTCTACCAGATATTATTTTTTTAATTATTAATGCAATTACCGATGGCCCACTCGTAATGCCATTTGAGCTGTGTTCAAGTTCTGTTAACATAAAACACAATATACCATACCAAAGCAAGTTAGGACATTATATGGGGTCCAATAATGCAGACATTTACAGCTGAGTGCAGGGTACAAACTCACTTTAAAATAGGCGTTTCCTAACAGGCGTTTGCCAATTTTGACCAACAGGATGGCATCAAGCTCTGGCTTAGCTCAACCCATCTCCTTACATAGATTGTGCCAACACCGATAACGACAACTTCCAGTGAGCTTATCTTGGTTTCGTTATGCACGTCTGTTAGTTCAGCGTCTTCATTCTTTCCTATTGACATGTTAGGTTAAAAATGAAATATATGGTTGAAATTAGTTGACATGAGAACTTTCTCTTCCGCTTTTTTACCTACCCATTTTCCCTGTCTTGATCCTTCCTCCAGTCCGTCCTGTTGCTTCCAGGATCCTCACATTGCGGAAACCATGCTTCGTTAACTTCAGAGCTGCTCCAATACCAGATATTCCACAACCAACTATTACTATATGTGAATCTAGACCGTGCGATAAAACCATGCTGAGGTTTTGTTGGTAGTCCCACTCTCTTCGAGCTAGCAGGTAAACTCAAACACTAACGTCAGAGAGCGTGATCACTAGAAGAAACAGCCACGCAAGAAGTCATGAGGTCCGCCTATCGTCCAATCAGACAAGGGAGAATGATGAAGTCGGAAAACACACGTACTCTAGTGAACTAGTTCACATTCAAATGTATCATTAGTTCTAAAAGGCCTTAACGTATTTAAATATATTTGTCTGCTCATCCCACTGAACAGGCAACGGCTATATGTTAGAGTATTCACATTGTACTATGCATCCCACTTCTGGCTTGCCTCTGAAGCTAAAGTAAGCAGGGTTAGGGCTGGCCAGTTTCCTACAACATGGGAGACAGCCAGGGTGTTTCTGGAAGTGGTATTGGATGGCCAGCAGAGGGCAATCTTCCCTCTGGATGAAAGATCCAATCCCAGAGCAGGGCAGGGGCTTCTCTTGTAGAGTGAACTGTTGGTTGGAATGTCATACTATTATGACCACTTAATAATCCTCTTCCAGTTGACTCATTGGTCCTCTCTCCTCGCCCATAAACTGAAAGACATTGTAGAGTACCAAATGTAAACAATTTGACTCTCACAAGCTTTGTAGGACACATTAAAATAGACTATGGAAATATAGCAAAAAAATATATATTGCCTGTCATTTAAACCATAAACCAAAATCCTTCAGATTTCAGAAAAGTATTCAGGCGGGCCTCAGTGGAAAAAAGTCCTGCTTCGCTTTTCTCTGGCACTAAAATGTTTTGCAACTGTACCAGTCACATGAGGCAGTATGAAACCTCTCTCTGGGAAATAGAAGGTCAGGTTGCCTGGTCAGACTCCTATTGAGTCAGACTTCAGTCATCCCTATTAGTCCAATTATGGTGCATGTGAGCACATAGACGATGCCATTGACAATCACTACTGGAAGGTAGGCTAGTGTTCTTCACTGGAATAATAAAACTGATCCCTTCTGATTGATTTGGAGTTATGTGATCCTTTCTTAACCCATTGTGAGGCCCACCTAGTTGTTCTTCATAAAGGTGGGGGCCCTAAGTGGTGGTCTGTCCATGTTAAATCATCCAAGTCTAGTCCCCTCCCTGTAGGTGAGGTCAGGCTGGTTGAACAATGGTACTGATCAGCTATACTATACTGTACAGTTACTGTATATACTATTGTATAATAGTATGAATACTTTTTTGATATTTGTTGTTTCTGATTAAACTTGCATTGATATTTTGATAATTCAACTACTTTGCTTTATGGGATGCATCTTCTTGTTATGAAAGGTGTATGTAAAAAATACTATTTCATACTCTGTAGCCGCCGTCAACTGATGCTGTTATAGGTCCGTGTAAAAAATTAAAGAAAGAACAGACCCTAACCTTCCTCAAGATGTCTCTGGTTGTATAACCCTACTGGCCCATTCAATATACACACAAAATCTCTTTTTCTCCTATTTCTCTCTCTCTCTCTCTCTCTCTCTCACTCACATACACACACACAACCAGCCCTGAAGAGCTCATGGGAACAGTCGGGTGGAGAGGGTCACTTACTCTCAGAACAATACTAACACTGCTTCCTTACTCTGGAAACACAGGAAATAATAAAGTCTGCTTCTGGCTGGAGGAGAACAATATGAGGTTTGTGTGTATCTTTGTATGGGAAAATGTAGTATGCACGGATGAATTCTGCCTTTCCGGCAGAAAGTTTTAGCACAGTTATTGGAACTATCTGCAAAAAGTTTAGAATGACATTTGGGTCAGGGTTCCCAACTCTAGTCAGAGACTTAATGCAGGACTAGAACAAAAGCGTGCACAACCTACTGTATATCTATAATATATAAATTTAATGTATTATCTAACCCACTCTCCTGGCTTTGAAATACAGAATATCACTCTCCTATAGTCTGTTAAAGTGACTAAAGTAATAATGGCTTCAAGACAAAGACATACTCAAAGGTTTTATTTATTTATAAAAGCAAACATTTCAGAAAACTCAGTTTTATAAAGCTTGACCTCTATAAGTCACTACACACTTCAGGCAAACCATGTGAACACAGAGGGAGTCCTATTTACGTTTGTGAGACAACTTTTTCCAAACAAACCATTGTTCATTGGTCTGTTTGCATTAAGTGTGTAGTAAGCCGTAATACACAGAATCAAAGATTTACCAAATATGTACAACAAATGTCTTTCCTCATAAAACAATACAGTAGTAGAAAAATGACACATTCTATAAAGACAAATATTGGTGCAAGATACAGCCTTATTGAGGCTTATTGTTGTTTAAATAACAGTCACTACTTTTAACATGTCTGTATTTTTACTAGGTACAGATACAGAAGGGCTAGCACAGTATTAGTACAAGTAGACATGTCTCAGTGCTCAAGCAATCATCTTGGCTTCTGCTTACTGCAACAGTGTAATTGTTCTCAGAAGACACTCTCGCACATGCAGACACCCACGTACACGCCCTTCAATCAGTTGCATCACTGACGCCCTCCAACTGCTGTAGTATCATGGATTTAAGTGCCCTGTACCTAAGGACAGATAGACACACTCTGGTGAATGGCAGTGGCCTTATTTATTCATTTATGTTTGACTAAAATGAATATCCTGATAATGTTATCTGAAGAGACATTCGGGACAAGGAGGGAGTGTGTGTGTAATTTAGTTTTTATAGACTCCTCAAGGCACAAGGTCAACACAGAACAGCACATAATGGAACACGTTGCTGTCACTTGTTTGGGGTGAAAGTCAAACAGTTTATAGCAATAAGGCAGATCTTCCTCTTGTCAAAACAACTGTATTGTTTTAAATACAGTGCCTTTGGAAAGTATTCAGGACCCTTCACTTTCTTCACATTACGTTGTGTTATAGACTTTAATGTTATTTTTGCCATCCGTCTACACACAACGCCCATAACAACAATGCAAAAACACGTTTTTAGAAATGTGGGTAAATGTATTGAAAATAAAAAAACGGAAACATCTGATACATAAGTGTTCAGACCCTTTATTCAGTGCTTTGCCCGTGATCACATCTAGCTATTTTACTATAAAGGCCTGATTGAAGGCGTGGTTGTCCTTCTGGCAGGTTTTCCCATCTCTGCAGAGAAACTCTGGAGCTCTGTTAAAGAGGCAATCGGGTTCTTGGTTACCTCCACTTAGCTTGGCCAGACAGCCAGCCCTAGGAACAGTTTAAGCGGTTCCTAAGTTCTTCCATTTTACAACAACTGTGCACCCGGGAATTTTCAGTGCTTTAGCATTTTTTATAACCTTCCCCAGATCTATTTGTTAGCACAATTCTGTTGCTATGGTCAACTGAGAGTTCCTTGAACTTTACGGCCTGGTTTTTGCTCTGATAGGCACTGTGAGGTGTAGGACCTAATTTCGAACCAATCAAATTTGTTCAAGAGACACATGATGCATTAGAGCTTTTAATTTGGAGTGACATGGCATGTACTGTACATGAGATCTGTTTTTCATTTTCAATAAATTGGCACAAAAGTGTTTTCACTTCATCATTATGGGGTATTGTGGGTAGGTTAATGGCAAAAAATACATGTATTGAATTATAACTTTGGTCTATAACACCATAACATTTTGAGAAAGTGAAGGGTTCTAAATACTTGAATACAGCGTAGAGGAGACAGCATGTTAGTACTCACTGGTTAGTGAAGCTATCAGTTACGTCATATTCTGCATGGTTTGTTCACAGCATTTCTTAGAAAATGTACATTAGTTTTTCCACCGATTCAGGGTGTTTAAAAGAAAACATGTGAAAGAACTCAGCAGTCTTACTTTCTGGTCAGTTTAGAAATCTCTCTTTCCTCTTCCTCTTTCAGTTTTTCCACAAAGCTATCCAGGACTGGCATTTCAAATTTTATATACTGGGCCACCTGTGGGCAAAATGACGATACAACTATAGGAAAACACAATACAGTATATATTTTATGAGAGTTGTGTGTCTTAATATAATCATCCTGTTGTGGTAAGAATCACAAACTTCAAGCAGCACATTCAAAGTTTACAAAAGCTTCCAAAAAAGTATTCAGAGCCAAATAAACAAGTTTGGTTTTATAATCCAAAAACGCAAATGTCCTGTAGCTTCAGTATTGTTCTCATGCTGCTAGAAGCTAAGTTTAAAAATCCCTGACAATGTTACTGAAATACAAGTGGTAAATTGAAATTTTGTTCTGTTTGATTTTTATTAAACACTAAAACCCGAAATCAACAATTGTAAGGTTACATTGATTACATGTTGGGAAATACTTGTAAGACAAATAAACTGAAATATTTTGCTCACGTAAGTATTCAACATGTGCTATGGTAGCACTCGCCAGAACAACACTGACACTATTACCTTACCATTGGCCTCTGCATGTGAACTGTTTTAGTTGCATCACATTTTCTGGACAAAAAGCCCACTGTTGAAAGATCATTGGCCAGGCTGTGAATCTGAAGGAAAATGTCCACAGAGCATTCTGAAGAATTTACAGATAATATGATACAAATACATAAGATTTAAGACTTAAATCTTTTGGTATTTTTATTGCAGCGAAAGATGCCTCCACCAACAGGTAATGTGTGGGGGTTAAATACTTATGCAAGCTACATATTTCAGTTTTTTCCCTAACATGAAACCAATGTCACTAAGCAATATTAAATTTTGAGTATCAGTGTTTTAAAATAAAACATGAAACAGAACGAAATGTTAACATATCCTTTGTAAGTCAATAACATTGGAGAACAGGTCATTAGCTAATTACTTGATAAGAATGCAACTGCTACTAAGCTGGGTGGTTATTTTACCTAGCTCTCTTAAAAGATATGCACTTACTGTCAGTCGCCCTGGATTAAAGTCTGCTAAATTACTACAATGTAAATATTTTCGACAGAAACCAGGCATCCAACTACATTCATACCATTGCACTTTTCATAAATATTTCCATGAGATAAAACATTTTGCTGAACACTGCCCTGGCAGTTTGAACTGGACTGAGTGCAAGGAGTCCAGATGTTAATCCCTTCTGAAAACATTGTTTGGTGCCAGACAGCCCTCAAATGCTGAACAATTGTAACAATTTTCCTAAAAACCTGTCCAAAGCGATAGGTGAAAAGGGGCAGAGAGAACTCAAACTGTTACCCGTTGTAACACATCCATTTGCCAGTCTGTGCAATGTAGCAGCTTCCTGATGTAAATGAAATGTAACCACATCATGATGTCTTAGCTGTACTGTACTGGAACAGCAACAAGTGATACTGCTATCAGTATGTACCTCTGGACATGACATTGTGCTGAGCAGAATGATATGTTCACAGGCAACAATGTGGCTGCTACAATAACAGTTTCTGCAGTTATACACTTACTAGACTAACCCAATTGTTTACATGGTCCTAACAGGAAAGACTTCTATTATTAAACCAGATACCGCTCATTATGTCACTGGAACATTGTTATGGGTCTACATTTGGAGGGCAGGACACCTCCACCACATCATGGAAGTCCACACCTTAGGATAAAATCAGGAGAAAATAGAGAGTGGAAGGAGAGAGGGAGAGAGAACCAGGAAGAGAAAGGGAGGGGAGAGAGTAATTGAGAGGGAGTGGGAGAGAGAGCGAGAGAAAAACAGTGTGAGGGAGCGAGACATAGAAGACTCACATCATGTGTGACCTCCTCCCCAAGATCTGTCTCCATAATAAAGATCTTGGCGATCTTCTCACATGGTCCATAAAGAACACGGTACACCAGAGGATACCCGCTGTCCTTCAGTGGGGTTCTTTCTGCAACACAAACATACTCTTCCTTACCCGGGTACTGACACACACACACACACGCACACACACGCACGCACACGCACGCATGCACGACAGAACAGTTTATGAAATGTGGTCACTTACCACCAGACTCATGGACCATGTATAAAACAAACTCATCTGCTTTATTCTCCACCTGGAGACACAGATAGGAACATGATAATCATATCTGATAAACTAGTGTGTGTGTGTGTGTGTCAATACCCGGATAAGGAAGAGTACATTTGTGTTTGTATGACTCACTCTGAACTTGCATAGCAGCAGGTTAAGGACTTGCAGTGTTGTCATTGAGCTGTTGACTCTGACGTTTGTGACAGAACCAAATGCTGGAGTAAACACCGACGTCTGGGAAGAACAAAATACACAAACAAACACACACACACAAACTGTGAAATTAGTTGGGGACCCAGTGCAAGTACAGTATATTTAAATTGTTGTCATTTAGCAGAAGTTCTTATCTGGAGAGACTTTTATAGTTAGTCATCCAAACTTATCCTGGTAAAACAACCACACAGCCTCGTAGGTTAAACATATCCCTTATAAATGCGATTTCTGTAAAGTCAGTGGTAACAGGGACATTGTTTGTTTATTTGTTTGGCTAGAGTATGTGTGTATTACCTTGTGGTTATAGAAGTGCCCATTGATGGAGAATCTGTGTGTGCGTAAGCGTTGCAGGTCTGAGTGTGTGTGCGTCTTTGACCTTCTAGTCACCCCCATGAAGGAGGCATCACTCCTGGTCCGGAGCAGCTGGGGCACCTCCTCATCCTGTGCCTCCTCCTGTAGACTCCCTATGGAAGAGAATATAGACAAGTAGAACTTCCTTCTCCTATTTCTCGTCCTCCACTACCTATCTTTCTTTCTTTATTATTTGTAGTATATTATAATTTTTTCTGAAATGTTGGCAATTATTCATCAAAATTTGGACCAGTCATAACTTGTGCTGGGCACGCATGGCAACGTTCATCAATAGAACAGTTATTATTTATGGTGCTGAATTCCATGTGTGTGTTTCTATTTCCAGCTAGTGACATGTGGCATCCTATCAATAGCCTCAGTTTCCTCTCAGGTGTCTTGTGTCTGCTGCACATGTGCTGTGGCAGGCTGCTATATCCTGTTGATTAAATTACAATATAGAGTAATCTGCCAGGTGACAGGAAGACAGGGTTATAAAGCAGGATTACACGTGTTTGTGTGGGTGTGCGAGTGTGTGTGTGCGCGCGTGTGTTTTGTGTCTGTGTACTTACTGGTCAAGTAAGGGTCAGCTGTACTGTTGTTGATGTTGTTGTTAGATTCTGTCTGCTGTGAAAGAACCTGGGATTTGTCATTTCTACAAACAGAAATATTTCAAATTAGCAATTGGCACTCACAAATATGAGTGGCTTTAAGAAATGCAAAGTTTATTCATTAGATGGGAGTAACTTAAATCCTCAAGAACAAAGGCAACAAAATCAATTTGCCCTAGATTGTAATCTTGTGTCCGTTTTGAATTTTCCCACTAATTTAAGGTTGTGGGAGGTGAAGATCAGTGGGATAACTAGGGAAAACTTTACCCCAGAGCTACCATTAAGATTTCAAGTTACTGTACAGTTTAATATGCTCAGACTATTGTGTATCATTTCATGTCAGTGCCGATTTGTGTCCCATTTCATCAGTAACACTGACTTTTAAACATGGAATGCATTGCTAACTGTGGTATTCTGTACATATAAAGAACATTACAGATCCAGTCCAAAATGGGAGGTTTAAAAAGGTTTTATGATTTGACTGAAAAGTCTGAGACTGCATCTAAGGCTCAGTTTGGTAAAAAAATAAACCCCCTGTTTTCTAGAAGAAACTTCCAATACTATATAGTTATAACACTCTGGAATGGGGAAAATTATTGTTATTCTCATTTCCTGTTATAACCATTTGCAGAGAATATTGGATTTTAACTTGGTGGGATGGACAAAATTTCATTTTAGAAACCTAATATGGTTGGTGGATTTATTTTAGTTTTTATACATTTGGAGCAATCGGGCGTTTGTTCATAGTCTTTCTTTTAGTGTTTAAATGTGTTGGAGCAATCGGGCGTGTGTTCATAGTCTTTCTTTTAGTGTTTAAATGTGTTGGAGCAATCGGGCGTGTGTTCATAGTCTTTCTTTTAGTGTTTAAATGTGTTGGAGCAATCGGCCTTGTGTTCATAGTCTTTCTTTTAGTGTTTAAATGTGTTGGAGCAATCGGGCGTGTGTTCATAGTCTTTCTTTTAGTGTTTAAATGTGTTGGAGCAATCGGTCGTGTGTTCATAGTCTTTCTTTTAGTGTTTAAATGTGTTGGAGCAATCGGGCGTGTGTTCATAGTCTTTCTTTTAGTGTTTAAATGTGTTGGAGCAATCGGGCGTGTGTTCATAGTC
This sequence comes from Esox lucius, assembly GCF_011004845.1. Lineage (NCBI taxonomy): Eukaryota > Metazoa > Chordata > Actinopteri > Esociformes > Esocidae > Esox > Esox lucius. Next base: position 19,393,776 of record NC_047574.1, read on the forward strand.
TTTCTTTTAGTGTTTAAATGTGTTGGAGCAATCGGGCGTGTGTTCATAGTCTTTCTCAGTGTCTCCTTCATGTGTATGTTGGTGTATATACCTGGTAACTCCCATGTAGTGGAATCTGGCATTGTCGTCGTGCATCTGCAGTCTGATTGGCCGCCGCAGACCCCAGTGTATGTTCAACAGGCCTTCGATGACCAGCACCCCCTCCTCCTAAACACACAAACACCACACACGCACACACACACACACACACACAATAATGATAGGTCAGCAGTGTAATAACAGTCCTGGTCATTCTTGTCCCATAGAGGATTTCCTGCTGGACGTTGGCCATGTTGGCTTACGAGTCAGTTGTACGTGCGGTCCCCTGCACGGCCACAGGGAAACCGGGAATGTCTGACCACCCTACTGGACAATAACTGAGGTCACGCCTGAGGTCAGGCCTGGGAGAGCCTGTAAGATGAGTCAGACCAGTCGTACGCGGCCGTACGACACGTACACACTGAGAGACGTGTTTTTATGGCACGTGTGCACATGCCAGACGGCTGGACGTCTCCCGATTCCATTTGGTTAGGTGGAGGCGGGTCGTGCCGCAGTCAGCCGGACAGGGTGGAATGATATGGTTTGGAACTCGCTGGGGTCTGATTCATTACAGCACACATTGGCAAGGTGTCAAGCAACTGAAAATGACTTGCCTTTTTCAGTGAACCCGGCCCAGGTTTATTAAATTAGGATCAGCTTTTCTAAGCCCCTCCTGACATTAACCGCTGTGGGGAGAGAACGGAACGGACTCCGGGTGAGGGTCTTGGTGGAGGGACTGGATGGGGTTTGAAGAGGTAAGTGATAATGACACCAGAGATGCTTCATCATGTCATTCTCCAAACAAAGTAGAAGTTAATAAGAGTTCCACATGTTGTGACAGAATTACCAACCCCCTGAACTTTAACCCTGATAGAGTAACAGGCCGCTGCAGATGCTGATGAGGCTGTTAGAGAAACTGATAAGTTGCTAGATCAAATCCCTGAGCCCCCCAAATGAAAAATCTGCTGTTTGGACATATTATCATAATTGCACTTATAAGTCACTCTGGCTAAGGGCATATGCTAAATAAGTAAAATGCACAAATGATTGTGTTGTCAAGAAAATAATAATAAGGTTTTCTGGAAATCAAGCTGATAAGCTTTGGATTCTAGTCTGGCTGGCACCAGTTCTAATTGGTATTATAGTCACGTGTTTTGTATCAGTCAGGCTTTCAGCATTCATGTTCCATATTAAAATGAAAGGTATCTAACTTGTCAGGGTTCAAAAATGGAATGGGATATTTATGTATTTAATTCAATCCTATTGCCAGAATAATACAACTATTAAAAGGGAAAACAGGTCCAGAAATGGAAAAAAGATCCCCAGTTGGTTTTTAGGGTAGGTATGTATGTGTGCGTGCATGCACACGTACAACCATAGCCTTACCTTGGTCAACTGCAAAGCCCTCCCTTCCCACACTCACAAACACTGATCCATCACGTTTTCCTCACACGCGCACACACACACACACACACACACATGCACACACCCACGGTAAGATGTGAGGTCAGTGTCTAAATTTGTACATCTCAGCCTTGGCTAGCTCCTCCCCCTCCACTGTGTCTACAGTATATAAGCCTTTGGCACTGTTCATACTCTAACTCACACAAACCCGCTCTGCGGACCAGCTACAGCTCATTGAGAGTGGATAAATGCTCGCACTGAAGTAAGCAGCGATCCACAGGGATCTGTATTTTCTCTGTCAGGCTAAAAACTACGAATCATCACAGGTGAGCTAATCTCCTATATCACTCCTTTTCTTTTCCAAGGTCTGCAATTTGAGGATGTGATACTTTAAATTGTATTTTGTTTAGACAGGAAAAGTAGCTGGTTTTATGTATTGTGTGATGTATTTGCTCATCATTCATATGAGTACATTTGTTTTTTTATCTTCACACTAGGAGGATATCAACCAAGTAGTGTGAAGACAAAATATAGCTTTTTGAAATCCACAGAAAACGTGGAATCAATGGACGCATTCATACACGTATATTTCCTTTCAATAGCAAACATATAGGTGAAACATATGGAAATGGACAGGGTTAAGGAAGCATTTGCACGTGTGACACGTGACTTGTTTATGCTATTCTCTTATCCTCTTTGTATCATCTTAATCCAGTAATTGGCTTACATAATCTCTAACTATCCTGTCTCCCTCTCCTCTGTAGTATGAAGCATAGACGGTTGCTTTGCCTTCAGCCTCTCCTGCCCACCATCACAGAGACCTTGGAAGACTCCACTACAGCCCACCCGGTACACACAGCCCAGTCCCAGCCTCTAACTCAGGGCTCCCAGTCCCTAGAGGAGTACATGGCCAGTATCCAGGCTCTGGCCAGACCAGTGTTACCTCCTAGCTGTGGCCCTGTGAGACTCCAGAGAGCGGCCAGGCCAAGGCTTATCTCCAAGGCCCAGATGAAGCACTCTGTGTCAGCCACGCTGCCCCGAGACTCCTGCCGGGCCAACTGGAATAGAACCACCAGCCCCATCACCAGTAAAAGCCAAAGCCCTGAGCACCTATCGGGCACGCTGATAATGGAGAAGGAATGTGCGGGGAGAGACCCCATGGAATGGCTGTATGGACAAAGACACACACAAACTGAGACAAGAACACACACACCGAGCAGGACACGGACGCGGACACATGCCCGTTTAAGGGAGAATGTTCCAGCAGCTCTGTGGGTGTTCTAAAACTAAATACAACACATCAGGGAACACTTCAGCTGGCTTTGACCCATGATGTGTGGCTATGTCCACCAAATAGCCCACTGATGGGTTCTAAAATTGACGTGATTGAGTTGGTCTGGCTGTGAATAGATGATGCAATACTAATTTTGAAACGCTACAGTGGATATTTATTTACTGGGAATAACGTTTTACAGGATTAATGTTTACAATACATGGAGTGTAATTTAAGAGATTATTTTATTTTGTAATAAAGTACTTTTGTAAGGATATTGTTTATATTTGCAATTTGTAGCTGATTTCTGAACACCTGAACACCTAAATAATGAATACTGTCTACTGCTGGAGTATCAACACACCTAAATATTAGTTATGATATCTAATTCTCAATCACAAGTGTGTTTCTACATCTCCAGAATTGTATTTGGTATAAAGATGTTGCTGGAGGTAGATAACATGACAGAATACACAACAGGCCCAAACTACAATATATTTAAAACTGGTCAAAAATTGGTTACGAGTATTGCTGTTCAAAGATCTTACAATACATCCTCTCAGCTTGAATGACACTGCTCCAAATGAGAACATTTCTTGAGACCATTTTATACATTTTTATTAATACATGTCCTGGTCTGTTACTCTGAAGGTCTGCGTTTTACTTTATTTTAATTAGCAGTTAACAGTTAGGATGTGTCTTGATAGAGCTTGGCTTGTCTTTATGGGACAAATGGCTGGTTATCCTGATTAACCTGTACTGGCTGTAGGGGAAATTTTAGGTGAAGTGGATGACCATGTGGTAGCATTCAGGGATGACTATAAATGGTAAAAATATGTGTAATGGCATCTATTTTTTTTACTTTTTGTGTATCCCCTTCACTCGTCTTAGGCATACAGTAAATCCCATAAGCTCAATTCTTCCCTCTGGTGGTGGTCAATGAAAACTGCAGTACTGCAGTATATTTCTCAGTAGCCACCAGCAGGGGGAGCTACAACCACAGGCTTGAGCCTGATGGAGCTCACCCCTGACTAAAACTTCAGCGTGAAAAAACTCTAATGACTAACAAGAGACAGGGAATAACCCAGCCAACTAAAACACACGCCCACGTATACGCCCAAAAAGAGGAATGCCCCAGGGCAAGATACCTCTGAAACAGAAAAACTGTGAGTTGTGTTGCACTAGGACCTCACACCTCTAGTCTACCCAGCAACCAGCAGGCAAAACTTAGCATGAGAAGCTATAATGACTGAAGAAGCTTTACCACTAAATAATGTCACAAAATGACTGAGCTACTGAATTACTTCCATAGCTTTACAATGTGCCAGGCAGCAGGCAGTTAGTCAGCTTAGCAGAGTCTGCCGCGGGCATAGTCAATGTAGTCAGCATAGTTTGCTCCATATACTGTCCGGAAATAATTGGACGCTGACACAAGTTTTATTATTTTGGCTGTTTACCAAAATATATTCAAGTTACAGTTAAATAATGAATATGGGCTGTAAGTGTCTCTTAGTCTGTCAGCTTTAATTTGAGGTATTCACATCCAAATTGGAGGAAGGGTTTAGGAATTACAGCTCTTTAATATGTAGCCTCCTCTTTTTCAAGGGACCAAAAGTAATTGCACAATTGACTCGAAAGCTGTTTCATGGTCAGGTGTGGGCTATTCCTTTGTTATTTCTTCATCAATTAAGCAGGTAAAAGGTCTGGAGTTGATTCCAGGTGTGGCATTTGCATTTGGAAGCTTGCTGTGAACCCACAACATGAGGTCAAAGGAGCTCTCAATGCAAGTGAAACAGGCTGCAAAAACAAAATCTAATTGTGTCAGTGTCCAAACATTTCTGGACCTAACTGTAAACTGTGACCGACTCAATCTACGTAGTTTGAGCTCACCATAGCAATCTTACTAGAATAATGTCCTCTCCCATTTCTCTTTTGAATAAAAAGACTGTGATAAAACACCCCACCTCAAAATGGGACTAGTTGATGTTAGATCCTTTGCTGCAAACAAAATCCCAGTCAATTAATTATTAACTGATCATAAAGGCCTCGGTTACACTAATGACCATATCCCCGTGCTATCATTTATGACACCAGATGTCAATTGATACCCAGAAGAATGGTTTTAGTCATGAAATCTTGAAGAAACGTTTTTTGGGGCCTTTTGGGGCTTTATAGGGCTGGATAGGTACAATAGGAAAAATGACATTTGAGTCTTTAGCTTAAAGAGTAGGGGGCTGGATTCAAACCCATGTTGTAGTAGTAAAGTACAAAGGAGGTAGTGGCTTAGACCACCCTTTCCCCATAGTTTAGAGGCCTCCTGGGCCCTATGCAGCATCTCTACTGATGTCCCTTCATTCCTATCAGATCTCATGGTCATGGCTGTTAATAATTACATATTTTATCATTTCACAAATACACTGACTAAATATTTTTACTCCTATATCCTCGAAACCACCATCTTATTTTGTTTATTGTTGCAAATACAAATTCACGTGAACCCCAAACAAGGACTATAAAAAGCTATATTATAAATTCTCTCTCCACCTACTCAAGGACAGATTAAATAAAACGTAAAACATTTTTTTTAAATAACTGAGGATTCAAACATAATGCTGGATAATTCAATAGAAGCAGTAAGACAGCTAAAACTAGCTGCCAGAATATTGTAAGGGAGGCATCAAATTGTAAGTAGATTGACAGGCCTGGAAGCTAGTATACCATTTTAAAAGTATTCACTACTGATCAGTCAGCCTACTTTTCCAAATATTGCAATATTCCACACATGAAGACCCCTATTTACAGAAACAAATAGGGACCTATGTGCAAACTTCTTGGATGAAAGGATCATTGCAGAATAAATGAAGACTTCCCCAGACCATCCATATCTTTCTAAGACTGCTCAGAAATCCCAGGACCTCAAGTCATTGTGAGTTATTTAACCCTGTATCTGTTGACCCATTCACTTAAATAGTAATTGCCTTGAAACCTTCCAGCTGTCTACTGGACACTATTCCAACTAAACTACTGAAGGACGAACTTTCTGTCCTTGACCCTCTGGTATTTAACATTGATAAATGTCTTTCAGTCCTCTAGATTATCCTCTAGATTCCAGGAAGTGGCAGAATAAGAGCGTCTATTTAGGAAACACTCAAAATGTAAAAGAGTTTAGCCTGCAGTACATCAAATCTCCCTATCCACTCACATAATTTTGAAAAAACTGTCTGCCAACATCTTATCACATTCCTGAAGACAAATAATATGTACAAAACCGTTGGTTTTACACTCATCATGGTACTGTGACCAAAATTGTGAAGAGGGAAAATTCCCTTTTTAATAGCAGCAGACCAAGGCTCTGCATATGTCTTCATTCCTCTTGACCTTAGTGCTGCCTTAAACAACATTGTTTACCACATACTTTTGAAGAGATTAAAAACCCAAATGGGACAACAACGACATGTTCTGGCCTGGCATAGGTGCAGCATCTCTAAAAGATATCAGTTCATATCTGTGGGTGATCTGTCTTATGACAAAGCAAATCACTGTCTCAGACAAACGGAAGTGGCTGGCTGGCATGTTTTTCCCACGTGTGCTATTTCTAGTTCCCCATAAACCACGAAATCTTAGAATCTTAAAATCTTCATGGTTGTATAGTAAAATCTCCAACGGACCTTTCAAAGGTCTTAATTACATTACGAAAGAGGGCCATAAATTTGCCGTACGCTTCCTGAGAAGGAGGTAACTCAAGCTATCTATAATCTGCCAGATTACACTAGTAGTGTGAGCAAAGTCAGCGCTGCTTAGCGGTAGGGAAGGATAGGAAGACATTGCAGGGAGGAGATAAGATAAGAAAGCATCAATATTGAGCTTTACCTACAGGGCCTTGCAAATCTATTCTGACCCCAAGTCCCTTATTTCACTCAATTAGAAATGGGAGCCTAATTATTGTAGGCTCACCTTGGTTTTATGTTAGGATATATATGAAACAAAAAACTGGAATACACTATGTGGGTTATATAAGCATTTAACCCCACTGCTGTGGACGCTTCCATTTAACACAGATGAAAGAAATTGCAAGGACACAAACACATACAATTTATCTTTAACTGTTAAAGTTAAAGCGCTCAAACAAGGATAAGCCACAGAGGCCATCAATCACCATGAAGGAGCTACAGAGTTCAGTGGCTGAGTGGAATAATGGTGCACCACTCAACCTTATCAAGAGCTCTGCATAACCTTGCTCAAAAAGTACCATCTGAAGGCATTGATGGTGAACCAGGTGAATATCCTAAAATGATCTATTCAAAGACCTGATGTCAATACAACTCAGATCAACCACAATACCTTAAAGTAGGTATGAACTGCTTTTTCACACATGCATTCACATTTTTACATCCAAACAGTTTCTGGATGTCTTTGGTCACAAAGCTACATTTTCATTTAAGAAGGCAAGAGCCAATGCCGTAAAAAAAGAAAAACAAAGAGCTGCTCAAAATGCAATCGGAGTCAAATGAAGGACTCTTTCATTGGCAGGATTTGGTTTCCCAGGCTCACCAAAATTCTTCTTGATTTATCCCACATTTTTAGACACACAATTTTTTTTTGTTGACAAACTCAAAGTGTTTTCACGGTCTGAAACCACAGTATGCAGTTTTTTTTTTAACCCAAACCATAGCCTAGTTTTGTTAGACGAAAGCATCGTTTTGGGGGCTTATTTTGTAGCATAATGTAGGATAAACATTCTAAGGATTAAATTACTGTTATTTTGTTCAACTTTCTTAAAGTTTGTGAGATAATGCGATTGAAAATGTAGTTTTCAATCATCAAATGATAACTGCTGAATACATTTGAAGATATTACGCAGGGCACATGATATTGCCACTTTACATTTTGTTCTAAATGTGTCAAGGGGTGCGGGAGTAAGGAACCAGGCGCAGGCAGAAGGTCGTCGGTGTTGACCTTTTTTAATTAAACAAACACCAAGCACTAACAAACAACGAAAGAAAAAGGTCTGACTTAAGCAGCAAAATGAATCTCATCGGTTATATCTGAAACTCACACCTAACGGCAGCACACACGACGACATCAAACAACAACAATGATCCACAAATGTGGGGAGCAGAGGGGAAACATGGGCGGGGCAGCGCAGGACCCCCACCGGCACAAACCGCCCGAGGGGTCGGAACAGCCGAGGTGAACCAAGGCGCCTTGGTGGCCGGGACAGGAGAGGGAGGCGGCGGCCAGACCTCGGTGGACGGTGGTGGCGACCAGACCCCGGCAAGCTCAGGCGGTGCAGGCCACTCCTCCTCGGGCTCAGGCGGCTCAGGCCACTCCTCCTCGGGCCCAGGCAGCTCAGGCCACTCCCCCTCAGGTTCAGGAGGCACAGGCTGCCGCTTCTGGCAGGTAGGAGGCACGGGACGTAGAGGGGGTGCTATCACGACCCCCCTCGGGCACCCACTCAGCCCCCCTCCTAAACATTTTCTGGGAAGTCCTCGGTTCTGGGGAGAACCGCGGACCAGGCGTTGGGCACCTTTGCCCTATACTGCGGTGCTGCCCCCTTCGGCTGGGCCTTCCTGGTCGATGGGAAGATGTCCTTCCCCAACCGAAACGGACACCGGGCCAGAAGCTCCTTGGTCCCGGTGATCGCTCGATGTTCACATGCCTCCACGATCGCTTGCTCGACGCGCTCCTTTGCATTCGAGGAGGCGGCCATTCCATTTCTCGTCTTCCTCCCATACTGCCTGTTGGTTCCGTTTTGTTTGGTGGATCATTTCTGTCAATGGGTGCGGGATTAAGGAACCAGGCGCAGGCAGAAGGTCGTTGGTGTTGACCTTTTTTAATTAAACAAACACAGAGCACAAACAAACAACGAAAGAAAAAGGGCTGACTTAAGCAGCAAAACGAATCTCATCGGTTATATCTGAAACTCACACCTAACGGCAGCACACACGACGACATCAGACAACAACAATGATCCACAATGTGGGGAGCAGAGGGGAAACATTTAAACACATACTAACGAGCAGATAGGGACCTGGTGTGAATGATGAAAGACGTGACATGAAACAAGTCCGGGATGCGTTCATATGTGATATGTGGCTCTGCTGTTCACCGAACCGTGACAAAATGTGTATTGCTGTGTAGTCGTATGAAAAGGTTTGGGCACCCCTGACAATTTCCATGATGAAATGATTGGGTGTTTGGATCAGCAATTTCATTTTGATCTATCAATAAACTGATGGACACGAAATTAGGTTTCTAGATGAACAGAAAATGTGCATAAATTTGGGCATCCCAACTAAAAAAATCACATCGATATTTAGTAGAGCCTCCTTTTGCAAAAATAACAGCCTCTAGACGCTTCCTATAGCCTCCAGTGTTTGGATTCCGGATGAAGGTATTTTGGACCATTCCTCCTTACAAAACATCTCTAGTTCAGTTAGGTTTGATGGTTGCCGAGCATGGACAGCCCGCTTCAAATCATCCCACAGATTCTCCATGATATTCAGGTCTGGGGACTGGGATGGCCATTCCAGAACATTGTACTTGTTCCTCTGCATAAATGCCCGGGTAGATTTTAAACAGTGTTTTGGGTCGTTGTCTTGTTTAAATATCCAGCCCCGGTGTAACTTCAACTTTGTGACTGTTTCTTCAACATTATTCTCAAGAATCTGTTGATATTGAATGGAATCCATGCAACCCTCAACTTTAACAAGATTCCCAGTACCAGCACTGGCTACAGCAGTACCAGCACCCCACAGCATGATGGAACCTCCACCAAGTTTTACTGTGGATAGCAAGTGTTTTTCTTGGAACGCTGTGTTCTTTTGCCGCCATGCATAACGCCCCTTGTTATGACCAAATAACTAAATCTTTGTTTCATCAGTCCACAGCACCGTATTCCAAAATGAAGCTGGCGTGTGTGCAGGAAAAATGCTTCTTCCGCATCACTCTACCGTACAGCTTCTCCTTGTGCAAAGTGCGCTGAATTGTTGAACGATGCACAGGGACACAATCTGCAGCAAGTTGATGTTGTAGGTCTTTGGAGGTGGTCTGTGGGCTGTTTTTGACCATTCTCACCATCCTTCGCCTTTGCCTCTCCGATATTTTACTTGACCTTCCACTTCTGGCCTTAACAAGAACTGTGCCTGTGGTCTTCCATTTCCACACTATGTTCCTCACAGTGGACACTGACAGCTTACATCCCCTCAACCATAATGTTGAATAATCTTTGTTTTCAGGTCATTTGAGAGTTGGTTTGAGGCCCCCATGTTGCCACGCTTCAGAGGAGAGTCAAAGAGAACAAAGCATGTGTTGGAATCCCGCCCACTGCAGTTCATGTAAAAATGAAATTTTCCCCCTCTGTCTCTATCTAATAAAGCAGATGTATCCCTGAAAATAATACATCTTAATGTCATTTTCTATGGAACACACTGTGATGATACATAGGCACACTAGGACCAAAAAAAGCCTAGTATGTTTTAAGAGTTTCAAGTTTGATTTGTCACTACACAGTAACAGCGTTCCTGGCAATGAAATGATTGGATTCTGAAACTGTGTAGGCATAACAGAAGAGCAAAAAGTTGAAGATAAGTTACAATTAAATATCTAATTTATAATTAAATATTAAATGCAGTATATAGTAAAATAAATAGGAAATGTATCATTTTAAATGTAATAAATACGTACACCACTAAAATCTGTGAAATAATCTGAATCTCTACATACACGTGTAATAATGTCAACCAGAATCTCAACAACAAAGTGAAACGGGTGCTAAACCGGCTAGGAGGAGTGACAGGTGATAGGCCAACGGGTGCTAAACCGGCTAGGAGGAGTGACAGGTGATAGGCCAACGGGTGGTAAACCGGCTAGGAGGAGTGACAGGTGATAGGCCAACGGGTGCTAAACCGGCTAGGAGGAGTGACAGGTGATAGGCCAACGGGTGCTAAACCGGCTAGGAGGAGTGACCTGTGATAGGCCAACGGGTGCTAAACCGGCTAGGAGGAGTGACAGGTGATAGGCCAACGGGTGCTAAACCGGCTAGGAGGAGTGACAGGTGATAGGCCAACGGGTGCTAAACCGGCTAGGAGGAGTGACCTGTGATAGGCCAACGGGTGCTAAACCGGCTAGGAGGAGTGACAGGTGATAGGCCAACGGGTGCTAAACCGGCTAGGAGGAGTGACCTGTGATAGGCCAACGGGTGGTAAACCGGCTAGGAGGAGTGACCTGTGATAGGCCCTGGGAATGGAGGGTGCTAAAGAGTTCAACAGCCTTACGGCCTGGGGGAAGAAGCGGTCTTGAGACCTGTTTGTTGTGGACCAGACACTCCTGTATCTTCTGTCAGACGGTAACAGGATAATATTACTAACTGTGTGTCTTGGTACCAAATATTGAACAAATCTTTATTTAGATAGTCAATGTATTTGTGAAAATGTGTAAATTCATTGTGGGAAATCATTGCGTCCAGGTGTTTTTATTGTCACGGGAAATGTGAACACATAGTGGCAAGCAGCTGGTTAATCTACTTTCTAGGCAAAGTTTGCAAAAGTCAACCAGGGGTTAATGGAGACCAAGGTGTGGACTCATACACTTGACAATATATCTATATAGCCCAAGCACATTGTCTTTCACCTTTTGTTTTCTCTCTCCCTCTACTTATGTATGTTTATTACACTTTGTAGAGAAGAGGTTTTATAGTAAGCAATTCGCTGTAATTCGATGGCTGTTGTCAAATAATGAAGTTAAACATTAATAGTACTGCCTGGTGATTAACTTGACTGCAAGGACTGCTCGAGTATAAAAGGGATAGTGCTTAAACAATAGGCTCTACATACTCTATAAATGGAAACCAGGACCCACCCAGCATGTACCTAACCTTTTCAGGTGGTAAAGATGACATCACCTCCTAAACCCATCGCACACCTGAAAGAACTGGATAGCCACATAAACCTGCAACACTGGGAAAGTATTATTTTACTATTATTACAAGCTAATGGGCGAAAACAACTTGCTTGGCTAAATTGATCATCATTCGCAAACTGAACTGATTCAAAATGGATGTGGAAATTCCCCTGTCCAGTTGTGGGTATATCGATATTTGAAAGAAAATATAGAAAATGTGGAATTCATTGAAAAATGTTGTTTGTATAGCTAACATAGAATTATTGCAACCAACCAATGAGATAGGGAGCGGGCAGTGCCTTTTGAGTCCTGCTTAGTGTGCTCTAGAATTATTTTGTAGATGTGCTTAAACTACAACTTACAGAAATGCATAAACGTAATCCTTAAACAGGCAAAGACCTGATTTTCCAGGTCTGCACCAATTTAAGGATTAGGGTTAGCATTTCTGTAAGGGAAATGGTCATTCCCAATTACTTCTGCTGGCTGGATTCAGGAGGAGCACATTTATTAAGATTGAATTTGAACTAAGACAGCTTCCAACAGGCTTGCAGTATATCTACTGTAAGACTATGGATATGAATTCTACAGGGATGGGGATTTACAAAAGAAGTTCATCTGCATGTAAGGTAACAATGAGTTATGTCTTTCCTTGATATTCCCATAATCCCCTCATCTGCTAGTACTGCGCACACAGCAGGAGGCCTCAAGCTCTTTTTTTAGCAAAACATAAATAGTTGGTTAAAAATCTTTCTTTCAAAGTTGAAATGTCGTGGCTAACTGAGGTATGATATTGATTGTGTTACACATTCAGCTCAAAATGGGAGGTTTAGGAAATAATTGTCGCATTGCAAATGTCAGAGACTGCATCTATAATTGGAGAGAAAGAATGCAAGGACTTCAAGACATAGAATGAGCATATAATCAGCTTGGCTTGACAGGATAGTTCATCCCTTTCAAATTCCAACTAATCCATCATCTAGAGCTTGGGGCATGTGAATTAGGCATGGTTAGAGTACAAAAACATGTAAGGTAAGTTAATATGACCCAAATACTAAAACATTAGCTAAGAAACACAAAATAAACACAAGCAGACCTATGATGGCCCTCACCTACCTCACCTTGACTAAACCAGAACACTACTGGAGAAATAATACTCACTGCAGAAGTAGTTCATGAAACATGATTAGGGTATAATAAAAGCAAAAACACTGTTCCTCCCTGGGATTATCCCCGTCCAACAAAAGGTCCTGAAATATAGTAGAAAACATACATGAAAACAATGTAAAGAAAAAGAACCAAAAGAAACATCTTTATCTTTTCCTTGGACACTTGGCCTGGGATGCTTACAAAGCCAACCTGTTTCAGCTAGCTACCATTGCAGTGTTCCCTTTGGTTGGAGCACATTTTTAAAGGGTTCTCCTAACAAGAAAGCCAAATAACTTTTATGTTGTTAATGGACACTTTTCTTTTAATGACTACAGGCTTCTCTTTGTTAGATGCTATTTGCACAGGATGTTTTCACTGGCTGTCCCTTTCAAGAGGTCAGAGGCTATTGGATGTTGTGCTCTGTTCTAATAAAGCCTGGGACTTTAACAAGACCCCTGCCAATCACTGTGTGATTGTGTGTGTGTGGTGTGTGGTTTGTGGGGCAGTCCCAGTGGACCAAAGTCATGGGGAATGCCCCAGAGTGACCATGATGGCATCCGCATTCCTCAAGCATGTGGATACACACGGACAATGGAAAACCCCCAACCATGAACACACAAACCAAACATTTAACCACAGCACATAATTCCCAAGTCTAACAGTATTACTGTATCAGCTTTGTACAATTCAAAGGCACAAACATTTACAGTGAAACGGTTTCATCACATACCTTATTGAACAAAAGGGAATGCAAAAAATAGACAACACAAAACAATGAGGCGTTTTGGCCTGAAACCAGGAGGAAGCCATATGCTTTCATTTCAACTCTATTATTTCTCAAACGCTGTCATGCCAGCCTCCTGGGAAATGGCAGCGCCAACCTCTCGACTACGCTCCTCCTCGTTTGTGTACTAACCACCAGCGTGGGAACGATGGCACCAACACCCCTGGTTGCCTTGTTTTTCTTTCACCCCTCGTGGGTTATTGTGCTATGTGTATTGTGCTTAGCCATGTAGTGTGCTGTTTGTCTACTGATACTATAAACGGCCTTGTTGTTACCTTATTCTGTGCCTGGTGCTTTGTCTCCTGTCCTATGCACATCACACACAAAACATTTGATTTAGGAGTATGATTTTTTGCCAGAAATTGTATTGATGCCTTTCACCTGTCCCTGTTTACCTGGGGTATAAATATGAGGTTACAGTCCTGTAAAATCCCTTTGTCATCCATCACCATGGGTAAAACCACAGAGCTGTCAGCTGAAAGGAGACAGGTGGTTGTTGACACACACAGATCAGGTAAAGAATATAAAAAATACATAAACAGTTAAAAATAACACTAAGCACAGTCGAGGCAATAATCTAAACATTTCAGAAGTCTGGAACAGTTGCAAATTTTACTGCATATGTTCCCCAAGCACAGCGCAGAAGATGATGAGGGAGGCAAAGAAGAATCCAAGGGTGACAGTTACAGAACAGCACAGTCTAGTGGAATGCTGGGGTTTTCGAGACTCAAAATCAAGTGTTAGATGCCACCTCCATGTTAACAAGCTCTTTGGTAGGGGTGCAAGAAAGAATCCCTTAATTAGCAAAACCCCCAAATTGCAGCACCAAGTGTATTGGAACTCCAACTGGAAGAAGTCAGAGACAGAAGAAAACAAACTGGACTTTTTGGCCATACACACCATTGGTATGTTCGGTGACAAAAGGGGACTGCATAAAAGTCACGCACATAATAACCATGGTAACGTATAAGGGTCAGTCATTGATGCTTTGGGGCTGTCTTGTGACTAGTGGTGCAGGGGCTGTTGTCAAGACTGATGTTGGCTCAGGACCGGTTGGGTTGTCCATTTCTCTCATTCACATTTGATAACTTTGATAAAAGGGTGCCAATACTTCTTCAGTTGACTCTATGTCATTTTTGTAACAACGACCCTTCGTTCATGTGTACCGCAAACTTAAAATATGTGACACACATACATCCCTCACATCGCTTTAAACCGGGCTTAAGTTAGATTACACTGCAGGACAGTTTGTAACACTCCTGTCCCGGACCTGGCCAGGTTCTGCCGGTCTCCTCGCTCACCTCTTTGTGTCGGAGTTGGAAGCTCTTCCCCTCATGGTAACAGTTGTAGGTCCTCAGGAGAGACAAGATGTCAGACCTAAATATCAAGGTAAAACCAGACAGGTAGGGTTAATGTATAAAGCCATCCATTCCTTGCATATCTCAGAAACTTGATATGTCACTCTTCCTTTTCAAAATATTTGCCAAACTTTCTCCAGATTTGTTGATGTCGTGGATCAATTGAATCAGGTTCCAACTGTTATGCAATCGGCTTATATGGTCTAATGCAGAACAGACACAGCAGGACTCACTTTGGGATGAACTTCTCATTATCCAGCTTCACATAGTCAGCCATTCTGAGATGACCTCACACAGCTAGGGGAGAGAAAGAAAGATTCTTTTTTGGAGGGGGTGGGTATAACCATGTATAGAGAGGCTGTAGATGGAAGTGATAGACACACTATAACAATATGACTGTAACAACTGTACATATTAATCCAGATCTTCTCTAATTATAGCAATAGCATGAATACACTAATCAATTAAATATGAAGGATCTCAAGAATCCAGAATGATTTTGCACCAAGGAATGAACAGTGTTCTCTAATCATCACTTTTTAAACCAGTGTGACTTTGGAGGAGCTTGACAATTTCAAATGGGTGATTGTGTTGGAAGAGGGATCCTTTAATTAAGCACCATATCTTCTGGGTGTTGAAATCGGAAAATTAGCATGTAGCAACTATCTTGTTTTTTTGCTCTTTATTTTGAAGAGTGCAACTCATTTTGGAGGTGACTGTACACCAATTCTGTATAATCCAAAAGTTTATTACAGGTGCCTGGAATTGTCCCAAAAAAAACTACACACATTCCCCACAGTGTGCTCCATTGTTTTGTGCAAAATCATGGAAAGAAACATTTCCCAGGGAAGTACCAAGCCAACCATGCAAAGACATGAGGAATGAACATGTTGAAATAGTTAAATGAGAAGTCATGGGACTTGGCTTGGACAGAGCCAGGTAATACCTAGTACATGTAAATGCCTGTCTGGTATAAAGTAAACATGTGTGTGTGTGTGTGTGTGTGTGTGAAGAACCGAAAGAGCAACAGAGGTTACGGTTAAAAACAGTACGCAATGGACGTTATCTTTGTGTAAACAACCATCGGTCCCTAAATGATCCCTTTGTTGTCTAGATAAGAGACAATTGTCTTTCTGATGAAGAAGAGAGGGTTTTGACATGCACCATTTTAGACTGTTCCAAAATGGATTCAGCAGTACTAAATATACAAGATAATCAAAATGATCTTGTTGAAATATGAACTAAATGTTAAACATGTAACGTTGCTAATTGCACCTGAAATTGTTAGTTTTTATTATTCCAGCCTGCTATGTGCTTCCTATTCCTTCGTCACGGAATAATGAATGAAACTCCTAAAACACAGTATCCTTTGGAAATCCCGCAGAATCCTGAAATCCTGCAGAATCCTTGACTTTCACTATGTGAAAGGGGGAATCCCAGGAAGCATGAAACGGTTTGGTATGCTCATTGGTGTGGGTTAGGGGGTGGGGTCTTTGTGAGGTATTTAAAGCTGCTCCACGACTCAGTCCAATTCACAGCCACAATTATGGAGTTCTCTATCCATTTTCTCTGCCTGCTGGCCAGCCTTTCACTCTACTGCGTGCTGCTATCAGGTAAGATCCACAACAGACACCCACCCACACACGTTTAGGTTACTGTTTACAGTATGTTAGTGTCTGTCTGTTTTTATTGTAAGGCAATACATTTGTTATATATGTATTTTTTGCCCATATGGTGGTGGATAGTAAAACTGTGTGACCTGATGACATGATACCTGTCGCTTGAATCACTCCTGACTTTCAGGAAGAGTGATGATTAATAAGTCACTTTGTACCTTACATAATGTCATTTATGCATGATATCCAGAAAAGTATACAATATAGAAACAATCATATTGATTTTAAGTGAACCACGTAAATCCTCTGACCTCAGTGTGTTTAAAGGAATATAGAACATGTTTAAGTTGATGTGTTGAATAGCACATTCCATATCTTCATTTGAGCCAGTTTCGCGGATGAGAAAAGAGAATCCTGCAGAAACAGGAATTCAATTGTTAATTATAAATTGTCATTATAATGAATGGACATGTTTTGTAGGCGTTGATACACTGTCAGAGCAAAGTCTGTTAACTTTGAAATTTAAAGGCAGATGCACTTATCTATTTTTCTGTGCAGTAAAACTGCTGCATCAACAGGACGATCAAATGAAGATACTGTCCAATGCGCGACGCGATCAGTGTACAACACTTACTACTTCAATAAGTAATTACATCGGTTTTGTGTTTGTCTCTACAGTGCAGGTCAGTGAAGGTCAATTTGTCCCCGGGAGGTGTGAGTGTTACAACACAAATAAGAGGGTCACGGGTCAGTTGTCTGACCTCAGAGTCATACCCCAAAGCCACACCTGCACCACTGACCAGATCATGTAAGTAACAGACCAAACATGCCCATACAGCCTCAAATCCAGACCTACAAGCACACACATATATTAACCTATACGCACACACATATATGCACCTATACGCACACACATATATGAACCTATACGCACACACATATATCAGCATACACATAAACAAGCTATTGTCAAACATAATGCCCCTTGGTGTTATATATTAATGTAGCAAATAGTTTGTGTGTAGTTATTAGGTGCCACTCTCATGTTGCAAAGCGTGTGATGATTAGACACTCCTGAGTTGGAGTGTGTGGATGATAACCACTAGTCTCTGTGTGTAGAGTGGTGATGAAGACGAACAAGTCAGTGTGTGTGGACCCAACAGGGAAACTGGGAAAACAGCTGCTCCGCTGCTGGAGGAAGTAAGATATATTTAAACATGTAGTCCATTTTTATAAATTGTACTTTCCGTCAACCGGCCAGCTGATTCTACTTTACTTATGAAATGGCCGATATACCAGAGTTGTGGGCTGTTATTTGGCAGTGTTTTTGAACAAAAAGTGGGTGTTTGATTTCAGTTCAAAGTATTGAATGTGCATGACTCAGAGTTACTGCTGCCAAGATGGTTTGAACAAACATAGTCATTAGTTTGTAATTTGTCATGCAAAAAACATTTTGAAGCTAAAATCTTTGTCACTGTAACCTCTGTATTCACTCTCTCTGACTCCCTGTCTTTCAGTGCCAAAGACAAAGGTGTGGACGTGAAGAGATGTCTAAATAGGAAAAAGAAAGACCAAAGCAACCAAGGACAGAACCCACAGAAAAAGACAAAACCCATGAGACAACCTAAACTGAATAGAAGAAGGGCAACACCAATCCCTGCCTAAGAAGGACCTCCAGTACTTGTCTCTTCACTTGAACGAGTGTATGGAAGTTTAGCTGGCCTAAACTGTAACCAAAAACTAACGACAAAAACGCTAATCCAAACACCAGGTGGATGACAGACATCTGGGGGACTACAGACTCCAGGTGGACTGCAGAGCATTAGATCTTAGAACATACACTGTATAACTCAGTCCTATAAACCAGAGTACCTTTCCCTCATCCCGTTTAGCCTGTAAAATTGTTCTATTTGGATGTGGGGTGGGAGAGCTATGCACATGGCTGTAATTTAGAGGTCTGGGATGCAAACTGTGCTATTCCATACATTGTTGTTACTTTTTGTAAATGTCACTGTTATTTATAATGAAATGTTTTTATTGTTAGAGTTGTTTTACTTCATTAAATACTTTTTTTATAATGAATATTCAAAATAATGCGGTGACTGACTGTTTTTTTTTAATGTATAATTATATATTATATATAAATTCTAAGGTTAGCAAAATACCAGTTATTTTCCCAACACACTTGAGAATGGGAGAATTAAAGAATCATAATGAATCTGGCATAATACAAATATCCTTTTATAGGCCTGCTCCGACTAAACAATTGCTAAAGTAAAGTGCCATATAAGTGCCATAAGCCATACCGCACACAAAGTAGATCCAATGAAATGATTTGCATAGTTTTAATTACATTTTTCTTTATACTGCTGCTTTAGAGCCCCTATCTAACACTGTGGTATCAGAATGTTCATATTCTGTCACTGAAAGAGTTAACAAAGGCAGAATTGAAAAAGTTAAAATGGATGAGCATGGAAAATCACAGGAGACAAGGTTTTGGGTGTGTGCGTGTGTGTGTGGAGTCTGTTCTCATCAGATGATGGTTATTATTAGACGTTTGTCCAGGTGGGGAAAACATAAAGTATCTCCCACCTCCTATTTTTTCACATAGTCCTTTGAGCTTGGCTTGACAACCACTGTATTTAGGCCTTAGTGAAACAGGTCTGATAATGATTCTCCTGTGCCAATTTCATTATGTCAATTCTGAAATGGTGGCCTTTTTCTAGTTGTGAAAACTCTACAGCAATTTTATGCCACACTCTGATGAACACCCAGTTGCTGTAGGTACACTAAATGACATGTTACATCAATTAAGTATTCACCCCAATTGCCAATATCTTGTAGATTCTGCTCATTTAGCAGCAATTGTAGCCATGAGTCTATTTTTGATCCAAAGCAACTTTGAACAACTGATCAAAGCAATTCTTGCCATTTATTTTTGGCATAATTGCTCGAGCTCCATCAAGTTGTATGGGGATCTTTGGTGAACAACAATTTCAGCTCCTTCCACACATTCTCAATTGGATTGAGGTCAGGGCTTTAACCAGCCCACTCAACAACCCTACAGCAATTGTCTGCCACTCTCTGATGAACACCCAGTTTCTGTAAGTTTACTAAATTACATCAATTAACTAAGTAGCTACTCAATTAACATATAAATTTTTTTTTTACAATTAAATACATTTAATGCAATATTGAGATGGCTTATCTGTGCTGTGTGCTCTGCTGTGCAACTTTCTTTTTGGTTAATAAAGGGTGAGGTTGATGGACTCTTCCACCAGACCTGCGAATTTGAGCAGAAATGTCTGGGAAGATTAACATGACCTGAAACTCTTTTAGCAGTGCTGGGAGAGCACTGGCCACACCTCAAAGTCTGGCTCCCCTCTAGGTTTCATCCTAAGTGGATAAGCATCTCTGTGAAAACCATCTGCGTGGAGCTGTAATTGGACAACTATAGAGTCGTGTCCACCACACATTTACAAGTGTGGACATACTGAGCTTCAGCGGGTAGCACAATGTCTGCTTCAAGTGTAACCAAGTGACCAGACCTAGAGATCACCGAAGCCTCTACTGCCCCCAAGCCAAAGAGAAAGAGAGCAGAAAAGAACCAGCAATCAGCAATTTCTTAAATGATTTGAACCATTCCCAGTTAACACCTAACCATAACCTTATTCCTCAACCTTTCCCGTAATACATAACCCTAACCATCCATGGGTACTCTTTCCTGTATCGTTTATTTCTTCACTTCACCAATAGATGTTCACCTCTGTCCCTGAACAGATGTTGATTACTGACAAGAGACTGTGAGATCATGTTGCAGTGTGTGTGTGTGTGTGTGTGTGTGTGTGCGCATTAATAGCCACACAAACACTAGCGCACAGTGTTGCAGTAGTTCTCATGGTCCCTTTCATTTACTGGAAATCACGTGACTGGATCTTACAACATAAGGGCATTCCGGAAACACAGCATGAAAGGGGGACATGCACATGCAGCCTTGTATTTCTATCCCTGAAGGGAACAGTACAACCATGTCCTGTAACCTTATCCCTAATCCTATCCTTAACCTAACCCTAACCTCAACAACCTAATGTTTACGCCCAAACTTAACCTGGCCTTCTAAATCTGACCCTAAACCTAACTCCTAAACCAGAAACTGACTTTGTCCAAATAAGGGGCGATTTTTTTACCATCCTAGCGAGGAATTCTAATCCTAATTTGATTTGTGAAACAAAAACACACAAACACTAGTCTAAACTGTCTGTGTGTGTAATATCTTAAGTGTGTGCTGGTGTTTCTGTAAATGTGTAAGTGTGTGTTTGTGTGTGTAACATGGGTGAGCATAGGTCCCTCTTATCCCTTGATTTCTGCATGCCTTTACCTAATCAACTTCCAGTCACATGGCTTCCAGAATATCACAGGACCCATTAGAACTGACACTGTGTGTTTGTGTGTGTGCGTGTGTGTGCATGACACTATATCACCTTTCTCCAGGTTAAGCAGGTTTTGCATAAAGCATGTAACGACCTGTATTTTCCACCCAGTTTGGGGCAATGTGACCATGACAATCCTGGTCGATTCATGGTCCACATCGGAAAAGGTATTTGGCTTCATTCAAATGTTCATATGATGACCTTGTTAATTTGTCCAGGACATCGTCACAAAACATGCAGTAACATGTAAGGGCAACTTTATCAAAAAATATGGTCTGTTAATAATTACTTTTGCACATCCTGTCGCACCCAACTGTCTGAAGGATTGTGCAACATACTCTGAAGAGACACAGCTTTGAAACTGCTGACACTGAACTATGCATTTGAGACCATAACACTGATTTAGATTGAACACTTTCAGATGAACATGATATTTGCTGTTTGTGTATTTGCTTTGAAGAGTGATTTATGATGGGACAGTAGGAAGAAAAGTACAAGAGAAAGGCTTCCATAAGAGTTATTTGGCTGATGCTGTAGGAAAACCCTTTTCATTCCAGATAGCTTTGCTATAAACAAAGGGTTTTCCTATTTGGACGGATAGAGAACTCTATTGGGATAAAAATAAATTGTGGAAGCAGGTGTGTAGAACTTCGCATAAGTATTCACCCCAATTGCCAATATCTTGTAGAGGCTCCTTTAGCAGCAACTGCAGCCATGTCTATTTGGACTTTAAGCAACTTTGAACAATCGATCAAAGCAATTTCTGCCCATTATCCTTTGCTAAATTGCTCAAGCTCCATCAAGTTGGATGCCGACATTTGGTGAACAGCAATTTCAGCTCCTTCCAATAAGTCTCAATTGGATTGAGGTCAGGGTTTTAACCAGCCCACTCAAGGATGTTCACAGACTTGTCCCGAAACCACTTGAGCGCTGACTTGGCTGTATGCTTTGGGTTGTTGTCTTGCTGAAAGACGTACCACCTGTTCTTTCTAACAACGTCTTTCTTTCTGCCACTCTCCCATTAAGCACACTTTTCTACCCCGATTGGTGACTTTGAAGAGCATTATTCCAGATTCTCCTTGAATCAATCAATCAAATTTATTTATAAAGCCCTTTTTACAACAGCAGTTGTCACAATGTGCTTCACAGAGACACCCGGCCTTAAACCCCAAGGAGCAAACAACAGTAGTGTTGGATTTCAGTGGCTAGGAAAAACTCCCTAAGAAGGCCACATTTTAGGAAGAAACCTAGAGAGGACCCAGGCTCAGAGGGGTGACCAGTCCTCTTCTGGCTGTGCCGGGTGAGATATTAAGAGTCCAATTGGAATAATAAATACATTTCTCTGGGCTAAATCCAGAGTCTATTTGATTCTAGACTAGGTCAAAAGTATGACCAGATGGACAAGGACAGGGACAGCAACGGGCCCCCCAAACCAGGTAATCCGCAGGTGTGGACCAGGACCTCATCTCCTAAAATGTAAAACTGGAGGAGACTGAGAAAAGTTAGAAGTGCATTCCTCATATCCCCCAGCACAATAATATAGCAGCGTATCACCTTGGAACTGAGACGGGGGGTCCGGCGACACTGTGGCCCTACCCGGGGGAGGCCCCGGACAGGGCCCAACAGGCAGGAAATCAATCCACCCACATTGCCAGGCATCAACCAAAGGGACACCCACCAACCGCAACCCCCCTGAATGAGGGCAGAGTATTGCCAGCAGCTTACAGCCCAATTGCACAAGTGCGCAACAGAGAGTAAACAACAAGCCAGTGACTCTTCCCCCGAAAGGCATTGGAGGGAGGGCATCCCAGTGGTGACGAGAGCCCACCTGGCAAGACAGCAAGGGTGGACAGTATCAAGCCTACTGGTCACCTTCACGCCCCCCGGGCCAGGCTACAACTAATTATAAACTGTGCTGTAGAGATGAGTTTTTAGTAGACACTTGAAAGTTTGCACTGAGTTTGCATTTCTAACCTTAATTGGCAGATCATTCCACAGGAGTGGAGCTCGATGAGAAAAGGCCAGCTGTTTGTTTAGAAATTCTAGGTACAGTTAAAAGGCCTGCATCTTGCGATCTAAGGTTATGTGTAGGTATGTATGGCTGGATCATTTCAGCAAGGTAAGTAGGAGCAAGTCCATGTATTGATTTATTGGTTAAGAGTAAAACCTTAAAATCAGCCCTAACCCTAACAGGCAGCCAGTGTAAGGACCCTAGGACAGGAGTAATGTGTTCAAATTTTTTTGTTCTAGTTAGGATTCTAGCAGCCGTGTGCAGCACTAATTGAAGTTTATTTATTAATTTGTCTGGATAACCAGAGAGAAGAGCATTGCAGTAATCTAGTCTAGAAGTAACGAAAGCATGGATACATTTTTCTGCATCAGTTTTTGATAGAAAGCTTCAATTTTTGCAATGTTTTGAAGATGAAAATAAGCAACTCTTGAGACATATTTTATATGTTCTTCAAAGGAGAGGTCAGGGTCAAGGGTAACGCCAAGGTTTTTTACAGTTTTTTGGGATACGACCATGCAGCCATTGAGGTTCACAGTGAGATCTGCTAACAATGCTCTTTGTTTCTTGGGTCCTAAAACAAGCATTTCTGTTTTCCTTGAGTTTAAGAGCAAGAAATTCTCTGTCATCCACTTACTAGTATCTGAAACGCATACTTCCAAAGTAGCTAATTTAGGGGCTTCTCCATGCTTCATTGAAATATATAACTGTGTGTCATCAGCGTAACAGTGAAAGTTTACATTGTGATTTCAGATTACATCGCCCAGAGGGAGCATATATAGTGAGAACAATAATGGGCCCAGAACCGAACCTTGAGGAACACCAAAGCATACCTTTGAGTGTTCCTTCGTCTCCATGATGTTGTTTTTGTTAGGAATTGTAAAACCCAACTGGTCTATTTAACAGGTGTTAATCTCTGATCATAAACTAGATGTTATTGGTTTATGTGAAACGTGGCTAAAGCCTAATGAATTCATTGCCTTAAATGAGGCCTCTCCTCCTGGTTATACTGGTGATCATATCCCTCGTGCGTCCCGAAAAGGAGGGGGTGTTGCTAATATTTATTTTAAAATTTCCTGAACCTCCCTTACCAGGTGTCAATGGGGACACTTGAATTTTTTGATACCGTATCGCTCGACACATTTACAAAATTTGTAATGAGTTCTAAACCCACAAACTCTCAGCTAGACCTGATTCCAACAAAATTACTTAAGAAGCGATTTCCTGTGCTAGGTCAGCCTATGCTGAACATAATAAAATGCTCCCTTTCCTCCGGATGCACATGGCACCAGGACACCCTAGGCCACAGGTCGATGATCGACTTTGTTGTCGTTTCATCTGACCTGCAGCCGTATGTCTCGGACACTCGGGTGAAGAGAGGGGCGGAGCTGTCAACTGATCACCACCTGGTGGTGAGTTGGATCCGATGGCGGGGGAGGAAGCGGGACAGTCTCCTGTCAGAGAGATCTTTAACTCCCACCTCCGGCAGAGCTTCGACTGGATCCCGAGGAGGCTGGAGATATTGAGTCCGAGTGGACCATGTCCTCCACCGCCATTGTCGAAGCGGCCGTTCGGAGCTGTGGCCGTAAGGTCTCCGGTGCCTGTCGAGGCAGCAATCCCCAAACCCGGTGGTGGACACCGGAAGAAAGGGATGCCATCAAGCTGAAGAAGGAGTCCTATCAGGCCTGGTTGGCTTGTGGGACTCCTGAGGCAGCTGACGGGTACCGACAGGCCAAGCAGACTGCAGCCCGGGTGGTTGTGGAGGCAAAAACTCGGGCCTGGGAGGAGTTCGGTGAGGCCATGGAGAAGGACTATCGGCTGGCCTCGAAGAGATTCTGGCAAACCGTCCGGCGCCTCAGGAGAGGGAAACAGTGCCCTACCAACGCTGTTTACAGTAGAGGTGGGCAGCTGTTGACCTCAACTGGGGATGTCGTCGGGCGGTGGAAGGAGTGCTTCACCTCGGATTCAGGAGGAACAGTGTGGTTTTCTTCCGGGCCGTGGAACACTGGACCAGCTCTATACCCTCTACAGGATGTTGGAGGGTTCATGGGAGTTTGCCCAACCAATCCACATGTGTTTTGTGGATTTGGAGAAGGCATTCGACTGTGTCCCTAGCGGCATCCTGTGGAGAGTGCTTCGGGAATATGGGGTCCTGGGTCCTTTGCTAAGGGCTGTCAGGTCCCTGTACGACCGAAGCAGGAGTTTGGTCCGCATTGCCGGCAGTAAGTCAGACTTGTTCCCAGTGCATGTTGGACTCCGGCAGGGCTGCCCTTTGTCGCCGGTTCTGTTCATCATTTTTATGGACAGAATTTCTAGGCGCAGCCAGGGGCCGGAAGGTGTCAGGTTTGGGGACCACACGATTTCGTCTCCGCTCTTTGCGGATGATGTTGTCGTGTTGGCCCCTTCAAACCAGGACCTTCAGCATGCACTGGGACAGTTTGCAGCCGAGTGTGAAGCGGTGGGGATGAGAATCAGTACCTCCAAATCCGAGGCCATGGTCCTCAGTTGGAAAAGGGTGGCTTGCCCACTTCAGGTTGGTGGACAGTGCCTGCCTCAAGTGGAGGAGTTTAAGTATCTAGGGGTCTTGTTCATGAGTGAGGGAAGGATGGAACGGGAGATTGACAGACGGATCGGTGCAGCTTCTGCAGTAATGCGGTCGATGTATCGGTCTGTCGTGGTGAAGAAAGAGCTGAGCCGCAAGGCGAAGCTCTCGATTTACCAGTCAATCTACGTTCCTACTCTCACCTATGGTCATGAGCTTTGGGTCATGACCAAAAGGACAAGATCCCGGATACAGGCGGCCGAAATGAGCTTTCTCCGCAGGGTGGCTGGGCGATCCCTTAGAGATCGGTCACCCGGGAGGAGCTCAGAGTAGAGCCGCTGCTCCTCCACATCGAGAGGGGTCAGCTGAGGTGGCTTGGGCATCTGTTTCGGATGACTCCGGAGCACCTTCCTGGGAAGGTGTTCCGGTCCCGTCCCACCGGGAGGAGACCCCGGGGAAGACCTAGGACACGCTGGAGGGACTATGTCTCCCGGCTGGCCTGGCAACGCCTCAGTGTCCCACCGGAAGAGCTGGAGGAAGTGTCTAGGGAGAGGGATGTCTGGGCATCTCTGCTTAGACTGCTGCCCCCGCGACCCGGCCCCGGATGAAGCAGAAGAAGATGTATGTATGTATGATCACTCCCTTCTCTTAGAGAGAATGGAAACCCATATTGGGCTATGTGGACATGTTCTAGCCTGGTTTAAATCGTATTTATCTGAAAGATATCAGTTTGTTAGTATGGATGGCATATCCTCTGACAAGTCAAAGGTATGCTTTGGTGTTCCTCAAGGCTCGGTTCTGGGCCCATTATTGTTCTCACTATATATGCTCCCTCTGGGCGATGTAATCTGAAATTACAATATTAACTTTCACTGTTATGCTGATGACACACAGTTATATATTTCAATGAAGCATGGAGAAGCCCCTAAATTAGCTACTTTGGAAGCATGCATTTCAGATATTAGGAAGGGGATGGCAGAGGATTTCTTGCTCTTAAACTCAAAGAAAACAGAAATGCTCATTTTAGGACCCAAAAAACAAAGAGCATTGTTAGCAGATCTCACTGTGAATGGCTGCATGGTCGTATCCCAAAAAACTGTAAAAAACCTTGGCGTTACCCTTGACCCTGACCTCTCCTTTGAAGAACATATAAAATATGTCTCAAGAGTTGCTTATTTTCATCTTCAAAACATTGCAAAAATTTAAGCTTTCTATCAAAAACTGATGCAGAAAAATGTATCCATGCTTTCGTTACTTCTAGACTAGATTACTGCAATGCTCTTCTCTCTGGTTATCCAGACAAATTAATAAATAAACTTCAATTAGTGCTGCACACGGCTGCTAGAATCCTAACTAGAACAAAAAAAATTGAACACATTACTCCTGTCCTAGCGTCCTTACACTGGCTGCCTGTTAGGGTTAGGGCTGATTTTAAGGTTTTACTCTTAACCTATAAATCAATACATGGACTTGCTCCTACTTACCTTGCTGAAATGATCCAGCCATACATACCTACACGTAACCTTGGATCGCAAGATGCAGGCTTTTTAATTGTACCTAGAATTTCTATGAGAAAAGGCCCTGCCGCCAGCTGGAGGAAGTGTCTAGGGAGAGGGAAGTCTGGGCATCCCTGCTTAGACTGCTGCCCCCGCGACCCGGCCCCGGATAAGCAGAAGATGATGGTATGGTATGGTATGGTATGGCTGCACCACAGCTCATTCAGGTGTATCATAGCATAGGGGGTGAATAGTGGACTTATGCAATCAATTAATTTCTGTTTATATTTGTGATTAGTTTACCGCAATTAGCACATTTATTTTCAACTTTAACATAATTATCTTTCTGTTGATCAATGGAAAAAACCCGTAACAAATACATTTTTATTTCATGTTGTAACACAATAATATTTTGAAAAGCAAACAAGGGGGTGAATAATTTTGAGAGGCATTGTATGCCTTGATGAACCCTTTTTTGGTGAAAGGGAGAACACTTTTTGGTATTCCAGGTATAATTATTTTGGGTTCCAACCAAACACGAACTAAAAACAGTTATAACTGGAACAAAAAAATAGAGTTGCACTGAAATAAGTACAATCCCCAGCATATTGTTCTATCTATTTCCTTTTGTGAAGGTGCTACATATTAATTTCAAAAATGGACCGTACTTGCATGCGTTTTGGATAACGATAAAGCCATCAAAAAACACTACAGTATGCTGGCTTTCAAGTAATGAGTAATTACTATTGGAACCCAGCCATGCATGCATTTGTGAATGACTACCAAGTTAAGGAAAACTGTCTTCTGAGGATACCTCAGTCATGCAATTTGGAACAACAATCTCAATGACAGGTGAATCACATCCTTCTACTAAAATATTATTTCATTAAACTTGTATCAACAAAACAACACAGACACCAAAAAATATAAAGATTTTCTCTCCTGAAAATCAACAAGCCTGGAAATAACATCCTTGGATGTAAAACACTTCTGCCCTTCCAGAAAATTGAATACCTTTCATTAAGAAATGGTTCTTAAGGTTCTCGTGGATTAGTGCAGGGGTCCTCAAGATGGTGCTTCAATTATCCTGCACCGTCTGGGTTTTGGGGGATTAGCTACCAAATATGTCTGTCTCGCCTATTTGTGTTGACTTTTTGTGACAGATAAGGCGCCCTTAAGCTCAATCAAGGTAGAAGGATCCCATGAAGTCTGTGTCATGTAAGAATTCTGGTTGATATGAACCAGAACAGAATAGGAACTGTCTTAGAAAAACATCTCTTACATTGACTGTCCTGAGCCTGTTGGGAGTTTGCTTATGAAGCAGGGCCTTAATCCAGTGACGTCACCAGACTTACAACAGCCTCCAGGTAGACCAGTGTGGGCGACCGAGCAGAAATGTATCAAAGCTTGCAAAACAAGCAGACATTTTCACAGACTTAAGCACGCGGTTATATAAACTCATCAGAACAAATTAAATTAGAAAAATATTTTTGGATCAAAAGACCCAGGGCTACTCCAAAAAGGTCTTGGGATTAAAAAAACTGCCTCAGTCATGAATTGGATATCACAAAATTGGGAATGGGGGATATTGTGATACTCCTAAGGTAAATGGAAAACAACAAAGAATTTTGTGGAGGCTGGTCCCTCCAACTCCACCATACAACAGATATGTAATATTAGGGAGGGAACACTGATCTCAGCCTACTTAAGACAGAGTGTACTGTAGATGGAACTCAAAACTCTTCATCCGTGAATAAATGAAGAAACTAGCATTAAAATGATTCCATTAACTTGAAAATGGTCTGTACAGTTGTTACATGTTTCCTCCGTTTTTTTCTCGAGCTCCTCGGCTCCATCTTCTATTGAAGTTCTCTATTGTATTCATTATTCTTTTATTCTTAGAAACTTTTTACATGTTCTATGTCTAAGTAACTTTTCTGCTTCTCTGTTTGCAAATGTATAACCTGATGATAAAGTATCTTTATACTAGATATTTGGAAGTAAATAAATAAACATGTATTTACTTTACTGATCATGTGACATGTAAATGGGCCTTGAACAGGGGCTCGGTGTGTTTACAATATGTTGGCTCTGAAGATTGTCTGATTGTGGTCCAAATGTTTGTACTTTACTTTTTGTCTGCAATAAAAAATAAATAATGTATTGCTTTTGAGCCTCCATTTTGGACTTTGTGCTCCTTTTGTTAATGTTTGGGTGTCTATTCTCAGAAGTGTTACAAATGACCATATAACACACTGGTTCATTGCACTGTACCATGCTTATGTTGATTTGTCTTCAACTATTTCAAATCTGGGATAGAGTGAGTACACTCCCACCTAGTGGTTCTTTAAGTGCACTGGAGCAAATGATGAGGTTGTCAGGCTATGTCATTTCTAACTGAAATAGAGAACACATTATATAGCTGAATTTATCCATTTGCACATTTAATAAACAAGTGACTATCCTATTTGTATCAAAAATAAAATTCCTGCCTCAATGTATTGTGACAGTGTCTAGAGGATCTTAGAGGACTTATCCCACTGGAGTTTTGTTGATCACAGGTTATTTCAACCTGGGGGAAAGTTAGGCCGAGACTTTTGAGAGACTTATAGGTCAGTGACATTTTTCTTCATATCCAATTGTCCAGAAGGAGTGTGGGAATGGGATTTGCCTGCTAAACAACACACTTTTTTATATCCAAATGTGTATTGGAGGACTAATCAGACATGTTTTATTTTATTTTGCAAAGCCTCAAAGTAATACTAACCGCGCTACATTTCCATTTATGTGTACACACCATTGTATTTGATGGACAGAGCCACTGGAAGCCTTCAGTGAAGTATTAGCAGATCATTTTATAAATGTGCAACGTGACAATATTTTTCTCTTTCTAAAAGACTACAACTCTGGGGAGATGGTACTTCTCCCCCTGCCCTCGGTGAGTTTTCTGAACATCATGCTGGTAGACTGACTGGGCATTTCTAACAAGCTAGCTAACAAACTGGAAATTACACAATTTGATGAAAGTTATCTTACATGGTGATTTTGAAATTTACATGTGAATGTTTTTGTGACGATATCCTGATGAAAAGCAATCAAATACATATTGAAGAATTTGTTCAATAATTGTATTGGGACCACAAAAAGGTCCAAATACAATTACTCTATTTCGACCAAGAAAGCAAGTAACTAATGTAATTTTATAAATGTCTGCCTTGCTTTATGCTAAATAAACAGTGTGTGTGGGATTTGATGTACTGCTCATTTGGCTACTGTAAGTTTAGAAGCTATAGTAACTATTGAGATCTGTAGTTAGCAATCATTATGTAACACAGTTACTCTGTTTAGATATGACTATTATTAAACCTGCAATTTAACAGCAACTTTGGAGCCTAACCATGCTTGATGGTAATCTGTCTGCATGGATTAAATTATTCAGGCAATTTGGTATATGAAGCAGAAAAATGTTCCCGCTGTTCATAGATCAACCAAATTTAGTTGAGAAAGCATGAATTAGCTAGTCATAATGAAATTATCATTGGAAAAAATGATTTCTACGGGAGAATCTGTGTTAATGTTCGTGTTTCTGACAACTGTAGTGGGATAACCGTGAAGGTAAAACCCCATCGACATGTACAAAATAACAATGCTTACAATACAGTTCCATGTTCCATTATTGTTGATATATTCAGCATTGTGTGTCTGTATGTGTCTGTGCGTGTGTGTGTCTGTCTGTGTCTGTGTGTGTGTGTCTGTGTGTGTGCGTTAGTGTGTGTGTGTGTGTGTGTGTCTGTGTGCGTTCATGCACTGAGGGTCCAGGTGTTCCTGATTCACAGTCAGAGGATAGATCCTCCAGGATGGTCATTCTATCATGCATAGTCATAAACATTAATGGATATATAAATATTCCAATATTTGAAAGCATTGTGTCTGTCACCATTTGCACGAATTATTTAAAGCCACAGGCAGACTGGATATGTGATTCTTACTCTTTCAACTTCATATTATTGTAATAAACACTAGGGAAGGGAAGCAATCCCCAAACTTTCCTCGACCACAAATACAGTGGCATTTCTATCTAATCTGTATTTGCAAAATGTTCCATAGCCTGACTGAAAGATTAATTACATCCAAACTTGATAGAGAATATGTTTCTCGTCAACAAAAGCATGTGTTTTATCTCATTGGATTTAGTTTATTCTCAGCGAGTCTCCTACAATAGTTTCTCAACCGGAAGGTCCATGATGTCATCTGCACTCACTGAGTTTGTTTATACAGTAGGCTATGTTAAACATTTTATTGAGTCAACAATGTAGGCCTATATTGATGAATACTATAATAAGGTTTAATTAATTTATGGTAGATTGGATGGTAAATACACTCCATAGAGATAACACATGCCTTATACATGCGACAAATGTGTTTTACCAAACCCAGATGAGTTTCTTTGTAATTTTGTTTTTTAAAACGTAACTTTGTTCAGCAAACGAAGGCGAGATTACTAGCATCTCATTGCAGTGGTTTTTAAAAAGCAGCCCTCTTTCTAAAATTCTAGGGGAAAATTACATTAAACCGCTCATGATTGTGCTCTGTGCTTTGAGAAAGGTGATTACCCACAAGATGCATTTTAAAACTTCAGCAAGATATTGCCGTGCAAATGTAAATACATAGGCCTAATAATGAATTAACATAAGACAAAGGAATAATTAATTATATATTTAAACCTTTTTTAATAGAAATGCAAACAAAGAAAAAATGCACTACCTTCTCCATATCCTAAAAAACTACAAAGATTTTCCTGTATCGAAATGCAGGCCCAGCGCGTCTTTGAGAGTATCTCCGTGGATACAGGGTTCCTTTTTGAATTGCAGAGCAACCGCTACTAATTGATAACATTTATATCTTTCTATAAAAATTGTATGCTAGCCAAGCTGAAAAGACAGTAAAAATACATAACGTGTGCTTATTGAACAATTACTGACCAAAAACCCAAACAAAAAAGTTGAAACATATGCCTGTTTTAGCATACTTGGGTTGACAGAAAGTCACTACCTGCCATCCTCAATCCCAGGGTATTGTCAAGTTTTTGATAGTTGAATATACTTTTTTAAAACAGATATAACTGGAACTCAAAGACTTCCCATGGCATACTGCTATTCTACCCACAGGTATCGTTTATGCATTACGTTTTTATACAGTTAATGACTCGAAGAGTGGTCCCATGGCAATGATATACTGGTATTTTATACACATATAACAATCTCATAAGATATCGTCAAGCCTTGCACTTTTTACTTCGCTTTTCTTCTTTCATTTGCCGACTGACATTGACAGACACAGCAATAGACACCGAGACAATTGCTCAATACTCACAGAAATTAGGAAGCAACAAACACAAATGTAACAAAGAATGAGGAATTGTGACAATAATAAGCCTCCACGCTAAAAATAACCGCCGGTCTCTTACCATCACAGTGATAAAGAAGGACTGGCTTTTTTATTTTAAAAAACCTTCAATCCTCTGGTATTCGCTGTATCCCATATCTCGTATCTCTTCAAACCTCATTGACCCTGTGCTATCCTGGCAGAAGCACAGGATTGAAAGCGGGTGGCAAAGATTGACAGGAGGATTATCCAAATAATGAGATGATTGATAAGACAGGACCAATCACATTCATCTGTGGGCGGGTTTATATTGCATGTGGAACCAGCGCTGCATACCTATTCCTCATTACACATCACAAAGCAGCATAAAAACTAGCATGAACTGATTGACTATACGAAATATATTTTGTAGTTAGCAGGCAAATAATTTCCTTTTGCACTGATGTGATCGACTGCTAGGCATGTTTAAAGCAGGGTTCCTTCCAGGGTGCCTCTGTCTCACTTTTTACATATCCTTTATTTTCAGATTAAAGGAAAGTAGGAGATAGTAGAGGAAAGATAACAGAAAAAGAAGGTGGAAATCCTGTAGACTTCAGATGCAGCCTCACATCCTGTTTTTTGAAGGGAGATGACATCTAGGAAACAAAAACAGGGCAGCTAATATAACCGAATATGAGGAAATGTGTCTGTGTGTGCTCCAAAGAGGAAGCCAGTTATTCCAGCAAGCAAGACACTTCCCCTAGGGGAAATAGTTTATTTCAGAGGATGTGATTATGACAATTCATCCCAAATAAGGTAGGTGTTTTGGAGTGTTTTTAAAGGATGAGGAAGTTTTGAGGAAGCAGACTGGAAATATTGAGGCAGGGTGCTAAAACATATTTCCTGACTAACTGTTCTCAGTCTCTCTCTAAACATCTCTTTTGGTTACTCAGGCAACAATCGCAAGTTTAACTGATTATCTGGATGGTCTTATTATTTTTTGATGTAATGTTTCTTTTCCACAAAGTTGTTTCTTTTGTTGATGTTCTTTACTCTGTAATTTGTTTTACGTTTCATATGTGGACTCCAGAAAGAGCTGCTGCTTGTGCAAACACTAATGGGGAACCTCATTAACTCTCCTCAGCTCCCCAGCACACATATCTGAAGGTGGGGCAGATTGCTCTCAAACCCCTTTTCAATGGGACATGTTTTCTGAGCAGGGTCAGAAAACATTCAGCTTCCTCCGGACAAAGAGCCCTTTTACCTCATCCCGATAGCCCCTGGACAATACTCAGGGAGACCCTGTAGAGAAGTCATTGTTGTATACTGAAGTCCAAGCGCTGAGGAGTGAAGTCTGCTTGCATGGAAAATCAAGAGGAATAGGTGCAACAACATCCCAACACCACAGAGCTCTAGCTCAGAAGATTGTAAGTTCGACCCCATTACTCTACAGTCATTAGAACTGTTTAATTTCAACCTCGCCCCCTACATTTGTCCAGAGCTTAACCAGTCAATGCCAACACTTAAACAAATGGACAAATGTTAAATATTTAAGTCAGACTGTTTGTGTGAGCATGCTTCTGTGTATTTGTATTGATTATGTGTATGTACAAATACAGTTTAAACATGTTTATTAACAGAAAAAGTTGTAAAATGTGGATTATTATTATTTGAGTTTAACGTATTAAAAATGCAGTCCAGGACTTTTTGGAATAACAAACGATGTTTTTAGGCCTCTGATTTTGGACTGGATGTGTAATATATTGTGTATATGTGCATAATATACATGTAAGTAGAATCACTATCATGCCTCAGTTACCTATTAAATAAAAGTTTGAAAGTAAGTGGTTTGGAAGACATATTTGCAGTCTTCCAAACCACTTACAGTACAATGACATTGAACCCAATTTTCAGGGACAAGGACAAGTGGTCAAAAATCCCAGAATGCATCTTTAGTAGCATGCGCCTACTGACTAGATCAGTTTGATATATTTTTTTAAATAGACTTTTGGGCAGTGATCCTGAAGTAAAGTTATAATATATTTCCTTCCAGGGACTTATTATAGGTGTACTTGTAGATAATTTGTTTTTGACACTACTCCATCAGTTCCATCCCAATGAGCAAAGGACATTGAATAGATGTTGAAAAGATGTATTTTAAATTATTTTGCTCAGTGTGATAGATCCAGGCAAGCTCCGTCAAGCACAGCTAATTTATTTAGAAAACAAATGTGATTTGAACCCAGGTCTGTTGTCTAAGGCTATTGAGTATTCAGGAGTTGTGTATGGAATGAATTTGAGATTGTCAAACTTGTGCACTTTTTCAGTGGAACAGCGTACGGAGGTGTTTTAATGGGGCTGCCTCCAGTGTTTGCGGGGCAGAAGACACAGCATTGCATCTTGAGTACCAGCTAGGGAGAACAGAAGCTGAACTGTTGCATGTATTTGGAAAATGTGGGCTAGATAAGGTCTGGAGCAAAACCTACCCTTCCTGTGGCTGTGATGAGACTTCTCTTACTCCTCCTGATAAACTCCCTATGGGTGAGTCAGGCATGGGACTGTTGCTATGACAATCCGGGCGTAACCTCCTCCTGTGCTTCATCACCATGGTTTAACCACCTAGGTGTTCTATTACATTCATCATATGTGTGCGCGCACACGCACGCACAGGCACGCGCGTGCCTTACATGAATAATTCATGCCCACCAATCCTAAGTGGATTGGATATTCAGATGTTTAGGTGTGTTTGTCCTCTGCCTCTACACACAGGCACCCATGCTGACCCTTAATGCTTCCACCGCCACAACCCCCATTCTTCTCCGGATGTAAATCATCCACAGCGCCAGGCACCAAGCACCATAACCCATCACGTCACCTGCTTTGCTACCATTGGCCTGGGGAACGTGTGAGCCGCAGAATACTTCCTGGTTGAGTGTAAAGCGTCGTACGATGCGGAACAGATGGGCAGAACATGAATGGGAGGTGGGGGTTATTGTTCGTGCCTTGGATTTCGGGTTTGTGTCTTTGTTTTGTTTTCTGTTTTGCCAAATTAAAAGTAATGGATTTGAACCAGCACTCTTGCGCCTGTGTGCTGCCTCCCAAACCCTGACTCTCCTGTGAGAACTGGCCATCAGACAACTGAAGGAAAACAGACATGGATGATGAAACAAATGAAAAATCATGATAGATATACAAAACAATATTTGCATTTCCTTCATACGCATAATAGATTAACAATTGTCCATGAGTTATTTCAGACAGTATATAGTACACCAAAGTCTATTTCCAAAGTTGAAGATAATGACTCTCTTAATCAGACCTTTATTTTAAAGCACCATCACTATCATTACCTTCGTCCGCATTACCATAAAAATCATTATAATCCGCATCAAGATCAACATTACTTTGATCAGCAGTTATTGACTGTTCGTGTTTCTACCAATATCAATTTCTTCCCTGATTCCTGGTTGTAGCTGTCACGGTTCAGGGAAGGCAGGACACAAGGCGCAGAGCTGTAGAACATCCTTTTAATGTATTTAGTGAAAGAAAACAAAAGGAGAGGCTAACCGCAAACTGAACCCGGGTTGCCCATTTGCTGGCTGTCAGTATAGCCTCTTGTCTATACTGACACCCGGCATCTGTATATCCTGAACAAATCCTCTTTTGCCCCTCTGGCTGTTTTAATAGTTAATTGGCCATTCGTGAATGACATTGATACAGTTAAACTGGCTTTCTTACTAACGTTTCTTACTAAGTTTACCGCCACCACAAATAGCGTCTATGTATGCCGTTTGCCACTGGCCGTTTTAACAGTGTATTAGCCAGTAATAAGCTTTGCCGGTATCTACTAACTTACTGGAATAGTCATAAAAATTAAGCAATTGCTAGTCTGCCAAAGCTATTTCATTTCATGGCATGAGAACGTTTTTTTTTCTTTCATGGCAAAACAACATACTTTTTCTTTCATTTGTGAATTACATTTATATAGTAACTATCAACAAAGGGGACGATAACTAACTTTTTCATCAAGTGAAAAGATGAGAAAATCTTGTAATCTACCAGAAATAATTAATAAATATTGTTGCTCTCGATAGATTCGAACTTAGGTCTTCCACATGAGAGGCACCGTCTTTAACCACTATATGCCACAGCATTACATGTTTCAGCCGTCGCTCCATTGAGGATTGTGTTAAACTGACTAGCGTTTCTTATTAAGTTTACCTCCACCATAGTGTATGAACTGTATTGCTTTTGCTACTGGCAGTTTTAACAGCTTAGTATCTACTAACTTCCTAGGAATGATCATAAGAATTGAGCAATTTCTAGCAGTTAAGGCTTACTATAACGTAACTACTGTGTGTTAAACCAGCAAATGTGTTCGTCTATCCTGACCCAAAACGCACGCACGGATGTGTAATTCCAAAATCCACCAGAAACAGTCGCAATATAACTGTTTGATTTCAGGCTTACTATAATGCAGATACTGACGTTTTAGCCAGCGAAGTTTTCATCTATACGGAATCATTCATAATGCACGCTTCGCCTGCGAGGAGATACGACCTCTGGACCTATAATTCACAAGTCCACTTCTCTAACCACAATGCTATTTAACAAGGGGGAGTCAGGCCGTCAGTCACTCAGTAAGAGACATTCACTCATCTTAGCCGGCTTCGCTTACACGGTCCGGCAAAAACCAGAAATTGCTAGTTAAACATTTTCAACTACAGTACATACATGTTGGTTCCTGCAATTAACGTGTTCAAACATAGAAGTGGCTAAGCACGTTATTCTATTCTTAATGGGCTATTACACAGTATATAGAAAACTGATAGTACTGAGTAAGTGACTGATGACTGTCTGTAGTCACCACCTCTACACTTTGCCATCAACTGCAAGGTTCCTAGTTCAAACTTTTCTCCAACCATCATTCTCCAGTTCCACAGTACCTGGTGCTCATTGATAGTTGTGGTGGTCCCTGGTTTAGGTTGTCCCCCTACATTCCTTCTGTAGGGATATAATCTGTGATCATGTGTGAGGAAGTCCTTGGTTCAAGCACGACTCAATTTCAACCCTCATCTGCATCGTCCCCCCACCTCTAAATCACTCCCACCAACCACCATTTTGTCCTCGGCGAACAATGAATACCAGCAGTTACATGGTCAGTTGGTGATCATTGGAGCGGTGTCCGAGGTGATCTCTGGTTCGTCATGGTACTCCTCCATTTCGGTTTCCTCTGTAGCACCATTCTGTAAATTCACATGTGTTTTCTTTTTCATCCTTTCTCCTCCATTCATCACCCGCTTCAGCCCTGACCCTGGCAGCTCTACCTCCAGCATAGCCCGGCTGCACTCTCCTCTCTCCCCGACTCCCAGGCCACTCTCCCTGGGTACATGAGCCAGTCCTGGCCCTCCTCGGCCCATGGCCATGTGGAGGAAGGAGAAGGTGTGTTTTGTTCCTCCTCCCTCAGACACGCACACAGACGTTGTTCCCACGTTGTGGTCCAGGTCTTTAGGCGACACTGTTTGGGTATTTTTGCTCAGGATGAAGTTGAAGAAGGCTGTTACCAGGAGCATGGTACCTGGAATGAGAAGTGCCGTGTAACTAGTTAGACAATGATTTTGAACATCAGAAGTTTTGAAATTAAACAATCCAAAATACTGTGTTAATATCAATGTCTGTGAATGAATTTAACCTTGATACATGTAATGCTAATGTAGTAAGAATGGCTAGAAAAGATTAAGAAGAGACCTAGTGGTTGGAGCAGTAACCAAAGTGCTAAACATTAAATCTGGGACTGGCCAAGTGAAAAACCAGTGGTTTGGTCCTTAAGCGAGACACTTCATGGTAATTGATTGGAGCGTCTGCTAAATGTAGACATAAGGAGGTGTCACCTGGTATTACAGCATGCCACACTAACACAGGGTGAAGGAAGCACACCACTGACATCATGGTGTAGTAGAGAAACTTCTGGAAGCCTCCGAGATGAGCCAGCTTTCCCCACAACACAAACACACGCCACCCTGGGGGGCAGCTAGAGTGAGGAAGGAGGAGGAGGAGGAGCAGGTTTGAGTCAAGAGATGGACAGAGAATTTTTCAGCTTTTTCTTTTGTGGGTGAGGGGGTTCACAAATGTCATACTTTTCCCTTTTACTGCAATGTGGCTTTCCTGCTCCCAGTTTGTAAAGAATGGAGAATTTTGGATTTCGAATTGGGATTTTGCGTGTACTTACAGCAGACACATCTGCAGGAGGGTATCGAGGAAGTAGGCCACCTCAAACAGCATCATACCTGTCCCAGAAACCCTGCAGGAACCGACATACACACACACACACACACCCACACACATATACACATGCACACAGGCACACACACACATACACACTGTAAGCCTCAATATTTTCTGCTTTTCTGGACTCCTCAGGGGACATATTCTGCTGCGCTGCTCAATGGGTGTTTCTCAATGGGTGTTTCTCCATGGGAGTTTTGCCAGGGGCCACAGAGAAAGACAATGTAGGACAGTGAACTGTGTCCCTTGCTTTTCCTTCTGCTTGCCCTGGGCTTCCTTATTCATTAAACCTCCCAGAACACCCCTCGGTCCTCCAACCTCCCCGCCTTTTTTCCACTGTGAGTGCAGATTGACCTGAAACAAACATTCCTCCCTTTATTAAAGTAGTGGGGGGTCTAAATGGACTTCTGTGGGACTTAAAGCGATGGCCCAGTGTTTCCTGACTGCCTATGAGAAATGACCGACCTCTACATATTAACAATATGAGTAACACTGGTTTTCTTTGCAGATATTTGAAAATGATATAAAATAGCTTTATGTGTTGGAAGGGGGTGGGCATACCCTAGATGACAGAATTATGTGGGAATATACTGGTTATCCAATAGTGAGCCAAAGTCCTATGCCATCTGAGATGCTTTTAAAGCTATACTGTACGTTAGGACGGTAAAGTTTTATTTGCTCTAATAACACAATATAGCATTAATAGCCATCGTTCAGGAAATGTTATCTTTCAACAGCATAATGACCCCAAACACCCGACAAAGACAATGTAGACCTACTTGGAGAGGAGTCTTGTCTAACAGAACACTCACAGTATTTGATTGGCTCAGAGACTACTTAATGTAGTCTCTTCTGCTTTCTGGGGGAAAATATGTTACTTTCATTGTAAAATACATGTAAATACACACTGCTCAGACCAATGGTTTGAAACTGTTTTCTCAGGTGGTCTAAGACGCTTTCACAGTACTGTGTAAATGTACATGTGATTAGGCCACTGATTGACCAACCTAGACCTCCCAAACCTTTAGTGCTATTTTCCAACCCATATCAGTGCTGACTTTAGATAATTATTTATAATTTTTCAAGATCAACTAGCTGGGTTGACCAAGTCAGCTGACATTTAGTAATATATATATATTTTTTTATAGTTGACAGAAATGACATTCGAGTGATAGAGAGCAGTTGAATGGGAACCAATGGGATACACTGGTGTAGCCTAATAGAGTGAAACAGGAATTCTGTCCGTCCAATGGCAGTACTCACAGCAAGTAGATGGCCAGACTGTGAAACTCCGCTCGTCGTAAAGTCTCCACTCCCACAGCGCACAGCACTGGAAACAGCAGAGGTAGGTTAACACACACAACACACACACACACAAATGCACACATGTCACGTTTTGCAAATACAGTTTTTCTCGATTGCTTACAAGCATCGAACAATCCAGAAGTTACAGTAACAAAACTCTTCACACGGTCAGCAAAACGGAAGTGTTTGTGAATCAAACTGTGAATCACTTCTCATCGCCTTCACACAAAATGCATTCAATGAACACATCCCCCAAAATCCATGAACTCTTTTCTCATTCATACTCCACCACCCCCAAAACAATATATTCACAGCACATGTTTTCTCAAATGCTTACACACTGTTCTCAGAGCTGTTAAAAACACATTCAAAACAGGATGATGGCAACTGTTGTGCATGTCTACAGCAACCAGATTGAAATATAAAGAAAATGTTTGATATTTGTTAGAACATGTTAATTATGTTAGAATATTTAGTCATTCCAAACACAGTTGATTGCAGTTTCAACTGAAAACCGACCCAAGTGT
Source organism: Esox lucius (assembly GCF_011004845.1). Classification (NCBI taxonomy): domain Eukaryota; kingdom Metazoa; phylum Chordata; class Actinopteri; order Esociformes; family Esocidae; genus Esox; species Esox lucius. The sequence continues at coordinate 19,434,293 of NC_047574.1, forward strand.
TGTACACTGTGCCCTTTGAGAGAAACGGTGAATGTGTGAAAGAACTCCGGGATCAATATATCCTGGTAAGATGTCTGTTCAATAACCAAACAGGGTATTTACACATTTACACATAATGTAAAGTACTGTAAAACTATGGATTTACTGTTTTTTTTAGAGAGTAATGGAGATGGAAGCCAGTCAAACTGCACATAAATTAATCTTTGTGGATGAAGCTGGATTCAACCTGGTAAAAACACACCGCAGGGGAAGAAATGTGATTGGATAGAGAGCCACCGTGGATGTCCCAGGCCAGAGAGGAGCGAACATCACAATGTGTGCAGCACTGTCCAACGATGGTTTGCTGTTACACAAACCACTCATTGGCACCTACAATACAGAGAGGCTAGTGATTATTCTATACTTGTTGATGTTTGTTTGTTATTATTGCTTCCCTGGAATTTGGGTACATTTGTGTTTTTTGTTTTTCAAAAGTATAATTTACTATATGCAAAGATATAGAAAATAATAAAGGATATTCCTTCAAATTGCTGCATTTGTGATTCATTCTTGTTCCATATACATTAGTACAGTCAATACAGTAAAGTGAGTTGTTTTTCTTATTCTATGATCAAATACTGATTTATGTGATTTTTTTTTAGAAATCGTACAAGATAAAAGTTAGTCATTTATTTAATACTCCCTGTTGTTACTGTTTTTTTTCTGTGTTTATTTTTTGTTGAACAAGCTTGTTTTGGTGGTTTTAGTGAGTTTTGGGGTGATTAACTGTTTTGCAATGATGCATGTTGGTAATGCACAGTGTGTGAATAGTTTTGTTACTGTGGTTTCAGTATTGACCGATGCTTGTAAGCAATCGAGAGAAACTGTAAATCAAATGGTGTTCCATACTGACTGTAAGCCTGTTGTCCAACAGATTGTTGGTACATGTATTGACCACTAGATGTCAGCATTACCACAAGTAAAATCACAAGTATTACCAGAAGCTAAAAGACAGTGTTTCTCAACCCTGCTCCTGGACGCCCCCCTGCCCTGCATGTTTTAGATCTCTCCCTGCTCTGTCATACCTGATTCAAATCATATCAGCTCATTATCAAGTCCTTCATCAACTACATCAGGTATGTTAGGGAAGAGATCTAAAACATGCATGGCAGGAGGGGGTGTCCAGGAGCAGGATTGAGAAACACTGCTATAAGGTCAACATTTTCCCTGTGTGACTGATATCACTGAATTGCCCATACTTCAATACTGTAATATTAGTTTTGTCAGACAGCAGTAATAATGAAGTCTAGTGTCAACACAGGTCTGAATTCAGTCCACTGCCTTTTTATTCAACCTCTCATTAGTAGTCAATGTCTTTCTACTCCTGTACTATATCTTAATGGATGCCATTAAGCTCTTTCATGTGAAGAAATCTACAGTGGGCATACTACTGGCACTTGGGTGGCCCATGGAAAACAACCCGCAATCCAAATTCCATGCTCTGCCAACTGATCCACAGAGTAAACAGTAAACAGCCCAATAAAGTGTGTAATATAAAAGGGAATAAATGCAAATAAATAAATGTATAACTGCTGTATGGTACTGACGCATCTCTAAAAGACATATAAAAAAGAAAAGTTGTACAAAATGTATTGGTTGAAGTCAGCATAGACCTTTAAATGTTGCAGATAGGCTGAACAAATTTAATGGGTTTGAAAAAGGGTGTGGGTAACTTTAACAAGTTTAAAAATGGGTGCGTGTTTATATGTGGGTGCCCGTGCAGGTCCGCGCGTGTTCGTGTGACGTGCACGCACGGCCATGCAATCTCGTGCACCTTCATGTGTGTGGTAGTAGAGTTGAAACGGTGATCCCCATGTGGAAGCTATCCGTCGGAGCTATTTACCAGAAATGCAGTATTCTGCAACCAGGGTCTGAGGCCGACCGGTTGGTATGACTTTATAGAGTGTTAGGAGAATTAATTTAGCCTATAAAGTAGACCCAGAGTAAAAAAACATTTCGATCTGTAGATCTAAAAGGTGTATGGGTGTGTATGTGACAGCCTGTGTGGCTTGCTGTGCATAAAAAAAAAAATACAACTCAAACAGGAAATAAATGCTTTTTAAGATATGAGATTAGACACTTTCCACAAAGGTCAAATGAATAAAAAGCAACAAGACATGAGGGACTATGGTATAAGGCCAATATAACACCAAGAGCTGTTCTTATGTACGACACAATGCTGCCTGCCTAGATACAGCCCTCGGATGTGATACATTATCCATGTAACTCCCATGAAAGGCTCCTTGTTGCTGTTATAAACATGTTATCAAAACAAACATGTCATATCTGTGATATAAGAATAACAGCTTTAAGCCAATCATTATTCAGGGTTGGAACCACCCGGTTTACATTGTTCTGTAACTAACGGACCGTTAACAAACATTACAAAAGTGTGTACGGTTGCTGAAACTATCCAGTATGGGATATTATGCTAGGTTGTAGTAGAAACGCAGCAATGCGTATTTTCTGTGACCGAGTGATCTTTGTGTCTTTAGGAGATGGCAAATGTGGTATATATGATAAAGCACGTGATACAGTAAATGTTTTACCCAGATAGTTCACACCACAGTCGAAAGAACCTCAGAGCTCAACATCAGATCCTAACGTTCCCATTACTCTGGTAAATGAAAATATTGCCAGGCTGTCCCACGGTGGACTATTCAAATCCAGGCTTCTAACACCAAGTAACATTAAGAGTATGTGTTCAGTTCCTCAGCAATTGAAGGTATGTCTGACAAAGCGTTGCTCCAGCATGCCAGCGTGAGAGTGTGCCTGTCTATTCAGGTACACTGAGGAGATCTCCTACCTGCCGCTGTAGAAACACCCAGAACCCTGCAGACCACCTCCACCGTGACCCACCAGGCTGTCACCGCGCTGCCCATCGCTCAAACACTCTCTTCTCCACCTCTCCCCTGAACGAACGTCGACGCGCGGGTTCCCCGGGAATCTTGTATTAATGTAGCGTTCCGCAGAAAGCGACAGGCACTGTTCATCGGCTGTTTACCATCAGCTCCAGACATAACAGGGGTAACACAAGCAGGATCCAGAGGACTCCATGGTGTTCAGTCTCTCTGTGGCTCTCAATGACTGGCTGCACTAATCAGCCTAAAGCAGCATTGAAGCACACACACACACACACACACACACAGATAGACAGCATTCCAAACACACTCACTAGGTGAGTTGGAATGATGTGACCAAGGTTGTGTGTGTAATGACAGCAGGTTGGTGAAGGGCGTTTGTAGGATAGTGTTTCATTCTGATTGCTGGTTAAAGTTTACCTATCGGAAACTATGCTGGAGGGTATCATAAACTCTCTTCCTGGTTGAGTACATTAATAAGTGAAGTCGAACAGCCTTGTTTGACTGCAGTAAGGTCTACGACCTTCATAAAAACACATTCCCTTTCACTAGCAGCACAGCGCCCTGCGTCTCTTGCTTGTTCCTCTCTAAAGCCAAGCAGTGTGCATGGCAGATCAGGCTGATGGAAAGGATGTTACAGGGCCACTAGGGGGCACTTGTTTAGATTTGGTTGAACGAGAAGGTACACAGCCCTGCGTATGATGCTGTGTTTCAGATGGGATGTTGAACAAGTGACCCGACTCTCCATGGGGAAAATGACGACGGCACACTAGATTGGGCTAAATTCACAACCGAGTACATCCTAATCACCAAATCCTTCTCCCGATTCCAAACTTGCGCATCTCCACCACGAAAGCGTATGTGTCGTGACGACCTTCCACAAAATGGTTCTGTGATACACACTAGTTGTTGGAATAGGGGATTTCCAGATTAAAACCAGTCGTAGATTGGCCTTTACATTCTAATCACACACACTCTGTAAACACATGACTGCAGACACAACACAGTGAATCACGGTCTCCCAGAACACCATGATAACTGGCGAGTCTTTGGATCTGGCAGAAGAACATCAGACGCCAACACTATCGATAGATAGTAGAACCGCCCATAACATTCAAGACAATCATTCGAGTCAACCTTGAATAAAAATAAAATAAATAAAATAAAATGGGATTATGGAGCTGTCTATACAACTTAACAGTGAGTAGGTCAGGGACTAGAACAATATCCAGAGTGAATGTGTTTTCAACCACAAAGAGTTGAAACAAACATCCTTTGGGATGCTGGTAGATGGGAGGGGGGTCACCAACCAGGAGAGAGAGGGGGCCTGCCTGTTGGTTGGAGCCAGGTCACTTTCCACTTGAGACAGCTCCATGGTCCACTGCCACAAGCTGCACCTGATTGGAACATCTCCGTAGCTGTGGACTCGGTCAACTCCGAGATGACGTCTGTCGGGAGGTTCTTACAAAATGATCATCACATGTATTCAGATGCCACACACACACACTTCACAAATTTCACAAGATTCTCCCCAGCTATTCACTGCTACCCCTAATATATGCACATATACATAAATTACTCCTACCCCTGCACACCAACTGGTACTACCACACTGACTGTTATTTTTATCATCCTGTATATACTGTATATACCTATAGTTTATTTTTATCATTGTGTATATACTGTATACACATATTATTAATTTGTATCATCCTGTATATACTGTATATACCTATAGTTCATTTTTTAAATGTATTTGCATCAAGAGTTTTGGAAAATGGCCTATAAGTAAGCCTAGGTGTTTAAGCCCAGTGGAACTTTAAGATGCTGTGAAGAAAACACACTGCCAGCGCCAACAAAGACCCTTTGACCAGCGTTTGAGAGACGCACACAGACAGACGGGAACCTACATACACGCCTGCATTAGTCATATTGGCAGGAACACAGACAGACCTGAAGTTCAATACACATTGACTCCTGTTGGGGGATCAACTCTATAAATCTCCTTATTCACTTACACACAAACACACACACACACACATACTCAAGCAAGCACACATGAAACAATGCACAACTACAATAATAATGATGCCTTTGTTTTCCACTCTAGTTCCACTCGTTTTCAGCTTACCGGCCAGGATATTTTGTGGTGTGCCTGTGTGCGTATCCTGTCGTTATGCAAGCTTCAAGCGATTATTAGCTGTGCTAATCCCAATAAAAACACATGAAACGGAGAAACTACTGTGATGTCTAACTCCTTCTATAGAGACCAAGTTTGTCCAGGAATATTTATCAGAAACATCAAATGTGAAGGATCATCAAGGACTGTCAAAGAAAGCAGTTTCACAGCTTCCAAGCTTAAATTGGCCACTGCACTAGCAATAGTTTAAATATTTCAAACACACCTTTGATCTCCTTCAGATCCAGTATTCCATGGTTTGCCACATGTTGTTATTCATAATTAAACTTTCAACAACTATGCAAGGCCTTTTGTAGCTCAGTATGAGTTGTGTCAAGTACAAAATGAAATAGTCTAGTAGTGGTGGTTGGAAACTGTACTCTCCAACTAGAGCAAATCTTCGCCCTACTGTAGCCTCCAAAATCACCTTATCATATTAGTTTGGGCTTCTCAGGAGAAAGCGTGTGTTCAATCAACTGCATCCCTGCTCCCCAGTGACTAAGGCATCGCCCCCGTGGATTTCCATGCCACTCCTCAGCCAGTTGCACAGATTCCCAGGGTTATTTAACAATGCCTCAGGCTGCAGTGGCCTGGGATACCCTTACATTTATTACAGCCGTGTTACAAACACCAATTCTGGGCTGTATAGGTCTGGACATGATGATGAGATACCTCCTGTCGCTCGTCTGCTCCCTCAGATTAGTCACGTTTACATCTAAATGTTGAGAAATGTACAGGAGAACTCAGAAAAAAAGCAAGACCACCCACTGAATGTCCACACTTGAATGAGTAGGCTGTACTGCCTGCTGGATACAACATAACAAGATTATCTATTTAACTTTTCACATATGAGACAGAATAACAACTGCCTAGTGGGATTACTGTGTATTTCTTTGTTCTGTCAGTCACCAATCTCTTCTAAAAGATGACTTGGCATACATAAGGAAACAAAAAAATGGGTCAAATTAAAAGTCAACAGCCTGACTAAAATGGGATGTTTCAACTTTTTAAGGATCCGATGCATTTCAGCAGTTCAGCAAGTCACACAACTAAATTCTTACTTACAGAATCCTGCTCTTCAATTCTGGAATAATAAACTGTGATCATATGAATAACAATGTTTATAGTGTGTTTGTGTATATATGCTTGTGTGGACAATTGGTCGCATTAGAGCATGGTTGCCCGGAATCTCTGTTTCTATCATTCTTGATAGACATTTGCTGCTTTAACCCATGCACTGAGGGCTGTGCTATTTCAGCTTTAGAAATCTTAAAGGTCAAATTTGAAGTAACATTGGGAAATGTTGAGCACACCTGTCACATACTTCAGGATGGAGACAATTTGCATGATATTCCTTTCTAATGTTATTCATGACATTCCAAGGCTTTGTAATGCTCCAATGAACGCCCAGCTATACCGATTGGCAGACTGTCTTTGAGGTGGAAGAGTTACTGTAAGAACACAGTGTTACATTACAGTGTGGTGCCAGTTGTGGCACAGACAAACTATGCAATGTCACATTGTCTCCTCTACCCTCAATACCAAATGAGACGAAGACAGAAGGGCTGTCAGAATAGGTTTCCCTACACACACGCTCTCTGGGAGTTGAGCAGATGATGCTCACAGAGGTTGTGTGTGTGGGTAAAGGATAACATAAAGGGCAATTTCATCCTGGTGGACCCATAGGTTTATATCATGTTTGCGAGATTTCTAGGTCAGTGGGACTTCGAAATCTAAACGATACACTTCATTACATCAGAATTTGTATTTAAGGGCGTGATCAACTAGTTTTTTCCCCCCAAATCACTCCAGTTCTAGATTGGTGTTAGCTCCGTAGATTATTTGTCTAAGGCCATGTATATCAGGGGAAGTGAGCATCTAAGTTCGCTGTGAATGCTTGACTTTGTGATATATTACGAACAGACAAAAGAAAGAGGAAGTCGATACTTCCAGATTGTCCCAGTACAATTTTGCTTGTTCTAGACTGTTGATGAGATGTTGAATTTTTCAAGCTGCTAAATTTCCAGTGAAAGTGGGATGCTAGTAGTTATGTAGTTATAAATGGAAAAATATGTTTGGTTATGATGCCACCTGCTGGCCATTTTGTAATTACTGCAATATAATTGGATTTCAGGGATTATGGGTAGGCAACGTCTTGATTAAGGAGACTGGCTGATAAGGAAGATGGCAGTAGATTTTTTTGGTTGTAGTTCTGCTTTCATTAAACATGAATCAAAATTAAATAAAAATAGCTGATTGAATCACTTTCCAGTGTGTGTTTTGCTAAATGGGGTTGTTATAGTGATAGTGGAGAGCTACGGGCGTTCTCAATAAACTTACAGTAATAAACTTACTGTGACAAGAAAAAGAAAGACTCTTGAAGAATGATTCCCGTCAGAACGACTCAGTAAGGGGTTGAACTTCTCCACACCAGTTTAAAACCAATGACTGAACCACATTTTTGTGTACGCTCATCTTGCAACACTCACAAGCACAATGTCTAGCTTACATGTTACTCAGGGAACAGGGCTTTAACAGGTCTTCTACAATGTGTTTTTTAAAAGCAACAGAGCAGGTCAACTTGAGTTCTGTATTCCCAGCCAGGAGCAGACTATGAGTGAAAGACATCATACCCCCAGTCAACTGATGAACACTCAAAAGCGGCTTACTTTGTGCCAAAACGAAGAGCCTGTTTGAAGACAGAAAAAGTTGATCCTGAACCCAAAACAACTGAGCAGGACATTGAGAGCTCTAATATAATACTTTTGAATATGCTCTGCCCTCATTTGCCTTAGAAACAGTAAAATCATTGACTTGCCCAACAAGACAGTCTTCTCAGGTTACTGGTGTGCTCTAATGGAAGGTAATTTACTGCCATAAAGAGGCTAAAGAGTTGGCTCAGGGCCAACTTGAAGAATGTGAAGCTTATTGGATTTGCCAAGATGCAGGTTGAAAGACTGTGTCAGTGGGTCCTGAGAGGGCTGGTGGAATGGTTCTGGAATATTCTGTGGGCCCACAAGGTAATTATTTACAAGTACGTAATGTAGCAGACTCTCCTAGCCAGAACAATTTACAGTAGGGATTCCATACATTCTCATACTTTCCCCCCCTACTAGACCCCACTGGGAACCCACAACCTATACCAAGTAAGCTACACAATATATAATACATATATTACACTGTTAATTATTATAAGTGAAATAATAAATAAAGGTTATGCAGTCATTTCAACAAGTACAATTTACAAGGGCTAAAATCGTTTTTGTGATCATAACCAATTTGTGTATCTGTCTTACCCTGACCCTGTTATTTTAGCCCAGATGTGGAGGGAAGAACATGGGAAATAAGTGCTGGCGGGCAGCTGGTGTGTGCATTTGTGTGTGTGTGTGTGTGTGTGTCTGTAATACTATATGAGTAAGTCTTATTAGTCTTAGTTAGAATTCCAGTTCATGTTTTCTTTTGTGCCTATGTCTGAAGTCAGTTAAGGTTAATATCAGACATCAAAACGGTCAAAGCCAGAGTTGACTCCTTTTTCTCTGTTTTTGTTGTTGTTTAACTTTTTGATAACAATTCAGAAAATCCTTCTCTATGTATTTAATTTTAGATTTTAACAACAGTGCAAAGTATATACAGTGGGGAGAACAAGTATTTGATACACTGCTGATTTTGCAGGTTTTCCTACTTACAAAGCATGTAGAGGTCTGTCATTTTTATCATAGGTACACTTCAACTGTGCGAGACGGAATCTAAAACAAAAATCCAGAAAATCACCTTGTATTGCCAAGACCAGGACGCTGTGTAAGGACATCAGGGATAGAATTGTAGACCTGCACAAGGTTGGGATGGGCTACAGGACAATAGGCAAGCAGCTTGGTGAAAAGGCAACAACTGTTGGCGCTATTATAAGAAAATGGAAGAAGTTCAAAACGACGGTCAATCTCCCTTGGTCTAGGGCTCCATGCAAGATCTCACCTTGTGGGGCATCAATGATCATGAGGAAGGTGAGGGATCAGCGCAGAACTACACCGCAGAACCTGGTCAATGACCTGAAGAGAGCTGGGACCACAGGCTCAAAGAAAACCATTAGTAACACATTACGCTGTCATGGATTAAAATCCTGTAGAGCACGCAAGGTCCCCCTGCTCAAGCCAGCGCATGTCCAGGCCCGTCTGAAGTTTGCCAATGACCATCTGGATCAGGGGTGGGCAATATTTTTCACTGGGGGGACACACTGAAAATGCCAGAGAGCATCGTGGGCCAGATTACTTTTTTAACCAACATGCTTAAAAAACACACAACATAGCTAACTCTGTTAACTTGCATATTATATTTATGCATATTCATTTTCCATGCAACACCGTTTTCAAAATTGAACTTAATTTACTTTAACAATGTTTTTTTTTATTTATTTTTTTAACAACTGTATGGCAGGCAAAGGCCTAAAAAAATAATTTTTCAGGGATATTACTCAACAGAAAAAACTTAACTTTCAACTCAACAGAGTAAGCTACATTACATAAGGTAAAGTGTATAACAGTTATATAGGTATAATCGTTATTAGGGCAGACATAAGTCTATGAAATCACTTCTGAAGTTTTTCACTCAAAGCAAATGTTGGTATAATTGTCGTCATCTAACTTCATAAAGTATATCCTTTGTACTATACGTGTTTTAATGACAGCAATTCCAGCAGCCCAGAGCCAAGAAATCAACTTTTAGGGCTACTCACTCAATATGAACAGGAGAGCCTTGTATGGGCGTTGACAAGTGAGGTGAAGTCAGGAGTCATTTCTGTTGAAGCAGGGTGCGGTACTGTTGAAGCAGTGTGCGGTACTGGTGAAGCAGTGTGCGGTTCTGTGGAAGCAGTGTGCGGTACTGCTGCAAGATGTTCATCAGGCAGGCTGCATTTGCGCTTGGACTTGTTGAATTGTAGCATCAGGTGACAGTTTTTGTATTTCCCTGCATGCTTGATCTGGAAGTGCCTCTGCAAATTGTAGTCTTTAAAAACTGTGACATTAGCTTAACATATTAAGCAAGTTGCTTTACCTTCGACATCTGCAAATAAATATTTTCCTGTCAATAGTTTATTAAATACCCATGCTTTCGTTATCAACTTTTCTTAGGCTCATTTCCAGAAATCGCTAGCCATCAATTGTGTATAGTACGTACAAATGATAACTTCCGTGCGTGGATTGAGGTGCTGGTCCTTATGTATCATAGCAACGCAAATACCTTGTTTCAACTTAAAGGTATTTTAAACAGACAGTATGATACTGCTATACTTATTACTGGGAGTGCCACGGGAGTTTTAATTTGAAAATAAATAAATATGCAACAGTAAATAAAGTAACGTAATCTGCGGACCTGGTCAGGTATTATATTTTTTTAATTAATTTACAAGTTTTGGATGTATCGCGGGCCGGATAGAATGACTCAACAGGCCGAATCCGGCCCGGGGGCCTTATCTTGCCCAGGTCTGATCTGGATGATCCAGAGGAGGAATGGGAGAAGGTCATGTGGTCTGATGAGACAAAAATAAAGCTTTTTGGTCTAAACTCCACTCGCCGTGTTTGGAGGACGAAAAAGGATGAGTACAACCCCAAGAACACCCTCCCAACCGTGAAGCATGGAGGTGGAAACATCATTCTTTGGGGATGCTTTTCTGCAAAGGGGACAGGACGACTGCACCGTATTGAGGGGAGGATGGATGGGGCCATGTATCAGGAGATCTTGGCCAACAACCTCCTTCCCTCAGTAAGAGCATGAAGATGGGTCGTGGCTGTGTCTTCCAGCATGACAACGACCCGAAACACACAGCCAGGGCAACTAAGGAGTGGTTCCGTAAGAAGCATCTCAAGGTCCTGGAGTGGCCAAGCCAGTCTCCAGACCTGAACCCAATAGAAAATCTTTGGAGGGAGCTGAAAGTCCGTATTGCCCAGCGACAGCCCCGAAACCTGAAGCATCTGGAGAAGGTCTGTATGGAGGAGTGGGCCAAAATCCCTGCTGCAGTGTGTGCAAACCTGGTCAAGAACTACAGGAAACGTATGATCTCTGTAATTGGAAACAAAGGTTTCTGTACCAAATATTAAGTTCTGCTTCTCTGAGGTATCAAATACTTATGTCATGCAATAAAAGGCAAATTAATTACTTAAAAATCATCACATCATACAATGTGATTTTCTGGATTTTTGTTTTAGATTCCGTCACTCACAGTTGAAGTGTACCTATGATAAAAATTACAGACATTCCTGCTTTGTAAGTAGGAAAACCTGCAAAATCGGCAGTGTATCAAATACTTGTTCTCCCCACTGTAGCTGATATTTCCATGGCTAGTTGGTTATACTTAATTAATTCTTATTAATTCATATTTCTTAATGATAGGTCAGATTTTTCCAAAATTGTATTGAAAGCGAGGCACGTTTATGTTCTGACAAACTCCCCTGGTAAAAAGCTACTATTGTCTAAGAATGGGAAAAGACTAAGTTCAAGCAGAGTGAGAGTATTCTTTGCTCTAGAGTGCCACATTGTGGTAATAATACATAATTACAAAATATTGCAGTAACACTATACAGTAAGGCACTATTTAACCAAAACTACAGAAAACTGTTAAAGCATAGTCAGAGTGAAATGACTAGGGGAGGGGAACCATGAACCAAGAACAATTGTACTTCATTTCCTGTCTGTCTCCAAACCTGTCTGCTTTCTTTGTCACATTGATTGATGTTAAACATGACACAAGGAGGACACTGAACAAGAATATTAGACAGCAGACATTTTCCTGTCTTGAGTTGTTCTAATTTTCTCAACAGTCAACAGGCACTCAAAAAAATTACCTGGAACATTACACAGAGAAAAACGTTTAGATCATGGTCGACTTCTGGAAATACCCCCTACTTCTCCCTTTTGAGACTGAAGGCTGTGCTGCTGGCTAAATCATTAACATTCCTAGGGATCATATAATCCTCCACAACCTCAAGTGATTGAAAGACATCACAGGAGCAACACCTGAAAAATAAACAAAAACCATTTTCAGTAAAATAGGTTCCGCCGTTAAGCATCAATCACCCAAACACCCCTTTTCCAATAATATCTGGTAGGTGGACACATTACAGTTCCATCATGACCAAACAAAATCCCACTACCTGAACAGTTTAAACACCCATCTATGTTCCATAGAAACGAATAAGACATCACTTCAAGCCACCTCCAAAATGACTACACTGATTACCGATACTGTAAACCTTTACATGAACTGTATATTATATTTCTGCTGCTCATATGTCACCAAATTGTCTTTAATGCCCAGTACACATTTGTTTATACTGTAATTGTGTTTAAACCTTAGATTTCTAAATCACTAGCAGCAGTTTAGCAGTTCTTAGCGATTCTGATTCGCTTGAGGATGGAAGAATGGAATTGGACAACAAATGTCAAACCAAACTTCTCCAAAGGCAAGAGAATCAATAATACCATTCATTGCAGGAAACACTCAAAACTTTAATAGTACAACTCATTTTCCAACTTTTAAAATAGAAACAAGCATGAAACCTTAAAGGGGCATTCACATGGCAACCACAAGAATCGCATTGCCTGAAACAAACCCATTAATTTCAATGAAGGAAATAGCTACACTCTCCAGCAATGTGGAGGGGATATGTATTGCTGTTATTTCTAAATGGTTCATCTGATATTGATGAAAATACCCTAAATCAAATTTCAAATTCAAATTCAAAGCGCCTGATAACAAAGCCAAAACAACTGACACCTTTTGGTGTAGCACTGTGCACTTCAAAATAACTTAGTGCCTTTTGGGATTCCACTTCGCTCACTATGGTTGGCTCATTGCTGAATGGGAGAGTCTAATTAGCCCCTACACCCCTCAAACATTCATTCCCTCTGGTTTGGGACAGTTTGCAAATGGTGTAAGCGCACATGAACGCTGAAGAATGAAGGGCTTAGGGCCAAGGGAATGGGGATCATCTGGGATTTAGCCTACCATAAGTCATGTCTGTGTAGTGTTAAAGGGTCCCACAAGAGAGTAAGAGCAAGGGAGCAAAAGGGGAAAGAAGAGGAATGAGAAAGTATGAGAAAAAGGAAACATATAGCTAGTGTCAACCCCTGACACACTGAAAATGTTTCATTGTTATGCAACATAAAAAAATATAGCAATATACAATGAACGCCCTGCGTAGAGATGGGGAATGTCACGCCAAGCCATTTCTTAGTCCAATGCAGTTGATTGCTGAAGGTGGCACAAAACATGTAGTGAGGACGACAATCATTCAAGTCTTTGCAGTGGCGTTTCTAGAACATTTTACATGGGGTGGCAGAAGGGTGGCAGAAGGGTGGCAAGTTGAAATTCAAGGATGACATATCTTTCTATTGTTGGTTATGTCCGCTTTATTTATACAAATCCAACTACGGAAAATGGACTGTGTAATGTCTAGCTAATTAATATCATACATGTTCTACACTTGCATGTGTATGTGTTCAAAATTTGGTACAAGTCTTTCGAGTGTGCAAAATCTCTATGAGTGTTAGGAGTTTTTTTAATATTATTCTGCCAAGCGTAGAAGCACAAATCAATGTATCCTGAAAATGAATGCCTTATATTGCTTGAAATAATACACACACACTTAACATTGGCTACTGAGGTTATAGAGTAGTAGTTTAATATACTAACAAAATTTTTATTACAACTGTTAATCACATATGATCACACATCACATTTTGTTGATGTCCAGAGATGTTGAATTTAGAATTGTTGTAGATAAACATTAACTTACTCCACAGATTCATAGCAAGCTACATCAACATTGTTCAATGCCCCTTTGCTGGCTAACAGGACAACCCAAGCGTGCCGCACAAGCCCTGAAAAGTGAAGCCAAAACGTCTCGATCGCCCCCTGGTGAGTGGTCCCAGTATAGGTCATAAACCCCGCCCTCCCTATGTTATTCAATGGGACGCGAGACCAACTAAACAATTAAATTACCCTTCAAATATATTTTTTCCGAAGCTGGTTTCAGTCATTTACTGTAGTTTGTATCACGCTAATGTAAATTCAAGAGTTTTTAAAATAAGTTGGTTTTTAGTTAGTTATTTAATGCTCTAAAAACGGTGGTGTGACGTCGTGATTCACAGCTGTGATTGACAGCTATCTGAGCCGAGGAGCCACTGAATCTTCGGAGGACTGAGGAGATTGGAACTTTACATTTAATCTCTAAATTTCTATAATTGATATAATTTCACACGGACATAATGGGTTGTTCTGCAGTACATTGTGCTAACCGATCTGGCATTTCCAATCGATCTTTGAATTTTTTTCGGTAAGTTAAATTTATAAGATATTTAATTAGTAAATAAATGTAATGGGCTAGCTAACGTTAGCTAAAAGACAACAAGCCTCGTTAATAGCCATGTTAATAGCTAGCAGGTGATCGTTAGCTAGAAGTTACCAATTATTTTTGTATTAGGCCTATTCTAAATTAAGGTTAAACATGATGTAAGTTAGGCTATAACATATCGTCTAGGTTTAACAGGCAAAGGTTGTACTGTACTTGGACTTGCGATTGATTACGGTATGCGCATTCTGCGAGGGAGAGTGAGGGCGGGGCACAGGGGTGGGGCCGTTGATTTCGCGGCTTTACGGCTTTACTTCCTTCTCGCTACTGCGCATAACTACTGCGCAGAACTGGTCCCAAGATCGCTATCTGCGCAGACGCAAGTCCAAGATGTCAGCGCCGTATCAGGACACTGGTGGCTTCATTTTTCACCAATGGAAAAGAGGGAAAGGGCGTTGTCCATTTTATATACAGTCTATGGGACAACCATTACATGGCAATGATGGCAAGCTACATCATCTGCAAACATTTGCTAGCCCGCAAACTATACCAATAATATTGACAACTGCATTACACTATAATAAATGGCTGCTGCTAATGAAAGATTATAAGATTACTTATTGTATTGTATATTTAGTAAACAAGGGCAGCAGTACCTTCTTTCATTACTGCTAAGCTAGTGTGGTGCGATCCTGTCTGCTCAGTTGCATAAAGTACCACCGACCGACGCCAAGTGTTTTTGGAACAAGTTACCATAGAGATTAACAACGAAAGTAGAAAAAATATAATACTACTCAATTAAATAAAATATAAATATATTAAAGCGTACACACCTGACAACTCGGGTAGTAAGATTCTTTTTTTGTAGACTCGATCTTGCGGTCCTCTGCTTGGTAACATACGTGAACGCCTTTACGACAACCTTCCAATATATTATGCAAATACAAAATGGTACCTTAGATGGAACATCTGTCATCCAAGGGTACCTTTTGTATAGCTCGTTGTCAGCCTGTTGCTGTTTAACAGTTATGCTTCCTCCGCTTCCGGTCCGTTCCCATGGTGGGGCGCACACTGGACGCGAACCCACGGCCTTCTGCTTCGCAACACGTTATTGCCCATGACACTGTTCCAACCTTTTGAGCTATACAAAAGGTGCAATTGTTTAACAAATCGGCTACATTTAGAGCTAACATTCTGTTCATACAGTATTCCATATAAGGTAAACAGATTCTAAGTGACGTCACACACCATTGCTGAGGCTAGGACCTTGTTTAGCCATTTGGCTAATGGCTGAAACTACAAAAAAAAAATATGATCAATCTGTAAACAATCTTAACATTATTGGATAAGAAACTGCATCGTTTTGACATTTTACAGGTAGTTGGCGATCTGTACCAATAATATTGACTATTGCATTACATTAGCTAGTAGACGATATCAGACATATTTTAACTATAATAAATGGCTGCTGCTAATGCAAGATGCATTTACAAGATTACATTTTGTATTGTATATTTAGTTAAACTGTGCAGCAGTATCTTAATTCATTACTGCTAAGCTAGTCTAGTGAGATCCTGACTGTTCAGTTGCCAAGAGTATAATGACTCTATAATGTTTTCACAGGAAGGGACCGGGAGCAGCACCGTGACAGGAGCAGCCGGACTCCGGGACTCAACCATTTTGAGGGGAACAGGGGACTCAAAGATAATAGAACGGGTTACCATAGAGATTAACAACGAAAGTATAAAAAATATAATACCTTTCAATAAAACAATAATGAATATATTGTACCAGATACTCCTGACAACTGGGATGGCGAGTGGGGTGGCACGTCATTTTTGAAGGGTGGCAGCTGCTACCCCTTGCCACCCCGGTGGTTTCGCCAGTGATAAATGTGCGACAAGGGTATCATTACTCTGTTTGGCTAATGGTCTGGCTACTACGGATGAGGCGATGACTGACTTATAAAATTATAGAATATACAACTCTAATATGTAACTATTATATTTTAAAATATTGCAAATGAATTATGGTTGACAATCTCTTCAGTAACAGACACAACCACCCACACCAAAAATGGTAATAAAAAAGCATAATGGTAAGAGGTGAACATAACTTTATGTTACACCCTTTGACAAGTGACCTAAACGACTCCCTCTTTTTTATCAAAAACAACATCATATTGTGTTAAACCTGTAGTAAAACTTTCCAGTTTGTCATCCCTCGGATACTGGTATAATTACACAAGATCATAAAACCTGAAATTATTCTTTGAATGCCGGTAAGTCTGTAATTACCATCCAATAACTGCCAAGAAAAGGCAGTAGCTTGAAACTTGGCACTCAAACAGGAAATTGACCTTCCATCAGGACAACCCCAAGGCAAAAACGTCATTGCAGTGGCTCAAAGACAAAAAGTTAAATGTCCTGTCGAGGCCCAGTCAAAGTCAATGTGATATTTCAGATTTGTTTTTTTCAATTTTAGAATAACGCTGTAACATAACAACACATGGAAAACTGTAGGGGTCTGAATACTTTCACAATGGACGGGGTACTTTGATGTTTTTGTTGAGGATGCTGTAATTGCTTAATTTTACATGTGTGTAGAAGTATTTCTCAAGGGAAAGCTTGTTGTGGAAACTAATCTTCTCTTTTTGAATAACAACAACAAAAACAGAATCCCACCCATAGTTCCCACTAGGAGTAGTACTGTTTACAAATCATTATCACTGACGAAGCCTAAGCAATGAAATCTCACAGGAGGTTGTTCATGTCTTTGTCTGAAACCAGTCCTGCCTATACATGAAGTCTAAATACACATTAAGGATCCTGTTCTTGCAGCAAAATACAAGAGAAAGAGGGCTCAGCTGAACAAATGGGTTTAGTCAAATCTAGATTATGATCCAGTACGTTCCCTTGAAAAATAAATGTACTTCATCATGCCTTAGAATAGTGCAGTATTTCACTGTACAGGGCTGTGAAACATTATTTCTTTGTGTCAATATATGAGCTACATAATGTACAGTATGTAGTGTTTCCACAATGTGAGTGTGGGTTCATGTATCCACAGTGGAATTGAGAAAGGCTTTTACAGTAATCTGGTTCATGACTGAGTCCACAGAGACTGAGAGTTTTATTAACCAGATACTCCCTTTTCAACAGAGAGACAGGAGTATAGAGAAAGAGATACAGAGAAAGAGGGATATGCTTACAATCAGTTATGAAGTCATTGCCCTGCTCTGTTGCGAAGGAGTGGCATATCAATGGTAAGATGAATGTAGGGGGTGGGTAGCAAACAGCACTCCCAATCAACAAGAGAGGAGAGGACTTGTTTCTTTCCTCGGGATACGCTGCTGTTTATCATAAACTGTCTGCTCTTGTGAGTGAAAAAGGGAAAGTAAAGGGACAGTAAACGGAATTTAGCAATTTCTGGGATTTTCTCAGTGGGATAAAAATGCAAACCTGTCTTTGTGGAAAGGTTTTGCGTACCAATAAAAATGCTCAATTGGTCATAAAATTCTGCTTCTAATGCAAATGATATCCTCATGATGCAAATGCATTTGACACATTTAGCATAGAACTAGCATAGCATTCAACTTCCCATAAAACAGGATTCAGGCAGTAAGGGATTACGTTTGTAGAGAGACATGACAAGAAACTAAATACAAAGGATGTTACAGCAAGGGCCTGAGTGTGGAGCGACCCATTTCTATGGACAGTTTTACACATTTCCACCAGGTAGCCATTGGATTAGTCAAATTTAACTTAGTGGTTTAAACTGCTGCATCTCTCCGTCTAACTAACTTGGCAGCAGAATCCATTGCTCAGCAAAACCTGATCGCACATAAGTAGTTTGAGGTAATCTAAAAACTAGTTCAATATATTTCTTTGTCTTTTTGCATCGCTGACTAACTGCAAACATACATTCAGTTTGCTAAGCACTAGCTAGTTACTTGTTGTGCACTGCACGTGCATTCACTGTGCTGTCGGAAATGTCTGTGCTGTAGTAAATGTCAGTTGCCAGGTGTGATTGTGTGACATTTGTCACGTCCTGGCTGTGCCCCTAGCCATCTCTGCGCTGGGCTCGGGGCATAGCCAGGACAGGACAGGAGGTGGCCTTTAGCCACCTCTACTCCTTTTTTTGGTTTCCCCAATTGGAGGCAGGTGTTAGTTATTGCCTCCAATTGGGGACCCTATTTAAGTTTAGTTTGTAGGCCCCAAGGCGTGGTTCATTTTGGTTTTGTGTATCCTGTGTAAGGAAGACCCAAGTCACTGGTTGCTGCCTTTTTGTTTGTTGGAGTCCTTCTTTCTTTTGTTTGATTAAACATGGATTACCTTCCCTACCTCTACTCTGCGCCTGTGTCCTTTCCATCCCACGACCGTGACAGAATAAACCACCACCAAGAGACACAGCAGAAATGGACGGTAGGGGAACTCCTCGGTTGGCCGGACAGCGACACCGAGGAGGAGGAGAACCCCTACTGTCCTCTGCGGCAAACCGGGCCTCCACAGCATCCACCCCGGAGGAGACGTCGACGGAGGCGACGTAAGCAAACCTCCGTGTGTCCGCCCCAAGAATTTCTTGGCGGGGTGCTGTGGGGGCAGGCGGAGTGGAAGGACGCGGCCGTGCCACCCGTGCTCACGTGTGGGGTAGTCCAGGTGCCCCAGCCCTGCCCGGTGCCAGCTCCTAGGCGTCGGGCAACAACGCCGGTGGGGCCTATGAGGGCTTTCCCTGATGTAGGGAGATGTGAGGACTGGTGGGGCTATCGGGACCCGCCGTACCGGTTCTCGCAGCCAGCGCCCCCCGCTGCCCGGGAGCCGCAGCCAGCGCCGCCAGCGCCCCCCGCTGCCCAGGAGCCGCAGCCAGCGCCCCCCGCTGCCCGGGAGCCGCAGCCAGCGCCCCCCGCTGCATGGGAGCCGCAGCCAGCGCCGCTAGCACCCCCTGCTGCTTGGGAGCCGCAGCCAGCGCCCCCCGCTGCCTGGGAGCCGCAGCCAGCGCCGCCAGCGCCCCCCGCTGCCTGGGAGCCGCAGCCAGCGCACCCCGCTGCCTGGGAGCCGCAGCCAGCGCCCCCCGCTGCATGGGAGCCGCAGCCAGCGCCGCTAGCACCCCCTGCTGCTTGGGAGCCACAGCCAGCGCCCCCCGCTGCCTGGGAGCCGCAGCCAGCGCCGCCAGCGCCCCCCGCTGCCTGGGAGCCGCAGCCAGCGCACCCCGCTGCCTGGGAGCCGCAGCCAGCGCCCCCCGCTGCATGGGAGCCGCAGCCAGCACCGCCAGCACCCCCTGCTGCTTGGGAGCCGCAGCCAGCGCCCCCCGCTGCCTGGGAGCCGCCGCCAGCGCTGCAGCCAGCGCCACCAGCGCCCCCCGCTGCCCGGGAGCCGCAGCCAGCACCCCCCGCTGCCCAGTGGCCGCAGCCGCCAGCTCCTCCCGCTGCCCAGTGGCCGCAGCCGCCAGCTCCTCCCGCTGCCCAGTGGCCTCAGCCGCCAGCTCCTCCCGCTGCCCAGTGGCCTCAGCCGCCAGCTCCTCCCGCTGCCCAGTGGCCTCAGCCGCCAGCTCCTCCCGCTGCCCAGTGGCCGCAGCCGCCAGCTCCTCCCGCTGCCCAGTGGCCTCAGCCGCCAGCTCCTCCCGCTGCCCAGTGGCCGCAGCCGCCAGCTCCTCCCGCTGCCCAGTGGCCGCAGCCGCCAGCTCCTCCCGCTGCCCAGTGGCCTCAGCCGCCAGCTCCTCCCGCTGCCCAGTGGCCTCAGCCGCCAGCTCCTCCCGCTGCCCAGTGGCCGCAGCCGCCAGCTCCTCCCGCTGCCCAGTGGCCGCAGCCGCCAGCTCCTCCCGCTGCCCAGTGGCCGCAGCCGCCAGCTCCTCCCGCTGCCCAGTGGCCTCAGCCGCCAGCTCCACCCGCTGCCCAGTGGCCTCAGCCGCCAGCTCCTCCCGCTGCCCAGTGGCCGCAGCCGCCAGCTCCTCCCGCCGTTAGCCACCTCTACTCCTTTTTTTGGTTTCCCCAATTGGAGGCAGGTGTTAGTTATTGCCTCCAATTGGGGACCCTATTTAAGTTTAGTTTGTAGGCCCCAAGGCGTGGTTCATTTTGGTTTTGTGTATCCTGTGTAAGGAAGACCCAAGTCACTGGTTGCTGCCTTTTTGTTTGTTGGAGTCCTTCTTTCTTTTGTTTGATTAAACATGGATTACCTTCCCTACCTCTACTCTGCGCCTGTGTCCTTTCCATCCCACGACCGTGACAACATTGAAGTGTAATGCATACTAATAGGGATAATGTGCACACCCGTGGCATTGACTGAGCAGTCTGAAGGGGCCATTCAGCTAAAAAGATTTTGCATTGTCTTATAGTTATTGGCCTGTTATTGGGGTTCATATCTTCGTGGGTGATTAAGATGATATTAACTGACATATGAATAATCCTAAGATTTGGTGTTAACTTTACTTTCATAGTCAAATTAAAACTGTACGTTTTATAAAGCCATGATGAATGCTTTGGAACAGCAATTTCAATTTTAATTTGCAATTCTCCAACATAATTTAAATCCCCAGTGGTGAAAAGCTGGGCAATGACCAATCTCTGGGTTTGGTGTAGGGGTCCTGCTGGAATGTCCTTTATTCTGAGACAATAAGAGACTTCCATTGTCAATGTGTGCCCATCCATAACCAGCTGCTGTAAAGCAATGGAGAAGAAATGGGTCATTCTGTTGGGGCTCCCTGTGCAATCATATTAGCAATGTGACCCATGGGGACGGTTTTGGATTCACACATTCTGAATGAGAGCATAACCACACAGTGTTTTTGTACACTAAGAACAAAGCTTCTTCTGGAGTGCATTCATCCTAACAACGTCTACACAAGACGTGTGTCAGAAACCTGACGGTGCTACCATGACAATGACATATGCCATGAAACGTAACTGTCCGAAACCAACTGTCCGGGAGCTCTGCAGTTTGCAAAGATGATCCAGATGTAGGTATCAGGCCCTTGATACAAGCTATATTGCACAGATGCTCAGTCACAAGACTCTGGTAACCGTCGTTTAGACTTCTTACTGTCCCTTCCTATTGTGGAGCTCTGCCCCATTAGAGGCAATTTGCTCCAGTTGGTTTACCCAGCAGCCTAGGCAGCCAATATCTGACAAGAAATGTATGCAAAGGGCAGCTAATGGGAATACAGTGACCCCTACACAATAGAGTTGTCATAAAATAATGTCAATCAGGAAGCAGATTCAAGGAAACAAAACATGTAATGATGGTTAAGTCTCAAGGTCAAGGGTGTACAAATAGGCAAAGGTTGGAAAGACCAAGGTACAGAGCACACGTGATATAAAGGCCATAACTAGAGCCACAAATTATTAGCGTGAGTCACTGAACCTCAGAACACACAACTACTTGACAGTAAGTGACAAAGACAGTGGGAACGGGAGGTACATATACACGATCATTTGGGGAATGGAAACCAGGTGTGAGAAATTAGGAGGACAAGACAGTCCGGGTTGGAGGATGAATAGGGCGTTGGGTTTGATGACCAGGGGAGTGCCGGAAAGGGGCATTTGCGTCAGTGGCAGCAAGAAGACCGCCAGGGATGAACACCGAAGCGGGGGTGGGCGAGGCCGGTGTGACAAGAGTGTCCTCTATTTCAGCTTTCCTCCCATAGTCTCATCATAAATTGACTTTTAGAAATAGTTTTTAGCATACTATTTATCATGGATGCCCGTTGGTAACAGTTAGCTGAATGAGCAGCTATTGAGGTGGACTTGCATAGTTAGCTGGCTATAGACGAACAATCCAAAAAATATAATTCTGGTTAACTAACACTAGACATGTTGCAGACACAGCTAGATGGAATATAAAACAAATGACAAAATGGAAAACAGTTATATAGCTAACAAGCCAACTTAACGTTACAGAACAGTAAAACATGCATGGTCATGCTCATTTCCTAGAACACATGTTCAGGTCATTTCAAACTACACTGACGGTAAACAGCTTGCTTAAATTATAACTTACAGTAGCTAAGATATTTAGCCTAATCAATATTAGCTACTGTTAATAATACTTTTATCTAGAGCAAATTTTGAAGTGCAACTTATTGGCAAGCACATGACAGGTTTGGCATACACTCGACCGATAGCATCCTGATTCTTCTGGATCGCGACATTCTACTGCTACCTGGGGGACTGCCCTAAACTGGTTCCCTTCCTACCTTTCTACCTGAAGCAGTATGATACCGTTGTGGAGGCAAGATCAGAGGAGTTCACGTTAACCTTTGGTGTCCAACAAGGCTCAGTGCTAGGACCTATTTTCTTTCTGCTCTATAGGCTCCCACTTGAGCGTGCCTTTTCCTCCCATGTGCCCCGCCTTTGGAACTCCCTTTCTGAGAGCCTCAGGACTGTTCACTGTTGTGGATTAAAAAGCAGGCCTTAAGACATCCGTTTCAGCTGGCCTGCCATTGGCTTTAATAACTATATATACAGACTATTGTTAAATAGTTATTAAAGCCATTGCCTTTAATAACTATTTACTATATATACAGACTATTGTTATTGTTGCTGTATATACAGTACCAGTCAAAAGTTTGGACACCCTTACCCATTCAATTGAATATATAGATATGGATATATTTATTTTATTATTTTATTTTTATTTATTTGTTACGCACTTTGAGAATATTCTTAAATGATGCTTTACAAATGCAATACATTTATTTTATCATCTGCTTCCGTAGCTGTTACGAGTCGATGTTTAAAGGCAAACATCAGGCTTGAACAGACACGTCCTTCCATCAAACCTTTGCAGAGAGTATGGGGATGTCTTTAGTCAGCTTGTAATTAGCCAGATTTATAACTTCCTTCATCTGCATCAGTTTAAGTATCACCCTCTCTTCATCCTTCTGATTACCTAGAGGTGTGCTGTTCTCCCCTCGTTTTAGGATCGCTGATGTCATTCTCAGCTCGACTTTCCTTTTCTGTCCGGACGTTCATCTGTCACTCAATGATCCCACACTGGCTGCCTGATACAACATGTCTGCCCTGGAATGTTACCAATGGTTGTAGAAACTAAATGAAGGGGTATAAATAGTGTAATATGATGGTACCATCATTGCTGCTGTACTATCCGGTGCTTATTCTTTTTAATGTTTTTCTACTTAATGTAACTGTATTACAGATTTTATTGAAGGGTATGCACAGAACAATCTAAGGCAGGTGTTTTTCATTCTCATAACCAAAGTAGGAAAAATCGTTGTTATTGCTACAGTATCTCACACCCCTCACATTCTTGTTGATATTTGATTATAGCTTTTCATGTAACAACACTAAAGAAATTGTACTTTGCTACAATGTAAAGTAGTGAGTGTACAGCTTGTATAACAGTGTAAATTTGCTGTCCCCTCAAAATAACACAATCCACAGCCATTAATGTCTAAACTGCGGGCAACAAAAGTGAGTACACCCCTAAGTGAAAATTTACTCACTTTTGAAAATAATATTTAACCTTTTCACGCGTGAGTTTCAAATATTCCTTACCGACCCCCCAGCGTGAGTTTTTTTGCACGTGACTTCGGTACTCTGCAGCATTTGAACTCACGCCAGCCTTTGAACAGTCACCTTGCTAGGTAAGGAACACTACATGCATTGCATTGCAAGCTTCTCTCGTTGACTCGAATTCTAAGAGCTACAAAAGTTGGTTGATTTTTTACTGTAGCTAGCTAGAAAACGTCAGCTAACCGCTAGCAAACGTCAGCTGCCTGCTAGCTAACAAATCGTGACCAGTTATTCAATGCAGTGAAAATGAATAAACTATATAAAATGCATACAACGGGGAACGTAACTTCTAGAAAGTTTTTGCAATGGTTTTGATCGGTAGTAGTCGCTAATATAATTCGTTTTTGTGCATTAGTGTTGGCTGTCTGTTGGTACGTAACTAACACTTCTTGTCCCGATTTGAATGCTTTCTACCTGGTTAATATCATAGTATGGTCTTGAAACAATTACAATCAGGAAATATAGTTATAAACACTGTTTGAGCTAAATGTGAGTAAATAATAGCGCGGTTTTACCAGCCATTGTTACGTTACTTGTAGCTAGGTATGCTAATGGTGCGTTCTAAACATGACGTTCTAATCACACCAGTGTGATCGTACGCTCCAGGGACCACTCTAGATTGATCACACTGGTGTGATCGTACGCGCCAAAGGGTTAATACGGCAAGCAAAACATACAAAAATTACAATATAAAATATTTTGTGGATTTCAGTGTTTCAGGTGTGGTGTCACGTCCTGCTGTGCCCCTAGCCATCTCTGCGCTGGGCTCGGGGCATAGCCAGGACAGGACAGGAGGTGGCCTCTAGCCACCTCTAATCCTCTTTGGTCTCCCCAATTGGAGGCAGGTGTTGATCATTGCCTCCAATTGGGGACCCTATTTAAGTTCATGGTGTTGGCCAAGCCAACGTGGTTCATTTTGGTTTTGTCCTGCTTTTTGTTTGTTTGAATCTTTCTTTATTAAAACATGGATTACTTAAGTTACCGCTACTCTGCGCCTGTGTCCTTCTCCCACCACAACCGTGACATGTGGTTCTAAAATAACTTACATTATGATCAGTGTAAACTGCATTGAGTTTGGCCAAGGAGTGAACTGAAGACGTGTTTATTGGCAAATTACAGGAAAGGCGTTAGCCTTGTTTGCGTCATCTACCGATTGAGATGCCCAATCCATCTGGAGGAGAATACAGTTCAACGGATACATTTCTGCAGCAAATGAATCAAACAAGCCAAGGAATTGTGTTTTCTCCATATACAATTCACCTCAGGAAGAAACCCAGGAACCACCTGGCATTGTCTTTAAGACAAGACAAAAATCATAAATTATGCTCTATTGTAGTCTGAACTACAGATGAACCATAATGTGGTATCACCATCGTTATGGGAAAGCTAACTGAATATCCATATGTGTACAAGCAGGCACAGAGTGGTCATTTATAGCAATATCTATAGTGGCAGAAATAAATGCTAAGGAAGGTATGCTAAAGAAAATAGTTCGCCAGCTTCTCAAGTAAATCCAGAGAAGCTGGCTAGTTTAACCGATAACATTATTTGCATCAACACTATCTTGCGTCACGACTGATTTACATTGTCCAGAGTCTTTATAACCTATGTCAACCTTCAACAGTTATCAGAATCAGAAAGAGTTTAACTGCCAAATAAGTTTCACAACTAACTAGGAATTTGTTCTGGTCTGTGGGTGCAGCAATTTTGTGTAAAATAAATAAAAGGTGGACATAAAAACAGTAGACTGAGCATTAATAAATTACAAAAAATATACTAAACAATTACATATTTTTTAGTATTACAAAAAAATATGTAAGGTGAAAGAAGAGTCCTGTTGAGTTTTTTTTTTATGTATGTGGGGAGGGGTCATAGATTTTTCCAGTTGAGGGTAGTGTGTGTGTGTATGTGGGCAGCAAGCTATAGTGAGTTTAGCTCCGGGGACATGTTCATAAGGCCTTCTACTGCAGGAAAGAAACTGTTCTTGTGGCAAGAGGTTTTGGTCCTGACAGACTTCAACTATTATGATCAAAATAGCAAAAAAAAATATGTTGCCTACAATTTCTGATGTTACAGGATTTGAAAAAGTCATGGTTCCTGGGGTGGAGCTCACCTTTCATTCCCATGTGTGGAAGACATAGTCTGGGACCCCCTACCCTTGACTCCATGTTGCTTCATGTAATGCATTAGCTCTCATCAGTTCATAGACCTGGTTTGATGGATCCCTACAAAAAATGATGAACCATCTAGACTCTCATAGTGAGGAAAAACACAATTCTTATTATAAATGAATGCATTACTCTGAATATCCTAGGAGCTTAAGATCAAATTCCTGAACTATTATTTTCTCTCTGTCTTGACTTGAACACCTGGCTTCTCTTGTCATTTCCTCATGTTCCTTAGATAATGGCAACACTAGGCATGTATTACACCTTCAGAATATTGGTTAAACCAGAGAAGAAATGGTATGGAAATCACCAATCAGTAGAATCAGGGACCTGTTTGTATATGTCCTGCATCATTTGATCATTTTAGTTGTGTTTATTTTTATGCTGGGGTGTGCTTTGTTTCATGAAGCCAGAACTCTTACATTATTTGGCAACAAAATACATTCACACTGCAGTGATTATGGAGGAGATCACTTTCAGAATGCGTTCACATGTCTTTAGAGACAAACTATACAAAAACAGTGCCCCCAGTGTCCTCGTTGACAGGTTTTATTATAAATGTTTAATAAAGGTCTTTTGGCTTTGAGAACAGATTGCTGTAAGATATCTGCTTCACTTTTTTGGCTACAGTTTGACAAGATGTTGGGTAATCACTAGAGGGGACTATTGACCCACTAAGCATTTCTGAATAGTCAACACAGGGTACAGAAAACAGTGTCATTTAGCCAATTGCAGTAACAGGACAGTTGCCAATGCTAATCGTGCAAAAAATCTTGTTTATCTCAACAAAACTCTCATGCAGTGAACAGGCCCTTCGACTCACGAATGTGCATACGTAATTGTACTTTTTTTTATCCCACACGTATATCTAGCATTCTACATTTGCGCAAAAATGTTTTGTATTCCCAAACAGCACTGTTGCTTTCGATTTGTATACTAATGAAGACACTCTCCCACTGTGCTGTCCCTCCCCAACATCTATGCACACATGCACACGCTTGCACCAATCTACCCGCCCCCCCACACACGACTGGACAAGTCCTTGGTGTTACACTAACACTCTCTGGCCTTAAAGACCGTCCCCCTCACCCTCTAAAATGTTTCTTCCTTCTCACTTCTCATAACCATGGAGAAGGGTCATTGATGTAAAGCTTTGGATTTTTACATACATATTTGAACAATTTGTCTGATGCTCGTATCCAGAGAGACTTTACATAGATTTTGAACCTAAAGTACTTAACAAAATAGTTTTTTGTTACGGGGAGGAGAGGGGATGATGAGCCAACTGGATGCTGAGGATGAGGTGGCGATGATGACATAAGTGCTTGATTGAAAATGTAGCCAGGACACCAGTGTTCACGCCACTTTTCTGGCATGGGATCTATAGTGACCACAGTTAGGATGGCTATTTAACAGCCCATCCTAAAGAAGGCCCCCTTCACTGCCCCTTGTCTTTAGGAGTGAGGGAAATGTTCCACTACCTGCCCTCCAGCACAACTTTCTACAGCATTTGGTCTCCTATCCAGGAACAACCAGGACAGACCCAGCTTAAGTTCAGAGCTAAGCCAGCTGTATTCAAAGTGCTTCTAAATATCTCTGAAGAGGCCCGTATGAGCTAACTAAAATCTTTAGTTTAAACTTGATAGATCTGTGACCTCAGGTGGGCCTGTGAAATAAAGCATAAAAGTGTCTGTCAAAAAAGAAGCATCCAAGTAGGCCTGTCTGCTTCAAGGCAGTCTTGGTATAACTTTAAACTCCTCTAGCATGTAGAATGCATGATTTGTAGCAGAGTGAAGGCAGATGGATTGGATGATTGGGTTCAAGAGCCAGGTTAAGAGAAAGCAATTTAGTTGTATTAGAGAAACACACTAGACAACAACAGATGCGCACACACTCACACAAGATGAGCACACACACCCAACGCCTGGAATGACCCAGAGAATCACTGTAGATATACTGTAAACCATGTCATTAGCCAGGTATCTTTATCTGTAGCCAATCATCATCTAAATCCATCTCACATGGCAAGCTTTAAGGCTGGTAATTGTTCAGGGATATGGTTGAGCTGGTCTCCAGCAGTATGACAGTAATGACAGTTGTTAACCAGTTAGAAAGGTCACTCCTCGTTCCAGGTGCATCCTCTCTCCTCCCAGACCGTGCCTGGAAACAATATACCAGCGGTAATAATACAATATACTAACATAGTATATACCAGTATTATATACTACATAATATAATATACTATATACCTGTAGGTCCACTGGAATCACTCATTCTTACCTTGTATAAATTACTGAGCGTGTTTATTGAGTGTTAGAAAAGGACAGTGTGAGAGTTTGGGACTAGAGGGTTTTATATGGCGCTGGACGATTCTGAGGTAATTGGTTATAAAGTTCAGCAACCTTCAAACCAGTGGTGTCAGCAACGTTTGAACGCAACAACATGATGGATGTGGTTGTCGCTTGTGTCACAGTGGTAGCTGCTCCATGTGTGCCTCAAAGCGTTCGTTAAATGGATCGATCTGCCGCCTGGCCACTCGGTCCCACTCTGTCACCCTCACCTCTGACCTGTAACTCTTGAGCCTCTGACCTCGCCCTGACCACACAGAAGCACAAAGTCAGCAGGTCCACGGCTGAACTCTAACCTCCGACCACCTCTCTCCTCTCTCTCCTTGAAGCCTAATATTCAACAATTTCCCTCGGACCTTTAATCAGAGGTCGCGCTCACAGGTCCGCGTTTCCACGACCACTGGTGTTTAGGAACAGGGCCCCCTTAGTAGGGGGCTAGAATAACGAGGAAAGTGTAGAGTGACTGGACATATTATGGGAATAGGCCAGAAGTTGAACAGGTCAAAAGGTGCGTTTTGGCGGTTAATATAGCATAGTGTGGATGAGGTATGTGGAGCAGAGCTCTCATCGTGAGGTTTTAGTAGGGGAGGGAGGAAATAGTTTCTGTGAGGTGACAGGTCCCCAAAGCCTAGTCTCACCCCGGCCATATGTGACTAAACCACGTCTGAAGAAATGAAAACTCACCACGGTGATTAGTCGTCACACGCCCAATGCTCTTGGCAGGTCCTACCAATGCTGTATCCAGCGGTTAAAACCACTGTTCCCCAGGCGCAGACACGGACATGGCAAGTACATGTGGTGGGGTATGATGTTAAGACAGCCGTAACAACGGCACTGTTGATAAAACCTTCAACATTCAGAATAAAAATGATTTGTGAATGCTGCTGTCTCTGTGTTTGTCAGCTTTGTTAAAGCCGTATATATACATTGGCAGAGTGCCACAATAACCCTATGTGGTTGGAAGGAATTGGTAAACTCAGTAGATTGTTTGTCAAGAGAATTACTATGATATAAATATTCCCGATGCATTCCTCCATTTGGTTCTGTTTTAAATTCGTTTCTTGAAAAATAACAAGACAATTTCCTCTTGAGAGGCAACATACACCGAATCATGATTTATCGCGCAGTTTCTCTTCACCACCGAATTCATCCCCGGTTTTCTGATGCTGGGACTCCACCTGTGTCGTGTCTGCAGAAACATTTAACACTTTCACCTTTCAGTCCAAGAAGTAATCAGGTTATCCGTTCCCCGCTGCAAAGCCTCCGGGTGACTACGTTGTCTCCTCACCCCCGCCGGCCCTCTCCCGTAGGGTGGTGTCACCGTGGGCTCCAACAGGGAACCCCACCTCTCAGGGCCAAGAGTAATAAATAGAGAACCGTTACGTGCAACTAAAGGCATATGGTGCTACTTCTACAGCGCTGGATCACCAGCGGCATTACAGCCCACCTCTCAGCTGCTTTAAGTACCCCGGGGAGAGCCCGCCGGATCAGGGCGCCTGTCACCGCTTTGGTAGGTCATGTGTTCGCGCACAGATGGAAAGCAATGTCTTTTTTTTTCTCAAGCCGGTTCTTGAAATGGGTATTGTGAAACAAGCCTCAGACAAAAGTCAAAAGTTGACTTTGGTCCCATGTATTCGTATGCATAAAATCACTGCATGACACGTGTGATTCAGTCCACACACTGGGTGGGTGCCTTGGCAGATGGCTTTGGTTATGTTTTGTTTCCGAAATAACTGAGCGGTGAAGGAGGTCTGCTGTTTTAAAAAAATACGATGTTTAAATGCTGCCGCATATATTATGAGGCACATACATTTTAGTGTTGTAGTCTGTGTACATTTCTCACTCATCATCATTCCTTAAGGATTGTAATTTTTTCAGGATTATATTGGTAGTAAAATTGTGCCCATTCACCATTCACCTACTATATGGCAAAACTTAAACCATTAAACTCTGATGGAGTCATTGCATGTTAGGAATATTGGACCCAGTACAAACTTTTGACTAAAATGCTTACTAAAAATTATATTCCTAAATGGTGAAAGCAACATGTATGCAAAAAACCTTTCTGTTATTCTCTCCTATGAAACATTAGATCACATATTCCAAATCCTGAGGTAGTTAAATTGCATCTTCACTTTCCAAAATATGGTATTTTATTTAATGTCAGTATGTCTAATAGCCTTGATTTGTACTTCACAGACACACAGATGTATTCTCTCTCTCACACACACACACACACACACACACACACATTCAAGTACTTATACAAAGACAGACATACAAACACACAGTATCTGGAGTGAGTATTGGTCGAAGCTACAGCTTACCCAGATTGTGTTCTCTGTCTGTAACTGGGGTATCCTTTCAGACATGTCATTGGGCTCCTGACCTCTGACCACGTGACCCTTGGAGGTCTGTGAGGAACAATCCCAGAAGGATGTGAGGTCATGGCCCACAGGAAGTGAGTCATTATCGTAACCCGTTTTATACCCCCCACTGTCCAGACTCAAGCATACTTTGTCTCAATCGTTTTTTTCGCTCACTCATGCCTTTGTACTTAACAAGTTGAAACGAACATTATGCACATACATGAACACGTACTCCAGCTAATCTTTATGATAATAAATGGATTTGAGAACTGATTGCAATCAGTGAGCCTATATGGTTTCTGGTGTAGGTCCCCTGAGTGTCTGTGTGTGTATGTGTGTCTTTGTATAAGTACTTGAATGTGTGCGTGTGTGTGTGTGTGTGTGTGTGTCCATTCACAGTAAGGTAATCATGAGATGTGAAAACGTATGCATCGCTTGTGTGTGTGTGTGTGTCTATTTAGAGTGAGGTAAGCATGAGATATGAAAACATATGCATTGCTTGTGTGTGTGTGTGGGTGTGTTTGTGTGTGCCCTTCAAAGTAGAGTGGAGTGACCATTGTGGCAAATGGCTTAATCAACATGTTATGTTTAGAAATGCGGAACAGGTCATGCCCCTGCATTTGGTACATGTATCACACACACACACACACAGAACACACACACACACCTCGGTTCTGAAAGAGGCAAGTTACAATCATTCATGTATACTGGGAGTCGTTAACGTATATCATGGCTGTGATAAATTAACACTTATAGTTCCCAACATCCCAGTGTTCAACACATTATGCTGTGGTTAGCAGAAATGCGGTTGAGTTCTCTCTGGTGATTTCCCACTTGATGGGTATGGATATTTCACCTGGGTGTTCTTGTTCATTGCGACACAGAGCAGAAAATGCTTTGCCACAAAATGAAGTCCAGGAATTCCCCTTTATTTCAGTCCGTTTGTACCATGCATGAATGAGCAGACTGATGAACCTTGAGTTTGGCTTATATTCAATTCTAAGGTACATAGCACTCTCTGTGTTGATGAGACTTTTGGTACTGTGACCGTCAGTCTAAACAATCTTCCGATAAAAGGCAGTGGCATTGAATGGACTTCTCAGAAATCACGTTGTTCGGGCAGACAATCAAACTAAATTGGCTGTAATTAAAACAAATAAAGTGAGGTACAAACAAGTGAAACATCACAGCAGAGAGTCTGGTCCCTTACACGACTGGCTGTGACTTTCACTTGCTTAATGAGGTCAGATTTCATTACAAGGATGTCCTCCTGAATTAGTTTGACAAAACCAGCTGTTGCGACCAAACCACTTGGGTGACTAACAGAACAATTCTTGCCGGATTCCTATGAACACAAAGGTGTTGGAATGATGTGCAGAAGCTTCAGGGGAACTGTTTGATGGTAGGCACGTCCACTTGACATTATAACTCTTGGCATAGTGTTTTACATCAACTTTAATAGCAAAGAGAACTTTATTGGCCTGTCTTGTCGATCTCTCTACTGTTCACAGAAAATACTTTTGCACATTTTCTGTCTTTGCTGTATAATACTGTAATACAACTCAGACAGGAAATGAGAGTTGTAGTTTGTAATTGGATGATTGAGAGGTTTGAGGTCACATGTTTAGGAAGTAAAAGTTAGCAGAGAAACTCTGACCAAGACTTAAACAAAGGTAAACATACTACACACTTACTTTTTAAAGTTCATTACCCAGACCTTCGCAGGGATCGGATTCCCTGTAAATGCTGTCGGCTCAAGGACAAATGGCTTTGACCACAGTGCAAGTCATTTACCTGCATTTGTTTCACTGCTGGCCCATATTCTTCCATACATTAGAGGACTCTAACCTTCCCGTCAGCTACACCAATCAGCTACAGAGTTCGCGTAATCCAAAGTCCCTGTGTAACATTATTGCAATGTTAGCAGTTTGCTCACAAAAGCACTTCAAGGTAGCAGAGGATATGTTTATCAGCAAATGTTGGATTAGGGCTGAGAGATGTGTGGACTCTGTAAGAAGTGTGTTTATGTCTGAGTGGGTGTGTGTAAGCGCACAGGAAACCAGCCAATCCACCAGGATCAGCTATTAACAGCCAGACAAATTCAATTAAGGGAATAAATAATTACCAGTGGTCCAATAATAACACGCTTGGGTGACATACCAACACACATTGTTACCGTCCGAGACATTCAACCACTCACCACATTAAACATGAATCAAAATACTTTACATTCAATTAGCAAATAAATCAAGGATGGAATAGTGTTTCACATACTCTCCCTGAGTTCAGAGTTTCCAGCGATTACAGAAATATAATCCATTAGGGAAAACACGCTTCAGGCTGGTTCAGGCTGATCAGGATTTCACAGCTCTGATCCTGAGGAAAACACTTCCCTTTGGAAAACAAGGGCCTCGCTGAGAGCTTGTTAAGTGCATTGAACTTGTTAAACGTTCGGCATGTTGTCCACGAACTGAACTAGTGTTTAATGTTAATACATTTCAAATGAAGCTTGTTTAGTTGTCCAAATATGTGTAGCATGTTTCACTATGGACTGTCCAGCTGGGTAAATAGGAGTGGATGGACGCACGGGGAGTATAGATTTCATTTCATCCACAGGCATGAGGCAGCCATCACCTATAGTTCAAGCCACCTCATCTGCTGGGAGTTTCAGTTTGCTTGAGTGGGAGCGTCTGTGTGTCTAGACCACTGGTTCCCAAACTTTTCTAAACCATGGCATCCTTTTATAGTGTTTTTTTTTTTAGGCACCTGACCCTAAAAAATGAAACAAAATGGTTAGCACAACACCTAATTTATATCGATATAGACCTACTGTACAGAATGTGCCTATTTTCTTCGGATCTTCATTGAAAAGGACACAGATGTTTAATTTAGAAAGAAGTCAAATTGAACACATTTTATTAACAAACTGACAATGAATTGCTGTAATGAGCTGACATTCCGCATCATGTTGTAATGGTACCCCAGCATGTCGTGCCACCCACTGTGGTAACCACAGGTCTAGACCCAAAAGGGTATTCTTAGACAGAAATGTGAGAGATAGAATATTGCAATGGGTGATTCCATCTAATTGCATACCTCAAAGGGCAATACGGTCTACTATATATTTACTCTACTACTAGAACAAATACATGAAAAAAATCACCAGTAGACATCTGCAGTTAATGTTTTAAGTTTTAAAATAATATATTTCTGCAAAATAGATTTGAGTACCTGAGATATTCCTTAATATACACTATAACCTTCCCCCCCGGTCTGATCAGTTTGCATTAATGTTATCTCCTTATACTCGCTTTAGACAATCACAGTACTATCTTGTCCATTAAAAATCACCCTGGACTAGCTAATACTATCCAGGTGTAGTTTGGTAAGGGAAGACACGAAGAAAAGTCGTGTTATTATTTAGTGGCAGGATTCTACACAGTGACCAGAATTATTCATTATTATCCAAAGTCCCTATAGTCTGCTTGGTCCCTGTAACCAAAAATAAACTCAACCCTAATTTTCTCCCAGGGTCACCGTCAACAAAGGCTGATCTCTTGCGGTGAGCCAACTCTTCAAACTTATTTTAAGGGGAGTTGAGTTATGCCAAAAGCATGTTTATACAACACCATTGTACAGCACTGGAAGAAAGCGGCCCGTATTTGTCCTTTTGATTATGCCTCTAGTGTCCTATCTATTTCTCAACACTATCTTCAATTGACAACTGCAGCCATCCAAAGACAACAGGCCTATTTCCATGTTTTTCATAAATCCCATTTAGGCTTAGAGCACACAGACTTGTGGGAAGAGAGACCACGTAACCATGTTATGACTTGGCCCACTTCTGCTATTTGAATGCCCTACAGTTAACAGTATCACATTCCTCAAATTTACTTTAAATGATACAGCCTGGTCAGCTGTTTTACTCACACAGTCTGGCTGTAGATTCCAGCCCAGATGGCACAGCCCTTTAAGAAGCTGGCTATAAAAGTGCACTACGAGAAGCATATGATTCATTATAAGAAATAATTGTTTTAAATACTGAGAAGATTGTATTTGAGATTTGCACCAAGTCATTTGAATTATTATTTTAAAGTGCTGAAATTTGGCATACATGCATGGGGGTCAGGCAGAGTGCAGGGCAAATTGTCTCAGCACTGTCCAGGGTGAATGGGTGGGATGTCAGACAAGGCTGTCTTGGTTCCATACCTTTTTCAGTAACTGTTCCACCAATAGAATCTTGCTCTGATCGGAGTGCTCCGAGGAAAGGTACCACCTAATGACTTCTGGACATTGTGACACAATTGGGTAACGGATGTAAAAACAATATTTCTAATGTTGTCCGTGGTTTTTAGTATGGCTGTTGAGTCCTCATAGACTGGTGTATACATACGTGTTGAACCAAAGAGGATAGACATCCATTTCCTTTCTGTTGCTTTTCCTAGACTCTGTTTTGCCTTCCCCCTATCTCCACCTCTGTAATCAGGTTTTATCAGGCTTAGATTCTTGCTTATCTCCAGTCTCTTTAGGGATTTGGTACTGTTAACACCATGTAGTTGTAAAACCACTCACAGCGTGTTGTCTGTTCAGCGTCCGCAGACCTAAAATTCAGGCTCTGGCCACTCTCTAGCCCCAGGGGCCGAAAGGCTGTTGTTCTCCTCAAAAGGTCTGGGAAGCGTCTGGAGATAAGGCCTTGCTGGTGATGAGAGGGAAGATTATAAGACGTTTTAACTTGTTGATGTGTTTTATAGGAAAGGAGAATAAAAAATAATTGAGCTGTGATACTGAAATACTTTTTTAATGTATACATTTTAGGCATTTAATTCTTTTTTTTTTTGATTGAGGAAATACAGACAGAGTGTGTTGGTAAATTGTAGTGGGCTGGATTCAAAACCATAATGCAACAGTTGTACCCATGGCTGTGGATTAGACCTCTAGACCAACCTTGGCCATCTGTAATACTTCATTCTTCTGGTCGGGGTCAAATTCATTTCAATGCAATCAAAATGTCAGTAAGGTTCCTGAAATGAAATTGACCCCGACATCTGCGGGCCAAAATAGCAGCACACAAAGTCTCCAGACATGTTTACGGCACAAGCACAACTAGATGGGTATTGCATGGGCACACGCTCACGTGCACAAACTTGGAGCCTGAAACTTAGATGGTTTCACCCTGGTCGGGTTCTCATTATAAAACCCTCTCTATCATCACTGTCTGACACACACACACATACACACACACACCAAGGTTATTAAAATGACATCTACCATAAAATCCAGTCCTCTATTATGAATCTGTGTGCGTTCTTTAGCTTTTAACAAACACCACATGCTACAGCAGCTATTATAAAGGGAGAAACAGTTCCTAATCTACAGCAGATTGAGGATCATTGTTACGTGTGGGCCATTGAGTGTTGTAGCAGTTAACAATTACTGAGGCCAGGGATTTGGTACTGCCAGACCAGTAACTGTTCAATCAATAGGATTCTATACAGTGTAATGGCCACACACACACACACACCCACATTAACAACAGATGATTCTGTGAACAGGTACTTAACCGTTGTACACTTTCATTGTACTGGCTGGCTGGCGTCTAGCAAGGCATCTGGTGAAGGGCTGTATAGAATAGAAATGAGGTAGTGAATGACATTGTGGAAGAAGACAAAAAGGAACCTTATTTAACATTCAACCCCAGCACCCCGAAAGACACATGCTCCCTCCACGCCCCTCCGCTCCGTGCCACACGCACACACTCTGCTTGCCAACCGGGAACCATAATCCTTTGCAGGCGGTGTGCAGACAAGATGGGAGAAGTAACTTGTGAAGAAGAGAGTAAAGGATTTTGCTGTATGTGTGTTCGCGTTTAGTTCTCTCAGCCTAGTTGGTGGCAGCAGTGAAAGACCATTCAGTGGTCTTGCAGAGGCTCAAACATATGACACGCTCAACCGAGAGTGAAAAAGGTTTCTACAAAGGTTCTACGTTGGCTCTGAGGATTTCAGAAACCATTAAAAGCTAAAGAACCTATCAGGTAAACAAACGGTTCTTGAGGAGACAGCAATGGTTCTTTAGTTGGTTAAGCCTATCCTCACTCATTGAGGCACTCAAACATGAACAGTCACATAGATGATTTCATATACTATGTACAATCACAATTCAGAAGTCATGTAACAGACTGGGGTTCAGTTCCCGCTGAGTGCCTGCAGTTGTTGTGCACCCTCTCATTTCTCTTGTGTCCTGTTGCATTTTTGTAGGACTTGTCCCTGTCTAAGAGTTCTGCCTAAAGACTTTGACCACAGCCCACCTGCATTTATTTTATATCCTTATATATCCTCCAAAAATGGGTTCTTGAAAATTAGTTCCCTCATGGCATCGCTCTGAAGAACCGGAATTGTTTCCAACTTGCACTGATTTTTAAGAGTGATAAAGAGATGGAAACTGAACACGACATGGAAATAGTCATTGGCTAGAAAGTTAGAAACAATATTTTATTTGAACATTGTACTTTTGAGATGTGAAATAACTGGTATCCTATGACAATAATCATTAACAGATGTTCTAAAGCAAAAGGGGTAGTTTGTAGTCTTTTCAATATGCAGCAGAAACCATCTATGTTACCGTAAAAAGCTGAGGTATGGGATGTAAGTCGTAGATCGAGCTGTGGATGCAATGTGAGAAAGCGGTTTGGGTGGCGGGGGTGATGTGTGTGTAACCCACAGTGCGTTTGGAGTGGAAAGGTTGAACAGGTTGACCTATGTGGCTTTATCTGGGCCTGTGTGTTTGTGTGTGAGGAAAGGTCCACTTATTTATGACCTCTCTCCTGCGCCTGATGTGGCTTCTTCAAAGAGAATGTGTGTGAGGAGTGGAGGGCTCCTGTGGTGAAGCTCTCTACATCGTGGTGAGATTACCTTGGAGAGAATGGAGAAGACACATTTCACACAGCAGGAAAATTATCCTGCAAAAAACTGTTAATACATTTTCTTTTTTTTAAATTAACAAATATGTACTGTATATATATGGTCAATTTGTATAGGGGTTTATTTTACAGAGGACTTTACAAACACAAGTCTTTATAAAGTTTAAAGGGGCTCTGTGTAAAATCATGCAGTTTACAAGACAGCATTTAGACAATACAATTAGATTACATGTCAATAGAAACTAAGACAGACTATGCAAAAAGGTTTCAATGGGGAATATCTAAAGCATTTTGAACACTTTTGTAGAAAATTTATATTAGAAACATTAATTTAAAACATTAACTGCAGATGTCTACTGATCATATTTGCTTACATTTATGCTAGCAGTGCCAATGGCCCCTTTAAGTACCCTACTCATTTGTATTTCATGCTACGCTGGATTATCAAATGAATCAACATGTAATACAACATATTCGGAAATGCGCAAGTAGTTGGCTTCAATTCAAACAGGAAAGTCTTGTTTCATGTTTCATGTAACGAAGCATTAACAATATTACTGTTTTCTCCCTTAAGTCCACCCTCATCACTAAGTGAAATTGATGTTGAGGTATGTGAGCGGAAAATGACCAACAGTGAGATTATCACCACCCAGGAAATGCCAAACATCCACCTCAGGGAGTAACAAAGACTGGTGGGTGGCTATGTATAAGTTGTACCACACATCACTCCAACCGCGCCTGGAGGGTTTTATGTGTGACCCCAAGAGTTAACTAATAACAGAGCGTGGTTGTGGTCGCTAATGAAAAGCAGCTCTGGAAACAGACTTTTCAGCTGGACACGGATGCGCCAAAGAGGTCTGTGAAACTCGATCAAAACAATGGGAACGCCATGGAAACGCATGGGGGGAAGACACCGTATAGTGTCATTGCCCCCCTCCCATCAAATTAGCATACATTAATAATGTTTGCATGATGCTTGTCTGGATGTCAGCTGCACATTTGTTGTCCTGAAATGTTTGAAAAGTGTCCTTTCTAAACTGTGAAAATAACACGTACACAAATACCCTACAATAAAAGCTCAGAATTTAGTAACAGTTTAATGTTGTAGTAACTGTCGGATTTCTAATTCAAACAATTGGAGTATCAAACCAAATGAAGAAGAAAATGATGCCTACTGTCCCAATCATTCCAGAGGGCACTGTATGTCCATGTCATATTCACCCATCCATCATAATGTGTGATTACCAACACTGATTTCTACATAGCTGCTATTCTACCAACTAATTAGCTGTCACTTTAAAACCTGAAAAGGACAACCTCTAATTACTGTGCAGCAAATGAAGCCACATAAACCTAAATCGGATTTAGTAAGCACGTTGTGGGCCCGTTACAATAATTCAATCACAATTTCATCTGATATGACAAATATCCATCTTATTATATCAGATTTTGGGACTTTGCGACAATGGCCTCCCTAAACTGTAGCTCAATCTCCCTTGCTCTCTTTTTTCTCTCACTGTTCTTTTCCTAGTCATTACATGTTTCCTGAGAAATCGAAGCAAGGAAGAGGTACAGTATGAAGAAAACACACATGAACGGTAGGAGCAGTAAGTGGGTGT
The DNA here is from genome assembly GCF_011004845.1 of Esox lucius. Lineage (NCBI taxonomy): Eukaryota > Metazoa > Chordata > Actinopteri > Esociformes > Esocidae > Esox > Esox lucius. Next base: position 19,473,659 of record NC_047574.1, read on the forward strand.
ATGAATCAAGCGGCTCATTCAGACCAACTGAAGCATAGCCGTAGACTCCAGTGGAGCCATCTCTGCTCCCATAATTCACCCTGCTCGCACTATGAAGAAACACTCAAACTGAGACTTTCTGATCAGCATGCAAGGCCTTTACCTGGTTTAGAAATGAAAGACTAGCATTCTTCGATGAACAGCACTCAATTTCTCCCTTTTATAATGGATCCTCTGTTGTGTCTGATCCATGAAGAATCCCCTTTGGTCGTCCAACAAAGAAAACATACATAACTTCAAAGCAATCTAAGCAATATAAGTTAATATGAACGAGGACAAGATACTCTGTCTTAACCTCTGTTCGGAGATTGTGTTCCCTCTGTGATTAAGAACACATTTGATTACAACTAGTGTTGTAATATTCCACGGAATTCTGTGGATTTCCAGAAATCCTCATGAGAGTTTTAGAGATTTTCTTTCTTACATTCAGATGCTGGGAATGGTCAAACCGGGATTTCAGAATTTTGCAACCTTGAAATTGATAAACTGTCAATCACACGAAACTACAAATGTGCCTCTTCAATCCCGTCCCTAAAAGCAAAGGGAATTTCTAACAGCTGCTGTCCAGAGTGTGAAGCACTTAAAGTGATTACTTGGGACTTGAACACTGACAAGCATTAATACATTGGCAGGTATTATTGCTGTATCCCTACAGGTATTATTGCTGTATCCATACAGGTATTATTTTTGTAACCCTACAGGTATTATTGCTGTATCCCTACAGGTATTATTGTTGTAACCCTACAGGTATTATTGCTGTATCCATACAGGTATTATTTTTGTAACCCTACAGGTATTATTGCTGTATCCCTACAGGTATTATTGTTGTAACCCTACAGGTATTATTGCTGTATCCCTACAGGTATTATTGTTGTAACCCTAAAGGTATTATTGCTGTATCCCTACAGGTATTATTGTTGTAAACCTACGGTTATTATTGCTGTAGTTAAGAGCTGAGAATAAGAGAGTGCCCCTAAGGCTGTGACAAGTATAGTAAATACAAAATAGGCAATGTTTATTATTACCTTTCAAATATTAGCAGCTACAAAAACATGACACAAATGTAGATTAAAATGTGTTAAGAAAACCCAAGTCATGACCCAATTGTTTACAATTGTATGCAGTCAGGTTTAAAACAAGACTGCATACAACGAGAGTCCATAAGGTGACCATATACTAAAGAATCTCTGGGTTATCAAGTGGCAGGACCAATTTAGTTGCTCTGCAATGACACAGCTGCTGCACTGAGTGCAATACATTTGTGTGCTCAAAGCGTCCAACATCCAGGGCAGCTAGCTTCTGTAAGGTTTGGCAGGCCGGGTCTCAAACCCATTCATTATTTTACAGGTTTTGGTTAACTTTTATAGTTAGTTTTTTTTTAGTTTTTGTTTTTTTAAAGAAAACAATGGATATGTAACGTTATATACGTGAAAGTCTCATAGTGTCCTTTGCTGGCTTAAAAGTATTTTTATACCAATCATCCAATGACATTTATTTTATAAGGTCCTTTTTACGTCGGCAGCAGTCAAACGTAATTTTACAGATACCCAGCCTGAAACCCTAAAGAGCAACAACAGTTGCTAGGAAAAACTACCGAATAGGGTCCAAACCTAGAGAGGAACCAGACTCTGAGGGGGGGTCAGTCCTCTTCTGGCTGTGCCGGTGGAAGATCACACCTCTGGGTTTAAATGAAGCATGTATTATGACACAGAAAGAGGAACAATATGTACTGCACGTAATCAACCTGTTCATACAGCTTCAATGCTAGAGCCGATTTTCAACTTTCCGCTGTCTAGGAATGTCAACAAGCTAGGCTGTGAAACTCTGTGATTGGTTCAGCTCATTGGGCATATGAGCTCAAAGCCACGGAACGTTGAGCGTAATGTGTAAACAACGTGACAGCATCACTGCTCCATTTATACCAAGCCGAAGTCCATAGAATTCGGTTAAAACCAATAGGTCTGTTGCAGCAAAGAAATGTACTGGTTGGTTGCTGTGATTCCCTTCGCATACCTTTCATACATAGAAAAAAGACTACACACAGTAGAATTCACGGCATGGTCAAATTGCCGGTGTTTAGGTTTATGGGATATTATGCAGTCTCTTCTCAAGCCCTGTCAAAAGAACCTGTCTACCGTTAATGTTCTTTCAAATGATTAACACTGAATTCAGGAAGTGACCAAGGTTTTCATTTGAAATGCATATCTTCAAATTTTTTGGTAAACCACAATGTATGGCATTATTTCCAGTACAGAATGGATTTTATTTCAGAATTGACAGAAGTGACCCCTAACATTTGTTTATATCTATGGTCAAAACGTTTGAAATGTGGATCCTTCACATTCAGATGTACAATGGTTACAGTTTATCAATGTTATGCCTGATTGTTCTCAGTCTGTCTGGGTTGTTGGTTGTTTATAAATGTTTGGCAGTCGATAGATTTGGACTTCCAGTAATGGCCTGGCAATGAGCTTTAGTACTGTTCTACTCTGGGAATCCAACGTGGGGGAGAGTTTTGTTCATCATGATTCTTTGCATCTGGTTGACAAGAGAGGTTTATGGTGAGGTCTTACACACACACACACACACACACACACACATGAGCACACACACTAAATGATCCCGCTCTAGCATGAACAAACAACACACTGCAATACTGACTGAGATTATTATTTTCTCACAGAAACCTGAAACCTCAATACCAACAAAAACCATCATCCCTCTCTGTCTTCCACATTTTCTGTCTCTTGTTTACTCCCCACAATCCCTCCATATCTCTCCCTCACACCTTTTCTCACCCTTTCGCTCTTACTCTAGAACCCTCCCTCAGATCAGAGCTAAAGGACAGAATGTAATGGGAATGGTCTGAGATCCATGGCAACCATCTCCATCCTTGATCCTTTCCATGATTTGGAAAGTACCCAACAAACAGATTTAAGATAATTCCAATTGGCTGTGTGGGTATTGCAGATATAATATTGATATAAGATGGCGTGTGCTGTAATATAGTAAATTAATAAGGCTAGCCAATGAATGATTAATTGTTTAACTCAATATTTTTTATGATTCTTACTTCCACATGCTTTGTTATTTTCAGACATGCCAGATATTTGGGAGTTTTCAACAACATTTTGAAATGTACATAACGCAATGACTGACAAAGGGCTATCAGAAGAGGGCAAACTAAATAGGGAGCCAACGATGACAAACAAGACACAGGTCCAAAGGACAGGCTACGGAAAAAAACACAAGCAAAAACAAAACATAACAGAGCTGTATATTTATCTACACTGCTCAAAAATGTTAAGCGAATCATCACAGTATGTCAATTAAACATCAGAGATATTAAACTGTCCAGTTAAGACAAATAAGCGATTGTGAATCAATGTCACCTGTTTTGGTGCAAATGAAAGTGACAACAGATCAGAGGTGTAAAAAGTACAAAGTAAAAGTACTCAACTGGGTTCGGCTGTGTTCACCACTTTTGGGAAGTATCTAATTAAGATCTAAATAACCAGGTAAAGGGAGTTCAAAACTAACTAGTGATCAATTAAATAAAAAGGAAGAGTGTAAATTATCAATTAAGGACACTGATGAGTTATGAACTCTGTTTACATGGTCATTTAACCCTTCTTTAGGAACTTCCCAAAACTGGTGAACACAGCTGAGTACTTCTACTTTGTACTTTTTACACCCCTGCAACAGATGCACTGGAGTAGCAACAGCAAGACAACCCTCAAAAAAGGAATGGTTTTGCAGGTGGTGGCCACAGACAATTGCCCTCTCCTTATCCTTCCTGACTAATTATTTTCAGCTTCAAAATTTTCTGAGTGTCCTTGTCACTTCTGGTAACATTAGGCAGTACCTGCAGCCCAATCATGTTGCAGAGGCAGTCCAGCTCATCCATACGTACTGATGGCACATCTATACGTGCTGTCGCAAGAAGGTTTGCTGAGTCTCCCAGTACAGTCTCAAGAGCATGCAGGAGATACCAGGAGATGGGCCGTTACACAAGAAGAGCTGGACAGGGCCGTAGAAGGGCATCAGCTCAGGAGCAGGACTGGAATCTGCTCCTTTGTGCAAGTAGTGCCATAGACTGGCCAAGAGCTCACTGATGTACTGATCCAGGTCTGGGAGGAGATCCCCCAGGACACCATGCGCCATCTCGTCAGGAGCATGCCCAGACATTGTCGAGAGTGCATACAGGCACGTGGGGGGCAACACACACCACTGAGTCACATTAGTTGCTGTGATTAAATTCATGTGAGTAAGAACAACAAGTTCTCTCATACAGTATATATCCTGTATATATACATTTTAAGATTACCAGAAAATTATGTACCATGCAAATTGTTTTGGTTATGGGGCGTTGATTTTGGCATATTGATGCTTCCATATCACATACTACATCATGAGTTAGGATGAGTTATTAGTGTGGATAACAGAGAAAGGATTGGAGCACAAGCTGCTCAGTGGAAGGGTCTCTTTTAGAAATAAAAACTCTCAGCCAATAAAGAGCACCCACGGTGAAAACGCTCTATAACCAAACAGCTGGCTACCTTTCTATCCCTGTCAATTAGCTACCATTAGCTTGCATTCAGCTGACTGGCTTTAAAGTACTTTAGTGACCTTGGTAATGCCACTGCTTGCCCCTCATGCCCAGATTATATTAGTAGTTCTTAAGCTTGTAGTTCTTAAATGAATGCTTTTAGTAAGTCAATTAAAGTTAGTCCCTACGAGCCCCAACATACCTGAATGGATTGTGGCAAATTCACCTCTCTGATTTCGCATCTGCCATGATGTCTGTATAAAACACTCATGTTGTTAACATTGGAGTAAACATTTCTGTGTATAAACAATGACCATAAAACAGTATCGAAACCTAT